>NW_027480493.1:1865420-2487227 GCF_051401765.1 Calliopsis andreniformis
GATTGAGGATTGAGGATTGGGGATTGAAGATTGAGTATTGCGGGTTGAAGATTGAGGATTGAGGATTGAGGATTGAGGACGGAGAATGAGGGCTGAGGGTTTAGGATTGAGGTTTGAGTATTGAATCCTGAGAATTCAGGATATTCTATTGAGTATTGAGAATTGAGGATTGATGGTTGAGTATTGAGGATTGAGGATTGAGGATTGAGGATTGAGGATTGAGTATTGAAGATTGAGGATTGATGATTGAGGAATGAGGATTGAGGATTGTGTATTGAGGATTGAGTATTGAAGATTGAGGATTGATGATTGAGGATTGAGGATTCGCGATTGGGGATTGAGGATTGAGGTTTGATGTTTGAGGACTGAGTACTGAGTATTGCGGATTGAGGATTGAGGATTGAAGATTCAGTATTGAGGATTGAAGATTGGGAATTGAGGATTGAGGATTGAACATTGAGGACTGAGTGTTGAGGGTTGAGTGATGAGAATTGATGTTTGTGGATAGAGGTTTGAAGATTGCAGATTGAGTATTGAGTATTGAAAACTTTGAATTCTGGATATTCTATTGAGGATTGACGATTGACAACAGATTGTTGAGGACTGAGGTCTGAAGATTGAGGATTCAGGATTGAGGATTCAGCATTGAGGTTTCAGGACTAAGGATTGAGGATTGAAGATTGAGTATTGAGGATTGAGGATTGAGTATTGAAGATTGAGGGTTGAGGATTGAGGACGGGGGCTGACGGTTGAGGATTGGGTTTTGAGGACCGAGGACTGAGGATAGAGCATTGAGAAATGAGGATTGAGGATTGAGGAACGAAGATTGAGTATTGGGTATTGAGTATTGAAGAATGAGGATTGAGGATTGAGGATTGATAATTGAGGATTGAAGATTGAGTATTGAGGATTGAAGACTGACGGTTGAGGATTGAGGATTGAGAACTGTGGATTGAGGATTGAGGATTGAAGATTGAGGATTGGGTATTGAGGATTGAAGAATGAGGATTGTGGATTGAGGATTGAGGATTGAGGATTGAAGATTGAGTATTGAGGACTGAAGACTGACGATTGAGGATTGAGGATTGAGGATTGAGGATTGAGGATTGAAGATTGAGTATTGAGGATTGAAGATTGAGGATTGTGGATTGAGGATTGA
Source organism: Calliopsis andreniformis (assembly GCF_051401765.1). Lineage (NCBI taxonomy): Eukaryota > Metazoa > Arthropoda > Insecta > Hymenoptera > Andrenidae > Calliopsis > Calliopsis andreniformis. The sequence continues at coordinate 1,866,580 of NW_027480493.1, forward strand.
GGATTGAGGATTGAAGATTGAGGATGAGGGCTGAGGGTTGAGGATTGAGGTTTGAGAACTGAGGACTGAGGATTGAGGATTGAGAATTGAGGATTGAGGATTGAGGATTGAAGATTGAGGATTGGGTATTGAGGATTGTAGAATGAGGATTGAGTACTGTGGATTGAGGATTGAGGATTGAAGATTGAGTATTGAGGATTGAAGACTGACGATTGAGGATTGAGGACTGAGGATTGAGGATTGAGGATTGAGGATTGAAGATTGAGTATTGAGGATTGAAGATTGAGGAGTGAGGTTTGAGGACTGAGGATTGAGGATTGAGGATTGCGGATTGAGGATTGAGGATTGTGGATTGAAGATTGAGGATTGAGGACTGAGGATTGAAGATTGAGGATCGAGGATTGAGGATTGGGGATTGACGATGAGGGCTGAAGGTTGAGGATTGAGGTTTGAGGACTGAGGACTGAGGATTGAGGATTGAGAATTGAGGATTGAGGATTGAGGATTGAAGATGGAGGATTGGGTATTGAGGATTGAAGAATGAGAATCGAGGATTGAGCATTGAGGATGGAGGAATGAAAATTGAGTGTTGAGGGTTGAGGATTGAGGATTGAAGATTGAGTATTGACGATTGAAGATTGAGGATTGAGGATTGAGGATTGAGGATTGAGGATTGAAGATTGAGGATTGGGGACTGAGTGTTGAGGGTTGAGTTATGAGAATTGATGTTTGTGGATAGAGATTTGAAGATTGCAAACTGAGTATTGCGTATTGAAAACTCTGAACTGAGGATCTTCTATTGAGGATTGAGGATTGACAACTGATTGTTGAGGACTGTGTGCTGAAGGTTGAGGATTCAGGATTGAGGATTGAGGATTGAGGATTCAAGATTGAGGATTGGGGATTGAGGAGTGACGTTTGAGGATTGAGGATTGAGGATTGAGGATTGAGGATTGATGATACAAGACTGAGTATTGAGGATTGTAGAATGAGGATTGAGGATTGAGGATTGAGGATTGAGGATTGAAGATTTAGTATTGAGGATTGAAGATAGAGGATTGAGATTTGAGGATTGAGGATTGAGGATAGAGGATTGAAGATTGAGGATTGGGTATTGAGGATTGAAGAATGAGGATTGAGGATTGAGGATTGAGGATTGAGTGTTGAGGATTGAATATTGAGTATTGAGGATAGAAGACTAACGATTGAGGATTGAGGATTGAGGTTTGAGGATCGAGGATTGAGGATTGAAGATTGAGTATTGAGGATTGAAGATTGAGGAGTGAGGATTGAGGATGGAGGATTGAGGATTGATGATTGAGGATTGAGGATAGAGGATTGAGGATCGAGGATTGAGGTTTGAGGCCTGAGGACTGAGGTTTGAGTATTGAGGATTGAGGACTGAGGATTGAGGATTGAAGGTTGAGGATTGGGGACTGAGGATTGAACATTCACGATTGAGGGTTGAGGATTGAAGATTCAGTATTGTGGATTGAAGATTGAGAATTAATGTTTGAGGATTGAGATTTGATTATTGAATATTGTGGATTGAGTATTGAACCATGAGAATTCAGGATATTCTATTGAGTATTGAGAATTGAGGATTGACGGTTGACTATTGAGGATTGACAGTTGAGGGTTGTGCGTTGAATATTGACTATTGAGGGTTGAGGATTGAGGATTGAGGATTGAGGATTGAGAATTGAGGATTGAGGATTGAGGATTGAAGATGGAGGATTGGGTATTGAGGATTGAAGAATGAGAATCGAGGATTGAGCATTGAGGATGGAGGAATGAAAATTGAGTGTTGAGGGTTGAGGATTGAGGATTGAAGATTGAGTATTGACGATTGAAGATTGAGGATTGAGGATTGAGGATTGAGGATTGAGGATTGAAGATTGAGGATTGGGGACTGAGTGTTGAGGGTTGAGTTATGAGAATTGATGTTTGTGGATAGAGATTTGAAGATTGCAAACTGAGTATTGCGTATTGAAAACTCTGAACTGAGGATCTTCTATTGAGGATTGAGGATTGACAACTGATTGTTGAGGACTGTGTGCTGAAGGTTGAGTATTCAGGATTGAGGATTGAGGATTGAGGATTCAAGATTGAGGATTGGGGATTGAGGAGTGACGATTGAGGATTGAGGATTGAGGATTGAGGATTGAGGATTGATGATACAAGACTGAGTATTGAGGATTGTAGAATGAGGATTGAGGATTGAGGATTGAGGATTGAGGATTGAAGATTTAGTATTGAGGATTGAAGATAGAGGATTGAGATTTGAGGATTGAGGATTGAGGATAGAGCATTGAAGATTGAGGATTGGGTATTGAGGATTGAAGAATGAGGATTGAGGATTGAGGATTGAGGATTGAGTGTTGAGGATTGAATATTGAGTATTGAGGATAGAAGACTAACGATTGAGGATTGAGGATTGAGGTTTGAGGATCGAGGATTGAGGATTGAAGGTTGAGTATTGAGGATTGAAGATTGAGGAGTGAGGATTGAGGATTGAGGATTGAGGATTGATGATTGAGGATTGAGGATAGAGGATTGAGGATCGAGGATTGAGGTTTGAGGCCTGAGGACTGAGGTTTGAGTATTGAGGACTGAGGACTGAGGATTGAGGATTGAAGGTTGAGGATTGGGGACTGAGGATTGAACATTGACGATTGAGGGTTGAGGATTGAAGATTCAGTATTGTGGATTGAAGATTGAGAATTGATGTTTGAGGATTGAGATTTGATTATTGAATATTGTGGATTGAGTATTGAACCATGAGAATTCAGGATATTCTATTGAGTATTGAGAATTGAGGATTGACGGTTGACTATTGAGGATTGACAGTTGAGGGTTGTGCGTTGAATATTGACTATTGAGGGTTGAGGATTGAGGATTGAGGATTGAAGATTGAGTATTGAGGATTGAAGGTTGAGGATTGAGGATTGAAGATTGAGTATTGAGGATTGAAGATTGAGTATTGAGGATTGAAGATTGAGGATTGAGGTTTGAGGACTGAGGATTGAGGATTGAGGATTGCGGATTTAGGATTGAGGATTGATGATTGAGGATTGAGGATTGAAGATTGACGATTGGGTATCGCGAATTGAGGATTGAGGATTGAGGATTGAGGACTGAAGATTGTATATTGATGGTTGAAGATTGAGGATTGAGGATTGAGTGTTGTGGATTGAGGACGAGGACTGAGGGTATGAGTATTGATGTCTGAGGTCTGAAATTTGAGGATTGAGGATTGAGAATTGAGGATTGAGGATTGAGGATTGAGTATTGAAGATTGAGGATTGATGATTGAGGATTGAGGATTGAGGATTGAGGATTGAGGAATGAGGATTGAGGATTGAGGACTGAAGATTGAGGATTGGGGATTGAGGAGTGACGATTGAGGATTGATGATACAAGATTGAGTATTGAGGATTGTAGAATGCGGATTGAGGATTGAGGATTGAGGATTGAGGATTGAAGATTTAATATTGAGGAATGAAGATAGAGGATTGAGTATTGAGGGTTGAGGATTGAGGATTGAAGATTGAGGATTGGGTACTGAGGATTGAAGAATGAGGATTGAGGATTGAGGATTGAGGATTGAGGATTGAAGCTTGAGTATTGAGGATTGAAGATTGAGGATTGAGTATTGTGGATTGAGGATTGAGGATTGAAGATTCAGTATTGCGTATTGAAGACTGACGATTGAGGATTGAGGACTGAGGATTGAGGATTGTAGAATGAGGATTGAGTATTGTGGATTGAAGATTGAGTATTGAGGTTTGAGGACTGAGGATTGAGGATCGAGGATTGAGGATTGATGATTGAGGATTGATGATTGAGGATTGAGGATTGAATATTGAGGATTGGGTATCGCGGATTGAACTTTGAGGATTGAGGATTGAGGATTGAGGATTGAGGATTGAGGACTGAAGATTGTATATTGATGGTTGAAGATTGAGGATTGAGGATTGAGTGTCGTGGATTGAGGACGAGGACTGAGGGTATGAGTATTGATGTCTGAGGTCCGAAGATTGAGGATTGAGGATTGAGAATTGAGGATTGAGGATTGAGGATTGAAGATTGAGGATTGAGTATTGAGGATTGAAGATTGAGGATTGTGGATTGAGGACAGGGGATTGACGATGAGGGCTGAGGGTTGAGGATTGAGGATTCAAGATTGAGTATTGACGATTGAAGATTGAGGATTGAGGATTGAGGTTTGAGAATTGAGGATTGAAGATTGAGGACTGGGGAATGAGGATTGAAGATTGAGGATTAAGGATTGAGGATTTGGGATTGAGGATCTAGGATTGGAGATTGATTATTGAGGGTTGAAGATTGAGGATTGAGGACTGAGGGTTGAGGATTGAGGATTGATAATTGAGAATTGAGGATCAGGACTGAGGGTTGAGGATTGAAGTTATAGGAATGAGGATTGAGGATTGAGTATTGAGGATTGAGGATTGAGGATTGAGGTTTGAGTATTGAGGATTGAAGATTGAGGATTGAGTATTGAGGATTGAGGATTGAGGATTGTGGATTGAGGATTGAGTATTGACTATTGAAGGTTGAGTATTCATGATAGAGGATTGAGGACTGATGATTGGGGATTGAGGATTGAGCATTGAGGTATGAGGACTGAGGACTGAGGATTGAGGATTGAGGATTGAGGACTGAGGATTGATCATTGAGGACTGAGGATTGAGGATTGAGGATTGAGGATTGAGGATTGAGGATTGAGGATTGAGGATTGAGGATTGAAGATTGAGTATTGGGCATTGAGGAGTGACGATTGAGGATTGAGGATTGATGATCGAGAATTGAGGATTGAGGATTGAAGATTGAGTATTGAGGATTGAAGAATGAGGATTGAGGATTGAGGATTGAGGATTGAGGATTGAGGATTGAAGATTGAGGATTGGGGATTGAGGATTGACGATTGAGTATTGAGCATTGACGATTGAGAATTGAGGATTGTGGATTGAGTATTGAGGATTGAGGATTGAGGATTGAAGATTGAATATTGATGATTGAAGATTGAGGATTGAGAATTGAGGATTGTGGATTGAGGATGGAAGACTGAGTATTCGGTATTGAGGATTGAAGATTGAGCATTGAAGATTGAGGATTGAAGAATGAGGATTGAGGATTGAGGATTGAGAATTGAGGATTGAGGATTGAGGATTGAGGATGAGGGCTGAGGTTTGAGGATTGAGGTTTGAGGTCTGAGGACTGAGAATTGAGGGTCGAGAATTGAGGATTGAGGATTGAGGAGTGAAGATTGAGGATTGGGTATTAAGGATTGAAGAATGAGGATTGAGGATTGAGGATTGGGGATTGAGGATTGAGGATTGAAGATTGAGTATTCAGGCTTGGAGATTGGCGACTGAGGGTTGAGGATTGAGGATAGAGGATTGAAGATTGAGGATTGAGGATTGAGGTTTGAGGATTGCGGACGAGGACTGACGGTTGAGGATTGAGGTTTGAGGATTGAGGATTGAGAATTGAGGATTGAAGATTGAGGACTGGGGAATGAGGATTGAAGATTGAGGATTAAGGATTGAGGATTTGGGATTGAGGATCTAGGATTGGAGATTGATTATTGAGGGTTGAAGATTGAGGATTGAGGACTGAGGGTTGAGGATTGAGGATTGATAATTGAGAATTGAGGATCAGGACTGAGGGTTGAGGATTGAAGTTATAGGAATGAGGATTGAGGATTGAGTATTGAGGATTGAGGATTGAGGATTGAGGTTTGAGTATTGAGGATTGAAGATTGAGGATTGTGTATTGAGGATTGAAGAATGAGGATTGAGGATTGAGGATTGAGGATTGAATATTGAAGATTGAGTATTGAGGATTGAAGATTGACGATTGAGTATCGAGTATTGAGGATTGAAGATTGAGGATTGAGGATTGAGGATTGATTATTGAGGATTGAGGATTGAGGATTGAGTATGGAAGATTGAGTATTGATGACTGAGGATTGAGGATTGAGGATTGAGGATTGAGGATTGGGGATTGAAGATTGAGTATTGCGGGTTGAAGATTGAGGATTGAGGATTGAGGATTGAGGACGGAGAATGAGGGCTGAGGGTTTAGGATTGAAGTTTGAGTATTGAATCCTGAGAATTCAGGATATTCTATTGAGTATTGAGAATTGAGGATTGATGGTTGAGTATTGAGGATTGAGGATTGAGGATTGAGGATTGAGGATTGAGTATTGAAGATTGAGGATTGATGATTGAGGAATGAGGATTGAGGATTGTGTATTGAGGATTGAGTATTGAAGATTGAGGATTGATGATTGAGGATTGAGGATTCGCGATTGGGGATTGAGGATTGAGGATTGATGTTTGAGGACTGAGTACTGAGTATTGCGGATTGAGGATTGAGGATTGAAGATTCAGTATTGAGGATTGAAGATTGGGAATTGAGGATTGAGGATTGAACATTGAGGACTGAGTGTTGAGGGTTGAGTGATGAGAATTGATGTTTGTGGATAGAGATTTGAAGATTGCAGATTGAGTATTGAGTATTGAAAACTTTGAATTCTGGATATTCTATTGAGGATTGACGATTGACAACAGATTGTTGAGGACTGAGGTCTGAAGATTGAGGATTCAGGATTGAGGATTCAGCATTGAGGTTTCAGGACTAAGGATTGAGGATTGAAGATTGAGTATTGAGGATTGAGGATTGAGTATTGAAGATTGAGGGTTGAGGATTGAGGACGGGGGCTGACGGTTGAGGATTGGGTTTTGAGGACCGAGGACTGAGGATAGAGCATTGAGAAATGAGGATTGAGGATTGAGGAACGAAGATTGAGTATTGGGTATTGAGTATTGAAGAATGAGGATTGAGGATTGAGGATTGATAATTGAGGATTCAAGATTGAGTATTGAGGATTGAAGACTGACGGTTGAGGATTGAGGATTGAGAACTGTGGATTGAGGATTGAGGATTGAAGATTGAGGATTGGGTATTGAGGATTGAAGAATGAGGATTGTGGATTGAGGATTGAGGATTGAGGATTGAAGATTGAGTATTGAGGACTGAAGACTGACGATTGAGGATTGAGGATTGAGGATTGAGGATTGAGGATTGAAGATTGAGTATTGAGGATTGAAGATTGAGGATTGTGGATTGAGGATTGAGGATTGAGGATTGAAGATTGAGGATGAGGGCTGAGGGTTGAGGATTGAGGTTTGAGAACTGAGGACTGAGGATTGAGGATTGAGAATTGAGGATTGAGGATTGAGGATTGAAGATTGAGGATTGGGTATTGAGGATTGTAGAATGAGGATTGAGTACTGTGGATTGAGGATTGAGGATTGAAGATTGAGTATTGAGGATTGAAGACTGACGATTGAGGATTGAGGACTGAGGATTGAGGATTGAGGATTGAGGATTGAAGATTGAGTATTGAGGATTGAAGATTGAGGAGTGAGGTTTGAGGACTGAGGATTGAGGATTGAGGATTGCGGATTGAGGATTGAGGATTGTGGATTGAAGATTGAGGATTGAGGACTGAGGATTGAAGATTGAGGATCGAGGATTGAGGATTGGGGATTGACGATGAGGGCTGAAGGTTGAGGATTGAGGTTTGAGGACTGAGGACTGAGGATTGAGGATTGAGAATTGAGGATTGAGGATTGAGGATTGAAGATGGAGGATTGGGTATTGAGGATTGAAGAATGAGAATCGAGGATTGAGCATTGAGGATGGAGGAATGAAAATTGAGTGTTGAGGGTTGAGGATTGAGGATTGAAGATTGAGGATTGAGGATTGAGGATTGAGGATTGAGGATTGAAGATTGAGGATTGGGGACTGAGTGTTGAGGGTTGAGTTATGAGAATTGATGTTTGTGGATAGAGATTTGAAGATTGCAAACTGAGTATTGCGTATTGAAAACTCTGAACTGAGGATCTTCTATTGAGGATTGAGGATTGACAACTGATTGTTGAGGACTGTGTGCTGAAGGTTGAGGATTCAGGATTGAGGATTGAGGATTGAGGATTCAAGATTGAGGATTGGGGATTGAGGAGTGACGATTGAGGATTGAGGATTGAGGATTGAGGATTGAGGATTGATGATACAAGACTGAGTATTGAGGATTGTAGAATGATGATTGAGGATTGAGGATTGAGGATTGAGGATTGAAGATTTAGTATTGAGGATTGAAGATAGAGGATTGAGATTTGAGGATTGAGGATTGAGGATAGAGCATTGAAGATTGAGGATTGGGTATTGAGGATTGAAGAATGAGGATTGAGGATTGAGGATTGAGGATTGAGTGTTGAGGATTGAATATTGAGTATTGAGGATAGAAGACTAACGATTGAGGATTGAGGATTGAGGTTTGAGGATCGAGGATTGAGGATTGAAGGTTGAGTATTGAGGATTGAAGATTGAGGAGTGAGGATTGAGGATTGAGGATTGAGGATTGATGATTGAGGATTGAGGATAGAGGATTGAGGATCGAGGATTGAGGTTTGAGGCCTGAGGACTGAGGTTTGAGTATTGAGGACTGAGGACTGAGGATTGAGGATTGAAGGTTGAGGATTGGGGACTGAGGATTGAACATTGACGATTGAGGGTTGAGGATTGAAGATTCAGTATTGTGGATTGAAGATTGAGAATTGATGTTTGAGGATTGAGATTTGATTATTGAATATTGTGGATTGAGTATTGAACCATGAGAATTCAGGATATTCTATTGAGTATTGAGAATTGAGGATTGACGGTTGACTATTGAGGATTGACAGTTGAGGGTTGTGCGTTGAATATTGACTATTGAGGGTTGAGGATTGAGGATTGAGGATTGAAGATTGAGGATCTAGGATTGGAGATTGATTATTGAGGGTTGAAGATTGAGGACTGAGGACTGAGGGTTGAGGATTGAGGATTGATAATTGAGAATTGAGGATCAGGACTGAGGGTTGAGGATTGAAGTTATAGGAATGAGGATTGAGGATTGAGTATTGAGGATTGAGGATTGAGGATTGAGGTTTGAGTATTGAGGATTGAAGATTGAGGATTGAGTATTGAGGATTGAGGATTGAGGATTGTGGATTGAGGATTGAGTATTGACTATTGAAGGTTGAGTATTCATGATAGAGGATTGAGGACTGATGATTGGGGATTGAGGATTGAGCATTGAGGTATGAGGACTGAGGACTGAGGATTGAGGATTCAGGATTGAGGACTGAGGATTGATCATTGAGGACTGAGGATTGAGGATTGAGGATTGAGGATTGAGGATTGAGGATTGAGGATTGAGGATTGAGGATTGAAGATTGAGTATTGGGCATTGAGGAGTGACGATTGAGGATTGAGGATTGATGATCGAGAATTGAGGATTGAGGATTGAAGATTGAGTATTGAGGATTGAAGAATGAGGATTGAGGATTGAGGATTGAGGATTGAGGATTGAGGATTGAAGATTGAGGATTGGGGATTGAGGATTGACGATTGAGTATTGAGCATTGACGATTGAGAATTGAGGATTGTGGATTGAGTATTGAGGATTGAGGATTGAGGATTGAAGATTGAATATTGATGATTGAAGATTGAGGATTGAGAATTGAGGATTGTGGATTGAGGATGGAAGACTGAGTATTCGGTATTGAGGATTGAAGATTGAGCATTGAAGATTGAGGATTGAAGAATGAGGATTGAGGATTGAGGATTGAGAATTGAGGATTGAGGATTGAGGATTGAGGATGAGGGCTGAGGTTTGAGGATTGAGGTTTGATGTCTGAGGACTGAGAATTGAGGGTCGAGAATTGAGGATTGAGGATTGAGGAGTGAAGATTGAGGATTGGGTATTAAGGATTGAAGAATGAGGATTGAGGATTGAGGATTGGGGATTGAGGATTGAGGATTGAAGATTGAGTATTCAGGCTTGGAGATTGGCGACTGAGGGTTGAGGATTGAGGATAGAGGATTGAAGATTGAGGATTGAGGATTGAGGTTTGAGGATTGCGGACGAGGACTGACGGTTGAGGATTGAGGTTTGAGGATTGAGGATTGAGGATTGAGGACTGAGGATTGAGGATTGCGAATTGAGCATTGTGGATTGAAGATTGAGGACTCGGGATTGAGGATTGGTGATACAGGATTAAGGATTGAAGATTGGGGATTGAGGATCTAGGATTGGAGATTGGTTATTGAGGATTGAAGATTGAGGATTAAGGATTGAGTATTGAGAATTGAGAATTGAGTGTGAGGACTGAGGGTTGAGGATTTAGGTTTGAGGAGCGAGGATTGAGGATTGAGGATCGAGGACTGAGGATTGACGATTCAGTATTGAAGATTGAGGGCTGATCACTGAGGATTGAGGATTGAGGATTGAGGTTTGAGTACTGAGGATTGAGGATTGAAGATTGAGTATTGAGGATTGAAGGTTGAGGATTGAGGATTGAGGATTGATGAATGAGGATGAGGGCTGAGGTTTGAGGATTGAGGATTTAGGTCTGAGGACTGAGGATTGAGGGTTGAGAATTGAGGATAGAGGATTGAGGGTTGAAGACTGAGGACTGGGTATTGAGGATTGAAGAATGAGGATTGAGGATTGAGGATTGAGGATTGAGGATTGAGGATTGAGGATTGAAGATTGAAGTTTCAATATTAATGATTGAAGATTGCGGATTGAGGATTGAGGGTTGTGGATTGAGGACGAGGACTGAGGGTTGAGTATTTGTGTTTGAAGTCTGAGGATTGAGGATTGAGGATTGAGAATTGAGGATTGAGGATTGAGGATTGAATATTGAGGACTGGGGACTGAGTGTTGAGGGTTGAGTGATGAGAATTGATGTTTGTGGATAGAGATTTGAAGATTGCAGATTGAGTATTGAGTAATGAAAACTGTGAATTGATGATATTCTATTGAGGATTGAGGATTGACAACTGATTGTAGAGGACCGAGGGCTGAAGATTGAGGATTCAGTATTGAGGATTCAGGATTGAGGTTTGAGGACTGAGGATTGAAGATTGAGGATTGAGGATTGAGGATTGAGGATTGAGGATTGAGGATTGAAGATTGAAGTTTCAATATTAATGATTGAAGATTGAGGATTGAGGATTGATGATTGAGGATTGATGGCTGAGGGTTGTGCGTTGAATATTGAGGATTGAGGATTGAGGATTGAGGATTGCGGATTGAGGATTGAAGATAGAGTATTGATGATTGAAGATTGAGGATTGAGGATTGGGGTTTGAGGTTTGAGGACGAGGACTGACGGTTGAGGATTGAGGTTTGAGAATTGAGGATTGAGGATTGAGGACTGAGGATTGAGGATTGAGGATTGTGCATTGAGGATTGAAGATTGAGGATTCGGTATTGAGGATTGAAGAATGAGGATTGAGGAGTGAGGACTGAGGATTGAGGATTGCAGTTTGAGTATTGAGGATTGAAGATTGAGGATTGAGGATTGAGGATTGAGGATTGAGTATTGAGGACTGAGGATTGAAGATAGAGTATTGAGGCTTGAAGATTGAGGATTGAGGATTGAGGATTGAGGATTTCGGATTGAAGATTGAGGAATGGGGATTGAGGATTGACGATTGAGTATTGAGCATTGACGATTGAGAATTGAGGATTGTGGATTGAGTATTGAGGATTGAGGATTGAGGATTGAAGATTGAATATTGAAGATTGAACATTAATGATTGAAGATTGAGGATTGAGGATTGAGGGTTGTGGATTGAGGACGAGGACTGAGGGTTGAGTATTTGTGTTTGAAGTCTGAGGTTTGAGTACAGAGGATTGAGGATTGAAGATTGAGTATTGAGGATTGAAGGTTGAGGATTGAGGATTGAGGATTGATGATTGAGGATGAGGGCTGAGGTTTGAGGATTGAGGATTGAGGGTTGAGGGTTGAAGATTGAGGATTGGGTATTGCGGATTGAACATAGAGGATTGAAGGATGAGGATTGGGTGTTGAGGATAGGTGATTGAGGATTGAGGATTGAGGATTGAGGATTGAGGATTGAGCATTGAAGATTCAGTATTGAGGATTGAAGATTGAGGATTGAGGATTGAGGATTGAGGATTGAAGATTAAGTATTGAGGATTGAAGCCTGAGGATTGAGGACTGAGTATTGAGGATTGAGGATTGAGGATTGAGGATTGAGGATTGAAGACTGAAGATTGGGTATTGAGGATTGAACATTGAGGATTGAGGATTGAAGATTGAGTATTCAGGATTGAAGGTTGACGATTGAGTATTGAGAATTGAGGATTGAGGATTGAGGAATGAGCATTGAAGATTGAGTATTGAGGATTGAACGTTGAGGATTGTGGATTGAGGATTGAGGATTCAGGATTGAATATTGAGGACTGGGGACTGAGTGTTGAGGGTTGAGTGATGAGAATTGATGTTTGTGGATAGAGATTTGAAGATTGCAGATTGAGTATTGGGTAATGAAAACTGTGAATTGATGATATTCTATTGAGGATTGAGGATTGACAACTGATTGTAGAGGACTGAGGGCTCACGATTGAGGATTCAGGATTGAGGATTCAGTATTGAGGTTTGAGGACTGAGGATTGAAGATTGAGGATTGAGGACTGAGTATTGAGGATTGAGGATTGAGTATTGAGGATTGAGGGTGGAAGACTGAGGATTGGGTATCGAGGATTGAACGTTGAGGATTGAGGGTTGAGGATTGAGGATTGAGGATTGAAGATTGAAGATTGAACATTAATGATTGAAGATTGAGGATTGAGGATTGAGGGTTGTGGATTGAGGACGAGGACTGAGGGTTGAGTATTTGTGTTTGAAGTCTGAGGATTGAGGATTGAGGATTGAGAATTGAAGATTGAGGATTGAGGATTGAAGATTGAGGATTCGGTATTGAGGATTGAAGAATGAGGATTGAGGAGTGAGGACTGAGGATTGAGGATTGCAGTTTGAGTATTGAGGATTGAAGATTGAGGATTGAGGAATGAGGACTGAGGATTGATGATTGAGGATGAGGGCTGAGGTTTGAGGATTGAGGATTGAGGACTGAGGACTGTGGATTGAGGGTTGAGAATTGAGGATTGAGAATTGAGGATTGAAGATTGAGGATTGGGTATTGGGGATTGTAGAATGAGGATTGAGTACTGTGGATTGAGGATTGAGGATTGAAGATTGAGTATTGAGGATTGAAGACTGACGATTGAGGATTGAGGACTGAGGATTGAGGATTGAGGATTGAGGATTGAAGATTGAGTATTGAGGATTGAAGATTGAGGAGTGAGGTTTGAGGACTGAGGATTGAGGATTGAGGATTGCGGATTGAGGATTGAGGATTGTGGATTGAAGATTGAGGATTGAGGACTGAGGATTGAAGATTGAGGATCGAGGATTGAGGATTGGGGATTGACGATGAGGGCTGAAGGTTGAGGATTGAGGTTTGAGGACTGAGGACTGAGGATTGAGGATTGAGAATTGAGGATTGAGGATTGAGGATTGAAGATGGAGGATTGGGTATTGAGGATTGAAGAATGAGAATCGAGGATTGAGCATTGAGGATGGAGGAATGAAAATTGAGTGTTGAGGGTTGAGGATTGAGGATTGAAGATTGAGTATTGACGATTGAAGATTGAGGATTGAGGATTGAGGATTGAGGATTGAGGATTGAAGATTGAGGATTGGGGACTGAGTGTTGAGGGTTGAGTTATGAGAATTGATGTTTGTGGATAGAGATTTGAAGATTGCAAACTGAGTATTGCGTATTGAAAACTCTGAACTGAGGATCTTCTATTGAGGATTGAGGATTGACAACTGATTGTTGAGGACTGTGTGCTGAAGGTTGAGGATTCAGGATTGAGGATTGAGGATTGAGGATTCAAGATTGAGGATTGGGGATTGAGGAGTGACGATTGAGGATTGAGGATTGAGGATTGAGGATTGAGGATTGATGATACAAGACTGAGTATTGAGGATTGTAGAATGATGATTGAGGATTGAGGATTGAGGATTGAGGATTGAAGATTTAGTATTGAGGATTGAAGATAGAGGATTGAGATTTGAGGATTGAGGATTGAGGATAGAGCATTGAAGATTGAGGATTGGGTATTGAGGATTGAAGAATGAGGATTGAGGATTGAGGATTGAGGATTGAGTGTTGAGGATTGAATATTGTGTATTGAGGATAGAAGACTAACGATTGAGGATTGAGGATTGAGGTTTGAGGATCGAGGATTGAGGATTGAAGGTTGAGTATTGAGGATTGAAGATTGAGGAGTGAGGATTGAGGATTGAGGATTGAGGATTGATGATTGAGGATTGAGGATAGAGGATTGAGGATCGAGGATTGAGGTTTGAGGCCTGAGGACTGAGGTTTGAGTATTGAGGACTGAGGACTGAGGATTGAGGATTGAAGGTTGAGGATTGGGGACTGAGGATTGAACATTGACGATTGAGGGTTGAGGATTGAAGATTCAGTATTGTGGATTGAAGATTGAGAATTGATGTTTGAGGATTGAGATTTGATTATTGAATATTGTGGATTGAGTATTGAACCATGAGAATTCAGGATATTCTATTGAGTATTGAGAATTGAGGATTGACGGTTGACTATTGAGGATTGACAGTTGAGGGTTGTGCGTTGAATATTGACTATTGAGGGCTGAGGATTGAGGATTGAGGATTGAAGATTGAGGATCTAGGATTGGAGATTGATTATTGAGGGTTGAAGATTGAGGATTGAGGACTGAGGGTTGAGGATTGAGGATTGATAATTGAGAATTGAGGATCAGGACTGAGGGTTGAGGATTGAAGTTATAGGAATGAGGATTGAGGATTGAGTATTGAGGATTGAGGATTGAGGATTGAGGTTTGAGTATTGAGGATTGAAGATTGAGGATTGAGTATTGAGGATTGAGGATTGAGGATTGTGGATTGAGGATTGAGTATTGACTATTGAAGGTTGAGTATTCATGATAGAGGATTGAGGACTGATGATTGGGGATTGAGGATTGAGCATTGAGGTATGAGGACTGAGGACTGAGGATTGAGGATTGAGGATTGAGGACTGAGGATTGATCATTGAGGACTGAGGATTGAGGATTGAGGATTGAGGATTGAGGATTGAGGATTGAGGATTGAGGATTGAGGATTGAAGATTGAGTATTGGGCATTGAGGAGTGACGATTGAGGATTGAGGATTGATGATCGAGAATTGAGGATTGAGGATTGAAGATTGAGTATTGAGGATTGAAGAATGAGGATTGAGGATTGAGGATTGAGGATTGAGGATTGAGGATTGAAGATTGAGGATTGGGGATTGAGGATTGACGATTGAGTATTGAGCATTGACGATTGAGAATTGAGGATTGTGGATTGAGTATTGAGGATTGAGGATTGAGGATTGAAGATTGAATATTGATGATTGAAGATTGAGGATTGAGAATTGAGGATTGTGGATTGAGGATGGAAGACTGAGTATTCGGTATTGAGGATTGAAGATTGAGCATTGAAGATTGAGGATTGAAGAATGAGGATTGAGGATTGAGGATTGAGAATTGAGGATTGAGGATTGAGGATTGAGGATGAGGGCTGAGGTTTGAGGATTGAGGTTTGATGTCTGAGGACTGAGAATTGAGGGTCGAGAATTGAGGATTGAGGATTGAGGAGTGAAGATTGAGGATTGGGTATTAAGGATTGAAGAATGAGGATTGAGGATTGAGGATTGGGGATTGAGGATTGAGGATTGAAGATTGAGTATTCAGGCTTGGAGATTGGCGACTGAGGGTTGAGGATTGAGGATAGAGGATTGAAGATTGAGGATTGAGGATTGAGGTTTGAGGATTGCGGACGAGGACTGACGGTTGAGGATTGAGGTTTGAGGATTGAGGATTGAGGATTGAGGACTGAGGATTGAGGATTGCGAATTGAGCATTGTGGATTGAAGATTGAGGACTCGGGATTGAGGATTGGTGATACAGGATTAAGGATTGAAGATTGGGGATTGAGGATCTAGGATTGGAGATTGGTTATTGAGGATTGAAGATTGAGGATTAAGGATTGAGTATTGAGAATTGAGAATTGAGTGTGAGGACTGAGGGTTGAGGATTTAGGTTTGAGGAGCGAGGATTGAGGATTGAGGATCGAGGACTGAGGATTGACGATTCAGTATTGAAGATTGAGGGCTGATCACTGAGGATTGAGGATTGAGGATTGAGGTTTGAGTACTGAGGATTGAGGATTGAAGATTGAGTATTGAGGATTGAAGGTTGAGGATTGAGGATTGAGGATTGATGAATGAGGATGAGGGCTGAGGTTTGAGGATTGAGGATTTAGGTCTGAGGACTGAGGATTGAGGGTTGAGAATTGAGGATAGAGGATTGAGGGTTGAAGACTGAGGACTGGGTATTGAGGATTGAAGAATGAGGATTGAGGATTGAGGATTGAGGATTGAGGATTGAGGATTGAGGATTGAAGATTGAAGTTTCAATATTAATGATTGAAGATTGCGGATTGAGGATTGAGGGTTGTGGATTGAGGACGAGGACTGAGGGTTGAGTATTTGTGTTTGAAGTCTGAGGATTGAGGATTGAGGATTGAGGATTGAGGATTGCGGATTGAGGATTGAGGATTGTGGATTGAAGATTGAGGATTGAGGACTGAGGATTGAAGATTGAGGATCGAGGATTGAGGATTGGGGATTGACGATGAGGGCTGAAGGTTGAGGATTGAGGTTTGAGGACTGAGGACTGAGGATTGAGGATTGAGAATTGAGGATTGAGGATTGAGGATTGAAGATGGAGGATTGGGTATTGAGGATTGAAGAATGAGAATCGAGGATTGAGCATTGAGGATGGAGGAATGAAAATTGAGTGTTGAGGGTTGAGGATTGAGGATTGAAGATTGAGTATTGACGATTGAAGATTGAGGATTGAGGATTGAGGATTGAGGATTGAGGATTGAAGATTGAGGATTGGGGACTGAGTGTTGAGGGTTGAGTTATGAGAATTGATGTTTGTGGATAGAGATTTGAAGATTGCAAACTGAGTATTGCGTATTGAAAACTCTGAACTGAGGATCTTCTATTGAGGATTGAGGATTGACAACTGATTGTTGAGGACTGTGTGCTGAAGGTTGAGGATTCAGGATTGAGGATTGAGGATTGAGGATTCAAGATTGAGGATTGGGGATTGAGGAGTGACGATTGAGGATTGAGGATTGAGGATTGAGGATTGAGGATTGATGATACAAGACTGAGTATTGAGGATTGTAGAATGATGATTGAGGATTGAGGATTGAGGATTGAGGATTGAAGATTTAGTATTGAGGATTGAAGATAGAGGATTGAGATTTGAGGATTGAGGATTGAGGATAGAGCATTGAAGATTGAGGATTGGGTATTGAGGATTGAAGAATGAGGATTGAGGATTGAGGATTGAGGATTGAGTGTTGAGGATTGAATATTGAGTATTGAGGATAGAAGACTAACGATTGAGGATTGAGGATTGAGGTTTGAGGATCGAGGATTGAGGATTGAAGGTTGAGTATTGAGGATTGAAGATTGAGGAGTGAGGATTGAGGATTGAGGATTGAGGATTGATGATTGAGGATTGAGGATAGAGGATTGAGGATCGAGGATTGAGGTTTGAGGCCTGAGGACTGAGGTTTGAGTATTGAGGACTGAGGACTGAGGATTGAGGATTGAAGGTTGAGGATTGGGGACTGAGGATTGAACATTGACGATTGAGGGTTGAGGATTGAAGATTCAGTATTGTGGATTGAAGATTGAGAATTGATGTTTGAGGATTGAGATTTGATTATTGAATATTGTGGATTGAGTATTGAACCATGAGAATTCAGGATATTCTATTGAGTATTGAGAATTGAGGATTGACGGCTGACTATTGAGGATTGACAGTTGAGGGTTGTGCGTTGAATATTGACTATTGAGGGTTGAGGATTGAGGATTGAGGATTGAAGATTGAGGATCTAGGATTGGAGATTGATTATTGAGGGTTGAAGATTGAGGATTGAGGACTGAGGGTTGAGGATTGAGGATTGATAATTGAGAATTGAGGATCAGGACTGAGGGTTGAGGATTGAAGTTATAGGAATGAGGATTGAGGATTGAGTATTGAGGATTGAGGATTGAGGATTGAGGTTTGAGTATTGAGGATTGAAGATTGAGGATTGAGTATTGAGGATTGAGGATTGAGGATTGTGGATTGAGGATTGAGTATTGACTATTGAAGGTTGAGTATTCATGATAGAGGATTGAGGACTGATGATTGGGGATTGAGGATTGAGCATTGAGGTATGAGGACTGAGGACTGAGGATTGAGGATTGAGGATTGAGGACTGAGGATTGATCATTGAGGACTGAGGATTGAGGATTGAGGATTGAGGATTGAGGATTGAGGATTGAGGATTGAGGATTGAGGATTGAAGATTGAGTATTGGGCATTGAGGAGTGACGATTGAGGATTGAGGATTGATGATCGAGAATTGAGGATTGAGGATTGAAGATTGAGTATTGAGGATTGAAGAATGAGGATTGAGGATTGAGGATTGAGGATTGAGGATTGAGGATTGAAGATTGAGGATTGGGGATTGAGGATTGACGATTGAGTATTGAGCATTGACGATTGAGAATTGAGGATTGTGGATTGAGTATTGAGGATTGAGGATTGAGGATTGAAGATTGAATATTGATGATTGAAGATTGAGGATTGAGAATTGAGGATTGTGGATTGAGGATGGAAGACTGAGTATTCGGTATTGAGGATTGAAGATTGAGCATTGAAGATTGAGGATTGAAGAATGAGGATTGAGGATTGAGGATTGAGAATTGAGGATTGAGGATTGAGGATTGAGGATGAGGGCTGAGGTTTGAGGATTGAGGTTTGATGTCTGAGGACTGAGAATTGAGGGTCGAGAATTGAGGATTGAGGATTGAGGAGTGAAGATTGAGGATTGGGTATTAAGGATTGAAGAATGAGGATTGAGGATTGAGGATTGGGGATTGAGGATTGAGGATTGAAGATTGAGTATTCAGGCTTGGAGATTGGCGACTGAGGGTTGAGGATTGAGGATAGAGGATTGAAGATTGAGGATTGAGGATTGAGGTTTGAGGATTGCGGACGAGGACTGACGGTTGAGGATTGAGGTTTGAGGATTGAGGATTGAGGATTGAGGACTGAGGATTGAGGATTGCGAATTGAGCATTGTGGATTGAAGATTGAGGACTCGGGATTGAGGATTGGTGATACAGGATTAAGGATTGAAGATTGGGGATTGAGGATCTAGGATTGGAGATTGGTTATTGAGGATTGAAGATTGAGGATTAAGGATTGAGTATTGAGAATTGAGAATTGAGTGTGAGGACTGAGGGTTGAGGATTTAGGTTTGAGGAGCGAGGATTGAGGATTGAGGATCGAGGACTGAGGATTGACGATTCAGTATTGAAGATTGAGGGCTGATCACTGAGGATTGAGGATTGAGGATTGAGGTTTGAGTACTGAGGATTGAGGATTGAAGATTGAGTATTGAGGATTGAAGGTTGAGGATTGAGGATTGAGGATTGATGAATGAGGATGAGGGCTGAGGTTTGAGGATTGAGGATTTAGGTCTGAGGACTGAGGATTGAGGGTTGAGAATTGAGGATAGAGGATTGAGGGTTGAAGACTGAGGACTGGGTATTGAGGATTGAAGAATGAGGATTGAGGATTGAGGATTGAGGATTGAGGATTGAGGATTGAGGATTGAAGATTGAAGTTTCAATATTAATGATTGAAGATTGCGGATTGAGGATTGAGGGTTGTGGATTGAGGACGAGGACTGAGGGTTGAGTATTTGTGTTTGAAGTCTGAGGATTGAGGATTGAGGATTGAGAATTGAGGATTGAGGATTGAGGATTGAATATTGAGGACTGGGGACTGAGTGTTGAGGGTTGAGTGATGAGAATTGATGTTTGTGGATAGAGATTTGAAGATTGCAGATTGAGTATTGAGTAATGAAAACTGTGAATTGATGATATTCTATTGAGGATTGAGGATTGACAACTGATTGTAGAGGACCGAGGGCTGAAGATTGAGGATTCAGTATTGAGGATTCAGGATTGAGGTTTGAGGACTGAGGATTGAAGATTGAGGATTGAGGATTGAGGATTGAGGATTGAGGATTGAGGATTGAAGATTGAAGTTTCAATATTAATGATTGAAGATTGAGGATTGAGGATTGATGATTGAGGATTGATGGCTGAGGGTTGTGCGTTGAATATTGAGGATTGAGGATTGAGGATTGAGGATTGCGGATTGAGGATTGAAGATAGAGTATTGATGATTGAAGATTGAGGATTGAGGATTGGGGTTTGAGGTTTGAGGACGAGGACTGACGGTTGAGGATTGAGGTTTGAGGATTGAGGATTGAGGATTGAGGACTGAGGATTGAGGATTGAGGATTGTGCATTGAGGATTGAAGATTGAGGATTCGGTATTGAGGATTGAAGAATGAGGATTGAGGAGTGAGGACTGAGGATTGAGGATTGCAGTTTGAGTATTGAGGATTGAAGATTGAGGATTGAGGATTGAGGATTGAGGATTGAGTATTGAGGACTGAGGATTGAAGATAGAGTATTGAGGCTTGAAGATTGAGGATTGAGGATTGAGAATTGAGGATTTCGGATTGAAGATTGAGGAATGGGGATTGAGGATTGACGATTGAGTATTGAGCATTGACGATTGAGAATTGAGGATTGTGGATTGAGTATTGAGGATTGAGGATTGAGGATTGAAGATTGAATATTGAAGATTGAACATTAATGATTGAAGATTGAGGATTGAGGATTGAGGGTTGTGGATTGAGGACGAGGACTGAGGGTTGAGTATTTGTGTTTGAAGTCTGAGGTTTGAGTACAGAGGATTGAGGATTGAAGATTGAGTATTGAGGATTGAAGGTTGAGGATTGAGGATTGAGGATTGATGATTGAGGATGAGGGCTGAGGTTTGAGGATTGAGGATTGAGGGTTGAGGGTTGAAGATTGAGGATTGGGTATTGCGGATTGAACATAGAGGATTGAAGGATGAGGATTGGGTGTTGAGGATAGGTGATTGAGGATTGAGGATTGAGGATTGAGGATTGAGGATTGAGCATTGAAGATTCAGTATTGAGGATTGAAGATTGAGGATTGAGGATTGAGGATTGAGGATTGAAGATTAAGTATTGAGGATTGAAGCCTGAGGATTGAGGACTGAGTATTGAGGATTGAGGATTGAGGATTGAGGATTGAGGATTGAAGACTGAAGATTGGGTATTGAGGATTGAACATTGAGGATTGAGGATTGAAGATTGCGTATTCAGGATTGAAGGTTGACGATTGAGTATTGAGAATTGAGGATTGAGGATTGAGGAATGAGCATTGAAGATTGAGTATTGAGGATTGAACGTTGAGGATTGTGGATTGAGGATTGAGGATTCAGGATTGAATATTGAGGACTGGGGACTGAGTGTTGAGGGTTGAGTGATGAGAATTGATGTTTGTGGATAGAGATTTGAAGATTGCAGATTGAGTATTGGGTAATGAAAACTGTGAATTGATGATATTCTATTGAGGATTGAGGATTGACAACTGATTGTAGAGGACTGAGGGCTCACGATTGAGGATTCAGGATTGAGGATTCAGTATTGAGGTTTGAGGACTGAGGATTGAAGATTGAGGATTGAGGACTGAGTATTGAGGATTGAGGATTGAGTATTGAGGATTGAGGGTGGAAGACTGAGGATTGGGTATCGAGGATTGAACGTTGAGGATTGAGGGTTGAGGATTGAGGATTGAGGATTGAAGATTGAAGATTGAACATTAATGATTGAAGATTGAGGATTGAGGATTGAGGGTTGTGGATTGAGGACGAGGACTGAGGGTTGAGTATTTGTGTTTGAAGTCTGAGGATTGAGGATTGAGGATTGAGAATTGAAGATTGAGGATTGAGGATTGAAGATTGAGGATTCGGTATTGAGGATTGAAGAATGAGGATTGAGGAGTGAGGACTGAGGATTGAGGATTGCAGTTTGAGTATTGAG
Organism: Calliopsis andreniformis; assembly: GCF_051401765.1. Classification (NCBI taxonomy): domain Eukaryota; kingdom Metazoa; phylum Arthropoda; class Insecta; order Hymenoptera; family Andrenidae; genus Calliopsis; species Calliopsis andreniformis. The sequence continues at coordinate 1,888,626 of NW_027480493.1, forward strand.
GATTGAAGATTGAGGATTGAGGAATGAGGACTGAGGATTGATGATTGAGGATGAGGGCTGAGGTTTGAGGATTGAGGATTGAGGACTGAGGACTGTGGATTGAGGGTTGAGAATTGAGGATTGAGAATTGAGGATTGAAGATTGAGGATTGGGTATTGGGGATTGAAGAATGAGGATTGAGGATTGAGGGTTGAGGATTGAGGATTGAGGATTGAATATTGAGTATTCAGTACTGGAGATTGACGATTGAGGATTGATGACCGAGGATTGAGAATTGAGGATTGGATATTGAGTATCGAGGATTGAAGATTGAGGATTGAGGATTGAGGATTGTGGATTGAGGATTGAATATTCAGGATTGGGGACTGAGTGTTGAGGGTTGAGTGATGTGAATTGATGTTTGTGGGTACAGATTTGAAGATTGCAGGTTGAGTATTGAGCATTGAAACCTGTGAATTGAGGATATTCTATTGAGGATTGAGAATTGACAGCTGATTGTTGAGGACTGAGGGCTGAAGATTGAGGATTCAGGGTTGAGAATTCAGGATTGAGGTCTGAGGACTGAGGATTGAGGATTGAGGATTGAGGACTGAGGATTGAAGATTGAGTATTGAGGATTGAAGATTGAGGATTGAGGATTGGGGATTGAGGATTGAGGATTGAAGATTGAGGATTGGGGATTGAGGATTGACGATTGAGTATTGAGCATTGACGATTGAGAATTGAGGATTGTGGATTGAGTATTGAGGATTGAGGATTGAGGATTGAGGATTGAAGATTGAATATTGATGATTGAAGATTGAGGATTGAGGATTGAGGGTTGCGGATTGAGGACGAGGACTCAGGGTTGAGTATTGGTGTTTGAAGTCTGAGGATCGAGGATTGTGGATTGAGAATTGAGGATTGTGGATTGAGGATTGAAGATTGAGGATCCGGTATTGAGGATTGAAGAATGAGAATTGAGGAGTGAAGACTGAGGATTGAGGATTGCAGTTTGAGTATTGAGGATTGAAGATTGAGGATTGAGGATTGAGGATTGAGGATTGAGGATTGAGGATTGAGTATTGAAGATTGAGTATTGAGGATTGAAGATTGAGGATTGAGGATTGAGGATTGAGGATTGAAGATTGAGGATTGGGGATTGAGGACTGAGGATTGACGATTGAGTATTGAGCATTGAGGATTGAGGATTGAGGATTGAAGACTGAGGATTGGGTATTGATGGTTGAACATTGAGGATTGAGGATTGAAGATTGAGTATTGAGGATTGAAGATTGACGATCGAGGATTGTGAATTGAGGATTGAGGATTGAGGAATGATCATTGAAGATTGAGTATTGAGGATTGAACGTTGAGGATTGTGGATTGAGGATTGAGGACTGAGGATTGAATATTGACGATTGGGGACTGAGTGTTGAGGGTTGAGTGATGAGAATTGATGTTTGTGGATAGAGATTTGAAGATTGCAGATTGAGTATTGAGTAATGAAAACTGTGAACTATTGATATTCTATTGAGGATTGAGGATTGACAACTGATTGTAGAGGACTGAGGGCTGAAGATTGAGGATTCAGTATCGGGGATTCAGGACTGAGGTTTGAGGACTGAGGATTGAGGATTGAGGATTGAGGATTGAGAATTGAGGATTGAGGATTGAAGATTGAGCATTGAAGATTGAGGATTGAGGAATGAGGATTGAGGATTGAGGATTGAGGATTGAGGATTGAGGATTGAGGATTGAGGATTGAGGATGAGGGCTGAGGTTTGAGGATTGAGGTTTGAGGTCTGAGGACTGAGAATTGAGGGTCGAGAATTGAGGATTGAGGATTGAGGATTGAAGATTGAGGATTGGGTATTGAGGATTGAAGAATGAGGATTGAGGATTGAGGATTGGGGATTGAGGACTGAGGATTGAAGATTGAGTATTCAGGATTGGAGATTGGCGATTGAGGGTTGAGGATTGAGGATAGAGGATTGAAGATTGAGGATTGGGGACTGAGTGTTGAGGGTTTTGTGACGATAATTGATGATTGTGGATAGAGATTTGAAGATTTCAGGTTGAGTATTGAGTATTGAAACCTGTGAATTGAGGATATTCTATTGAGGATTGAGGACTGACAACTGATTGTTGAGGACTGAGGTCTGAAGACAGAGGATTCAGGTTTGAGGATTCAGGATTGAGGTTTGAGGTCTGAGGATTGAGGATTGAGGATTGATGATTGAGGATTGAGGATTGAGGATTGAAGATTGAGGTTTGGGTATTGAGGATTGAACATTGAGGACTGTGGATTGAGTATTGAGGATCGAGAATTGAGGACTGAGGATTGAGGATTGAAGATTGAGGATTGGGTGTTGAGGATTGATGGTTGTGGATTGAGGACGAGGACTGAGGGTTGAGTATTGATGTTTGCGGTCTGAGGATTGAGGATTGAGGATTGAGGATTGAGAATTGAGGACTGAGGATTGAGGATTGAAGATTGAGGATTGGGTGTTGAGGATTGAGGAATGTGGAGTGAGGATTGAGGATTGAGGATTGAGGATTGAAGATTGAGCATTGAGGATTGAAGATTGAGGATTGCGGATTGAGGATTGAGGATTGAGGGTTGAGGATTGAAGATTGAGGATTGGGTATTGCGGATTGAACATTGAGGATTGAAGATTGAGGATTGGGTGTTGAGGATTGAAGAATGAGGATTGAGGATTGAAGATTGAGTATAGAGGATTGAAGTTTGAGGATTGAGGACGGAGTATTGAGGATTGAGGATTGAGTATTGAGGATTGAGGATGGAAGACTGAGGATTGGGTATTGAGGATTGAACGTTGAGGATTGAGGGTTGAGGATTGAGGATTGAGGGTTGAAGATTGAAGATTGAATATTAATGATTGAAGATTGAGGATCGAGGATTGAGGGTTGTGGATTGAGGACGAGGACTGAGGGTTCAGTATTGGTGTTTGAAGTCTGAGGATTGAGGATTGAGGATTGAGAATTGAGGACTGAGGATTGAGGATTGAAGATTGAGGATTCGGTATTGAGGATTGAAGAATGAGGATTGAGGAGTGAGGACTGAGGACTGAGGATTGCAGATTGAGTACTGAGGATTGAATATTGAGGATTGAGGATTGATGATTGAGGATTGGGGATTGAGGATTGAGGGTTGAGGGCTGAAGATTGAGGATTGGGTATTGCGGATTGAACATAGAGGATTGAAGGTTGAGGATTGGGTGTTGAGGATAGGTGATTGAGGATTGAGGATTGAGGATTGAGCATTGAAGATTCAGTATTGAGGATTGAAGATTGAGGATTGAGGATTGAGGATTGAGGATTGAAGATTGAGTATTGAGGATTGAAGCCTGAGAATTGAGGACTGAGTATTGAGGATTGAGGATTGAGGATTGAGGATAGAGGATTGAAGACTGAAGATTGGGTATTGAGGTTTGAACATTGAGGATTGAGGGTTGAAGATTGAGTATTGAGGATTGAAGGTTGACGATTGAGGATAGAGAATTGAGGATTGAGGATTGAGGAATGAGCATTGAAGATTGAGTATTGAGCATTGACCGTTGAGGATTGTGGATTGAGGACTGAGGATTGAGGATTGAATATTGAGGATTGGGGACTGAGTGTTGAGGGTTGAGGATTGGGTATTGCGGATTGAACATTGAGGATTGGAGATTGAGGATAGAAGATTCAGTATTGAGGATTGAAGATTGAGGATTGAGGATTGAGGATTGAAGATTGAGTATTGAGGATTGAAGATTGAGGATTGAGGACTGAGAATTGAGGATTGAGGATTGTGGATTGGGGATTGAGGATTGAAGACTGAGGATTGGGTATTGAGGATTGAACATTGAGGGTTGAGAGTTGAGGATTGAGGATTGAGGATTGAGGATTGAAGATTGAATATTAATGATTGAAGATTGAGGATTGAGGATTGAGGGTTGCGGATTGAGGACGAGGACTGAGGGTTGAGTATTGGTGTTTGAAGTCTGAGGATTGAGAATTGTGGATTGAGAATTGAGGATTGTGGATTGAGGATTGAAGATTGAGGATTCGGTATTGAGGATTGAAGAATGAGAATTGAGGAGTGAGGACTGAGGACTGAGGATTGCAGTTTGAGTATTGAGGATTCAAGATTGAGGATTGAGGATTGAGGATTGAGGATTGAGGATTGAGGATTGATGATTGAAGATTGAGTATTGAGGATTGAAGATTGAGGATTGAGGATTGAGGACTGAGTGTTGAGGGTTGCGTGATGAGGATTGATGTTTGTGGATTGAGATTTGAAGATTGAAGAATGGGGATTGAGTATTGAAAACTGTGAATTCAGGATATTCTATTGAGGATTGAGGATTGACAATTGATTGTTGAGGACTTATGGGTGAAGATTTAGGATTCAGGTTTGAGGATTCAGGATTGACGTTTGAGGACTGAGGATTGAGGATTGAGGATTGAGGATTGAGGATTGATGGCTGAGGGTTGTGCGTTGAATATTGAGGATTGAGGATTGAGGATTGAGGATTGCGGATTGAGGATTGAATATAGAGTATTGATGATTGAAGATTGAGGATTGAGGATTGGGGTTTGAGGTTTGTGGACGAGGACTGACGGTTGAGGATTGAGGTCTGAGGATTGAGGATTGAGGATTAAGGACTGAGGATTGAGGATTGAGGATTGTGCATTGAGGATTGCAGATTGTGGACTGAGGATTGAGGATTGAAGATTCAGTATTGAGGGTTGAAGATTGAGGATTGAGGATTGAGGATTTAGGATTGAGGATGAGGGCTGTGGGTTGAGGATTGAGGTTTGAGGACTGAGGACTGAGGATTGAGGATTGAGAATTGAGGATTGAGGATTGAGGATTGAAGATTGAGGATTGGGTATTGCGGATTGAACATAGAGGATTGAAGGTTGAGGATTGGGTGTTGAGGATAGGTGATTGAGGATTGAGGATTGAGGATTAAGGATTGAGGATTGAGCATTGAAGATTCAGTATTGAGGATTGAAGATTGAGGATTGAGGATTGCGGATTGAGGATTGAAGATAGAGTATTGATGATTGAAGATTGAGGATTGAGGATTGGGGTTTGAGGTTTGAGGACGAGGACTGACGGTTGAGGATTGAGGTCTGAGGATTGAGGATTGAGGATTGAGGACTGAGGATTGAGGATTGAGGATTGTGCATTGAGGATTGCAGATTGTGGACTGAGGATTGAGGATTGAAGATTCAGTATTGAGGGTTGAAGATTGAGGATTGAGGATTGAGGATTTAGGATTGAGGATGAGGGCTGTGGGTTGAGGATTGAGGTTTGAGGACTGAGGACTGAGGATTGAGGATTGAGAATTGAGGATTGAGGATTGAGGATTGAAGATTGAGGATTGGGTATTGAGGATTGAAGAATGAGGAGTGAGGATTGAGGATTGAGGATTGACGATTGAGTATTGAAGATTGAGTATTCAGGATTGGAGATTGACGATTGAGGATTGAGGACCGAGGATTGAGGATTGAGGATTAAAGGTTGAGTATTGAAGATTGACGATTGACGATTGAGGATTGAGAATTGAGGATTGAGGATTGTGGAATGAGCATTGAAGTTTGAGTATTGAGGATTGAACGTTGAGGATTGTGGATTGAGGATTGAGGATTCAGGATTGAATATTGAGGACTGGGGACTGAGTGTTGAGGGTTGAGTGATGAGAATTGATGTTTGTGGATAGAGATTTGAAGATTGCAGATTGAGTATTGAGTAATGAAAACTGTGAATTGATGATATTCTATTGAGGATTGAGGATTGACAACTGATTGTAGAGGACTGAGGGCTCAAGATTGAGGATTCAGGATTGAGGATTCAGTATTGAGGTTTGAGGACTGAGGATTGAAGATTGAGGATTGAGGACTGAGTATTGAGGATTGAGGATTGAGTATTGAGGATTGAGTGTGGAAGACTGAGGATTGGGTATTGAGGATTGAACGTTGAGGATTGAGGGTTGAGGATTGAGGATTGAGGATTGAAGATTGAAGATTGAACATTAATGATTGAAGATTGAGGATTGAGGATTGAGGGTTGTGGATTGAGGACGGGGACTGAGGGTTGAGTATTTGTGTTTGAATTCTGAGGATTGAGGATTGAGGATTGAGAATTGAAGATTGAGGATTGAGGATTGAAGATTGAGGATTCGGTATTGAGGATTGAAGAATGAGGATTGAGGAGTGAGGACTGAGGATTGAGGATTGCAGTTTGAGTATTGAGGATTGAAAATTGAGGATTGAGGATTGAGGATTGAGGATTGAGTATTGAGGACTGAGGATTGAAGATTGAGTATTGAGGCTTGAAGATTGAGGATTGAGGATTGAGGATTGAGGATTGAGGATTGAAGATTGAGGATTGGGGATTGAGGATTGACGATTGAGTATTGAGCATTGACGATTGAGAATTGAGGATTGTGGATTGTGTATTGAGGATTGAGGATTGAGGATTGAAGATTGAATATTGATGATTGAAGATTGAGGATCGAGGGTTGTGGATTGAGGACGAGGACTGAGGGTTGAGTATTGATGTTTGAGGTCTGAGGATTGAGGATTGAGGATTGAGAATTGAGGACTGAGGATTGAGGATTGAAGATTGAGGATTGGGTGTTGAGGATTGATGGTTGTGGATTGAGGACGAGGACTGAGGGTTGAGTATTGATGTTTGCGGTCTGAGGATTGAGGATTGAGGATTGAGGATTGAGAATTGAGGACTGAGGATTGAGGATTGAAGATTGAGGATTGGGTGTTGAGGATTGAGGAATGTGGAGTGAGGATTGAGGATTGAGGATTGAGGATTGAAGATTGAGTATTGAGGATTGAAGATTGGGGATTGCGGATTGAGGATTGAGGATTGAGGGTTGAGGATTGAAGATTGAGGATTGGGTATTGCGGATTGAACATTGAGGATTGAAGATTGAGGATTGGGTGTTGAGGATTGAAGATTGAGTATAGAGGATTGAAGATTGAGGATTGAGGACGGAGTGTTGAGGATTGAGGATTGAGTATTGAGGATTGAGGATGGAAGACTGAGGATTGGGTATTGAGGATTGAACGTTGAGGATTGAGGGTTGAGGATTGAGGATTGAGGATTGAAGATTGAAGATTGAATATTAATGATTGAAGATTGAGGATCGAGGATTGAGGGTTGTGGATTGAGGTCGAGGACTGAGGGTTCAGTATTGGTGTTTGAAGTCTGAGGATTGAGGATTGAGGATTGAGAATTGAGGACTGAGGATTGAGGATTGAAGATTGAGGATTCGGTATTGAGGATTGAAGAATGAGGATTGAGGAGTGAGGACTGAGGACTGAGGATTGCAGATTGAGTATTGAGGATTGAATATTCAGGATTGAGGATTGATGATTGAGGATTGGGGATTGAGGATTGAGGGTTGAGGGCTGAAGATTGAGGATTGGGTATTGCGGATTGAACATAGGGGATTGAAGGTTGAGGATTGGGTGTTGAGGATAGGTGATTGAGGATTGAGGATTGAGGATTGAGGATTGAGGATTGAGGGTTGAGCATTGAAGATTCAGTATTGAGGATTGAAGATTGAGGATTGAGGATTGAGGATTGAGGATTGAAGATTGAGTATTGAGGATTGAAGCCTGAGAATTGAGGACTGAGTATTGAGGATTGAGGATTGAGGATTGAGGATTGAGGATTGAAGACTGAAGATTGGGTATTGAGGATTGAACATTGAGGATTGAGGGTTGAAGATTGAGTATTGAGGATTGAAGGTTGACGATTGAGGATAGAGAATTGAGGATTGAGGATTGAGGAATGAGCATTGAAGATTGAGTATTGAGCATTGACCGTTGAGGATTGTGGATTGAGGACTGAGGATTGAGGATTGAATATTGAGGATTGGGGACTGAGTGTTGAGGGTTGAGGATTGGGTATTGCGGATTGAACATTGAGGATTGGAGATTGAGGATAGAAGATTCAGTATTGAGGATTGAAGATTGAGGATTGAGGATTGAGGATTGAAGATTGAGTATTGAGGATTGAAGATTGAGGATTGAGGACTGAGAATTGAGGATTGAGGATTGAGGATTGGGGATTGAGGATTGAAGACTGAGGATTGGGTGTTGAGGATTGAACATTGAGGGTTGAGAGTTGAGGATTGAGGATTGAGGATTGAGGATTGAAGATTGAATATTAATGATTGAAGATTGAGGATTGAGGATTGAGGGTTGCGGATTGAGGACCAGGACTGAGGGTTGAGTATTGGTGTTTGAAGTCTGAGGATTGAGAATTGTGGATTGAGAATTGAGGATTGTGGATTGAGGATTGAAGATTGAGGATTCGGTATTGAGGATTGAAGAATGAGAATTGAGGAGTGAGGACTGAGGACTGAGGATTGCAGTTTGAGTATTGAGGACTGAAGATTGAGGATTGAGGATTGAGGATTGAGGATTGAGGATTGAGGATTGATGATTGAAGATTGAGTATTGAGGATTGAAGATTGAGGATTGAGGATTGAGGATTGAGGATTGAGTATTGAAGATTGAGGATTGGGGATTGATGACTGAGGATTGACGATTGACTATTGAGCATTGAGGATTGAGAATTGAGGATTGAGGATTGAAGATTGAGTACTGAGGATTGAAGATTGAGGATTGAGGATTGTGGATTGAAGATTGAGGACTGAGTGTTGAGGGTTGCGTGATGAGGATTGATGTTTGTGGAATGAGATTTGAAGATTGAAGAATGGGGATTGAGTATTGAAAACTGTGAATTCAGGATATTCTATTGAGGATTGAGGATTGACAATTGATTGTTGAGGACTTATGGGTGAAGATTGAGGATTCAGGTTTGAGGATTCAGGATTGACGTTTGAGGACTGAGGATTGAGGATTGAGGATTGAGGATTGAGGATTGATGGCTGAGGGTTGTGCGTTGAATATTGAGGATCGAGGATTGAGGATTGAGGATTGCGGATTGAGGATTGAAGATAGAGTATTGATGATTGAAGATTGAGGATTGAGGATTGGGGTTTGAGGTTTGAGGACGAGGACTGACGGTTGAGGATTGAGGTCTGAGGATTGAGGATTGAGGATTGAGGACTGAGGATTGAGGATTGGGGATTGTGCATTGAGGATTGCAGATTGTGGACTGAGGATTGAGGATTGAAGATTCAGTATTGAGGGTTGAAGATTGAGGATTGAGGATTGAGGATTTAGGATTGAGGATGAGGGCTGTGGGTTGAGGATTGAGGTTTGAGGACTGAGGAGTGAGGATTGAGGATTGAGGATTGAGAATTGAGGATTGAGGATTGAGGATTGAAGATTGAGGATTGGGTATTGATGATTGAAGAATGAGGAGTGAGGATTGAGGATTGAGGATTGAGGATTGAGTATTGAAGATTGAGTGTTCAGGATTGGAGATTGACGATTGAGGATTGAGGACCGAGGATTGAGGATTGAGGATTGAAGGTTGAGTATTGAAGATTGACGATTGACGATTGAGGATTGAGTATTGAGGATTGAGGATTGTGGAATGAGCATTGAAGTTTGAGTATTGAGGATTGAACGTTGAGGATTGTGGATTGAGGATTGAGGATTCAGGATTGAATATTGAGGACTGGGGACTGAGTGTTGAGGGTTGAGTGATGAGAATTGATGTTTGTGGATAGAGATTTGAAGATTGCAGATTGAGTATTGAGTAATGAAAACTGTGAATTGATGATATTCTATTGAGGATTGAGGATTGACAACTGATTGTGGAGGACTGAGGGCTCAAGATTGAGGATTCAGTATTGGGGATTCAGGATTGAGGTTTGAGGACTGAGGATTGAAGATTGAGGATTGAGGACTGAGTATTGGGGATTGAGGATTGAGTATTGAGGATTGAGGGTGGAAGACTGTGGATTGGGTATTGCGGATTGAACGTTGAGGATTGAGGGTTGAGGATTGAGGATTGAGGATTGAAGATTGAAGATTGAACATTAATGATTGAAGATTGAGGATTGAGGATTGAGGGTTGTGGATTGAGGACGAGGACTGAGGGTTGAGTATTTGTGTTTGAAGTCTGAGAATTGAGGATTGAGGATTGAGAATTGAAGATTGAGGATTGAGGATTGAAGATTGAGGATTCGGTATTGAGGATTGAAGAATGAGGATTGAGGAGTGAGGACTGAGGATTGAGGATTGCAGTTTGAGTATTGAGGATTGAAGATTGAGGGTTGAGGATTGAGGATTGAGGATTGAGTATTGAGGACTGAGGATTGAAGATTGAGTATTGAGGCTTGAAGATTGAGGATTGAGGATTGAGGATTGAATATTGAGGACTGGGGACTGAGTGTTGAGGGTTGAGTGATGAGAATTGATGTTTGTGGATAGAGATTTGAAGATTGCAGATTGAGTATTGAGTAATGAAAACTGTGAATTGATGATATTCTATTGAGGATTGAGGATTGACAACTGATTGTAGAGGACTGAGGGCTCAAGATTGAGGATTCAGGATTGAGGATTCAGTATTGAGGTTTGAGGACTGAGGATTGAAGATTGAGGATTGAGGACTGAGTATTGAGGATTGAGGATTGAGTATTGAGGATTGAGTGTGGAAGACTGAGGATTGGGTATTGAGGATTGAACGTTGAGGATTGAGGGTTGAGGATTGAGGATTGAGGATTGAAGATTGAAGATTGAACATTAATGATTGAAGATTGAGGATTGAGGATTGAGGGTTGTGGATTGAGGACGGGGACTGAGGGTTGAGTATTTGTGTTTGAATTCTGAGGATTGAGGATTGAGGATTGAGAATTGAAGATTGAGGATTGAGGATTGAAGATTGAGGATTCGGTATTGAGGATTGAAGAATGAGGATTGAGGAGTGAGGACTGAGGATTGAGGATTGCAGTTTGAGTATTGAGGATTGAAAATTGAGGATTGAGGATTGAGGATTGAGGATTGAGTATTGAGGACTGAGGATTGAAGATTGAGTATTGAGGCTTGAAGATTGAGGATTGAGGATTGAGGATTGAGGATTGAGGATTGAAGATTGAGGATTGGGGATTGAGGATTGACGATTGAGTATTGAGCATTGACGATTGAGAATTGAGGATTGTGGATTGTGTATTGAGGATTGAGGATTGAGGATTGAAGATTGAATATTGATGATTGAAGATTGAGGATCGAGGGTTGTGGATTGAGGACGAGGACTGAGGGTTGAGTATTGATGTTTGAGGTCTGAGGATTGAGGATTGAGGATTGAGAATTGAGGACTGAGGATTGAGGATTGAAGATTGAGGATTGGGTGTTGAGGATTGATGGTTGTGGATTGAGGACGAGGACTGAGGGTTGAGTATTGATGTTTGCGGTCTGAGGATTGAGGATTGAGGATTGAGGATTGAGAATTGAGGACTGAGGATTGAGGATTGAAGATTGAGGATTGGGTGTTGAGGATTGAGGAATGTGGAGTGAGGATTGAGGATTGAGGATTGAGGATTGAAGATTGAGTATTGAGGATTGAAGATTGGGGATTGCGGATTGAGGATTGAGGATTGAGGGTTGAGGATTGAAGATTGAGGATTGGGTATTGCGGATTGAACATTGAGGATTGAAGATTGAGGATTGGGTGTTGAGGATTGAAGATTGAGTACAGAGGATTGAAGATTGAGGATTGAGGACGGAGTGTTGAGGATTGAGGATTGAGTATTGAGGATTGAGGATGGAAGACTGAGGATTGGGTATTGAGGATTGAACGTTGAGGATTGAGGGTTGAGGATTGAGGATTGAGGATTGAAGATTGAAGATTGAATATTAATGATTGAAGATTGAGGATCGAGGATTGAGGGTTGTGGATTGAGGTCGAGGACTGAGGGTTCAGTATTGGTGTTTGAAGTCTGAGGATTGAGGATTGAGGATTGAGAATTGAGGACTGAGGATTGAGGATTGAAGATTGAGGATTCGGTATTGAGGATTGAAGAATGAGGATTGAGGAGTGAGGACTGAGGACTGAGGATTGCAGATTGAGTATTGAGGATTGAATATTCAGGATTGAGGATTGATGATTGAGGATTGGGGATTGAGGATTGAGGGTTGAGGGCTGAAGATTGAGGATTGGGTATTGCGGATTGAACATAGGGGATTGAAGGTTGAGGATTGGGTGTTGAGGATAGGTGATTGAGGATTGAGGATTGAGGATTGAGGATTGAGGATTGAGGGTTGAGCATTGAAGATTCAGTATTGAGGATTGAAGATTGAGGATTGAGGATTGAGGATTGAGGATTGAAGATTGAGTATTGAGGATTGAAGCCTGAGAATTGAGGACTGAGTATTGAGGATTGAGGATTGAGGATTGAGGATTGAGGATTGAAGACTGAAGATTGGGTATTGAGGATTGAACATTGAGGATTGAGGGTTGAAGATTGAGTATTGAGGATTGAAGGTTGACGATTGAGGATAGAGAATTGAGGATTGAGGATTGAGGAATGAGCATTGAAGATTGAGTATTGAGCATTGACCGTTGAGGATTGTGGATTGAGGACTGAGGATTGAGGATTGAATATTGAGGATTGGGGACTGAGTGTTGAGGGTTGAGGATTGGGTATTGCGGATTGAACATTGAGGATTGGAGATTGAGGATAGAAGATTCAGTATTGAGGATTGAAGATTGAGGATTGAGGATTGAGGATTGAAGATTGAGTATTGAGGATTGAAGATTGAGGATTGAGGACTGAGAATTGAGGATTGAGGATTGAGGATTGGGGATTGAGGATTGAAGACTGAGGATTGGGTGTTGAGGATTGAACATTGAGGGTTGAGAGTTGAGGATTGAGGATTGAGGATTGAGGATTGAAGATTGAATATTAATGATTGAAGATTGAGGATTGAGGATTGAGGGTTGCGGATTGAGGACCAGGACTGAGGGTTGAGTATTGGTGTTTGAAGTCTGAGGATTGAGAATTGTGGATTGAGAATTGAGGATTGTGGATTGAGGATTGAAGATTGAGGATTCGGTATTGAGGATTGAAGAATGAGAATTGAGGAGTGAGGACTGAGGACTGAGGATTGCAGTTTGAGTATTGAGGACTGAAGATTGAGGATTGAGGATTGAGGATTGAGGATTGAGGATTGAGGATTGATGATTGAAGATTGAGTATTGAGGATTGAAGATTGAGGATTGAGGATTGAGGATTGAGGATTGAGTATTGAAGATTGAGGATTGGGGATTGATGACTGAGGATTGACGATTGACTATTGAGCATTGAGGATTGAGAATTGAGGATTGAGGATTGAAGATTGAGTACTGAGGATTGAAGATTGAGGATTGAGGATTGTGGATTGAAGATTGAGGACTGAGTGTTGAGGGTTGCGTGATGAGTATTGATGTTTGTGGAATGAGATTTGAAGATTGAAGAATGGGGATTGAGTATTGAAAACTGTGAATTCAGGATATTCTATTGAGGATTGAGGATTGACAATTGATTGTTGAGGACTTATGGGTGAAGATTGAGGATTCAGGTTTGAGGATTCAGGATTGACGTTTGAGGACTGAGGATTGAGGATTGAGGATTGAGGATTGAGGATTGATGGCTGAGGGTTGTGCGTTGAATATTGAGGATCGAGGATTGAGGATTGAGGATTGCGGATTGAGGATTGAAGATAGAGTATTGATGATTGAAGATTGAGGATTGAGGATTGGGGTTTGAGGTTTGAGGACGAGGACTGACGGTTGAGGATTGAGGTCTGAGGATTGAGGATTGAGGATTGAGGACTGAGGATTGAGGATTGAGGATTGTGCATTGAGGATTGCAGATTGTGGACTGAGGATTGAGGATTGAAGATTCAGTATTGAGGGTTGAAGATTGAGGATTGAGGATTGAGGATTTAGGATTGAGGATGAGGGCTGTGGGTTGAGGATTGAGGTTTGAGGACTGAGGAGTGAGGATTGAGGATTGAGGATTGAGAATTGAGGATTGAGGATTGAGGATTGAAGATTGAGGATTGGGTATTGATGATTGAAGAATGAGGAGTGAGGATTGAGGATTGAGGATTGAGGATTGAGTATTGAAGATTGAGTGTTCAGGATTGGAGATTGACGATTGAGGATTGAGGACCGAGGATTGAGGATTGAGGATTGAAGGTTGAGTATTGAAGATTGACGATTGACGATTGAGGATTGAGTATTGAGGATTGAGGATTGTGGAATGAGCATTGAAGTTTGAGTATTGAGGATTGAACGTTGAGGATTGTGGATTGAGGATTGAGGATTCAGGATTGAATATTGAGGACTGGGGACTGAGTGTTGAGGGTTGAGTGATGAGAATTGATGTTTGTGGATAGAGATTTGAAGATTGCAGATTGAGTATTGAGTAATGAAAACTGTGAATTGATGATATTCTATTGAGGATTGAGGATTGACAACTGATTGTGGAGGACTGAGGGCTCAAGATTGAGGATTCAGTATTGGGGATTCAGGATTGAGGTTTGAGGACTGAGGATTGAAGATTGAGGATTGAGGACTGAGTATTGGGGATTGAGGATTGAGTATTGAGGATTGAGGGTGGAAGACTGTGGATTGGGTATTGCGGATTGAACGTTGAGGATTGAGGGTTGAGGATTGAGGATTGAGGATTGAAGATTGAAGATTGAACATTAATGATTGAAGATTGAGGATTGAGGATTGAGGGTTGTGGATTGAGGACGAGGACTGAGGGTTGAGTATTTGTGTTTGAAGTCTGAGAATTGAGGATTGAGGATTGAGAATTGAAGATTGAGGATTGAGGATTGAAGATTGAGGATTCGGTATTGAGGATTGAAGAATGAGGATTGAGGAGTGAGGACTGAGGATTGAGGATTGCAGTTTGAGTATTGAGGATTGAAGATTGAGGGTTGAGGATTGAGGATTGAGGATTGAGTATTGAGGACTGAGGATTGAAGATTGAGTATTGAGGCTTGAAGATTGAGGATTGAGGATTGAGGATTGAGGATTGAGGATTGAAGATTGAGGATTGGGGATTGAGGATTGACGATTGAGTATTGGGCATTGACGATTGAGAATTGAGGATTGTGGATTGGGTATTGAGGATTGAGGATTGAGGATTGAAGATTGAATATTGATGATTGAAGATTGAGGATCGAGGACGGAGTATTGAGGATTGAGGATTGAGTATTGAGGATTGAGGATGGAAGACTGAGGATTGGGTATTGAGGATTGAACGTTGAGGATTGAGGGTTGAGGATTGAGGATTGAGGATTGAAGATTGAAGATTGAATATTAATGATTGAAGATTGAGGATCGAGGATTGAGGGTTGTGTATTGAGGACGAGGACTGAGGGTTCAGTATTGGTGTTTGAAGTCTGAGGATTGAGGATTGAGGATTGAGAATTGAGGACTGAGGATTGAGGATTGAAGATTGAGGATTCGGTATTGAGGATTGAAGAATGAGGATTGAGGAGTGAGGGCTGAGGACTGAGGATTGCAGATTGAGTATTGAGGATTGAATATTGAGGATTGAGGATTGATGATTGAGGATTGGGGATTGAGGATTGAGGGTTGAGGGCTGAAGATTGAGGATTGGGTATTGCGGATTGAACATAGAGGATTGAAGGTTGAGGATTGGGTGTTGAGGATAGGTGATTGAGGATTGAGGATTGAGGATTGAGGATTGAGCATTGAAGATTCAGTATTGAGGATTGAAGATTGAGGATTGAGGATTGAGGATTGAGGATTGAAGATTGAGTATTGAGGATTGAAGCCTGAGAATTGAGGACTGAGTATTGAGGATTGAGGATTGAGGATTGAGGATTGAGGATTGAAGACTGAAGGTTGGGTATTGAGGATTGAACATTGAGGATTGAGGGTTGAAGATTGAGTATTGAGGATTGAAGGTTGACGATTGAGGATAGAGAATTGAGGATTGAGGATTGAGGAATGAGCATTGAAGATTGAGTATTAAGCATTGACCGTTGAGGATTGTGGATTGAGGACTGAGGATTGAGGATTGAATATTGAGGATTGGGGACTGAGTGTTGAGGGTTGAGGATTGGGTATTGCGGATTGAACATTGAGGATTGGAGATTAAAGGATAGAAGATTCAGTATTGAGGATTGAAGATTGAGGATTGAGGATTGAGGATTGAAGATTGAGTATTGAGGATTGAAGATTGAGGATTGAGGACTGAGAATTGAGGATTGAGGATTGAGGATTGGGGATTGAGGATTGAAGACTGAGGATTGGGTATTGAGGATTGAACATTGAGGGTTGAGAGTTGAGGATTGAGGATTGAGGATTGAGGATTGAAGATTGAATATTAATGATTGAAGATTGAGGATTGAGGATTGAGGGTTGCGGATTGAGGACGAGGACTGAGGGTTGAGTATTGGTGTTTGATGTCTGAGGATTGAGAATTGTGGATTGAGAATTGAGGATTGTGGATTGAGGATTGAAGATTGAGGATTCGGTATTGAGGATTGAAGAATGAGAATTGAGGAGTGAGGACTGAGGACTGAGGATTGCAGTTTGAGTATTGAGGATTGAAGATTGAGGATTGAGGATTGAGGATTGAGGATTGAGGATTGAGGATTGATGATTGAAGATTGAGTATTGAGGATTGAAGATTGAGGATTGAGGATTGAGGATTGAGGATTGAGTATTGAAGATTGAGGATTGGGGATTGAGGACTGAGGATTGACGATTGACTATTGAGCATTGAGGATTGAGAATTGAGAATTGAGGATTGAGGATTGAAGATTGAGTACTGAGGATTGAAGATTGAGGATTGAGGATTGTGGATTGAAGATTGAGGACTGAGTGTTGAGGGTTGCGTGATGAGGATTGATGTTTGTGGATTGAGATTTGAAGATTGAAGAATGGGGATTGAGTATTGAAAACTGTGAATTCAGGATATTCTATTGAGGATTGAGGATTGACAATTGATTGTTGAGGTCTTATGGGTGAAGATTGAGGATTCAGGTTTGAGGATTCAGGATTGACGTTTGAGGACTGAGGATTGAGGATTGAGGATTGAGGATTGAGGATTGATGGCTGAGGGTTGTGCGTTGAATATTGAGGATTGAGGATTGAGGATTGAGGATTGCGGATTGAGGATTGAAGATAGAGTATTGATGATTGAAGATTGAGGATTGAGGATTGGGGTTTGAGGTTTGAGGACGAGGACTGACGGTTGAGGATTGAGGTCTGAGGATTGAGGATTGAGGATTGAGGACTGAGGATTGAGGATTGAGGATTGTGCATTGAGGGTTGCAGATTGTGGACTGAGGATTGAGGATTGAAGATTCAGTATTGAGGGTTGAAGATTGAGGATTGAGGATTGAGGATTTAGGATTGAGGATGAGGGCTGTGGGTTGAGGATTGAGGTTTGAGGACTGAGGACTGAGGATTGAGGATTGAGAATTGAGGATTGAGGATTGAGGATTGAAGATTGAGGATTGGGTATTGAGGATTGAAGAATGAGGAGTGAGGATTGAGGATTGAGGATTGAGGATTGAGTATTGAAGATTGAGTATTCAGGATTGGAGATTGACGATTGAGGATTGAGGACCGAGGATTGAGGATTGAGGATTGAAGGTTGAGTATTGAAGATTGACGATTGACGATTGAGGATTGAGAATTGAGGATTGAGGATTGTGGAATGAGCATTGAAGTTTGAGTATTGAGGATTGAACGTTGAGGATTGTGGACTGAGGATTGAGGATTCAGGATTGAATATTGAGGACTGGGGACTGAGTGTTGAGGGTTGAGTGATGAGAATTGATGTTTGTGGATAGAGATTTGAAGATTGCAGATTGAGTATTGAGTAATGAAAACTGTGAATTGATGATATTCTATTGAGGATTGAGGATTGACAACTGATTGTAGAGGACTGAGGGCTCAAGATTGAGGATTCAGGATTGAGGATTCAGGATTGAGGTTTGAGGACTGAGGATTGAAGATTGAGGATTGAGGACTGAGTATTGAGGATTGAGGATTGAGTATTGAGGATTGAGGGTGGAAGACTGAGGATTGGGTATTGAGGATTGAACGTTGAGGATTGAGGGTTGAGGATTGAGGATTGAGGATTGAAGATTGAAGATTGAACATTAATGATTGAAGATTGAGGATTGAGGATTGAGGATTGAGGGTTGTGGATTGAGGACGAGGACTGAGGGTTGAGTATTTGTGTTTGAAGTCTGAGGATTGAGGATTGAGGATTGAGAATTGAAGATTGAGGATTGAGGATTGAAGATTGAGGATTCGGTATTGAGGATTGAAGAATGAGGATTGAGGAGTGAGGACTGAGGATTGAGGATTGCAGTTTGAGTATTGAGGATTGAAGATTGAGGATTGAGGATTGAGGATTGAGGATTGAGTATTGAGGACTGAGGATTGAAGATTGAGTATTGAGGCTTGAAGATTGAGGATTGAGGATTGAGGATTGAGGATTGAGGATTGAAGATTGAGGATTGGGGATTGAGGATTGAGGATTGAGTATTGAGCATTGACGATTGAGAATTGAGGATTGTGGATTGTGTATTGAGGATTGAGGATTGAGGATTGAAGATTGAATATTGATGATTGAAGATTGAGGATCGAGGGTTGTGGATTGAGGACGAGGACTGAGGGTTGAGTATTGATGTTTGAGGTCTGAGGATTGAGGATTGAGGATTGAGAATTGAGGACTGAGGATTGAGGATTGAAGATTGAGGATTGGGTGTTGAGGATTGATGGTTGTGGATTGAGGACGAGGACTGAGGGTTGAGTATTGATGTTTGCGGTCTGAGGATTGAGGATTGAGGATTGAGGATTGAGAATTAAGGACTGAGGATTGAGGATTGAAGATTGAGGATTGGGTGTTGAGGATTGAGGAATGTGGAGTGAGGATTGAGGATTGAGGATTGAGGATTGAAGATTGAGTATTGAGGATTGAAGATTGAGGATTGCGGATTGAGGATTGAGGATTGAGGGTTGAGGATTGAAGATTGAGGATTGGGTATTGCGGATTGAACATTGAGGATTGAAGATTGAGGATTGGGTGTTGAGGATTGAAGAATGAGGATTGAGGATTGAGGATTGAGGATTGAGGATTGAAGATTCAGTATTGAGGATTGAAGATTGAGGATTAAGGATTGAGGATTGAGGATTGAAGATTGAGTATAGAGGATTGAAGATTGAGGATTGAGGACGGAGTGTTGAGGATTGAGGATTGAGCATTGAGGATTGAGGATGGAAGACTGAGGATTGGGTATTGAGGATTGAACGTTGAGGATTGAGGGTTGAGGATTGAGGATTGAGGATTGAAGATTGAAGATTGAATATTAATGATTGAAGATTGAGGATCGAGGATTGAGGGTTGTGGATTGAGGTCGAGGACTGAGGGTTCAGTATTGGTGTTTGAAGTCTGAGGATTGAGGATTGAGGATTGAGAATTGAGGACTGAGGATTGAGGATTGAAGATTGAGGATTCGGTATTGAGGATTGAAGAATGAGGATTGAGGAGTGAGGACTGAGGACTGAGGATTGCAGATTGAGTATTGAGGATTGAATATTGAGGATTGAGGATTGATGATTGAGGATTGGGGATTGAGGATTGAGGGTTGAGGGCTGAAGATTGAGGATTGGGTATTGCGGATTGAACATAGAGGATTGAAGGTTGAGGATTGGGTGTTGAGGATAGGTGATTGAGGATTGAGGATTGAGGATTGAGGATTGAGGATTGAGCATTGAAGATTCAGTATTGAGGATTGAAGATTGAGGATTGAGGATTGAGGATTGAGGATTGAAGATTGAGTATTGAGGATTGAAGCCTGAGAATTGAGGACTGAGTATTGAGGATTGAGGATTGAGGATTGAGGATTGAGGATTGAAGACTGAAGATTGGGTATTGAGGATTGAACATTGAGGATTGAGGGTTGAAGATTGAGTATTGAGGATTGAAGGTTGACGATTGAGGATAGAGAATTGAGGATTGAGGATTGAGGAATGAGCATTGAAGATTGAGTATTGAGCATTGACCGTTGAGGATTGTGGATTGAGGACTGAGGATTGAGGATTGAATATTGAGGATTGGGGACTGAGTGTTGAGGGTTGAGGATTGGGTATTGCGGATTGAACATTGAGGATTGGAGATTGAGGATAGAAGATTCAGTATTGAGGATTGAAGATTGAGGATTGAGGATTGAGGATTGAAGATTGAGTATTGAGGATTGAAGATTGAGGATTGAGGACTGAGAATTGAGGATTGAGGATTGAGGATTGGGGATTGAGGATTGAAGACTGAGGATTGGGTATTGAGGATTGAACATTGAGGGTTGAGAGTTGAGGATTGAGGATTGAGGATTGAGGATTGAAGATTGAATATTAATGATTGAAGATTGAGGATTGAGGATTGAGCGTTGCGGATTGAGGACGAGGACTGAGGGTTGAGTATTGGTGTTTGAAGTCTGAGGATTGAGAATTGTGGATTGAGAATTGAGGATTGTGGATTGAGGATTGAAGATTGAGGATTCGGTATTGAGGATTGAAGAATGAGAATTGAGGAGTGAGGACTGAGGACTGAGGATTGCAGTTTGAGTATTGAGGACTGAAGATTGAGGATTGAGGATTGAGGATTGAGGATTGAGGATTGAGGATTGAGGATTGATGATTGAAGATTGAGTATTGAGGATTGAAGATTGAGGATTGAGGATTGAGGATTGAGGATTGAGTATTGAAGATTGAGGATTGGGGATTGATGACTGAGGATTGACGATTGACTATTGAGCATTGAGGATTGAGAATTGAGGATTGAGGATTGAAGATTGAGTACTGAGGATTGAAGATTGAGGATTGAGGATTGTGGATTGAAGATTGAGGACTGAGTGTTGAGGGTTGCGTGATGAGGATTGATGTTTGTGGAATGAGATTTGAAGATTGAAGAATGGGGATTGAGTATTGAAAACTGTGAATTCAGGATATTCTATTGAGGATTGAGGATTGACAATTGATTGTTGAGGACTTATGGGTGAAGATTGAGGATTCAGGTTTGAGGATTCAGGATTGACGTTTGAGGACTGAGGATTGAGGATTGAGGATTGAGGATTGAGGATTGATGGCTGAGGGTTGTGCGTTGAATATTGAGGATCGAGGATTGAGGATTGAGGATTGCGGATTGAGGATTGAAGATAGAGTATTGATGATTGAAGATTGAGGATTGAGGATTGGGGTTTGAGGTTTGAGGACGAGGACTGACGGTTGAGGATTGAGGTCTGAGGATTGAGGATTGAGGATTGAGGACTGAGGACTGAGGATTGAGGATTGAAGATTCAGTATTGAGGGTTGAAGATTGAGGATTGAGGATTGAGGATTTAGGATTGAGGATGAGGGCTGTGGGTTGAGGATTGAGGTTTGAGGACTGAGGAGTGAGGATTGAGGATTGAGAATTGAGGATTGAGGATTGAGGATTGAAGATTGAGGATTGGGTATTGAGGATTGAAGAATGAGGAGTGAGGATTGAGGATTGAGGATTGAGGATTGAGTATTGAATATTGAGTGTTCAGGATTGCAGATTGACGATTGAGGATTGAGGACCGAGGATTGAGGATTGAGGATTGAAGGTTGAGTATTGAAGATTGACGATTGACGATTGAGGATTGAGAATTGAGGATTGAGGATTGTGGAATGAGCATTGAAGTTTGAGTATTGAGGATTGAACGTTGAGGATTGTGGATTGAGGATTGAGGATTCAGGATTGAATATTGAGGACTGGGGACTGAGTGTTGAGGGTTGAGTGATGAGAATTGATGTTTGTGGATAGAGATTTGAAGATTGCAGATTGAGTATTGAGTAATGAAAACTGTGAATTGATGATATTCTATTGAGGATTGAGGATTGACAACTGATTGTGGAGGACTGAGGGCTCAAGATTGAGGATTCAGTATTGGGGATTCAGGATTGAGGTTTGAGGACTGAGGATTGAAGATTGAGGATTGAGGACTGAGTATTGAGGATTGAGGATTGAGTATTGAGGATTGAGGGTGGAAGACTGTGGATTGGGTATTGCGGATTGAACGTTGAGGATTGAGGGTTGAGGATTGAGGATTGAGGATTGAAGATTGAAGATTGAACATTAATGATTGAAGATTGAGGATTGAGGATTGAGGGTTGTGGATTGAGGACGAGGACTGAGGGTTGAGTATTTGTGTTTGAAGTCTGAGAATTGAGGATTGAGGATTGAGAATTGAAGATTGAGGATTGAGGATTGAAGATTGAGGATTCGGTATTGAGGATTGAAGAATGAGGATTGAGGAGTGAGGACTGAGGATTGAGGATTGCAGTTTGAGTATTGAGGATTGAAGATTGAGGGTTGAGGATTGAGGATTGAGGATTGAGAATTGAGGACTGAGGATTGAGGATTGAAGATTGAGGATTGGGTGTTGAGGATTGAAGAATGTGGATAGAGGATTGATTATTGAGGATTGAGGATTGAAGATTGACTACTGAGGGTTGCGGGTTGAAGATTGAGGATTGGGTATTGCGGATTGAACATAGAGGATTGAAGATAGAGGATTGGGTGTTGAGGATAGAAGGATGAGGATTGAGGATTGAGGATTGAGGATTGAGGATTGAGGATTGAAGATTCAGTATTGAGGATTGAAGATTGAGGATTGAGGATTGACGATTGAGGATTGAAGATTGAGTATTGAGGATTGAAGATTAAGGATTGAGGACTGAGTATTGAGGATTGAGGATTGAGGACTGAGGATTGAGGATTGAGGATTGAGCATTGTGGATTGAAGATTGAGGACACGGGATTGAGGATTGGTGATACAGGATTAAGGATTGAAGATTGGGGATTGAGGATCTAGGATTGGAGATTGATTATTGAGGATTGAAGATTGAGGATTAAGGATTGAGGATTGAGAATTGAGAATTGAGTGTGAGGACTGAGGGTTGAGGATTTAGGTTTGAGGAGCGAGGATTGAGGATTGAGGATCGAGGACTAAGGATTGACGATTCAGTATTGAAGATTGAGGATTGATCACTGAGGGTTGAGGATTGAGGATTGAGGTTTGAGTACTGAGGATTGAGGATTGAAGATTGAATATTGAGGATTGAAGGTTGAGGATTGAGGATTGAGGATTGGTGATTGAGGATGAGGGCTGAGGTTTGAGGATTGAGGATTGAGGACTGAGGACTGTGGATTGAGGGTTGAGAATTGAGGATTGAGAATTGAGGATTGAAGATTGAGGATTGGGTATTGGGGATTGAAGAATGAGGATTGAGGATTGAGGATTGAGGGTTGAGGATTGAGGATTGAGGATTGAATATTGAGTATTCAGTATTGGAGATCGACGATTGAGGATTGATGACCGAGGATTGAGGATTGAGGATTGGATATTGAGTATCGAGGATTGAAGATTGAGGATTGAGTATTGAGGATTGGGGATTGAGGATTGAATATTCAGGATTGGGGACTGAGTGTTGAGGGTTGAGTGATGAGAATTGATGTTTGTGGGTACAGATTTGAAGATTGCAGGTTGCGTATTGAGCATTGTAACCTGTCAATTGAGGATATTCTGTTGAGGATTGAGAATTGACAACTGATTGTTGAGGACTGAGGGCTGAAGATTGAGGATTCAGGGTTGAGAATTCAGGATTGAGGTTTGAGGACTGAGGATTGAGGATTGAGGATTGAGGACTGAGGATTGAAGATTGAGTATTGAGGATTGAAGATTGAGGATTGAGGATTGGGGATTGAGGATTGAGGATTGAAGATTGAGGATTGGGGATTGACGATTGACGATTGAGTATTGAGCATTGACGATTGAGAATTGAGGATTGTGGATTGAGTATTGAGGATTGAGGATTGAGGATTGAGGATTGAAGATTGAATATTGATGATTGAAGATTGAGGATTGAGGATTGAGGGTTGCGGATTGAGGACGAGGACTCAGGGTTGAGTATAGGTGTTTGAAGTCTGATGATTGAGGATTGTGGATTGAGGACTGAGGATTGAGGATTGAGGATTGAAGATTGAGTATTGATGATTGAGGATTGAGTATTGAGGATTGAGGATTGAGGACTGCGGGTTGAGGATTGAGGTTTGAGAATTGAGGATAGACAATTGAATATTGAGGATTGAGGCTTGAGGATTGAGGATTGAGGCTTGAGGATTGAGGATCGAGGATTGAGGATAGATGGTTGAGGATTGCGGAATGAGGATTGAGGATTGAGTATTGAGGATTGAGAATTGAGGATTGAGGATTGAAGATTGAGGGTTAAGAATTGAGGATTGGGGATTGAGGTTCTAGGATTGGAGATTGACTATTGAGGATTGAGGATTGAGGATTAAGGATTGAGGAACGAGGATTGAGGATTGAGGATGACGGCTGAGGGTTGAGGATTGATGTATGAGGAACGAGGATTGAGGATTGAGGATTGAGGACTGCGGATTGACGATTGAGTATTGAAGATTGAGGATTGATGACTGAGGATTGAGGATTGAGGATTGAGGACTGCGGATTGACGATTGAGTATTGAAGATTGAGGATTGATGACTGAGGATTGACGATTGAGGATTGAGGATTGAGAATTGAGAATTGAGGATTGAGGGTCGAGGATTGAGGACGAGGACTGACGGTTGAGGATTGAGGTTTGAGGTTTGATGATTGAGGATTGAGGGCTGAGGACTGAGGATTGAGGATTGAGGATTGAGCATTGAGGATTGAAGATTGAGGACTGGGGATTGAGGATTGAAGATTGAGGATTAGGGATTGAGGATTGAGGATTGAGGATTGAAGATTGATTACTGAGGGTTGAGTATTGAGGATTGAGGATTGAAGATTGAGCATTGAGGATTGAGGATAGAGGACTGATGATTGAGGATTGAGGATTGAAGATTGAGGATTGAGCATTGAGTATTGAGAATTGAAGTTTGAGGAATGAGGATTGAGGATTGAGGATTGAGGATTGAGGACTGCGGGTTGAGGATTGAGGTTTGAGAATTGAAGATAGACAATTGAATATTGAGGATTGAGGCTTGAGGACTGAGGATTGAGGCTTGAGGATTGAGGATTGAGGATTGAGGATAGATGGTTGAGGATTGCAGAATGAGGATTGAGGATTGAGTATTGAGGGCCGAGGATTGAAGATTGAAGATCGAGGACTGAGTATTGAGGATAGAGTGTTGCGAATTGATGTTTGGGAACTGAGATTTGAAGATTGTAGATTGAGGATAGAGTATTGAAAACTGAGAATTGAGGATTTTCTATTGAGGGCTGAGAATTGAGGATGGAGGATTGAGGATTGAGGATTGATGGTTGAGGATTCACGATTGACGATTGAGGTTTGAAGATTGAGGATTGAGGACTGACGATTGAAGATTGAGGACTGAGTACTGAAAATTGAGGATTGTGGATATTATATTGAGGATTGAGGATTGAGTATTGAGGATTGAGGATTGAGGATTGTGGATTGTGGATTGAGTGTTGAGGATTGAAGATTGAGGATTGATGACTGAGGATTGAGGACCTAGGATTGAGGATTGAAGATTGAGGATTGGGTGTTGAGGATTGAAGAATGTGGATAGAGGATTGATTATTGAGGATTGAGGATTGAAGATTGACTATTGAGGGTTGCGGGTTGAAGATTGAGGATTGGGTATTGCGGATTGAACATAGAGGATTGAAGATAGAGGATTGGGTGTTGAGGATAGAAGGATGAGGATTGAGGATTGAGGATTGAGGATTGAGGATTGAGGATTGAAGATTCAGTATTGAGGATTGAAGACTGAGGATTGAGGATTGACGATTGAGGATTGAAGATTGAGTATTGAGGATTGAAGATTAAGGATTGAGGACTGAGTATTGAGGATTGAGGATTGAGGACTGAGGATTGAGGATTGAGGATTGAGCATTGTGGATTGAAGATTGAGGACTCGGGATTGAGGATTGGTGATACAGGATTAAGGATTGAAGATTGGGGATTGAGGATCTAGGATTGGAGATTGATTATTGAGGATTGAAGATTGAGGATTAAGGATTGAGGATTGAGAATTGAGAATTGAGTGTGAGGACTGAGGGTTGAGGATTTAGGTTTGAGGAGCGAGGATTGAGGATTGAGGATCGAGGACTGCGGATTGACGATTGAGTATTGAAGATTGAGGATTGATGACTGAGGATTGAGGATTGAGGATTGAGGACTGCGGATTGACGATTGAGTATTGAAGATTGAGGATTGATGACTGAGGATTGACGATTGAGGATTGAGGATTGAGAATTGAGAGTTGAGGATTGAGGGTCGAGGATTGAGGACGAGGACTGACGGTTGAGGATTGAGGTTTGAGGTTTGATGATTGAGGATTGAGGGCTGAGGACTGAGGATTGAGGATTGAGGATTGAGCATTGAGGATTGAAGATTGAGGACTGGGGATTGAGGATTGAAGATTGAGGATTAGGGATTGAGGATTGAGGATTGAGGATTGAAGATTGATTACTGAGGGTTGAGTATTGAGGATTGAGGATTGAAGATTGAGCATTGAGGATTGAGGATAGAGGACTGATGATTGAGGATTGAGGATTGAAGATTGAGGGTTGGGCATTGTGGATTGAGGATTGAGGATTGAGAATCGAAGATTGAGTATTGAGGATTGAAGATTGAGGTTTGAGGATTGAGGATTGAGGATGGAGGACGAGGGCTGTGGGTTGAGGATTGAGGTCTGAGTATTGAATACTGAGAATTCAGGATATTCTATTGAGTATTGAGAATTGAGGATTGATGGATGAGTATTGAGGATTGAGGATTGAGTATTGAGGATTGAAGATTGAGGTTTGAGGATTGAGAATTGAGAATTGAGGATGAGGAGTGAGGGTTGAGGATTGAGGTTTGAGGAACGAGGATTGAGGATTGAGAATTGAGGACTGAGGATTGACGATTGAGTATTGAATATTGAGGATTGATGACTGAGGATTGAGGATTGAGGATTGAGGATTGGGTATGAGGATTGAAGAATGAGGATTGACGATTCAGGATTGAGGATTGAGGATTGAAGATTGAGTATTGGGGATTGAAGATTGATGATTGAGGATTGAGGATTGTGGATTGTGGATTGAGTGTTGAGGATTGAAGATTGAGTATTGAGGATTGAAGATTGAGTATTCAGGATTGAAGATTGAGGATTGAGGATTGAGGCTTGAGGATTGAGGATTGAGGATTGAAGATTGAGGATTGGGGATTCAGGATTGAGGATTGAGGATGACGGCTGAGGGTTGAGGATTGATGTATGAGGAACGAGGATTGAGGATTGAGGATTGAGGACTGCGGATTGACGATTGAGTATTGAAGATTGAGGATCGATGACTGAGGATTGAGGATTGAGGATTGAGGATTGGGTATGAGGGATGAAGAATGAGGATTGACGATTCAGGATTGAGGATTGAGGATTGAAGATTGAGTATTGAGGATTGAAGGTTGATGATTGAGGATTGAGGATTGTGGATTGTGGATTGAGGGTTGAGAATTGAAGATTGAGTATTGAGGATTGAAGATTGAGTATTCAGGATTGAAGATTGAGGATTGAGGATTGAGGCTTGAGGATTGAGGACTGAGGATTGAATATTGAGGATTGGGGATTGAGGATTGAGGATTGAGGATGACGGCTGAGGGTTGAGGATTGATGTATGAGGAACGAGGATTGAGGATTGAGGATTGAGGACTGCGGATTGACGATTGAGTATTGAAGATTGAGGATTGATGACTGAGGATTGAGGATTGAGGATTGAGGATTGAGGATTGAGGATTGAAGATAGAAGATTGAGTATTTAGGATTGAAGATTGAGGATTGAGGTTTGAGGATTGAGGATTGAGGAAGGAGGATGAGGGCTGAGGGTTGAGGATTGAGGTTTGAGTATTGAATACTGAGAATTCAGGATATTCTATGGAGTATTGAGAATTGAGGATTGATGGTTGAGTATTGAGGATTGAGGATTGAGCATTGAGGATTGAAGATTGAGGTTTGAGGATTGAGGATTGAGGATTGAGGATTGAGCATTGAGGACTGAAGATTGAGGACTGGGAATTAAGGATTGAAGATTGAGTATTAGGGATTGGGGATTGGGGATTGAGGATCTAGGATTGGAGATTGATTATTGAGGATTGAAGATTGACGATTGAGGATTGAGCATTGAGAATTGAGAATTGAGGATTGAGGGTTGACGATCGAGGACGAGGACTGACGGTTGAGGATTGAGGTTTGAGGTTTGATGATTGAGGATTGAGGATTGAGGATTGAGGATTGAGGATTGAAGATTGAGTATTGATGATTGAGGATTGAGTATTGAGGATTGAGGATTGAAGATTGAGGTTTGAGGATTGAGGATTGAGAATTGAGGATGAGGACTGAGGGTTGAGTATTGAGGTTTGAGGAACGAGGATTGAAGATTGAGAATTGAGGACTGAGGATTGACGATTGAGTATTGAGGATTGAGGATTGATGACTAAGGATTGAGGATTGAGGATTGAGGATTGAGGACTGAAGATTGAGTATTGAGGACTGTGGACTGAGGGTTGAGGATTGAGGTTTGAGAAATGAGGATTGAGGATTGCGTATTGAGGATTAAGAATTGAGAATTGAGGGTCCAGGGTTGAAGATAGGAGATTGAGGTTTGAGGATTGTAGATTGAAGATTGAGGACAGAGTGTTGAGGGTAGAGTATTGCGAACTGATGTTTGGGACGTGAGATTTGAAGATTGATGGTTGAGGATTGTGTATAGAATACTGAGAACTGAGGATTTTCTATTGAGGGCTGAGAATTGAGGATTGAGGATTGAGGATTGAGGATTGAGGATTGAGGATTGAGGATTGAAGGTTGAGGATTAAGGATTGAATGTTGAGGACTCAGGATTGAGCATTGAGTATTATGTACTGATAGTTGAGGGTTGAGTGTTGTGAGTTGAGGATTGAGCATTGAATATTGAGAATTGAAGTTTGAGGAATGAGGATTGAGGATTGATGATTGAGGATTGAGGACTGCGGGTTGAGGATTGAGGTTTGAGAATTGAAGATAGACAATTGAATATTGAGGATTGAGGCTTGAGGACTGAGGATTGAGGCTTGAGGATTGAGGATTGAGGATTGAGGATAGATGGTTGAGGATTGCGGAATGAGGATTGAGGATTGAGTATTGAGGGCCGAGGATTGAAGATTGAAGATCGAGGACTGAGTATTGAGGATAGAGTGTTGCGAATTGATGTTTGGGAACTGAGATTTGAAGATTGTAGATTGAGGATAGAGTATTGAAAACTGAGAATTGAGGATTTTCTATTGAGGGCTGAGAATTGAGGATTGAGGATTGAGGATTGAGGATTGATGGTTGAGGATTCACGATTGACGATTGAGGTTTGAAGATTGAGGATTGAGGACTGACGATTGAAGATTGAGGACTGAGTACTGAAAACTGAGGATTGTGGATATTATATTGAGGATTGAGGATTGAGTATTGAGGATTGAGGATTGAGGATTGTGGATTGTGGATTGAGTGTTGAGGATTGAAGATTGAGGATTGAGGATTGAGTTATGAAGATTGAGTATTCATGACTGGTGATTGAGGATTGAGGACTGAGGATTGAGGATTGAGGATTGAAGATTGAGTATTGATGATTGAGGATTGAGGATTGAAGATTGAGTATTCAGGATTGAGGATTGAGGCTTGAGGATTGAGGATTGACAATTGAAGATTGAGGATTGAGGATTGAGGATTGCGAATTGAGGATGAGGACTGAGGGTTGAGGATTGAGGTTTGAGGAACGAGGATTGAGGATTGAGAATTGAGGACTGAGGATTGACGAATGAGTATTGACGATTGGGTATTGAGGATTGAGGATTGAGGATTGAGGATGATTGCTGTGGGCTGAGGATTGAGGTATGCGGACTGAGGACTGAGGATTGAGGATTGAGAATTGAGGATTGAGGATTGAGGGTTGAAGATTGAGGATTGGTTATTGAGGATTGAAGAATGAGGATTGAGGGTTGAGGGTTGAGGAATGAGGATTGAAGATTGAGTATTCAGGATTGAAGATTGAGGATTGAGGATTGAGGCTTGAGGATTGAGGACTGAGGATTGAATATTGAGGATTGGGGATTGAGGATTGAGGATTGAGAATAACGCCTGAGGGTTGAGGATTGATGTATGAGGAACGAGGATTGAGGATTGAGGATTGAGGACTGCGGATAGACGATTGAGTATTGAAGATTGAGGATTGATGACTGAGGATTGAGGATTGAGGATTGAGGATTGAGGATTGAGGATTGAAGATAGAAGATTGAGTATTTAGGATTGAAGATTGAGGATTGAGGTTTGAGGATTGAGGATTGAGGAAGGAGGATGAGGGCTGAGGGTTGAGGATTGAGGTTTGAGTATTGAATACTGAGAATTCAGGATATTCTATGGAGTATTGAGAATTGAGGATTGATGGTTGAGTATTGAGGATTGAGGATTGAGCATTGAGGATTGAAGATTGAGGTTTGAGGATTGAGGATTGAGGATTGAGGATTGAGCATTGAGGACTGAAGATTGAGGACTGGGGATTAAGGATTGAAGATTGAGTATTAGGGATTGGGGATTGGGGATTGAGGATCTAGGATTGGAGATTGATTATTGAGGATTGAAGATTGACGATTGAGGATTGAGGATTGAGAATTGGGAATTGAGGATTGAGGGTTGACGATCGAGGACGAGGACTGACGGTTGAGGATTGAGGTTTGAGGTTTGATGATTGAGGATTGAGGATTGAGGATTGAGGATTGAGGATTGAAGATTGAGTATTGATGATTGAGGATTGAGTATTGAGGATTGAGGATTGAAGATTGAGGTTTGAGGATTGAGGATTGAGAATTGAGGATGAGGACTGAGGGTTGAGGATTGAGGTTTGAGGCACGAGGATTGAAGATTGAGAATTGAGGACTGAGGATTGACGATTGAGTATTGAGGATTGAGGATTGATGACTAAGGATTGAGGATTGAGGATTGAGGATTGAGGACTGAAGATTGAGTATTGAGGACTGTGCACTGAGGGTTGAGGATTGAGGTTTGAGAAATGAGGATTGAGGATTGCGTATTGAGGATTAAGAATTGAGAATTGAGGGTCCAGGGTTGAAGATAGAAGATTGAGGTTTGAGGATTGTAGATTGAAGATTGAGGACAGAGTGTTGAGGGTAGAGTATTGCGAACTGATGTTTGGGACGTGAGATTTGAAGATTGATGGTTGAGGATTGTGTATAGAATACTGAGAACTGAGGATTTTCTATTGAGGGTTGAGAATTGAGGATTGAGGATTGAGGATTGAGGATTGAGGATTGAGGATTGAGGATTGAAGGTTGAGGATTAAGGATTGAATGTTGAGGACTCAGGATTAAGCATTGAGTATTGTGTACTGATAGTTGAGGGTTGAGTGTTGTGAGTTGAGGATTGAGCATTGAATATTGAGAATTGAAGTTTGAGGAATGAGGATTGAGGATTGAGGATTGAGGATTGAGGACTGCGGGTTGAGGATTGAGGTTTGAGAATTGAAGATAGACAATTGAATATTGAGGATTGAGGCTTGAGGACTGAGGATTGAGGCTTGAGGATTGAGGATTGAGGATTGAGGATAGATGGTTGAGGATTGCAGAATGAGGATTGAGGATTGAGTATTGAGGGCCGAGGATTGAAGATTGAAGATCGAGGACTGAGTATTGAGGATAGAGTGTTGCGAATTGATGTTTGGGAACTGAGATTTGAAGATTGTAGATTGAGGATAGAGTATTGAAAACTGAGAATTGAGGATTTTCTATTGAGGGCTGAGAATTGAGGATGGAGGGTTGAGGATTGAGGATTGATGGTTGAGGATTCACGATTGACGACTGAGGTTTGAAGATCGAGGATTGAGGACTGACGATTGAAGATTGAGGACTGAGTACTGAAAACTGAGGATTGTGGATATTATATTGAGGATTGAGGATTGAGTATTGAGGATTGAGGATTGAGGATTGTGGATTGTGGATTGAGTGTTGAGGATTGAAGATTGAGGATTGATGACTGAGGATTGAGGACCTAGGATTGAGGATTGAAGATTGAGGATTGGGTGTTGAGGATTGAAGAATGTGGATAGAGGATTGATTATTGAGGATTGAGGATTGAAGATTGACTATTGAGGGTTGCGGGTTGAAGATTGAGGATTGGGTATTGCGGATTGAACATAGAGGATTGAAGATAGAGGATTGGGTGTTGAGGATAGAAGGATGAGGATTGAGGATTGAGGATTGAGGATTGAGGATTGAGGATTGAAGATTCAGTATTGAGGATTGAAGACTGAGGATTGAGGATTGACGATTGAGGATTGAAGATTGAGTATTGAGGATTGAAGATTAAGGATTGAGGACTGAGTATTGAGGATTGAGGATTGAGGACTGAGGATTGAGGATTGAGGATTGAGCATTGTGGATTGAAGATTGAGGACTCGGGATTGAGGATTGGTGATACAGGATTAAGGATTGAAGATTGGGGATTGAGGATCTAGGATTGGAGATTGATTATTGAGGATTGAAGATTGAGGATTAAGGATTGAGGATTGAGAATTGAGAATTGAGTGTGAGGACTGAGGGTTGAGGATTTAGGTTTGAGGAGCGAGGATTGAGGATTGAGGATCGAGGACTGCGGATTGACGATTGAGTATTGAAGATTGAGGATTGATGACTGAGGATTGAGGATTGAGGATTGAGGACTGCGGATTGACGATTGAGTATTGAAGATTGAGGATTGATGACTGAGGATTGACGATTGAGGATTGAGGGTTGAGAATTGAGAGTTGAGGATTGAGGGTCGAGGATTGAGGACGAGGACTGACGGTTGAGGATTGAGGTTTGAGGTTTGATGATTGAGGATTGAGGGCTGAGGACTGAGGATTGAGGATTGAGGATTGAGCATTGAGGATTGAAGATTGAGGACTGGGGATTGAGGATTGAAGATTGAGGATTAGGGATTGAGGATTGAGGATTGAGGATTGAAGATTGATTACTGAGGGTTGAGTATTGAGGATTGAGGATTGAAGATTGAGCATTGAGGATTGAGGATAGAGGACTGATGATTGAGGATTGAGGATTGAAGATTGAGGGTTGGGCATTGTGGATTGAGGA
Organism: Calliopsis andreniformis; assembly: GCF_051401765.1. Taxonomy (NCBI): domain Eukaryota; kingdom Metazoa; phylum Arthropoda; class Insecta; order Hymenoptera; family Andrenidae; genus Calliopsis; species Calliopsis andreniformis. Next base: position 1,921,747 of record NW_027480493.1, read on the forward strand.
TTGAGGATTGAGAATCGAAGATTGAGTATTGAGGATTGAAGATTGAGGTTTGAGGATTGAGGATTGAGGATGGAGGACGAGGGCTGTGGGTTGAGGATTGAGGTCTGAGTATTGAATACTGAGAATTCAGGATATTCTATTGAGTATTGAGAATTGAGGATTGATGGATGAGTATTGAGGATTGAGGATTGAGTATTGAGGATTGAAGATTGAGGTTTGAGGATTGAGAATTGAGAATTGAGGATGAGGAGTGAGGGTTGAGGATTGAGGTTTGAGGAACGAGGATTGAGGATTGAGAATTGAGGACTGAGGATTGACGATTGAGTATTGAATATTGAGGATTGATGACTGAGGATTGAGGATTGAGGATTGAGGATTGGGTATGAGGATTGAAGAATGAGGATTGACGATTCAGGATTGAGGATTGAGGATTGAAGATTGAGTATTGGGGATTGAAGATTGATGATTGAGGATTGAGGATTGTGGATTGTGGATTGAGTGTTGAGGATTGAAGATTGAGTATTGAGTATTGAAGATTGAGTATTCAGGATTGAAGAGTGAGGATTGAGGATTGAGGCTTGAGGATTGAGGATTGAGGATTGAAGATTGAGGATTGGGGATTCAGGATTGAGGATTGAGGATGACGGCTGAGGGTTGAGGATTGATGTATGAGGAACGAGGATTGAGGATTGAGGATTGAGGACTGCGGATTGACGATTGAGTATTGAAGATTGAGGATCGATGACTGAGGATTGAGGATTGAGGATTGAGGATTGGGTATGAGGGATGAAGAATGAGGATTGACGATTCAGGATTGAGGATTGAGGATTGAAGATTGAGTATTGAGGATTGAAGGTTGATGATTGAGGATTGAGGATTGTGGATTGTGGATTGAGGGTTGAGAATTGAAGATTGAGTATTGAGGATTGAAGATTGAGTATTCAGGATTGAAGATTGAGGATTGAGGATTGAGGCTTGAGGATTGAGGACTGAGGATTGAATATTGAGGATTGGGGATTGAGGATTGAGGATTGAGGATGACGGCTGAGGGTTGAGGATTGATGTATGAGGAACGAGGATTGAGGATTGAGGATTGAGGACTGCGGATTGACGATTGAGTATTGAAGATTGAGGATTGATGACTGAGGATTGAGGATTGAGGATTGAGGATTGAGGATTGAGGATTGAAGATAGAAGATTGAGTATTTAGGATTGAAGATTGAGGATTGAGGATTGAGGATTGAAGATTGAGTATTGATGATTGAGGATTGAGTATTGAGGATTGAGGATTGAAGATTGAGGTTTGAGGATTGAGGATTGAGAATTGAGGATGAGGACTGAGGGTTGAGTATTGAGGTTTGAGGAACGAGGATTGAAGATTGAGAATTGAGGACTGAGGATTGACGATTGAGTATTGAGGATTGAGGATTGATGACTAAGGATTGAGGATTGAGGATTGAGGATTGAGGACTGAAGATTGAGTATTGAGGACTGTGGACTGAGGGTTGAGGATTGAGGTTTGAGAAATGAGGATTGAGGATTGCGTATTGAGGATTAAGAATTGAGAATTGAGGGTCCAGGGTTGAAGATAGGAGATTGAGGTTTGAGGATTGTAGATTGAAGATTGAGGACAGAGTGTTGAGGGTAGAGTATTGCGAACTGATGTTTGGGACGTGAGATTTGAAGATTGATGGTTGAGGATTGTGTATAGAATACTGAGAACTGAGGATTTTCTATTGAGGGCTGAGAATTGAGGATTGAGGATTGAGGATTGAGGATTGAGGATTGAGGATTGAGGATTGAAGGTTGAGGATTAAGGATTGAATGTTGAGGACTCAGGATTGAGCATTGAGTATTATGTACTGATAGTTGAGGGTTGAGTGTTGTGAGTTGAGGATTGAGCATTGAATATTGAGAATTGAAGTTTGAGGAATGAGGATTGAGGATTGATGATTGAGGATTGAGGACTGCGGGTTGAGGATTGAGGTTTGAGAATTGAAGATAGACAATTGAATATTGAGGATTGAGGCTTGAGGACTGAGGATTGAGGCTTGAGGATTGAGGATTGAGGATTGAGGATAGATGGTTGAGGATTGCGGAATGAGGATTGAGGATTGAGTATTGAGGGCCGAGGATTGAAGATTGAAGATCGAGGACTGAGTATTGAGGATAGAGTGTTGCGAATTGATGTTTGGGAACTGAGATTTGAAGATTGTAGATTGAGGATAGAGTATTGAAAACTGAGAATTGAGGATTTTCTATTGAGGGCTGAGAATTGAGGATTGAGGATTGAGGATTGAGGATTGATGGTTGAGGATTCACGATTGACGATTGAGGTTTGAAGATTGAGGATTGAGGACTGACGATTGAAGATTGAGGACTGAGTACTGAAAACTGAGGATTGTGGATATTATATTGAGGATTGAGGATTGAGTATTGAGGATTGAGGATTGAGGATTGTGGATTGTGGATTGAGTGTTGAGGATTGAAGATTGAGGATTGAGGATTGAGTTATGAAGATTGAGTATTCATGACTGGTGATTGAGGATTGAGGACTGAGGATTGAGGATTGAGGATTGAAGATTGAGTATTGATGATTGAGGATTGAGGATTGAAGATTGAGTATTCAGGATTGAGGATTGAGGCTTGAGGATTGAGGATTGACAATTGAAGATTGAGGATTGAGGATTGAGGATTGCGAATTGAGGATGAGGACTGAGGGTTGAGGATTGAGGTTTGAGGAACGAGGATTGAGGATTGAGAATTGAGGACTGAGGATTGACGAATGAGTATTGACGATTGGGTATTGAGGATTGAGGATTGAGGATTGAGGATGATTGCTGTGGGCTGAGGATTGAGGTATGCGGACTGAGGACTGAGGATTGAGGATTGAGAATTGAGGATTGAGGATTGAGGGTTGAAGATTGAGGATTGGTTATTGAGGATTGAAGAATGAGGATTGAGGGTTTAGGGTTGAGGAATGAGGATTGAAGATTGAGTATTCAGGATTGAAGATTGAGGATTGAGGATTGAGGCTTGAGGATTGAGGACTGAGGATTGAATATTGAGGATTGGGGATTGAGGATTGAGGATTGAGAATAACGCCTGAGGGTTGAGGATTGATGTATGAGGAACGAGGATTGAGGATTGAGGATTGAGGACTGCGGATAGACGATTGAGTATTGAAGATTGAGGATTGATGACTGAGGATTGAGGATTGAGGATTGAGGATTGAGGATTGAGGATTGAAGATAGAAGATTGAGTATTTAGGATTGAAGATTGAGGATTGAGGTTTGAGGATTGAGGATTGAGGAAGGAGGATGAGGGCTGAGGGTTGAGGATTGAGGTTTGAGTATTGAATACTGAGAATTCAGGATATTCTATGGAGTATTGAGAATTGAGGATTGATGGTTGAGTATTGAGGATTGAGGATTGAGCATTGAGGATTGAAGATTGAGGTTTGAGGATTGAGGATTGAGGATTGAGGATTGAGCATTGAGGACTGAAGATTGAGGACTGGGGATTAAGGATTGAAGATTGAGTATTAGGGATTGGGGATTGGGGATTGAGGATCTAGGATTGGAGATTGATTATTGAGGATTGAAGATTGACGATTGAGGATTGAGGATTGAGAATTGGGAATTGAGGATTGAGGGTTGACGATCGAGGACGAGGACTGACGGTTGAGGATTGAGGTTTGAGGTTTGATGATTGAGGATTGAGGATTGAGGATTGAGGATTGAGGATTGAAGATTGAGTATTGATGATTGAGGATTGAGTATTGAGGATTGAGGATTGAAGATTGAGGTTTGAGGATTGAGGATTGAGAATTGAGGATGAGGACTGAGGGTTGAGGATTGAGGTTTGAGGCACGAGGATTGAAGATTGAGAATTGAGGACTGAGGATTGACGATTGAGTATTGAGGATTGAGGATTGATGACTAAGTATTGAGGATTGAGGATTGAGGATTGAGGACTGAAGATTGAGTATTGAGGACTGTGCACTGAGGGTTGAGGATTGAGGTTTGAGAAATGAGGATTGAGGATTGCGTATTGAGGATTAAGAATTGAGAATTGAGGGTCCAGGGTTGAAGATAGAAGATTGAGGTTTGAGGATTGTAGATTGAAGATTGAGGACAGAGTGTTGAGGGTAGAGTATTGCGAACTGATGTTTGGGACGTGAGATTTGAAGATTGATGGTTGAGGATTGTGTATAGAATACTGAGAACTGAGGATTTTCTATTGAGGGTTGAGAATTGAGGATTGAGGATTGAGGATTGAGGATTGAGGATTGAGGATTGAGGATTGAAGGTTGAGGATTAAGGATTGAATGTTGAGGACTCAGGATTAAGCATTGAGTATTGTGTACTGATAGTTGAGGGTTGAGTGTTGTGAGTTGAGGATTGAGCATTGAATATTGAGAATTGAAGTTTGAGGAATGAGGATTGAGGATTGAGGATTGAGGATTGAGGACTGCGGGTTGAGGATTGAGGTTTGAGAATTGAAGATAGACAATTGAATATTGAGGATTGAGGCTTGAGGACTGAGGATTGAGGCTTGAGGATTGAGGATTGAGGATTGAGGATAGATGGTTGAGGATTGCAGAATGAGGATTGAGGATTGAGTATTGAGGGCCGAGGATTGAAGATTGAAGATCGAGGACTGAGTATTGAGGATAGAGTGTTGCGAATTGATGTTTGGGAACTGAGATTTGAAGATTGTAGATTGAGGATAGAGTATTGAAAACTGAGAATTGAGGATTTTCTATTGAGGGCTGAGAATTGAGGATGGAGGATTGAGGATTGAGGATTGATGGTTGAGGATTCACGATTGACGACTGAGGTTTGAAGATCGAGGATTGAGGACTGACGATTGAAGATTGAGGACTGAGTACTGAAAACTGAGGATTGTGGATATTATATTGAGGTTTGAGGATTGAGTATTGAGGATTGAGGATTGAGGATTGTGGATTGTGGATTGAGTGTTGAGGATTGAAGATTGAGGATTGATGACTGAGGATTGAGGACCTAGGATTGAGGATTGAAGATTGAGGATTGGGTGTTGAGGATTGAAGAATGTGGATAGAGGATTGATTATTGAGGATTGAGGATTGAAGATTGACTATTGAGGGTTGCGGGTTGAAGATTGAGGATTGGGTATTGCGGATTGAACATAGAGGATTGAAGATAGAGGATTGGGTGTTGAGGATAGAAGGATGAGGATTGAGGATTGAGGATTGAGGATTGAGGATTGAGGATTGAAGATTCAGTATTGAGGATTGAAGACTGAGGATTGAGGATTGACGATTGAGGATTGAAGATTGAGTATTGAGGATTGAAGATTAAGGATTGAGGACTGAGTATTGAGGATTGAGGATTGAGGACTGAGGATTGAGGATTGAGGATTGAGCATTGTGGATTGAAGATTGAGGACTCGGGATTGAGGATTGGTGATACAGGATTAAGGATTGAAGATTGGGGATTGAGGATCTAGGATTGGAGATTGATTATTGAGGATTGAAGATTGAGGATTAAGGATTGAGGATTGAGAATTGAGAATTGAGTGTGAGGACTGAGGGTTGAGGATTTAGGTTTGAGGAGCGAGGATTGAGGATTGAGGATCGAGGACTGCGGATTGACGATTGAGTATTGAAGATTGAGGATTGATGACTGAGGATTGAGGATTGAGGATTGAGGACTGCGGATTGACGATTGAGTATTGAAGATTGAGGATTGATGACTGAGGATTGACGATTGAGGATTGAGGGTTGAGAATTGAGAGTTGAGGATTGAGGGTCGAGGATTGAGGACGAGGACTGACGGTTGAGGATTGAGGTTTGAGGTTTGATGATTGAGGATTGAGGGCTGAGGACTGAGGATTGAGGATTGAGGATTGAGCATTGAGGATTGAAGATTGAGGACTGGGGATTGAGGATTGAAGATTGAGGATTAGGGATTGAGGATTGAGGATTGAGGATTGAAGATTGATTACTGAGGGTTGAGTATTGAGGATTGAGGATTGAAGATTGAGCATTGAGGATTGAGGATAGAGGACTGATGATTGAGGATTGAGGATTGAAGATTGAGGGTTGGGCATTGTGGATTGAGGATTGAGGATTGAGAATCGAAGATTGAGTATTGAGGATTGAAGATTGAGGTTTGAGGATTGAGGATTGAGGATGGAGGACGAGGGCTGTGGGTTGAGGATTGAGGTCTGAGTATTGAATACTGAGAATTCAGGATATTCTATTGAGTATTGAGAATTGAGGATTGATGGATGAGTATTGAGGATTGAGGATTGAGTATTAAGGGTTGAAGATTGAGGTTTGAGGATTGAGAATTGAGAATTGAGGATGAGGAGTGAGGGTTGAGGATTGAGGTTTGAGGAACGAGGATTGAGGATTGAGAATTGAGGACTGAGGATTGACGATTGAGTATTGAATATTGAGGATTGATGACTGAGGATTGAGGATTGAGGATTGAGGATTGGGTATGAGGATTGAAGAATGAGGATTGACGATTCAGGATTGAGGATTGAGGATTGAAGATTGAGTATTGGGGATTGAAGATTGATGATTGAGGATTGAGGATTGTGGATTGTGGATTGAGTGTTGAGGATTGAAGATTGAGTATTGAGTATTGAAGATTGAGTATTCAGGATTGAAGATTGAGGATTGAGGATTGAGGCTTGAGGATTGAGGATTGAGGATTGAAGATTGAGGATTGGGGATTCAGGATTGAGGATTGAGGATGACGGCTGAGGGTTGAGGATTGATGTATGAGGAACGAGGATTGAGGATTGAGGATTGAGGACTGCGGATTGACGATTGAGTATTGAAGATTGAGGATCGATGACTGAGGATTGAGGATTGAGGATTGAGGATTGGGTATGAGGGATGAAGAATGAGGATTGACGATTCAGGATTGAGGATTGAGGATTGAAGATTGAGTATTGAGGATTGAAGGTTGATGATTGAGGATTGAGGATTGTGGATTGTGGATTGAGGGTTGAGAATTGAAGATTGAGTATTGAGGATTGAAGATTGAGTATTCAGGATTGAAGATTGAGGATTGAGGATTGAGGCTTGAGGATTGAGGACTGAGGATTGAATATTGAGGATTGGGGATTGAGGATTGAGTATTGAGGATGACGGCTGAGGGTTGAGGATTGATGTATGAGGAACGAGGATTGAGGATTGAGGATTGAGGACTGCGGATTGACGATTGAGTATTGAAGATTGAGGATTGATGACTGAGGATTGAGGATTGAGGATTGAGGATTGAGGATTGAGGATTGAAGATAGAAGATTGAGTATTTAGGATTGAAGATTGAGGATTGAGGTTTGAGGATTGAGGATTGAGGAAGGAGGATGAGGGCTGAGGGTTGAGGATTGAGGTTTGAGTATTGAATACTGAGAATTCAGGATATTCTATGTAGTATTGGGAATTGAGGATTGATGGTTGAGTATTGAGGATTGAGGATTGAGCATTGAGGATTGAAGATTGAGGTTTGAGGATTGAGGATTGAGGATTGAGGATTGAGCATTGAGGACTGAAGATTGAGGACTGGGGATTAAGGATTGAAGATTGAGTATTAGGGATTGGGGATTGGGGATTGAGGATCTAGGATTGGAGATTGATTATTGAGGATTGAAGATTGACGATTGAGGATTGAGCATTGAGAATTGAGAATTGAGGATTGAGGGTTGACGATCGAGGACGAGGACTGACGGTTGAGGATTGAGGTTTGAGGTTTGATGATTGAGGATTGAGGATTGAGGATTGAGGATTGAGGATTGAAGATTGAGTATTGATGATTGAGGATTGAGTATTGAGGATTGAGGATTGAAGATTGAGGTTTGAGGATTGAGGATTGAGAATTGAGGATGAGGACTGAGGGTTGAGTATTGAGGTTTGAGGAACGAGGATTGAAGATTGAGAATTGAGGACTGAGGATTGACGATTGAGGATTGAGGATTGAGAATTGAGAGTAGAGGATTGAGGGTCGAGGATTGAGGACGAGGACTGACGGTTGAGGATTGAGGTTTGAGGTTTGATGATTGAGGATTGAGGGCTGAGGACTGAGGATTGAGGATTGAGGATTGAGCATTGAGGATTGAAGATTGAGGACTGGGGATTGAGGATTGAAGATTGAGGATTAGGGATTGAGGATTGAGGATTGAGGATTGAAGATTGATTACTGAGGGTTGAGTATTGAGGATTGAGGATTGAAGATTGAGCATTGAGGATTGAGGATAGAGGACTGATGATTGAGGATTGAGGATTGAAGATTGAGGGTTGGGCATTGTGGATTGAGGATTGAGGATTGAGAATCGAAGATTGAGTATTGAGGATTGAAGATTGAGGTTTGAGGATTGAGGATTGAGGATGGAGGACGAGGGCTGTGGGTTGAGGATTGAGGTCTGAGTATTGAATACTGAGAATTCAGGATATTCTATTGAGTATTGAGAATTGAGGATTGATGGATGAGTATTGAGGATTGAGGATTGAGTATTGAGGATTGAAGATTGAGGTTTGAGGATTGAGAATTGAGAATTGAGGATGAGGAGTGAGGGTTGAGGATTGAGGTTTGAGGAACGAGTATTGAGGATTGAGAATTGAGGACTGAGGATTGACGATTGAGTATTGAATATTGAGGATTGATGACTGAGGATTGAGGATTGAGGATTGAGGATTGGGTATGAGGATTGAAGAATGAGGATTGACGATTCAGGATTGAGGATTGAGGATTGAAGATTGAGTATTGGGGATTGAAGATTGATGATTGAGGATTGAGGATTGTGGATTGTGGATTGAGTGTTGAGGATTGAAGATTGAGTATTGAGGATTGAAGATTGAGTATTCAGGATTGAAGATTGAGGATTGAGGATTGAGGCTTGAGGATTGAGGATTGAGGATTGAAGATTGAGGATTGGGGATTCAGGATTGAGGATTGAGGATGACGGCTGAGGGTTGAGGATTGATGTATGAGGAACGAGGATTGAGGATTGAGGATTGAGGACTGCGGATTGACGATTGAGTATTGAAGATTGAGGATCGATGACTGAGGATTGAGGATTGAGGATTGAGGATTGGGTATGAGGGATGAAGAATGAGGATTGACGATTCAGGATTGAGGATTGAGGATTGAAGATTGAGTATTGAGGATTGAAGGTTGATGATTGAGGATTGAGGATTGTGGATTGTGGATTGAGGGTTGAGAATTGAAGATTGAGTATTGAGGATTGAAGATTGAGTATTCAGGATTGAAGATTGAGGATTGAGGATTGAGGCTTGAGGATTGAGGACTGAGGATTGAATATTGAGGATTGGGGATTGAGGATTGAGGATTGAGGATGACGGCTGAGGGTTGAGGATTGATGTATGAGGAACGAGGATTGAGGATTGAGGATTGAGGACTGCGGATTGACGATTGAGTATTGAAGATTGAGGATTGATGACTGAGGATTGAGGATTGAGGATTGAGGATTGAGGATTGAGGATTGAAGATAGAAGATTGAGTATTTAGGATTGAAGATTGAGGATTGAGGTTTGAGGATTGAGGATTGAGGAAGGAGGATGAGGGCTGAGGGTTGAGGATTGAGGTTTGAGTATTGAATACTGAGAATTCAGGATATTCTATGGAGTATTGGGAATTGAGGATTGATGGTTGAGTATTGAGGATTGAGGATTGAGCATTGAGGATTGAAGATTGAGGTTTGAGGATTGAGGATTGAGGATTGAGGATTGAGCATTGAGGACTGAAGATTGAAGACTGGGGATTAAGGATTGAAGATTGAGTATTAGGGATTGGGGATTCGGGATTGAGGATCTAGGATTGGAGATTGATTATTGAGGATTGAAGATTGACGATTGAGGATTGAGCATTGAGAATTGAGAATTGAGGATTGAGGGTTGACGATCGAGGACGAGGACTGACGGTTGAGGATTGAGGTTTGAGGTTTGATGATTGAGGATTGAGGATTGAGGATTGAGGATTGAGGATTGAAGATTGAGTATTGATGATTGAGGATTGAGTATTGAGGATTGAGGATTGAAGATTGAGGTTTGAGGATTGAGGATTGAGAATTGAGGATGAGGACTGAGGGTTGAGTATTGAGGTTTGAGGAACGAGGATTGAAGATTGAGAATTGAGGACTGAGGATTGACGATTGAGTATTGAGGATTGAGGATTGATGACTAAGGATTGAGGATTGAGGATTGAGGATTGAGGACTGAAGATTGAGTATTGAGGACTGTGGACTGAGGGTTGAGGATTGAGGTTTGAGAAATGAGGATTGAGGATTGCGTATTGAGGATTAAGAATTGAGAATTGAGGGTCCAGGGTTGAAGATAGGAGATTGAGGTTTGAGGATTGTAGATTGAAGATTGAGGACAGAGTGTTGAGGGTAGAGTATTGCGAACTGATGTTTGGGACGTGAGATTTGAAGATTGATGGTTGAGGATTGTGTATAGAATACTGAGAACTGAGGATTTTCTGTTGAGGGCTGAGAATTGAGGATTGAGGATTGAGGATTGAGGATTGAGGATTGAGGATTGAGGATTGAAGGTTGAGGATTAAGGATTGAATGTTGAGGACTCAGGATTGAGCATTGAGTATTGTGTACTGATAGTTGAGGGTTGAGTGTTGTGAGTTGAGGATTGAGCATTGAATATTGAGAATTGAAGTTTGAGGAATGAGGATTGAGGATTGATGATTGAGGATTGAGGACTGCGGGTTGAGGATTGAGGTTTGAGAATTGAAGATAGACAATTGAATATTGAGGATTGAGGCTTGAGGACTGAGGATTGAGGCTTGAGGATTGAGGATTGAGGATTGAGGATAGATGGTTGAGGATTGCGGAATGAGGGTTGAGGATTGAGTATTGAGGGCCGAGGATTGAAGATTGAAGTTCGAGGACTGAGTATTGAGGATAGAGTGTTGCGAATTGATGTTTGGGAACTGAGATTTGAAGATTGTAGATTGAGGATAGAGTATTGAAAACTGAGAATTGAGGATTTTCTATTGAGGGCTGAGAATTGAGGATTGAGGATTGAGGATTGAGGATTGATGGTTGAGGATTCACGATTGACGATTGAGGTTTGAAGATTGAGGATTGAGGACTGACGATTGAAGATTGAGGACTGAGTACTGAAAACTGAGGATTGTGAATATTATATTGAGGATTGAGGATTGAGTATTGAGGATTGAGGATTGAGGATTGTGGATTGTGGATTGAGTGTTGAGGATTGAAGATTGAGGATTGAGGATTGAGTTATGAATATTGAGTATTCATGACTGGTGATTGAGGATTGAGGATTGAGGATTGAAGATTGAGTATTGATGATTGAGGATTGAGTATTGAGTATTGAGGGTTGACGATTGAGGATTGAAGGTTGGTGATTGAGGATTGAGGATTGTGGAATGTGGATTGAGGGTTGAGGATTGAAGATTGAGTATTGAGGATTGAAGATTGAGTATTCAGGATTGAAGATTGAGGATTGAGGATTGAGTTATGAAGATTGAGTATTGAGTTATGAAGATTGAGTATTCATGACTGGTGATTGAGGATTGAGGACTGAGGATTGAGGATTGAGGATTGAAGATTGAGTATTGATGATTGAGGATTGAGGATTGAAGATTGAGTATTCAGGATTGAGGATTGAGGCTTGAGGATTGAGGATTGACAATTGAAGATTGAGGATTGAGGATTGAGGATTGCGAATTGAGGATGAGGACTGAGGGTTGAGGATTGAGGTTTGAGGAACGAGGATTGAGGATTGAGAATTGAGGACTGAGGATTGACGAATGAGTATTGACGATTGGGTATTGAGGATTGAGGATTGAGGATTGAGGATGATTGCTGTGGGCTGAGGATTGAGGTATGCGGACTGAGGACTGAGGATTGAGGATTGAGAATTGAGGATTGAGGATTGAGGGTTGAAGATTGAGGATTGGTTATTGAGGATTGAAGAATGAGGATTGAGGGTTGAGGGTTGAGGAATGAGGATTGAAGATTGAGTATTCAGGATTGAAGATTGACGATTGAGGTTTGAGGATTGAGGATTGAGAATTGAGGATGAGGACTGAGGGTTGAGGATTGAGGTTTGAGGAACGAGGATTGAAGGTTGAGAATTGAGGACTGAGGATTGACGATTGAGTATTGAGGATTGAGGATTGATGACTGAGGATTGAGGATTGAGGATTGAAGATTGAGTATTCAGGATTGAGGATTGAGGCTTGAGGATTGAGGATTGAGGATTGAAGATTGAGGATTGGGAATTGAGGATTGAGGATTGAGGATTGAGTTTTGAGGATTGAGGATTGAGGATAGTGGATTGTGGATTGAGTGTTGAGGATTGAAGATTGAGTATTGAGGATTGAAGATTGAGTATTCAGGATTGAAGATTGACGATTGAGTATTGAAGATTGAGGATTGATGACTGAGGATTGAGGAATGAGGATTGAGGATTGAGGATGGAGGATGAGGGCTGAGGGTTGAGGATTGAGGTTTGAGTATTGAATACTGAGAATTCAGGATATTCTATTGAGTATTGAGAATTGAGGGTTGATGGTTGAGTATTGAGGATTGAGGATTCAGTATTGAGGATTGAAGATTGAGGTTTGAGGATTGAGCATTGAGAATTGAGGTGAGGACTGAGGGTTGAGGATTGAGGTTTGAGGAACTAGGATTGAGGATTGAGAATTGAGGACTGAGGATTGACGATTGAGTATTGACGATTGAGTATTGAGAATTGAGGATTGATGACTGAGGATTGAGGATTGAGGATTGAGGATTGAGGATTGAGGATGATAGCTGAGGGCTGAGGATTGAGGTATGCGGACTGAGGACTGAGGATTGAGGATTGAGAATTGAGGATTGAGGATTGAGGGTTGAAGATTGAGGATTGGTTATTGAGGATTGAAGAATGAGGATTGAGGGTTGAGGGTTGAGGACTGAGGATTGCAGATTGGGTATTGAGGATTGAGGATTGAAGATTGAGGATTAAGGATTGAGGATTGGGGATTGAGGATTGAGGATTGAAGGTTGAGTATTGAGGATTGAAGATTGACGTTTGAGGATTGAGGATTGAGAATTGAGAATTGAGGATTGAGGGTTGAGGATTGAGGACGAGGACTGACGGTTGAGGATTGAGGTTTGAGGTTTGATGATTGAGGATTGAGGACTGAGGTTTAAGGATTGAGGATTGAGGATTGAGGATTGAGGATTGAGTTATGGAGATTGAGTATTCATGACTGATGATTGAGGATTGAGGATTGAGGGTTGAGGATTGAGGACGAGGACTGACGGTTGAGGATTGAGGTTTGAGGTTTGATGATTGAGGATTGAGGACTGAGGCTTAAGGATTGAGGATTGAGGATGGAGGATGAGGGCTGAGGGTTGAGGATTGAGGTCTGAGTATTGAATACTGAGAATTCAGGATATTCTATTGAGTATTGAGAATTGAGGATTGATGGATGAGAATTGAGGATTGAGGATTGAGTATTGAGGATTGAAGATTGAGGTTTGAGGATTGAGAATTGAGAATTGAGGATGGAGGATAGGGGATTGAGGATTGAGGATTGAGGATTGAGCATTGAGAATTGAAGATTGAGGACTGGGGATTGAGGATTGAAGATTGAGGATTAAGGATTGAGGATTGGGGATTGAGGATCTAGGATTGGAGATTGATTATTCAGGATTGAAGATTGAGGATTGAGGATTGAGGATTGATAATTGTGAATTGAGGATGAGGACTGAGGCTTGAGGATTGAGGTTTGAGGAATGAGGATTGAGGATTGAGGATTGAGGATTGAGGATTGAGGATTGAGTTATGGAGATTGAGTATTCATGACTGATGATTGAGGATTGAGGATTGAGGATTGAGGATTGAGGATTGAAGATTGAGTATTGATGATTGTGGATTGAGTATTGAGGATTGAGGATTGAAGATTGAGGTTTGAAGATTGAGGATTGAGAACTGAGGATGAGGACTGAGGGTTGAGGATTGAGGTTTGAGGAACGAGGATTGAAGATTGAGAATTGAGGACTGAGGATTGACGATTTAGTATTGAGGATTGAGGATTGAGGATTGAGGATTGAGGATTGAGGATTGAGGATTGAAGGTTGAGGATTAAGGATTGAAGATTGAGGACTCAGGATTGAGCATTGAGTATTGTGTACTGATAGTTGAGGGTTGAGTGTTGTGAGTTGAGGATTGAGCATTGAATATTGAGAATTGAAGTTTGAGGAATGAGGATTGAGGATTGAGGATTGAGGATTGAGGACTGCGGGTTGAGGATTGAGGTTTGAGAATTGAGGATAGACAATTGAATATTGAGGATTGAGGCTTGAGGATTGAGGATCGAGGATTGAGGATAGATGGTTGAGGATTGCGGAATGAGGATTGAGGATTGAGTATTGAGGATTGAGAATTGAGGATTGAGGATTGAAGATTGAGGGTTAAGAATTGAGGATTGGGGATTGAGGTTCTAGGATTGGAGATTGACTATTGAGGATTGAGGATTGAGGATTAAGGATTGAGGAACGAGGATTGAGGATTGAGGATGACGGCTGAGGGTTGAGGATTGATGTATGAGGAACGAGGATTGAGGATTGAGGATTGAGGACTGCGGATTGACGATTGAGTATTGAAGATTGAGGATTGATGACTGAGGATTGAGGATTGAGGATTGAGGACTGCGGATTGACGATTGAGTATTGAAGATTGAGGATTGATGACTGAGGATTGGCGATTGAGGATTGAGGATTGAGAATTGAGAATTGAGGATTGAGGGTCGAGGATTGAGGACGAGGACTGACGGTTGAGGATTGAGGTTTGAGGTTTGATGATTGAGGATTGAGGGCTGAGGACTGAGGATTGAGGATTGAGGATTGAGCATTGAGGATTGAAGATTGAGGACTGGGGATTGAGGATTGAAGATTGAATATTAGGGATTGAGGATTGAGGATTGAGGATTGAAGATTGATTACTGAGGGTTGAGTATTGAGGATTGAGGATTGAAGATTGAGCATTGAGGATTGAGGATAGAGGACTGATGATTGAGGATTGAGGATTGAAGATTGGGGGTTGGGCATTGTGGATTGTGGATTGAGGGTTGAGGATTGAAGATTGAGTATTGAGGATTGAAGATTAGTATTCAGGATTGAAGATTGAGGATTGAGGATTGAGGCTTGAGGATTGAGGATTGAGGATTGAAGATTGAGGATTGGGGATTCAGGATTGAGGATTGAGGATTGAGTATAGAAGATTGAGAATTGAGGATTGAGGATTGAAGATTGAGGGTTAAGGATTGAGGATTGGGGATTGAGGATCTAGGATTGGAGATTGACTATTGAGGATTGAGGATTGAGGATTAAGCGTTGAGGAACGAGGATTGAGGACTGAGGATGACGGCTGAGGGTTGAGGATTGATGTATGAGGAACGAGGACTGAGGATTGAGGATTGTGGACTGCGGATTGACGATTGAGTATTGAAGATTGAGGATTGATGACTGAGGATTGAGGATTGAGGATTGAGGATTGGGTATGAGGATTGAAGGATGAGGATTGACGATTCAGGATTGAGGATTGAGGATTGAAGATTGAGTATTGAGGATTGAAGGTTGATGATTGAGGATTGAGGATTGTGGATTGTGGATTGAGGATTGAGGATTGAAGATTAAGTATTGAGGATTGAAGATTGAGTATTCAGGATTGAAGATTGAGGATTGAGGATTGAGGCCTGAGGATTGAGGATTGAGGATTGAATATTGAGAATTGGGGATTGAGGATTGAGGATTGAGGATGACGGCTGAAGGTTGAGGATTGATGTATGAGGAACGAGGATTGAGGATTGAGGATTGAGGACTGCGGATTGACGATTGAGTATTGAAGATTGATGATCGATGACTGAGGATTGAGGATTGAGGATTGAGGATTGGGTATGAGGGTTGAAGAATGAGGATTGACGATTCAGGATTGAGGATTGAGGATTGAAGATTGAGTATTGAGGATTGAAGGTTGATGATTGAGGATTGAGGATTGTGGATTGTGGATTGAGGGTTGAGAATTGAAGATTGAGTATTGAGGATTGAAGATTGAGTATTCAGGATTGAAGATTGAGGATTGAGGATTGAGGCTTGAGGTTTGAGGACTGAGGATTGAATATTGAGGATTGGGGATTGAGGATTGAGGATTGAGGATGACGGCTGAGGGTTGAGGATTGATGTATGAGGAACGAGGATTGAGGATTGAGGATTGAGGACTGCGGATTGACGATTGAGTATTGAAGATTGAGGATTGATGACTGAGGATTGAGGATTGAGTATTGAGGATTGAAGATTGAGGATTGAAGATAGAAGATTGAGTATTTAGGATTGAAGATTGAGGATTGAGGTTTGAGGATTGAGGATTGAGGAAGGAGGATGAGGGCTGAGGGTTGAGGATTGAGGTTTGAGTATTGAATACTGAGAATTCAGGATATTCTATGGAGTATTGAGAATTGAGGATTGATGGTTGAGTATTGAGGATTGAGGATTGAGCATTGAGGATTGAAGATTGAGGTTTGAGGATTGAGGATAGTGGATTGTGGATTGAGTGTTGAGGATTGAAGATTGAGTATTGAGGATTGAAGATTGAGTATTCAGGATTGAAGATTGACGATTGAGTATTGAAGATTGAGGATTGATGACTGAGGATTGAGGAATGAGGATTGAGGATTGAGGATGGAGGATGAGGGCTGAGGGTTGAGGGTTGAGGTTTGAGTATTGAATACTGAGAATTCAGGATATTCTATTGAGTATTGAGAATTGAGGGTTGATGGTTGAGTATTGAGGATTGAGGATTCAGTATTGAGGATTGAAGATTGAGGTTTGAGGATTGAGCATTGAGAATTGAGGTGAGGACTGAGGGTTGAGGATTGAGGTTTGAGGAACTAGGATTGAGGATTGAGAATTGAGGACTGAGGATTGACGATTGAGTATTGACGATTGAGTATTGAGAATTGAGGATTGATGACTGAGGATTGAGGATTGAGGATTGAGGATTGAGGATTGAGGATGATAGCTGAGGGCTGAGGATTGAGGTATGCGGACTGAGGACTGAGGATTGAGGATTGAGAATTGAGGATTGAGGATTGAGGGTTGAAGATTGAGGATTGGTTATTGAGGATTGAAGAATGAGGATTGAGGGTTGAGGGTTGAGGACTGAGGATTGCAGATTGGGTATTGAGGATTGAGGATTGAAGATTGAGGATTAAGGATTGAGGATTGGGGATTGAGGATTGAGGATTGAAGGTTGAGTATTGAGGATTGAAGATTGACGTTTGAGGATTGAGGATTGAGAATTGAGAATTGAGGATTGAGGGTTGAGGATTGAGGACGAGGACTGACGGTTGAGGATTGAGGTTTGAGGTTTGATGATTGAGGATTGAGGACTGAGGTTTAAGGATTGAGGATTGAGGATTGAGGATTGAGGATTGAGTTATGGAGATTGAGTATTCATGACTGATGATTGAGGATTGAGGATTGAGGGTTGAGGATTGAGGACGAGGACTGACGGTTGAGGATTGAGGTTTGAGGTTTGATGATTGAGGATTGAGGACTGAGGCTTAAGGATTGAGGACTGAGGATGGAGGATGAGGGCTGAGGGTTGAGGATTGAGGTCTGAGTATTGAATACTGAGAATTCAGGATATTCTATTGAGTATTGAGAATTGAGGATTGATGGATGAGAATTGAGGATTGAGGATTGAGTATTGAGGATTGAAGATTGAGGTTTGAGGATTGAGAATTGAGAATTGAGGATGGAGGATAGGGGATTGAGGATTGAGGATTGAGGATTGAGCATTGAGAATTGAAGATTGAGGACTGGGGATTGAGGATTGAAGATTGAGGATTAAGGATTGAGGATTGGGGATTGAGGATCTAGGATTGGAGATTGATTATTCAGGATTGAAGATTGAGGATTGAGGATTGAGGATTGATAATTGTGAATTGAGGATGAGGACTGAGGCTTGAGGATTGAGGTTTGAGGAATGAGGATTGAGGATTGAGGATTGAGGATTTAGGATTGAGGATTGAGGATCGAGTTATGGAGATTGAGTATTCATGACTGATGATTGAGGATTGAGGATTGAGGATTGAGGATTGAGGATTGAAGATTGAGTATTGATGATTGAGGATTGAGTATTGAGGATTGAGGATTGAAGATTGAGGTTTGAAGATTGAGGATTGAGAACTGAGGATGAGGACTGAGGGTTGAGGATTGAGGTTTGAGGAACGAGGATTGAAGATTGAGAATTGAGGACTGAGGATTGACGATTTAGTATTGAGGATTGAGGATTGAGGATTGAGGATTGAGGATTGAGGATTGAGGATTGAAGGTTGAGGATTAAGGATTGAAGATTGAGGACTCAGGATTGAGCATTGAGTATTGTGTACTGATAGTTGAGGGTTGAGTGTTGTGAGTTGAGGATTGAGCATTGAATATTGAGAATTGAAGTTTGAGGAATGAGGATTGAGGATTGAGGATTGAGGATTGAGGACTGCGGGTTGAGGATTGAGGTTTGAGAATTGAGGATAGACAATTGAATATTGAGGATTGAGGCTTGAGGATTGAGGATCGAGGATTGAGGATAGATGGTTGAGGATTGCGGAATGAGGATTGAGGATTGAGTATTGAGGATTGAGAATTGAGGATTGAGGATTGAAGATTGAGGGTTAAGAATTGAGGATTGGGGATTGAGGTTCTAGGATTGGAGATTGACTATTGAGGATTGAGGATTGAGGATTAAGGATTGAGGAACGAGGATTGAGGATTGAGGATGACGGCTGAGGGTTGAGGATTGATGTATGAGGAACGAGGATTGAGGATTGAGGATTGAGGACTGCGGATTGACGATTTAGTATTGAAGATTGAGGATTGATGACTGAGGAATGAGGATTGAGGATTGAGGACTGCGGATTGACGATTGAGTATTGAAGATTGAGGATTGATGACTGAGGATTGGCGATTGAGGATTGAGGATTGAGAATTGAGAATTGAGGATTGAGGGTCGAGGATTGAGGACGAGGACTGACGGTTGAGGATTGAGGTTTGAGGTTTGATGATTGAGGATTGAGGGCTGAGGACTGAGGATTGAGGATTGAGGATTGAGCATTGAGGATTGAAGATTGAGGACTGGGGATTGAGGATTGAAGATTGAATATTAGGGATTGAGGATTGAGGATTGAGGATTGAAGATTGATTACTGAGGGTTGAGTATTGAGGATTGAGGATTGAAGATTGAGCATTGAGGATTGAGGGTAGAGGACTGATGATTGAGGATTGAGGATTGAAGATTGGGGGTTGGGCATTGTGGATTGAGGATTGAGGATTGAGAATCGAAGATTGAGTATTGAGGATTGAAGATTGAGGTTTGAGGATTGAGGATTGAGGATGGAGGATGAGGGCTGAGGGTTGAGGATTGAGGTCTGAGTATTGAATACTGAGAATTCAGGATATTCTATTGAGTATTGAGAATTGAGGATTGATGGATGATTATTGAGGATTGAGGATTGAGTATTGAGGATTGAAGATTGAGGTTTGAGGATTGAGAATTGAGAATTGAGGATGAGGACTGAGGGTTGAGGATTGAGGTTTGAGGAACGAGGATTGAGGATTGAGAATTGAGGACTGAGGATTGACGATTGAGTATTGAATATTGAGGATTGATGACTGAGGATTGAGGATTGAGGATTGAGGATTGGGTATGAGGATTGAAGAATGAGGATTGACGATTCAGGATTGAGGATTAAGGATTGAAGATTGAGTATTGAGGATTGAAGGTTGATGATTGAGGATTGAGGATTGTGGATTGTGGATTGAGGGTTGAGGATTGAAGATTGAGTATTGAGGATTGAAGATTAGTATTCAGGATTGAAGATTGAGGATTGAGGATTGAGGCTTGAGGATTGAGGATTGAGGATTGAAGATTGAGGATTGGGGATTCAGGATTGAGGATTGAGGATTGAGTATAGAGGATTGAGAATTGAGGATTGAGGATTGAAGATTGAGGGTTAAGGATTGAGGATTGGGGATTGAGGATCTAGGATTGGAGATTGACTATTGAGGATTGAGGATTGAGGATTAAGCGTTGAGGAACGAGGATTGAGGACTGAGGATGACGGCTGAGGGTTGAGGATTGATGTATGAGGAACGAGGACTGAGGATTGAGGATTGTGGACTGCGGATTGACGATTGAGAATTGAAGATTGAGGATTGATGACTGAGGATTGAGGATTGAGGATTGAGGATTGGGTATGAGGATTGAAGGATGAGGGTGACGATTCAGGATTGAGGATTGAGGATTGAAGATTGAGTATTGAGGATTGAAGGTTGATGATTGAGGATTGAGGATTGTGGATTGTGGATTGAGGATTGAGGATTGAAGATTAAGTATTGAGGATTGAAGATTGAGTATTCAGGATTGAAGATTGAGGATTGAGGATTGAGGCCTGAGGATTGAGGATTGAGGATTGAATATTGAGAATTGGGGATTGAGGATTGAGGATTGAGGATGACGGCTGAAGGTTGAGGATTGATGTATGAGGAACGAGGATTGAGGATTGAGGATTGAGGACTGCGGATTGACGATTGAGTATTGAAGATTGAGGATCGATGACTGAGGATTGAGGATTGAGGATTGAGGATTGGGTATGAGGGTTGAAGAATGAGGATTGACGATTCAGGATTGAGGATTGAGGATTGAAGATTGAGTATTGAGGATTGAAGGTTGATGATTGAGGATTGAGGATTGTGGATTGTGGATTGAGGGTTGAGAATTGAAGATTGAGTATTGAGGATTGAAGATTGAGTATTCAGGATTGAAGATTGAGGATTGAGGATTGAGGCTTGAGGTTTGAGGACTGAGGATTGAATATTGAGTATTGGGGATTGAGGATTGAGGATTGAGGATGACGGCTGAGGGTTGAGGATTGATGTATGAGGAACGAGGATTGAGGATTGAGGATTGAGGACTGCGGATTGACGATTGAGTATTGAAGATTGAGGATTGATGACTGAGGATTGAGGATTGAGTATTGAGGATTGAAGATTGAGGATTGAAGATAGAAGATTGAGTATTTAGGATTGAAGATTGAGGATTGAGGTTTGAGGATTGAGGATTGAGGAAGGAGGATGAGGGCTGAGGGTTGAGGATTGAGGTTTGAGTATTGAATACTGAGAATTCAGGATATTCTATGGAGTATTGAGAATTGAGGATTGATGGTTGAGTATTGAGGATTGAGGATTGAGCATTGAGGATTGAAGATTGAGGTTTGAGGATTGAGGATTGAGGATTGAGGATTGAGCATTGAGGACTGAAGATTGAGGACTGGGGATTAAGGATTGAAGATTGAGTATTAGGGATTGGGGATTGGGGATTGAGGATCTAGGATTGGAGATTGATTATTGAGGATTGAAGATTGACGATTGAGGATTGAGGATTGAGAATTGAGAATTGAGGATTGAGGGTTGACGATCGAGGACGAGGACTGACGGTTGAGGATTGAGGTTTGAGGTTTGATGATTGAGGATTGAGGATTGAGGATTGAGGATTGAGGATTGAAGATTGAGTATTGATGATTGAGGATTGAGTATTGAGGATTGAGGATTGAAGATTGAGGTTTGAGGATTGAGGATTGAGAATTGAGGACGAGGACTGAGGGTTGAGGATTGAGGTTTGAGGAACGAGGATTGAAGATTGAGAATTGAGGACTGAGGATTGACGATTGAGTATTGAGGATTGAGGATTGATGACTAAGGATTGAGGATTGAGGATTGAGGATTGAGGACTGAAGATTGAGTATTGAGGACTGTGGACTGAGGGTTGAGGATTGAGGTTTGAGAAATGAGGATTGAGGATTGCGTATTGAGGATTAAGAATTGAGAATTGAGGGTCCAGGGTTGAAGATAGAAGATTGAGGTTTGAGGATTGTAGATTGAAGATTGAGGACAGAGTGTTGAGGGTAGAGTATTGCGAACTGATGTTTGGGACGTGAGATTTGAAGATTGATGGTTGAGGATTGTGTATAGAATACTGAGAACTGAGGATTTTCAATTGAGGGCTGAGAATTGAGGATTGAGGATTGAGGATTGAGGATTGAGGATTAAGGATTGAGGATTGAAGGTTGAGGATTAAGGATTGAATGTTGAGGACTCAGGATTGAGCATTGAGTATTGTGTACTGATAGTTGAGGGTTGAGTGTTGTGAGTTGAGGATTGAGCATTGAATATTGAGAATTGAAGTTTGAGGAATGAGGATTGAGGATTGAGGATTGAGGATTGAGGACTGCGGGTTGAGGATTGAGGTTTGAGAATTGAAGATAGACAATTGAATATTGAGGATTGAGGCTTGAGGACTGAGGATTGAGGCTTGAGGATTGAGGATTGAGGATTGAGGATAGATGGTTGAGGATTGCGGAATGAGGATTGAGGATTGAGTATTGAGGGCCGAGGATTGAAGATTGAAGATCGAGGACTGAGTATTGAGGATAGAGTGTTGCGAATTGATGTTTGGGAACTGAGATTTGAAGATTGTAGATTGAGGATAGAGTATTGAAAACTGAGAATTGAGGATTTTCTATTGAGGGCTGAGAATTGAGGATTGAGGGTTGAGGATTGAGGATTGATGGTTGAGGATTCACGATTGACGATTGAGGTTTGAAGATTGAGGATTGAGGACTGACGATTGAAGATTGAGGACTGAGTACTGAAAACTGAGGATTGTCGATATTATATTGAGGATTGAGGATTGAGTATTGAGGATTGAGGATTGAGGATTGTGGATTGTGGATTGAGTGTTGAGGATTGAAGATTGAGGATTGAGGATTGAGTTATGAAGATTGAGTATTCATGACTGGTGATTGAGGATTGAGGACTGAGGATTGAGGATTGAGGATTGAAGATTGAGTATTGATGATTGAGGATTGAGTATTGAGTATTGAGGGTTGACGATTGAGGATTGAAGGTTGGTGATTGAGGATTGAGGATTGTGGAATGTGGATTGAGGGTTGAGGATTGAAGATTGAGTATTGAGGATTGAAGATTGAGTGTTCAGGATTGAAGATTGAGGATTGAGGATTGAGTTATGAAGATTGAGTATTGAGTTATGAAGATTGAGTATTCATGACTGGTGATTGAGGATTGAGGACTGAGGATTGAGGATTGAGGATTGTAGATTGAGTATTGATGATTGAGGATTGAGGATTGAGGATTGAAGATTGAGTATTCAGGATTGAGGATTGAGGCTTGAGGATTGAGGATTGACAATTGAAGATTGAGGATTGAGGATTGAGGGTTGCGAATTGAGCATGAGGACTGAGGGTTGAGGATTGAGGTTTGAGGAACGAGGATTGAGGATTGAGAATTGAGGACTGAGGATTGACGATTGAGTATTGACGATTGAGTATTGAGGATTGAGGATTGAGGATTGAGGATGATTGCTGTGGGCTGAGGATTGAGGTATGCGGACTGAGGACTGAGGATTGAGGATTGAGGATTGAGGATTGAGGATTGAAGATTGAAGATTGAGTATTGAGGATTGAAGATTGAGGATTGAGGATTGAGGATTGAGGATGGAGGATGAGGGCTGAGGGTTGAGGATTGAGGTTTGAGTATTGAATACTGAGAATTCAGGATATTCTATTGAGTATTGAGAATTGAGGGTTGATGGTTGAGTATTGAGGATTGAGGATTCAGTATTGAGGATTGAAGATTGAGGTTTGAGGATTGAGGATTGAGAATTGAGGTGAGGACTGAGGGTTGAGGATTGAGGTTTGAGGAACGAGGATTGAGGATTGAGAATTGAGGACTGAGGATTGACGATTGAGTATTGACGATTGAGTATTGAGGATTGAGGATTGATGACTGAGGATTGAGGATTGAGGATTGAGGATTGAGGATTGAGGATGATAACTGAGGGCTGAGGATTGAGGTATGCGGACTGAGGACTGAGGATTGAGGATTGAGAATTGAGGATTGAGGATTGAGGGTTGAAGATTGAGGATTGGTTATTGAGGATTGAAGAATGAGGATTGAGGGTTGAGGGTTGAGGACTGAGGATTGCAGATTGGGTATTGAGGATTGAGGATTGAAGATTGAGGATTAAGGATTGAGGATTGGGGATTGAGGATTGAGGATTGAAGGTTGAGTATTGAGGATTGAAGATTGACGTTTGAGGATTGAGGATTGAGAATTGAGAATTGAGGATTGAGGGTTGAGGATTGAGGACGAGGACTGACGGTTGAGGATTGGGGTTTGAGGTTTGATGATTGAGGATTGAGGACTGGGGTTTAAGGATTGAGGATTGAGGATGGAGGATGAGGGCTGAGGGTTGAGGATTGAGGTCTGAGTATTGAATACTGAGAATTCAGGATATTCTATTGAGTATTGAGAATTGAGGATTGATGGATGAGAATTGAGGATTGAGGATTGAGTATTGAGGATTGAAGATTGAGGTTTGAGGATTGAGAATTGAGAATTGAGGATGGAGGATAGAGGATTGAGGATTGAGGATTGAGGATTGAGCATTGAGAATTGAAGATTGAGGATTGAGGGCTGAGGGTTGAGGACTGAGGATTGCAGATTGGGTATTGAGGATTGAGGATTGAAGATTGAGGACTAAGGATTGACGATTGAGGATTGAGGATTGAGAATTGAGAATTGTGGATTGAGGATTGAGGATTGAAGGTTGAGGATTAAGGATTGAAGATTGAGGACTCAGGATTGAGCATTAAGTATTGTGTACTGATAGTTGAGGTTTGAGTGTTGTGAGTTGAGGATTGAGCATTGAATATTGAGAATTGAAGTTTGAGGAATGAGGATTGAGGATTGAGGATTGAGGATTGAGGACTGCGGGTTGAGGATTGAGGTTTGAGAATTGAGGATAGACAATTGAATATTGAGGATTGAGGCTTGAGGATTGAGGATTGAGGCTTGAGGATTGAGGATCGAGGATTGAGGATAGATGGTTGAGGATTGCGGAATGAGGATTGAGGATTGAGTATTGAGGGCCGAGGATTGAAGATTGAAGATCGAGGACTGAGTATTGAGGATAGAGTGTTGCGAATTGATGTTTGGGAACTGAGATTTGAAGATTGTAGATTGAGGATTGAGTATTGAAAACTGAGAATTGAGGATTTTCTATTGAGGGCTGAGAATTGAGGATTGAGGATTGAGGATTGAGGATTGATGGTTGAGGATTCACGATTGACGATTGAGGTTTGAAGATTGAGGATTGAGGACTGACGATTGAAGATTGAGGACTGAGTACTGAAAACTGAGAATTGTGGATATTATATTGAGGATTGAGGATTGAGTATTGAGGATTGAGGATTGAGGATTGTGGATTGAGGATTGAGTGTTGAGGATTGAAGATTGAGTATTGAGGATTGAGTTATGAAGATTGAGTATTCATGACTGGTGATTGAGGATTGAGGACTGAGGATTGAGGATTGAGGATTGAAGATTGAGTATTGATGATTGAGGATTGAGTATTGAGTATTGAGGGTTGACGATTGAGGATTGAAGGTTGATGATTGAGGATTGAGGATTGTGGAATGTGGATTGAGGGTTGAGGATTGAAGATTGAGTATTGAGGATTGAAGGTTGAGTATTCAGGATAGAAGATTGAGGATTGAGGATTGAGTTATGAAGATTGAGTATTGAGTTATGAAGATTGAGTATTCATGACTGGTGATTGAGGATTGAGGACTGAGGATTGAGGATTGAGGATTGAAGATTGAGTATTGATGATTGAGGATTGAGTATTGAGGATTGAGGATTGACGATTGAGGTTTGAGGATTGAGGATTGAGAATTGAGGATGAGGACTGAGGGTTGAGGATTGAGGTTTGAGGAACGAGGATTGAAGATTGAGAATTGAGGACTGAGGATTGACGATTGAGTATTGAGGATTGAGGATTGATGACTGAGGATTGAGGATTGAGGATTGAAGATTGAGTATTCAGGATTGAGGATTGATGCTTGAGGATTGAGTATTGACAATTGAAGATTGAGGATTGAGGATTGAGGATTGCGAATTGAGGATGAGGACTGAGGGTTGAGGATTGAGGTTTGAGGAACGAGGATTGAGGATTGAGGATTGAGAATTGAGGACTGAGGATTGACGATTGAGTATTGACGATTGAGTATTGAGGATTGAGGATTGAGGATTGAGGATGATTGCTGTGGGCTGAGGATTGAGGTATGCGGACTGAGGACTGAGGATTGAGGATTGAGAATTGAGGATTGAGGATTGAGGGTTGAAGATTGAGGATTGGTTATTGAGGATTGAAGAATGAGGATTGAGGGTTGAGGGTTGAGGAATGAGGATTGAAGATTGAGTATTCAGGATTGAAGATTGACGATTGAGGTTTGAGGATTGAGGATTGAGAATTGAGGATGAGGACTGAGGGTTGAGGATTGAGGTTTGAGGAACGAGGATTGAAGATTGAGAATTGAGGACTGAGGATTGACGATTGAGTATTGAGGATTGAGGATTGATGACTGAGGATTGAGGATTGAGGATTGAAGATTGAGTATTCAGGATTGAGGATTGAGGCTTGAGGATTGAGGATTGAGGATTGAAGATTGAGGATTGGGAATTGAGGGTTGAGGATTGAGGATTGAGGATTGTGGATTGTGGATTGAGTGTTGAGTATTGAAGATTGAGTATTGAGGATTGAAGATTGAGTATTCAGGATTGAAGATTGACGATTGAGTATTGAAGATTGAGGATTGATGACTGAGGATTGAGGAATGAGGATTGAGGATTGAGGATTGAGGATTGAAGATTGAAGATTGAGTATTGAGGATTGAAGATTGAGGATTGAGGATTGAGGATTGAGGATGGAGGATGAGGGCTGAGGGTTGAGGATTGAGGGTTGAGTATTGAATACTGAGAATTCAGGATATTCTATTGAGTATTGAGAATTGAGGGTTGATGGTTGAGTATTGAGGATTGAGGATTCAGTATTGAGGATTGAAGATTGAGGTTTGAGGATTGAGGATTGAGAATTGAGGTGAGGACTGAGGGTTGAGGATTGAGGTTTGAGGAACGAGGATTGAGGATTG
Source organism: Calliopsis andreniformis (assembly GCF_051401765.1). Taxonomy (NCBI): domain Eukaryota; kingdom Metazoa; phylum Arthropoda; class Insecta; order Hymenoptera; family Andrenidae; genus Calliopsis; species Calliopsis andreniformis. The sequence goes on from NW_027480493.1 coordinate 1,948,865, forward strand.
TGAATTGAGGACTGAGGATTGACGATTGTGTATTGACGATTGAGTATTGAGGATTGAGGATTGATGACTGAGGATTGAGGATTGAGGATTGGGGATTGAGGATTGAGGATTGAAGGTTGAGTATTGAGGATTGAAGGTTGACGTTTGAGGATTGAGGATTGAGAATTGAGAATTGAGGATTGAGGGTTGAGGATTGAGGACGAGGACTGACGGTTGAGGATTGAGGTTTGAGGTTTGATGATTGAGGATTGAGGACTGAGGTTTAAGGATTGAGGATTGAGGATGGAGGATGAGGGCTGAGGGTTGAGGATTGAGGTCTGAGTATTGAATACTGAGAATTCAGGATATTCTATTGAGTATTGAGAATTGAGGATTGATGGATGAGAATTGAGGATTGAGGATTGAGTATTGAGGATTGAAGATTGAGGTTTGAGGATTGAGAATTGAGAATTGAGGATGGAGGATAGAGGATTGAGAATTGTGGATTGAGGGTTGAGGATTGAGGACGAGGACTGACGGTTGAGGATTGAGGTTTGAGGTTTGATGATTGAGGATTGAGGTCTGAGGATTGAGGATTGAGGATTGAGGATTGAGCATTGAGAATTGGAGATTGAGGACTGGGGCTTGAGGATTGAAGATTGAGGATTAAGGATTGAGGATTGGGGATTGAGGATCTAGGATTGGAGATTGATTATTCAGGATTGAAGATTGAGGATTGAGGATTGAGGATTGATAATTGTGAATTGAGGATGAGGACTGAGGCTTGAGGATTGAGGTTTGAGGAATGAGGATTGAGGATTGAGGATTGAGGATTGAGGATTGAGGATTGAGTTATGGAGATTGAGTATTCATGACTGGTGATTGAGGATTGAGGATTGAGGATTGAGGATTGAGGATTGAAGATTGAGTATTGATGATTGAGGATTGAGTATTGAGGATTGAGGATTGAAGATTGAGGTTTGAGGATTGAGGATTGAGAACTGAGGATGAGGACTGAGGGTTGAGGTTTGATGATTGAGGATTGAAGATTGAGTATTGGGTGTTGAGGATAGAAGGATGAGGATTGAGGATTGTGGATTGAGGATTGAGGATTGAGGATTGAAGATTCAGTATTGAGGATTGAAGATTGAGGATTGAGGATTGACGATTGAGGATTGAAGATTGAGTATTGAGGATTGAAGATTAAGGATTGAGGACTGAGTATTGAGGATTGAGGATTGAGGACTGAGGATTGAGGATTGAGGATTGAGAATTGAGGATTGAAGATTGAGGATTGGGTATTGGGGATTGAAGAATGAGGATTGAGGATTGAGGATTGAGGGTTGAGGATTGAGGATTGAGGATTGAATATTGAGTATTCAGTATTGGAGATTGACGATTGAGGATTGATGACCGAGGATTGAGGATTGAGGATTGGATATTGAGTATCGAGGATTGAAGATTGAGGATTGAGGATTGAGGATTGGGGATTGAGGATTGAATATTCAGGATTGGGGACTGAGTGTTGAGGGTTGAGTGATGAGAATTGATGTTTGTGGGTACAGATTTGAAGATTGCAGGTTGAGTATTGAGCATTGAAACCTGTGAATTGAGGATATTCTATTGAGGATTGAGAATTGACAACTGATTGTTGAGGACTGAGGGCTGAAGATTGAGGATTCAGGGTTGAGAATTCAGGATTGAGGTTTCAGGACTGAGGATTGAGGATTGAGGATTGAGGATTGAGGATTGAGGATTGAGGATTGAGTATCTAGGATTGGAGATTGATTATTGAGGGTTGAAGATTGATGATTGGGGATTCAGGATAGAGGATTGAGGATTGAGTATAGAGGATTGAGAATTGAGGATTGAGGATTGAAGATTGAGGGTTAAGGATTGAGGATTGGGGATTGAGGATCTAGGATTGGAGATTGACTATTGAGGATTGAGGATTGAGGGTTAAGCGTTGAGGAACGAGGATTGAGGACTGAGGATGACGGCTGAGGGTTGAGGATTGATGTATGAGGAACGAGGACTGAGGATTGAGGATTGTGGACTGCGGATTGACGATTGAGTATTGAAGATTGAGGATTGATGACTGAGGATTGAGGATTGAGGATTGAGGATTGGGTATGAGGATTGAAGAATGAGGATTGACGATTCAGGATTGAGGATTGAGGATTGAAGATTGAGTATTGAGGATTGAAGTTTGATGATTGAGGATTGAGGATTGTGGATTGTGGATTGAGGATTGAGGATTGAAGATTAAGTATTGAGGATTGAAGATAGAGTATTCAGGATTGAAGATTGAGGATTGAGGATTGAGGCCTGAGGATTGAGGATTGAGGATTGAATATTGAGAATTGGGGATTGAGGATTGAGGATTGAGGATGACGGCTGAGGGTTGAGGATTGATGTATGAGGAACGAGGATTGAGGATTGAGGATTGAGGACTGCGGATTGACGATTGAGTATTGAAGATTGAGGATCGATGACTGAGGATTGAGGATTGAGGATTGAGGATTGGGTATGAGTGTTGAAGAATGAGGATTGACGATTCAGGATTGAGGATTGAGGATTGAAGATTGAGTATTGAGGGTTGAAGGTTGATGATTGAGGATTGAGGATTGTGGATTGTGTATTGAGGGTTGAGAATTGAAGATTGAGTATTGAGGATTGAAGATTGAGTATTCAGGATTGAAGATTGAGGATTGAGGATTGAGGCTTGAGGATTGAGGACTGAGGATTGAATATTGAGGATTGGGGATTGAGGATTGAGGATTGAGGATGACGGCTGAGGGTTGAGGATTGATGTATGAGGAACGAGGATTGAGGATTGAGTATTGAGGACTGCGGATTGACGATTGAGTATTGAAGATTGAGGATTGAGGATGATAGCTGAGGGCTGAGGATTGAGGTATGCGGACTGAGGACTGGGGATTGAGGATTGAGAATTGAGGATTGAGGATTGAGGATTGAGGGTTGAAGATTGAGGATTGGTTATTGAGGATTGAAGAATGAGGATTAAGGGTTGAGGGTTGAGGACTGAGGATTGCAGATTGGGTATTGAGGATTGAGGATTGAAGATTGAGGATTAAGGATTGAGGATTGGGCATTGAGGATTGAGGATTGAAGGTTGAGTATTGAGGATTGAAGATTGACGTTTGAGGATTGAGGATTGAGAAATGAGAATTGAGGATTGAGGATTGAGGATTGAGGACGAGGACTGACGGTTGAGGATTGAGGTTTGAGGTTTGATGATTGAGGATTGAGGACTGGGGTTTATGGATTGAGGATTGAGGATGGAGGATGAGGGCTGAGGGTTGAGGATTGAGGTCTGAGTATTGAATACTGAGAATTCAGGATATTCTATTGAGTATTGAGAATTGAGGATTGATGGATGAGAATTGAGGATTGAGGATTGAGTATTGAGGATTGAAGATTGAGGTTTGAGGATTGAGAATTGAGAATTGAGGATGGAGGATAGAGGATTGAGGATTGAGGATTGAGGATTGAGCATTGAGAATTGAAGATTGAGGATTGAGGGTTGAGGGTTGAGGACTGAGGATTGCAGATTGGGTATTGAGGATTGAGGATTGAAGATTGAGGATTAAGGATTGACGATTGAGGATTGAGGATTGAGAATTGAGAATTGTGGATTGAGGGTTGAGGATTGAGGACGAGGACTGACGGTTGAGGATTGAGGTTTGAGGTTTGATGATTGAGGATTGAGGTCTGAGGATTGAGGATTGAGGATTGAGGATTGAGCATTGAGAATTGAAGATTGAGGACTGGGGATTGAGGATTGAAGATTGAGGATTAAGGATTGAGGATTGGGGATTGAGGATCTAGGATTGGAGATTGATTATTCAGGATTGAAGATTGAGGTTTGAGGATTGAGGATTGATAATTGTGAATTGAGGATGAGGACTGAGGCTTGATGATTGAGGTTTGAGGAATGAGGATTGAGGAATGAGGATTGAGGATTGAGGATTGAGGATTGAGTTATGGAGATTGAGTATTCATGACTGGTGATTGAGGATTGAGGATTGAGGATTGAGGATTGAGGATTGAAGATTGAGTATTGATGATTGAGGATTGAGTATTGAGGATTGAGGATTGAAGATTGAGGTTTGAGGATTGAGGATTGAGGACTGAGGATGAGGACTGAGGGTTGAGGATTGAGGTTTGAGGAACGAGGGTTGAAGATTGAGAATTGAGGACTGAGGATTGACGATTGAGTATTGAGGATTGAGGATTGATGACTGAGGATTGAGGATTGAGGATTGAGGATTGAGGACTGAAGATTGAGGATTGAGGACTGTGGACTGAGGGTTGAGGATTGAGGTTTGAGAAATGAGGATTGAGGATTGCGGATTGAGGATGAAGAATTGAGAATTGAGGGTCGAGGGTTGAAGATAGAAGATTGAGGTTTGAGGATTGTAGATTGAAGATTGAGGACAGAGTGTTGAGGGTAGAGTATTGCGGACTGATGTTTGGGACGTGAGATTTGAAGATTGAAGGTTGAAGGAGAACTGAGGATTTTCTATTGAGGGCTGAGAATTGAGGATTGAGGATTGAGGATTGAGGATTGAGGATTGAGGATTGAGGATTGAGGATTGAAGGTTGAGGATTAAGGATTGAAGATTGAGGACTCAGGAGTGAGCATTAAGTATTGTGTACTGATAGTTGAGGTTTGAGTGTTGTGAGTTGAGGATTGAGCATTGAATATCGAGAATTGAAGTTTGAGGAATGAGGATTGAGGATTGAGGATTGAGGATTGAGGACTGCGGGTTGAGGATTGAGGTTTGAGAATTGAGGATAGACAATTGAATATTGAGGATTGAGGCTTGAGGTATGAGGATTGAGGCTTGAGGATTGAGGATCGAGGATTGAGGATAGATGGTTGAGGATTGCGGAATGAGGATTGAGGATTGAGTATTGAGGGCCGAGGATTGAAGATTGAAGATCGAGGACTGAGTATTGAGGATAGAGTGTTGCGAATTGATGTTTGGGAACTGAGATTTGAAGATTGTAAATTGAGGATTGAGTATTGAAAACTGAGATTTGAGGATTTTCTATTGAGGGCAGAGAATTGAGTTTTGAGGATTGAGGATTGAGGATTGATGGTTGAGGATTCACGATTGACGATTGAGGTTTGAAGATTGAGGATTGAGGACTGACGATTGAAGATTGAGGACTGAGTACTGAAAACTGAGAATTGTGGATATTATATTGAGGATTGAGGATTGAGTATTGAGGATTGAGGATTGAGGATTGTGGATTGTGGATTGAGTGTTGAGGATTGAAGATTGAGGATTGAGGATTGAGTTATGAAGATTGAGTATTCATGACTGGTGATTGAGGATTGAGGACTGAGGATTGAGGATTGAGGATTGAAGATTGAGTATTGATGATTGAGGATTGAGTATTGAGTATTGAGGGTTGACGATTGAGGATTGAAGGTTGATGATTGAGGATTGAGGATTGTGGAATGTGGATAGAGGGTTGAGGATTGAAGATTGAGTATTGAGGATTGAAGATTGAGTATTCAGGATAGAAGATTGAGGATTGAGGATTGAGTTATGAAGATTGAGTATTGAGTTATGAAGATTGAGTATTCATGACTGGTGATTGAGGATTGAGGACTGAGGATTGAGGATTGAGGATTGAAGATTGAGTATTGATGATTGAGGATTGAGTATTGAGGATTGAGGATTGACGATTGAGGTTTGAGGATTGAGGATTGAGAATTGAGGATGAGGACTGAGGGTTGAGGATTGAGGTTTGAGGAACGAGGATTGAAGATTGAGAATTGAGGACTGAGGATTGACGATTGAGTATTGAGGATTGAGGATTGATGACTGAGGATTGAGGATTGAGGATTGAAGATTGAGTATTCAGGATTGAGGATTGATGCTTGAGGATTGAGGATTGACAATTGAAGATTGAGGATTGAGGATTGAGGATTGCGAATTGAGGATGAGGACTGAGGATTGAGGATTGAGGTTTGAGGAACGAGGATTGAGGATTGAGAATTGAGGACTGAGGATTGACGATTGAGTATTGACGATTGAGTATTGAGGATTGAGGATTGAGGATTGAGGATGATTGCTGTGGGCTGAGGATTGAGGTATGCGGACTGAGGACTGAGGATTGAGGATTGAGAATTGAGGATTGAGGATTGAGGGTTGAAGATTGAGGATTGGTTATTGAGGATTGAAGAATGAGGATTGAGGGTTGAGGGTTGAGGAATGAGGATTGAAGATTGAGTATTCAGGATTGAAGATTGACGATTGAGGTTTGAGGATTGAGGATTGAGAATTGAGGATGAGGACTGAGGGTTGAGGATTGAGGTTTGAGGAACGATGATTGAAGATTGAGAATTGAGGACTGAGGATTGACGATTGAGTATTGAGGATTGAGGATTGATGACTGAGGATTGAGGATTGAGGATTGAAGATTGCGTATTCAGGATTGAGGATTGAGGCTTGAGGATTGAGGATTGAGGATTGAAGATTGAGGATTGGGAATTGAGGGTTGAGGATTGAGGATTGAGGATTGTGGTTTGTGGATTGAGTGTTGAGTATTGAAGATTGAGTATTGAGGATTGAAGATTGAGTATTCAGGATTGAAGATTGACGATTGAGTATTGAAGATTGAGGATTGATGACTGAGGATTGAGGAATGAGGATTGAGGATTGAGGATTGAGGATTGAAGATTGAAGATTGAGTATTGAGGATTGAAGATTGTGGATTGAGGATTGAGGATTGAGGATGGGGGATGAGGGCTGAGGGTTGAGGATTGAGGGTTGAGTATTGAATACTGAGAATTCAGGATATTCTATTGAGTATTGAGAATTGAGGGTTGATGGTTGAGTATTGAGGATTGAGGATTCAGTATTGAGGATTGAAGATTGAGGTTTGAGGATTGAGGATTGAGAATTGAGGTGAGGACTGAGGGTTGAGGATTGAGGTTTGAGGAACGAGGATTAAGGATTGAGAATTGAGGACTGAGGATTGACGATTGAGTATTGACGATTGAGTATTGAGGATTGAGGATTGATGACTGAGGATTGAGGATTGAGGATTGAGGATTGAGGATTGAGGATGATAGCTGAGGGCTGAGGATTGAGGTATGCGGACTGAGGACTGAGGATTGAGGATTGAGAATTGAGGATTGAGGTTTGAGGGTTGAAGATTGAGGATTGGTTATTGAGGATTGAAGAATGAGGATTGGGTGTTGAGGGTTGAGGACTGAGGATTGCAGATTGGGTATTGAGGATTGAGGATTGAAGATTGAGGATTAAGGATTGAGGATTGGGGATTGAGGATTGAGGATTGAAGGTTGAGTATTGAGGATTGAAGATTGACGTTTGAGGATTGAGGATTGAGAATTGAGAATTGAGGATTGAGGGTTGAGGATTGAGGACGAGGACTGACGGTTGAGGATTGAGGTTTGAGGTTTGATGATTGAGGATTGAGGACTGAGGTTTAAGGATTGAGGATTGAGGATGGAGGATGAGGGCTGAGGGTTGAGGATTGAGGTCTGAGTATTGAATACTGAGAATTCAGGGTATTCTATTGAGTATTGAGAATTGAGGATTGATGGATGAGAATTGAGGATTGAGGATTGAGTATTGAGGATTGAAGATTGAGGTTTGAGGATTGAGAATTGAGAATTGAGGATGGAGGATAGAGGATTGAGGATTGAGGATTGAGGATTGAGCATTGAGAATTGAAGATTGAGGATTGAGGGTTGAGGGTTGAGGACTGAGGATTGCAGATTGGGTATTGAGGATTGAGGATTGAAGATTGAGGATTAAGGATTGACGATTGAGGATTGAGGATTGAGAATTGAGAATTGTGGATTGAGGGTTGAGGATTGAGGACGAGGGCTGACGGTTGAGGATTGAGGTTTGAGGTTTGATGATTGAGGATTGAGGTCTGAGGATTGAGGATTGAGGATTGAGGATTGAGCATTGAGAATTGGAGATTGAGGACTGGGGATTGAGGATTGAAGATTGAGGATTAAGGATTGAGGATTGGGGATTGAGGATCTAGGATTGGAGATTGATTATGCAGGATTGAAGATTGAGGATTGAGGATTGAGGATTGATAATTGTGAATTGAGGATGAGGACTGAGGCTTGAGGATTGAGGTTTGAGGAATGAGGATTGAGGATTGAGGATTGAGGATTGAGGATTGAGGATTGAGTTATGGAGATTGAGTATTCATGACTGGTGATTGAGGATTGAGGATTGAGGATTGAGGATTGAGGATTGAAGATTGAGTATTGATGATTGAGGATTGAGTATTGAGGATTGAGGATTGAAGATTGAGGTTCGAGGATTGAGGATTGAGAACTGAGGTTGAGGACTGAGGGTTGAGGATTGAGGTTTGAGGAACGAGGATTGAAGATTGAGAATTGAGGACTGAGGATTGACGATTGAGTATTGAGGATTGAGGATTGATGACTGAGGATTGAGGATTGAGGATTGAGGATTGAGGACTGAAGATTGAGGATTGAGGACTGTGGACTGAGGGTTGAGGATTGAGGTTTGAGAAATGAGGATTGAGGATTGCGGATTGAGGATGAAGAATTGAGAATTGAGGGTCGAGGGTTGAAGATAGAAGATTGAGGTTTGAGGATTGTAGATTGAAGATTGAGGACAGAGTGTTGAGGGTAGAGTATTGCGGACTGATGTTTGGGACGTGAGATTTGAAAATTGAAGATTGAGGATTGTGTGTAGAATACTGAGAACTGAGGATTTTCTATTGAGGGCTGAGAATTGAGGATTGAGGATTGAGGATTGAGGATTGAGGATTGAGGATTGAGGATTGAAGGTTGAGGATTAAGGATTGAAGATTGAGGACTCAGCATTGAGCATTGAGTATTGTGTACTGATAGTTGAGGGTTGAGTGTTGTGAGTTGAGGATTGAGCATTGAATATTGAGAATTGAAGTTTGAGGAATGAGGATTGAGGATTGAGGATTGAGGACTGAGGACTGCGGGTTGAGGATTGAGGTTTGAGAATTGAGGATAGACAATTGAATATTGAGGATTGAGGCTTGAGGATTGAGGATTGAGGCTTGAGGATTGAGGATCGAGGATTGAGGATAGATGGTTGAGGATTGCGGAATGAGGATTGAGGATTGAGTATTGAGGATTGAGAATTGAGGATTGAGGATTGAAGATTGAGGGTTAAGGATTGAGGATTGGGGATTGAGGTTCTAGGATTGGAGATTGACTATTGAGGATTGAGGATTGAGGATTAAGGATTGAGGAACGAGGATTGAGGATTGAGGATGACGGCTGAGGGTTGAGGATTGATGTATGAGGAACGAGGATTGAGGATTGAGGATTGAGGACTGCGGATTGACGATTGAGTATTGAAGATTGAGGATTGATGACTGAGGATTGAGGATTGAGGATTGGGGATTGGGTATGAGGATTGAGGATTGAAGATTGAGGATTAAGGATTGAGGATTGGGGATTGAGGATTGAGGATTGAGGATTGAGGATTGGGTATGAGGATTGAGGATTGAAGATTGAGGATTAAGGATTGAGGATTGGGGATTGAGGATTGAGGATTGAAGGTTGAGTATTGAGGATTGAAGATTGACGTTTGAGGATTGAGGATTGAGAATTGAGAATTGAGGGTTGAGGGTTGAGGATTGACGACGAGGACTGACGGTTGAGGATTGAGGTTTGAGGTTTGATGATTGAGGATTGAGGACTGAGGTTTGAGGATTGAGGATTGAGGATGGAGGATGAGGGCTGAGGGTTGAGGATTGAGGTCTGAGTATTGAATACTGAGAATTCAGGATATTCTATTGAGTATTGAGAATTGAGTATTGATGGATGGGTATTGAGGATTGAGGATTGAGTATTGAGGATTGTATATTGAGGTTTGAGGATTGAGAATTGAGAATTGATTATGAGGACTGTGGGTTGAGGATTGAGGTTTGAGCAACGAGGAATGAGGACTGAGAATTTAGGACGGAGGATTGACGATTGAGTATTGAAGATTGAGGATTGATGACTGAGGATTGAGAATTGAGGATTGAGGATTGGGTATGAGGATTGCAGAATGAGGATTGACGATTCCGGATTGAGGATTGATGATTGAAGATTGAGTATTGAGGATTGAAGGTTGATGATTGTGGATTCAGGATTGTGGATTGTGGATTGAGGGTTGAGGATTGAAGATTGAGTATTGAGGATTGAAGATTGAGGATTGAGGATTGAAGATTGAGGATTGAGGATTGAGGCTTGAGGACTGAGGATTGAGGATTGAAGATTGAGGATTGGGGATTGAGGATTGAGGATTGAGGATTGAAGATTGAGGATTGGGTGTTGAGGATAGAAGGATGAGGATTGAGGATTGTGGATTGAGGATTGAGGATTGAGGATTGAAGATTCAGTATTGAGGATTGAAGATTGAGGATTGAGGATTGACGATTGAGGATTGAAGATTGAGTATTGAAGATTGAAGATTAAGGATTGAGGACTGAGTATTGAGGATTGAGGATTGAGGACTGAGGATTGAGGATTGAGGATTGAGAATTGAGGATTGAAGATTGAGGATTGGGTATTGGGGATTGAAGAATGAGGATTGAGGATTGAGGATTGAGGGTTGAGGATTGAGGATTGAGGATTGAATATTGAGTATTCAGTATTGGAGATTGACGATTGAGGATTGATGACCGAGGATTGAGGATTGAGGATTGGATATTGAGTATCGAGGATTGAAGATTGAGGATTGAGGATTGAGGATTGGGGATTGAGGATTGAATATTCAGGATTGGGGACTGAGTGTTGAGGGTTGAGTGATGAGAATTGATGTTTGTGGGTACAGATTTGAAGATTGCAGGTTGAGTATTGAGCATTGAAACCTGTGAATTGAGGATATTCTATTGAGGATTGAGAATTGACAACTGATTGTTGAGGACTGAGGGCTGAAGATTGAGGATTCAGGGTTGAGAATTCAGGATTGAGGTTTGAGGACTGAGGATTGAGGATTCAGGATTGAGGACTGAGGATTGAAGATTGAGTATTGAGGATTGAAGATAGAGGATTGAGGATTGGGGATTGAGGATTGAGGATTGAAGATTGAGGATTGGGGATTGAGGATTGACGATTGAGTATTGAGCATTGACGATTGAGAATTGAGGATTGTGGATTGAGTATTGAGGATTGAGGATTGAGGATTGAGGATTGAAGATTGAATATCGATGATTGAAGATTGAGGATTGAGGATTGAGGGTTGCGGATTGAGGACGAGGACTCAGGGTTGAGTATTGGTGTTTGAAGTCTGAGGATTGAGCATTGTGGATTGAGGACTGAGGATTGAGGATTGAGGATTGAAGATTGAGTATTGATGATTGAGGATTGAGTATTGAGGATTGAGGATTGACGATTGAGGTTTGAGGATTGAGGATTGAGAATTGAGGATGAGGACTGAGGGTTGAGGATTGAGGTTTGAGGAACGAGGATTGAAGATTTAGAATTGAGGACTGAGGATTGACGATTGAGTATTGAGGATTGAGGATTGGTGACTGAGGATTGAGGATTGAGGATTGAAGATTGAGGATTGAGGATTGACGATTGAGGATTGAAGATTGAGTATTGAAGATTGAAGATTAAGGATTGAGGACTGAGTATTGAGGATTGAGGATTGAGGACTGAGGATTGAGGATTGAGGATTGAGAATTGAGGATTGAAGATTGAGGATTGGGTATTGGGGATTGAAGAATGAGGATTGAGGATTGAGGATTGAGTGTTGAGGATTGAGGATTGAGGATTGAATATTGAGTATTCAGTATTGGAGATTGACGATTGAGGATTGATGACCGAGGATTGAGGATTGAGGATTGGATATTGAGTATCGAGGATTGAAGATTGAGGATTGAGGATTGAGGATTGGGGATTGAGGATTGAATATTCAGGATTGGGGACTGAGTGTTGAGGGTTGAGTGATGAGAATTGATGTTTGTGGGTACAGATTTGAAGATTGCAGGTTGAGTATTGAGCATTGAAACCTGTGAATTGAGGATATTCTATTGAGGATTGAGAATTGACAACTGATTGTTGAGGACTGAGGGCTGAAGATTGAGGATTCAGGGTTGAGAATTCAGGATTGAGGTTTGAGGACTGAGGATTGAGGATTCAGGATTGAGGACTGAGGATTGAAGATTGAGTATTGAGGATTGAAGATAGAGGATTGAGGATTGGGGATTGAGGATTGAGGATTGAAGATTGAGGATTGGGGATTGAGGATTGACGATTGAGTATTGAGCATTGACGATTGAGAATTGAGGATTGTGGATTGAGTATTGAGGATTGAGGATTGAGGATTGAGGATTGAAGATTGAATATCGATGATTGAAGATTGAGGATTGAGGATTGAGGGTTGCGGATTGAGGACGAGGACTCAGGGTTGAGTATTGGTGTTTGAAGTCTGAGGATTGAGCATTGTGGATTGAGGACTGAGGATTGAGGATTGAGGATTGAAGATTGAGTATTGATGATTGAGGATTGAGTATTGAGGATTGAGGATTGACGATTGAGGTTTGAGGATTGAGGATTGAGAATTGAGGATGAGGACTGAGGGTTGAGGATTGAGGTTTGAGGAACGAGGATTGAAGATTTAGAATTGAGGACTGAGGATTGACGATTGAGTATTGAGGATTGAGGATTGGTGACTGTGGGTTGAGGATTGAGGATTGAAGATTGAGTATTCAGGATTGAGGATGTAGGATTGAGAATTGAGGATGAAGACTGAGGGTTGAGGATTGAGGTTTGAGGAACGAGGATTGAGGATTGAGGATTGAGGACTTAGGATTGACGATTGGGTATTGAAGATTGAGGATTGATGACTGAGGATTGACGTCTAAGGATTGAGGATTGAGGATTGATGATTGAAGATTGAGTATTGAGGATTGAATATTGAGGCTTGAGGATTGAGGATTGAGGATTGAAGATTGAGGATTGAGGATTGAGGATTGCGAATTGAGGATGAGGACTGAGGTTTGAGGGTTGAGGTTTGAGGAACGAGGATTGAGGATTGAGAATTGAGGACTGAGGATTGACGATTGAGTATTGACGATTGAGTATTGAGGATTGTGGATTGAGGATTGAGGATGATTGCTGTGGGCTGAGGATTGAGGTATGCGGACTGAGGACTGAGGATTGAGGATTGAGAATTGAGGATTGAGGATTGAGGGTTGAAGATTGAGGATTGGTTATTGAGGATTGAAGAATGAGGATTGAGGGTTGAGGGTTGAGGAATGAGGATTGAAGATTGAGTATTCAGGATTGAAGATTGACGATTGAGGTTTGAGGATTGAGGATTGAGAATTGAGGATGAGGACTGAGGGTTGAGGATTGAGGTTTGAGGAACGAGGATTGAAGATTGAGAATTGAGGACTGAGGATTGACGATTGAGTATTGAGGATTGAGGATTGATGACTGAGGATTGAGGATTGAGGATTGAAGATTGAGTATTCAGGATTGAGGATTGAGGCTTGAGGATTGAGGATTGAGGATTGAAGATTGAGGATTGGGTATTGAGGGTTGAGGATTGAGGATTGAGTATTGAGGATTGAGGATTGAGGATAGTGGATTGTGGATTGAGTGTTGAGGATTGAAGATTGAGTATTGAGGATTGAAGATTGAGTATTCAGGATTGAAGATTGACGATTGAGTATTGAAGATTGAGGATTGATGACTGAGGATTGAGGAATGAGGATTGAGGATTGAGGATGGAGGATGAGGGCTGAGGGTTGAGGATTGAGGTTTGAGTATTGAATACTGAGAATTCAGGATATTCTATTGAGTATTGAGAATTGAGGGTTGATGGTTGAGTATTGAGGATTGAGGATTCAGTATTGAGGATTGAAGATTGAGGTTTGAGGATTGAGGATTGAGAATTGAGGTGAGGACTGAGGGTTGAGGATTGAGGTTTGAGGAACTAGGATTCAGGATTGAAAATTGAGGACTGAGGATTGACGATTGAGTATTGACGATTGAGTATTGAGGATTGAGGATTGATGACTGAGGATTGAGGATTGAGGATTGAGGATTGAGGATTGAGGATGATAGCTGAGGGCTGAGGATTGAGGTATGCGGACTGAGGACTGAGGATTGAGGATTGAGAATTGAGGATTGAGGATTGAGGGTTGAAGATTGAGGATTGGTTATTGAGGATTGAAGAATGAGGATTGAGGGTTGAGGGTTGAGGACTGAGGATTGCAGATTGGGTATTGAGGATTGAGGATTGAAGATTGAGGATTAAGGATTGAGGATTGGGGATTGAGGATTGAGGATTGAAGGTTGAGTATTGAGGATTGAAGATTGACGTTTGAGGATTGAGGATTGAGAATTGAGAATTGAGGATTGAGGGTTGAGGATTGAGGACGAGGACTGACGGTTGAGGATTGAGGTTTGAGGTTTGATGATTGAGGATTGAGGACTGAGGTTTAAGGATTGAGGATTGAGGATGGAGGATGAGGGCTGAGGGTTGAGGATTGAGGTCTGAGTATTGAATACTGAGAATTCAGGATATTCTATTGAGTATTGAGAATTGAGGATTGATGGATGAGAATTGAGGATTGAGGATTGAGTATTGAGGATTGAAGATTGAGGTTTGAGGATTGAGAATTGAGAATTGAGGACGGAGGATAGAGGATTGAGGATTGAGGATTGAGGATTGAGCATTGAGAATTGAAGATTGAGGACTGGGGATTGAGGATTGAAGATTGAGGATTAAGGATTGAGGATTGGGGATTGAGGATCTAGGATTGGAGATTGATTATTCAGGATTGAAGATTGAGGATTGAGGATTGAGGATTGATAATTGTGAATTGAGGATGAGGACTGAGGCTTGAGGATTGAGGTTTGAGGAATGAGGATTGAGGATTGAGGATTGAGGATTGAGGATTGAGTATTGAGGATTGAAGATTGAATATTGATGATTGAAGATTGAGGATTGAGGATTGAGGGTTGCGGATTGAGGACGAGGACTCAGGGTTGAGTATTGGTGTTTGAAGTCTGAGGATTGAGGATTGTGGATTGAGGACTGAGGATTGAGGATTGAGGATTGAAGATTGAGTATTGATGATTGAGGATTGAGTATTGAGGATTGAGGATTGACGATTAAGGTTTGAGGATTGAGGATTGAGAATTGAGGATGAGGACTGAGGGTTGAGGATTGAGGTTTGAGGAACGAGGATTGAAGATTGAGAATTGAGGACTGAGGATTGACGATTGAGTATTGAGGATTGAGGATTGATGACTGAGGATTGAGGATTGAGGATTGAAGATTGAGTATTCAGGATTGAGGATTGAGGCTTGAGGATTGAGGATTGAGGATTGAAGATTGAGGATTGAGGATTGAGGATTGCGAATTGAGGATGAGGACTGAGGGTTGAGGATTGAGGTTTGAGGAACGAGGATTGAGGATTGAGAATTGAGGACTGAGGATTGACGATTGAGTATTGACGATTGAGTATTGAGGATTGTGGATTGAGGATTGAGGATGATTGCTGTGGGCTGAGGATTGAGGTATGCGGACTGAGGACTGAGGATTGAGGATTGAGAATTGAGGATTGAGGATTGAGGGTTGAAGATTGAGGATTGGTTATTGAGGATTGAAGAATGAGGATTGAGGGTTGAGGGTTGAGGAATGAGGATTGAAGATTGAGTATTCAGGATTGAAGATTGACGATTGAGGTTTGAGGATTGAGGATTGAGAATTGAGGATGAGGACTGAGGGTTGAGGATTGAGGTTTGAGGAACGAGGATTGAAGATTGAGAATTGAGGACTGAGGTTTGACGATTGAGTATTGAGGATTGAGGATTGATGACTGAGGATTGAGGATTGAGGATTGAAGATTGAGTATTCAGGATTGAGGATTGAGGCTTGAGGATTGAGGATTGAGGATTGAAGATTGAGGATTGGGTATTGAGGGTTGAGGATTGAGGATTGAGTATTGAGGATTGAGGATTGAGGATTGTGGATTGTGGATTGAGTGTTGAGGATTGAAGATTGAGTATTGAGGATTGAAGATTGAGTATTCAGGATTGAAGATTGACGATTGAGTATTGAAGATTGAGGATTGATGACTGAGGATTGAGGAATGAGGATTGAGGATTGAGGATGGAGGATGAGGGCTGAGGGTTGAGGATTGAGGTTTGAGTATTGAATACTGAGAATTCAGGATATTCTATTGAGTATTGAGAATTGAGGGTTGATGGTTGAGTATTGAGGATTGAGGATTCAGTATTGAGGATTGAAGATTGAGGTTTGAGGATTGAGGATTGAGAATTGAGGTGAGGACTGAGGGTTGAGGATTGAGGTTTGAGGAACAAGGATTCAGGATTGAGAATTGAGGACTGAGGATTGACGATTGAGTATTGACGATTGAGTATTGAGGATTGAGGATTGATGACTGAGGATTGAGGATTGAGGATTGAGGATTGAGGATTGAGGATGATAGCTGAGGGCTGAGGATTGAGGTATGCGGACTGAGGACTGAGGATTGAGGATTGAGAACTGAGGATTGAGGATTGAGGGTTGAAGATTGAGGATTGGTTATTGAGGATTGAAGAATGAGGATTGAGGGTTGAGGGTTGAGGACTGAGGATTGCAGATTGGGTATTGAGGATTGAGGATTGAAGATTGAGGATTAAGGATTGAGGATTGGGGATTGAGGATTGAGGATTGAAGGTTGAGTATTGAGGATTGAAGATTGACGTTTGAGGATTGAGGATTGAGAATTGAGAATTGAGGATTGAGGGTTGAGGATTGAGGACGAGGACTGACGGTTGAGGATTGAGGTTTGAGGTTTGATGATTGAGGATTGAGGACTGAGGTTTAAGGATTGAGGATTGAGGATGGAGGATGAGGGCTGAGGGTTGAGGATTGAGGTCTGAGTATTGAATACTGAGAATTCAGGATATTCTATTGAGTATTGAGAATTGAGGATTGATGGATGAGAATTGAGGATTGAGGATTGAGTATTGAGGATTGAAGATTGAGGTTTGAGGATTGAGAATTGAGAATTGAGGATGGAGGATAGAGGATTGAGGATTGAGGATTGAGGATTGAGCATTGAGAATTGAAGATTGAGGACTGGGGATTGAGGATTGAAGATTGAGGATTAAGGATTGAGGATTGGGGATTGAGGATCTAGGATTGGAGATTGATTATTCAGGATTGAAGATTGAGGATTGAGGATTGAGGATTGATAATTGTGAATTGAGGATCAGGACTGAGGCTTGAGGATTGAGGTTTGAGGAATGAGGATTGAGGATTGAGGATTGAGGATTGAGGATTGAGGATTGAGGATTGAAGATTGAATATTGATGATTGAAGATTGAGGATTGAGGATTGAGGGTTGCGGATTGAGGACGAGGACTCAGGGTTGAGTATTGGTGTTTGAAGTCTGAGGATTGAGGATTGTGGATTGAGGACTGAGGATTTGAGGATTGAGGATTGAAGATTGAGTATTGATGCTTGAGGATTGAGTATTGAGGATTGAGGATTGACGATTGAGGTTTGAGGATTGAGGATTGAGAATTGAGGATGAGGACTGAGGGTTGAGGATTGAGGTTTGAGGAACGAGGATTGAAGATTGAGAATTGAGGACTGAGGATTGACGATTGAGTATTGAGGATTGAGGATTGATGACTGAGGATTGAGGATTGAGGATTGAAGATTGAGTATTCAGGATTGAGGATTGAGGCTTGAGGATTGAGGATTGAGGATTGAAGATTGAGGATTGAGGATTGAGGATTGCGAATTGAGGATGAGGACTGAGGGTTGAGGATTGAGGTTTGAGGAACGAGGATTGAGGATTGAGAATTGAGGACTGAGGATTGACGATTGAGTATTGACGATTGAGTATTGAGGATTGTGGATTGAGGATTGAGGATGATTGCTGTGGGCTGAGGATTGAGGTATGCGGACTGAGGACTGAGGATTGAGGATTGAGAATTGAGGATTGAGGATTGAGGGTTGAAGATTGAGGATTGGTTATTGAGGATTGAAGAATGAGGATTGAGGGTTGAGGGTTGAGGAATGAGGATTGAAGATTGAGTATTCAGGATTGAAGATTGACGATTGAGGTTTGAGGATTGAGGATTGAGAATTGAGGATGAGGACTGAGGGTTGAGGATTGAGGTTTGAGGAACGAGGATTGAAGATTGAGAATTGAGGACTGAGGATTGACGATTGAGTATTGAGGATTGAGGATTGATGACTGAGGATTGAGGATTGAGGATTGAAGATTGAGTATTCAGGATTGAGGATTGAGGCTTGAGGATTGAGCATTGAGGATTGAAGATTGAGGATTGGGTATTGAGGGTTGAGGATTGAGGATTGAGTATTGAGGATTGAGGATTGAGGATTGTGGATTGTGGATTGAGTGTTGAGGATTGAAGATTGAGTATTGAGGATTGAAGATTGAGTATTCAGGATTGAAGATTGACGATTGAGTATTGAAGATTGAGGATTGATGACTGAGGATTGAGGAATGAGGATTGAGGATTGAGGATGGAGGATGAGGGCTGAGGGTTGAGGATTGAGGTTTGAGTATTGAATACTGAGAATTCAGGATATTCTATTGAGTATTGAGAATTGAGGGTTGATGGTTGAGTATTGAGGATTGAGGATTCAGTATTGAGGATTGAAGATTGAGGTTTGAGGATTGAGGATTGAGAATTGAGGTGAGGACTGAGGGTTGAGGATTGAGGTTTGAGGAACTAGGATTCAGGATTGAGAATTGAGGACTGAGGATTGACGATTGAGTATTGACGATTGAGTATTGAGGATTGAGGATTGATGACTGAGGATTGAGGATTGAGGATTGAGGATTGAGGATTGAGGATGATAGCTGAGGGCTGAGGATTGAGGTATGCGGACTGAGGACTGAGGATTGAGGATTGAGAATTGAGGATTGAGGATTGAGGGTTGAAGATTGAGGATTGGTTATTGAGGATTGAAGAATGAGGATTGAGGGTTGAGGGTTGAGGACTGAGGATTGCAGATTGGGTATTGAGGATTGAGGATTGAAGATTGAGGATTAAGGATTGAGGATTGGGGATTGAGGATTGAGGATTGAAGGTTGAGTATTGAGGATTGAAGATTGACGTTTGAGGATTGAGGATTGAGAATTGAGAATTGAGGATTGAGGGTTGAGGATTGAGGACGAGGACTGACGGTTGAGGATTGAGGTTTGAGGTTTGATGATTGAGGATTGAGGACTGAGGTTTAAGGATTGAGGATTGAGGATGGAGGATGAGGGCTGAGGGTTGAGGATTGAGGTCTGAGTATTGAATACTGAGAATTCAGGATATTCTATTGAGTATTGAGAATTGAGGATTGATGGATGAGAATTGAGGATTGAGGATTGAGTATTGAGGATTGAAGATTGAGGTTTGAGGATTGAGAATTGAGAATTGAGGATGGAGGATAGAGGATTGAGGATTGAGGATTGAGGATTGAGCATTGAGAATTGAAGATTGAGGACTGGGGATTGAGGATTGAAGATTGAGGATTAAGGATTGAGGATTGGGGATTGAGGATCTAGGATTGGAGATTGATTATTCAGGATTGAAGATTGAGGATTGAGGATTGAGGATTGATAATTGTGAATTGAGGATGAGGACTGAGGCTTGAGGATTGAGGTTTGAGGAATGAGGATTGAGGATTGAGGATTGAGGATTTAGGATTGAGGATTGAGGATCGAGTTATGGAGATTGAGTATTCATGACTGATGATTGAGGATTGAGGATTGAGGATTGAGGATTGAGGATTGAAGATTGAGTATTGATGATTGAGGATTGAGTATTGAGGATTGAGGATTGAAGATTGAGGTTTGAGGATTGAGGATTGAGAACTGAGGATGAGGACTGAGGGTTGAGGATTGAGGTTTGAGGAACGAGGATTGAAGATTGAGAATTGAGGACTGAGGATTGACGATTGAGTATTGAGGATTGAGGACTGATGACTGAGGATTGAGGATTGAGGATTGAGGATTGAGGACTGAAGATTGAGGATTGAGGACTGTGGACTGAGGGTTGAGGTTTGAGGTTTGAGAAATGAGGATTGAGGATTGCGGATTGAGGATGAAGAATTGAGAATTGAGGGTCGAGTGTTGAAGATAGAAGATTGAGGTTTGAGGATTGTAGATTGAAGATTGAGGACAGAGTGTTGAGGGTAGAGTATTGCGGACTGATGTTTGGGACGTGAGATTTGAAGATTGAAGATTGAGGATTGTGTATAGAATACTGAGAACTGAGGATTTTCTATTGAGGGCTGAGAATTGAGGATTGAGGATTGAGGATTGAGGATTGAGGACTGAGGATTGAGGATTGAAGGTTGAGGATTAAGGATTGAAGATTGAGGACTAAGGATTGAGCATTGAGTATTGTGTACTGATAGTTGAGTGTTGAGTGTTTTGAGTTAAGGATTGAGCATTGAATATTGAGAATTGAAGTTTGAGGAATGAGGATTGAGGATTGAGGATTGAGGATTGAGGACTGCGGGTTGAGGATTGAGGTTTGAGAATTGAGGATAGACAATTGAATATTGAGGATTGAGGCTTGAGGATTGAGGATTGAGGCTTGAGGATTGAGGATCGAGGATTGAGGATAGATGGTTGAGGATTGCGGAATGAGGATTGAGGATTCAGTATTGAGGACTGAGAATTGGGGATTGAGGATTGAAGATTGAGGGTTAAGGATTGAGGATTGGGGATTGAGGTTCTAGGATTGGAGATTGACTATTGAGGATTGAGGATTGAGGATTAAGGATTGAGGAACGAGGATTGAGGATTGAGGATGACGGCTGAGGGTTGAGGATTGATGTATGAGGAACGAGGATTGAGGATTGAGGATTGAGGACTGCGGATTGACGATTGAGTATTGAAGATTGAGGATTGATGACTGAGGATTGAGGATTGAGGATTGAGGACTGCGGATTGACGATTGAGTATTGAAGATTGAGGATTGATGACTGAGGATTGACGATTGAGGATTGAGGATTGAGAATTGAGAATTGAGGATTGAGGGTCGAGGATTGAGGACGAGGACTGACGGTTGAGGATTGAGGTTTGAGGTTTGATGATTGAGGATTGAGGGCTGAGGATTGAGGATTGAGGATTGAGGATTGAGCATTGAGGATTGAAGATTGAGGACTGGGGATTGAGGATTGAAGATTGAGGATTAGGGATTGAGGTTTGAGGATTGAGGATTGAAGATTGATTACTGAGGGTTGAGTATTGAGGATTGAGGATTGAAGATTGTGCATTGAGGATTGAGGATAGAGGACTGATGATTGAGGATTGAGGATTGAAGATTGAGGGTTGGGCATTGTGGATTGAGGATTGAGGATTGAGAATCGAAGATTGAGTATTGAGGATTGAAGATTGAGGTTTGAGGATTGAGGATTGAGGATGGAGGATGAGGGCTGAGGGTTGAGGATTGAGGTCTGAGTATTGAATACTGAGAATTCAGGATATTCTATTGAGTATTGAGAATTGAGGATTGATGGATGAGTATTGAGGATTGAGGATTGAGTATTGAGGATTGAAGATTGAGGTTTGAGGATTGAGAATTGAGAATTGAGGATGAGGACCGAGGGTTGAGGATTGAGGTTTGAGGAACGAGGATTGAGGATTGAGAATTGAGGACTGAGGATTGACGATTGAGTATTGAGGATTGAGGATTGATGACTGAGGATTGAGGATTGAGGATTGAGGATGGAGGATGAGGGCTGAGGGTTGAGGATTGTGGTTTGAGTATTGAATACTGAGAATTCAGGATATTCTATTGAGTATTGAGAATTGAGAATTGATAGTTGAGGGTTGAGGATTGAGGATTGAGTATTGAGGATTGAAGATTGAGGTTTGAGGATTGAGGATTGAGAATTGAGGTTGAGGACTGGGGATTGAGTATTGAAGATTGAGGATTAAGGATTGAGGATTGGGGATTGAGTATCTAGGATTGGAGATTGATTATTCAGGATTGAAGATTGAGGATTGAGGATTGAGTATTGAAGATTGAGGATTCAAGATTGAGGATTGGGTATTGAGGATTGAGGATTGAGAATTGAGAATCGAAGATTGAGTATTGAGGATTGAAGATTGAGGTTTGAGGATTGAGGATTGAGGATGGAGGATGAAGGCTGAGTGTTGAGGATTGAGGATGGAGGATGAGGGCTGAGGGTTGAGGATTGAGGTTTGAGTATTGAATACTGAGAATTCAGGATATTCTATTGAGTATTGAGAATTGAGGATTGATGGTCGAGTATTGAGGATTGAGGATTGAGGATTAAGGGTTGAGGATTGAAGGTTCAGGATTGAGGATTGACGATTGAGGGTTGAGGATTGGGGATTGAGGATTGAGGATTGAGGATTGACGATTGAGGATTGAGGATAGAAGATTGAATATCGTGGTCTGAGGATTGAGGATTGAGGGTTGAAGATTGAGAATTGAGGACTGACGATTGAAAATTGAGGACTGAGTATTGAAAACAGAGGATTGAGGATATTCTATTGAGGATTGAAAACTGAGGATTGAGGATTGAGGATTAAGTGTTAAGGATTGAAGGTTGAGGTTTGAGGATTGACGATTGAGGATTGAGGATTGGGTATGAGGACTGCAGAATGAGGATTGACGATTCAGGATTGAGGATTGAGGATTGAAGATTGAGTATTGAGGATTGAAGGTTGATGATTGTGGATTGAGGATTGTGGATTGTGGATTGAGGGTTGAGGATTGAAGATTGAGTATTGAGGATTGAAGATTGAGTATTCAGGATTGAAGATTGAGGATTGAGGATTGAGGCTTGAGGATTGAGGATTGAGGATTGAAGATTGAGGATTGGGGATTGAGGATTGAGGATTCAGGATTGAGAATTGAGGATTGAGGATTGAAGGTTGAGGGTTAAGGATTGAGGATTGGGGGTGAGGATCTAGGATTGGAGATTGACTATTGAGGATTGAGGATTGAGGATTAAGGATTGAGGAACGAGGATTGAGGGTTGAGCATGACGGCTGAGGGTTGAGGATTGATGTATGAGGAACGAGGATTGAGGATTGAGGTTTGAGGACTGCGGATTGACGATTGAGTATTGAAGATTGCGGATTGATGACTGAGGATTGAGGATTGAGGATTGAGGATTGAGGATTGAGGATTGAAGATAGAAGATTGAGTATTGAGGATTGAAGATTGAGGATTGAGGTTTGAGGATTGAGGATTGAGGATGGAGGATGAGGGCTGAGGGTTGAGGATTGAGGTTTGAGTATTGAATACTGAGAATTCAGGATATTCTATTGAGTATTGAGAATTGAGGATTGATGGTTGAGTATTGAGGATTGAGGATTGAGTATTGAGGATTGAAGATTGAGGTTTGAGGATTGAGGATTGAGAATTGAGGATGGAGGATAGAGGATTGACGATGGAGGATTGGGTATTGAGGATTGAAGAATGAGGATTGAGGGTTGAGTGTTGAGGGCTGAGGAATGCAGATTGGGTATTGAGGATTGAGGATTGAAGATTGAGGATTAAGGATTGAGGATTGGGGATTGAGGATTGAGGATCGAAGGTTGAGTATT
Source organism: Calliopsis andreniformis (assembly GCF_051401765.1). Lineage (NCBI taxonomy): Eukaryota > Metazoa > Arthropoda > Insecta > Hymenoptera > Andrenidae > Calliopsis > Calliopsis andreniformis. The sequence continues at coordinate 1,972,469 of NW_027480493.1, forward strand.
GAGGATTGAAGATTGACGTTTGAGGATTGAGGATTGAGAATTGAGAATTGAGGATTGAGGGTTGAGGATTGAGGACGAGGACCGACGGTTGAGGATTGAGGTTTGAGGATTGAGGATTGAGGACCGATGACTGAGGGTTGAGGATTGAGGATTGAGCATGGAGGATTGAAGATTGAAGATTGAGGATAGAGGATTGAGGATTGAAGATTGAGTATTGATGATTGAGGATTGAGGATTGAGGATTGAGTATTGAGGATTGAGGATTCAAGATTGAGGATTGGGGATTGAGGACTGAGGATTGAGAATTGAGAATCGAGGATTGTGTATTGAGGATTGAAGATTGAGACTTGAGGATTGTGGATTGAGGATGGAGGATGAAGGCTGAGGGTTGAGGATTGAGGATGGAGGATGAGGGCTGAGGGTTGAGGATTGAGGTTTGAGTATTGAATACTGAGAATTCAGGATATTCTATTGAGTATTGTGAATTGAGGATTGATGGTCGAGTATTGAGGATTGAGGATTGAGTATTGAGGATTGAAGATTGAGGTTTGAGGATTGAGGATTGAGAATTGAGGATGAGGACTGAGGGTTGAGGATTGAGGTTTGAGGAACGAGGATTGAGGATTGAGAATTGAGGACTGAGGATTGACGATTGAGTATTGAGGATTGAGGATTGATGACTGAGGATAGAGGATTGAGGATTGAGGATTGGGTATTGAGGATTGAAGAATGAGGATTGACGATTCAGGATTGAGGATTGAGGATTGAAGATTGAGTATTGAGGATTGAAGGTTGATGATTGAGTATTGAGGATTGTGGATTGTGGATTGAGGGTTGAGGATTGAAGATTGAGTATTGAGGATTGAAGATTGAGTATTCAGGATTGAAGATTGAGGATTGAGGATTGAGGCTTGAGGATTGAGTATTGAGGATTGAAGATTGAGGATTGGGGATTGAGGATTGAGGATTGAGAATTGAGGATTGAGGATTGAAAATTGAGGATTAAGGATTGAGGAATGGGGATTGACGATCTAGGATTGGAGATTGACCATTGAGGATTGAGGATTGAGGTTTGCGGATTGAGGAACGAGGATTGAGTATTGAGGATGATGGCTGAGGGATGAGAATTGATGTTTGAGGAACGAGGATTGAGGATTGAGGATTGAGGACTGCGGATTGACGATTGAGTACTGAAGATTGAGGATTGATGACTGAGGATTGAGGATTGAGGATTGAGGATTGAGGATTGAGGATTGAAGATTGAAGATTGAGTATTGAGGATTGAAGATTGAGGATTGGGGATTCAGGATTGAGGATGGAGGATGAGGGCTGAGGGTTGAGGATTGAGGTTTGAGTATTGAATACTGAGAATTCAGGATATTCGATTGAGTATTGAGAATTGAGGATTGATGGTTGAGTATTGAGGATTGAGGATTGAGTATTGAAGATTGAAGATTGAGGTTTGAGGATTGAGGATTGAGAATTGAGGATGAGGACTGAGGGTTGAGGATTGAGGTTTGAGGAACGAGGATTGAGGATTGAGAATTGAGGACTGAGGATTGACGATTGAGTATTGAGGATTGAGGATTGAAGATTGAGGTTTGAGGATTGAGGATTGAGAATTGAGGATGAGGACTGAGGGTTGAGGATTGAGGTTTGAGGAACGAGGATTGAGGATTGAGAATTGAGGACTGAGGATTGACGATTGAGTATTGAGGATTGAGGATTGATGACTGAGGATTGAGGATTGAGGGTTGAGGATTGAGGACTGAAGATTGAGGATTGAGGATTGTGGACTGAGGGTTGAGGATTGAGGTTTGAGAAATGAGGATTGAGGATTGCGGATTGAGGATTAAGAATTGAGAATTGAGGGTCGAGGGTTGAAGATAGAAGATTGAGGTTTGAGGATTGTAGATTGAAGATTGAGGACAGAGTGTTGAGGGTAGAGTATTGCGAACTGATGTTTGGGACGTGAGATTTGAAGATTGAAGATTGAGGATTGTGTATAGAATACTGAGAACTGAGGATTTTCTATTGAGGGCTGAGAATTGAGGATTGAGGATTGAGGATTGAGGATTGAGGATTGAAGGTTGAGGATTAAGGATTGAAGATTGAGGACTCAGGATTGAGCATTGAGTATTGTGTACTGATAGTTGAGGGTTGAGTGTTGTGAGTTGAGGATTGAGCATTGAATATTGAGAATTGAAGTTTGAGGATTGAGAATTGAGGATTGAGGATTGAAGATTGAGGGTTAAGGATTGAGGATTGGGGATTGAGGTTCCAGGATTGGAGATTGACTATTGAGGATTGAGGATTGAGGATTAAGGATTGAGGAACGAGGATTGAGGATTGAGGATGACGGCAGAGGGTTGAGGATTGATGTATGAGGAACGAGGACTGAGGGTTGAGGATTGAGGACGAGGACCGACGGTTGAGGATTGAGGTTTGAGGATTCAGGATTGAGGACTGATGACTGAGGATTGAGGATTGAGGATTGAGCATTGAGGATCGAGGATTGAAGATTGAAGATTGAGGACTGGGGATTGAGTATTGAAGATTGAGGATTAAGGATTGAGGATTGGGGATTGAGTATCTAGGATTGGAGATTGATTATTCAGGATTGAAGATTGAGGATTGAGGATTGAGTATTGAAGATTGAGGATTCAAGATTGAGGATTGTGTATTGAGGATTGAGGATTGAGAATTGAGAATCGAAGATTGAGTATTGAGGATTGAAGATTGAGATTTGAGGATTGAGGATTGAGGGTGGAGGATGAAGGCTGAGGGTTGAGGATTGAGGATGGAGGATGAGGGCTGAGGGTTGAGGATTGAGGTTTGAGTATTGAATACTGAGAATTCAGGATATTCTATTGAGTATTGAGAATTGAGGATTGATGGTCGAGTATTGAGGATTGAGGATTGAGGATTAAGGGTTGTGGATTGAAGGTTCAGGTTTGAGGATTGACGATTGAGGATTGAGGATTGGGGATTGAGGATTGAGGATTGAGGATTGACGATTGAGGATTGAGGATAGAAGATTGAATATCGTGGTCTGAGGATTGAGGATTGAGGGTTGAAGATTGAGAATTGAGGACTGACGATTGAAAATTGAGGACTGAGTATTGAAAACAGAGGATTGAGGATATTCTATTGAGGATTGAAAACTGAGGATTGAGGATTGAGGATTAAGGGTTAAGTATTGAAGGTTGAGGTTTGAGGATTGACGATTGAGGATTGAGGATTGGGGATTGAGGATTGAGGATTGATGGTTGAGGTTTGATGATTGATGATTGAAGATTGAGGACTGAGGATTGAGGACTGAGGGGTGAGGATGGAGTGCTGTGAATTTATGATTGACAATCGAATATTGAGTGTTGATGCCTGAGGACTGAGGATTGAGCTTCGAGTATTGAGGATTGAGGATTGAGGCATGAGGACTGAGGATTGAGGATTGAATATTGAGGATCGAGAATTGATGACTGAGGATTGAGGATCGAGGATTGAGGATTGATTACTGAGGATTGAGGATTGAGGATTGTGGATTGAGGATTGAGGATTGAGGATTGATTGTTGAGGATTGAAGATTGAGGATTGAGAATTGATGATTGAGGATTGAAGATTGAGTATTCAGGATTGAAGATTGACGATTGAGTATTGAAGATTGAAGATTGATGACTGAGGATTGAGGAATGAGGATTGAGGATTGAGGATTGAGGATTGAAGATTGAAGATTGAGTATTGAGGATTGAAGATTGAGGATTGAGGATTGAGTATTGAGGATGGAGGATGAGGGCTGAGGGTTGAGGATTGAGGTTTGAGTATTGAATACTGAGAATTCAGGATATTCTATTGAGTATTGAGAATTGAGGATTGATGGTTGAGTATTGAGGATTGAGGATTCAGTATTGAGGATTGAAGATTGAGGTTTGAGGATTGAGGATTGAGAATTGAGGATGAGGACTGAGGGTTGAGGATTGAGGTTTGAGGAACGAGGATTGAGGATTGAGAATTGAGGACTGAGGATTGACGATTGAGTATTGACGATTGAGTATTGAGGATTGAGGATTGATGACTGAGGATTGAGGATTGTGGATTGAGGATTGAGGATTGAGGATTGATTGTTGAGGATTGATTATTGACGATTGAGGATTGAGGATTGAAGATTGAGTGTCGTGGACTGATGATTGTGGATTGAGGATTGTGGATTGTGGATTGAGGGTTGAGGATTGAAGATTGAGTATTGAGGATTGAAGATTGAGTATTCAGGATTGAAGATTGAGGATTGAGGATTGAGGCTTGAGGATTGAGGATTGAGGATTGAAGATTGAGGATTGGGGATTGAGGATTGAGGATTCAGGATTGAGAATTGAGGATTGAGGATTGAAGGTTGAGGGTTAAGGATTGAGGATTGGGGGTGAGGATCTAGGATTGGAGATTGACTATTGAGGAATGAGGATTGAGGATTAAGGATTGAGGAACGAGGATTGAGGGTTGAGCATGACGGCTGAGGGTTGAGGATTGATGTATGAGGAACGAGGATTGAGGATTGAGGTTTGAGGACTGCGGATTGACGATTGAGTATTGAAGATTGAGGATTGATGACTGAGGATTGAGGATTGAGGATTGAGGATTGAGGATTGAGGATTGAAGATAGAAGATTGAGTATTGAGGATTGAAGATTGAGGATTGAGGTTTGAGGATTGAGGATTGAGGATGGAGGATGAGGGCTGAGGGTTGAGGATTGAGGTTTGAGTATTGAATACTGAGAATTCAGGATATTCTATTGAGTATTGAGAATTGAGGATTGATGGTTGAGTATTGAGGATTGAGGATTGAGTATTGAGGATTGAAGATTGAGGTTTGAGGATTGAGGATTGAGAATTGAGGATGGAGGATAGAGGATTGAGGATGGAGGATTGGGTGTTGAGGATTGAAGAATGAGGATTGAGGGTTGAGTGTTGAGGGCTGAGGAATGCAGATTGGGTATTGAGGATTGAGGATTGAAGATTGAGGATTAAGGATTGAGGATTGGGGATTGAGCATTGAGGATTGAAGGTTGAGTATTGAGGATTGAAGATTGACGTTTGAGGATTGAGGATTGAGAATTGAGAATTGAGGATTGAGGGTTGAGGATTGAGGACGAGGACCGACGGTTGAGGATTGAGGTTTGAGGATTGAGGATTGAGGACCGATGACTGAGGATTGAGGATTGAGGATTGAGCATTGAGGATTGAAGATTGAAGATTGAGGACTGGGGATTGAGGATTGAAGATTGAGGATTAAGGATTGAGGATTGGGGATCGAGTATCTAGGATTGGAGATTGATTATTCAGGATTGAAGTTTGAGGATTGAGGATTGAGGATTTATAATTTTGAATTGAGAATTGAGGATGAGGACTGTGGGTTGAGGATTGAGGTTTGAAGAATGAGGATTGAGGATTGAGGATTGAGGATTGAGGATTGAGGATTGAGGATTGAGTTATGGAGATTGAGTATTCATGACTGATTATTGAGGATTGAGGATTGAGTATTGAGGATTGAGGATTGAAGATTGAGTATTGATGATTGAGGATTGAGGATTGAGGATTGAGTATTGAGGATTGAGGATTCAAGATTGAGGATTGGGGATTGAGGACTGAGGATTGAGAATTGAGAATCGAAGATTGTGTATTGAGGATTGAAGATTGAGACTTGAGGATTGTGGATTGAGGATGGAGGATGAAGGCTGAGGGTTGAGGATTGAGGATGGAGGATGAGGGCTGAGGGTTGAGGATTGAGGTTTGAGTATTGAATACTGAGAATTCAGGATATTCTATTGAGTATTGTGAATTGAGGATTGATGGTCGAGTATTGAGGATTGAGGATTGAGTATTGAGGATTGAAGATTGAGGTTTGAGGATTGAGGATTGAGAATTGAGGATGAGGACTGAGGGTTGAGGATTGAGGTTTGAGGAACGAGGATTGAGGATTGAGAATTGAGGACTGAGGATTGACGATTGAGTATTGAGGATTGAGGATTGATGACTGAGGATAGAGGATTGAGGATTGAGGATTGGGTATTGAGGATTGAAGAATGAGGATTGACGATTCAGGATTGAGGATTGAGGATTGAAGATTGAGTATTGAGGATTGAAGGTTGAAGATTGAGTATTGAGGATTGTGGATTGTGGATTGAGGGTTGAGGATTGAAGATTGAGTATTGAGGATTTAAGATTGAGTATTCAGGATTGAAGATTGAGGATTGAGGATTGAGGCTTGAGGATTGAGTATTGAGGATTGAAGATTGAGGATTGGGGATTGAGGATTGAGGATTGAGAATTGAGGATTGAGGATTGAAAATTGAGGATTAAGGATTGAGGATTGGGGATTGAGGATCTGGGATTGGAGATTGAGCATTGAGGATTGAGGATTGAGGTTTGCGGATTGAGGAACGAGGATTGAGTATTGAGGATGATGGCTGAGGGATGAGGATTGATGTTTGAGGAACGAGGATTGAAGATTGAGGATTGAGGACTGCGGATTGACGATTGAGTACTGAAGATTGAGGATTGATGACTGAGGATTGAGGATTGAGGATTGAGGGTTGAGGATTGAGGATTGAAGATTGAAGATTGAGTATTGAGGATTGAAGATTGAGGATTGGGGATTCAGGATTGAGGATGGAGGATGAGGGCTGAGGGTTGAGGATTGAGGTTTGAGTATTGAATACTGAGAATTCAGGATATTCGATTGAGTATTGAGAATTGAGGATTGATGGATGAGTATTGAGGATTGAGGATTGAGTATTGAAGATTGAGGATTGAGGTTTGAGGATTGAGGATTGAGAATTGAGGATGAGGACTGAGGGTTGAGGATTGAGGTTTGAGGAACGAGGATTGAGGATTGAGAATTGAGGACTGAGGATTGACGATTGAGTAATGAGGATTGAGGATTGATGACTGAGGATTGAGGATTGAGGATTGAGGATTGAGGACTGAAGATTGAGGATTGAGGACTGTGGACTGAGGGTTGAGGATTGAGGTTTGAGAAATGAGGATTGAGGATTGCGGATTGAGGATTAAGAATTGAGAATTGAGGGTCGAGGGTTGAAGATAGAAGATTGAGGTTTGAGGATTGTAGATTGAAGATTGAGGACAGAATGTTGAGGGTAGAGTATTGCGAACTGATGTTTGGGACGTGAGATTTGAAGATTGAAGATTGAGGATTGTGTATAGAATACTGAGAACTGAGGATTTTCTATTGAGGGCTGAGAATTGAGGATTGAGGATTGAGGATTGAGAATTGAGGATTGAGGATTGAGGATTGAAGGTTGAGGATTAAGGATTGAATATTGAGGACTCAGGATTGAGCATTGAGTATTGTGTACTGATAGTTGAGGGTTGAGTGTTGTGAGTTGAGGATTGAGCATTGAATATTGAGAATTGAAGTTTGAGGATTGAGAATTGAGGATTGAGGATGACGGCTGAGGGTTGAGGATTGATGTATGAGGAACGAGGATTGAGGATTGAGGATTGAGGACTGCGGATTGACGATTGAGTATTGAAGATTGAGGATTGATGACTGAGGATTGAGGATTGAGGATTGAGGATTGGGTATGAGGATTGAGGATTGAAGATTGAGGATTGATGACTGAGGATTGAGGATTGAGGATTGGGGATTGAGGATTGAGGATTGAGGATTGAAGATAGAAGATTGAGTATTGAGGATTGAAGATTGAGGATTGAGGTTTGAGGAATGAGGATTGAGGATGGAGGATGAGGGCTGAGGGTTGAGGATTGAGGTTTGAGTATTCAATACTGAGAATTCAGGATATTCTATTGAGTATTGAGAATTGAGGATTGATGGTTGAGTATTGAGGATTGAGGATTGAGTATTGAGGATTGAAGATAGAGGTTTGAGGATTGAGGATTGAGAATTGAGGATGGAGGATAGAGGATTGAGGATTGAGGATTGGGTATTGAGGATTGAAGAATGAGGATTGAGGGTTGAGGGTTGAGTACTGAGGATTGCAGATTGGGTATTGAGGATTGAGGATTGAAGATTGAGGATTAAGGATTGAGGATTGGGGATCGAGGATTCAGGATTGATGGTTGAGTATTGAGGATTGAAGATTGACGTTGAGGATTGAGGATTGAGAATTGAGAATTGATGATTGAGGGTTGAGGATTGAGGACGAGGACCGACGGTTGAGGATTGATGTTTGAGGATTCAGGATTGAGGACTGATGACTGAGGATTGAGGATTGAGGATTGAGCATTGAGGATTGAGCATTGAAGATTGAAGATTGAGGACTGGGGATTGAGTATTGAAGATTGAGGATTAAGGATTGAGGATTGGGGATTGAGTATCTAGGATTGGAGATTGATTATTCAGGATTGAAGATTGAGGATTGAGGATTGAGTATTGAAGATTGAGGATTCAAGATTGAGGATTGGGTATTGAGGATTGAGGATTGAGAATTGAGAATCGAAGATTGAGTATTGAGGATTGAAGATTGAGGTTTGAGGATTGAGGATTGAGGATGGAGGATGAAGGCTGAGTGTTGAGGATTGAGGATGGAGGATGAGGGCTGAGGGTTGAGGATTGAGGTTTGAGTATTGAATACTGAGAATTCAGGATATTCTATTGAGTATTGAGAATTGAGGATTGATGGTCGAGTATTGAGGATTGAGGATTGAGGATTAAGGGTTGAGGATTGAAGGTTCAGGATTGAGGATTGACGATTGAGGGTTGAGGATTGGGGATTGAGGATTGAGGATTGAGGATTGACGATTGAGGATTGAGGATAGAAGATTGAATATCGTGGTCTGAGGATTGAGGATTGAGGGTTGAAGATTGAGAATTGAGGACTGACGATTGAAAATTGAGGACTGAGTATTGAAAACAGAGGATTGAGGATATTCTATTGAGGATTGAAAACTGAGGATTGAGGATTGAGGATTAAGTGTTAAGGATTGAAGGTTGAGGTTTGAGGATTGACGATTGAGGATTGAGGATTGGGTATGAGGACTGCAGAATGAGGATTGACGATTCAGGATTGAGGATTGAGGATTGAAGATTGAGTATTGAGGATTGAAGGTTGATGATTGTGGATTGAGGATTGTGGATTGTGGATTGAGGGTTGAGGATTGAAGATTGAGTATTGAGGATTGAAGATTGAGTATTCAGGATTGAAGATTGAGGATTGAGGATTGAGGCTTGAGGATTGAGGATTGAGGATTGAAGATTGAGGATTGGGGATTGAGGATTGAGGATTCAGGATTGAGAATTGAGGATTGAGGATTGAAGGTTGAGGGTTAAGGATTGAGGATTGGGGGTGAGGATCTAGGATTGGAGATTGACTATTGAGGATTGAGGATTGAGGATTAAGGATTGAGGAACGAGGATTGAGGGTTGAGCATGACGGCTGAGGGTTGAGGATTGATGTATGAGGAACGAGGATTGAGGATTGAGGTTTGAGGACTGCGGATTGACGATTCAGTATTGAAGATTGCGGATTGATGACTGAGGATTGAGGATTGAGGATTGAGGATTGAGGATTGAGGATTGAAGATAGAAGATTGAGTATTGAGGATTGAAGATTGAGGATTGAGGTTTGAGGATTGAGGATTGAGGATGGAGGATGAGGGCTGAGGGTTGAGGATTGAGGTTTGAGTATTGAATACTGAGAATTCAGGATATTCTATTGAGTATTGAGAATTGAGGATTGATGGTTGAGTATTGAGGATTGAGGATTGAGTATTGAGGATTGAAGATTGAGGTTTGAGGATTGAGGATTGAGAATTGAGGATGGAGGATAGAGGATTGAGGATGGAGGATTGGGTGTTGAGGATTGAAGAATGAGGATTGAGGGTTGAGTGTTGAGGGCTGAGGAATGCAGATTGGGTATTGAGGATTGAGGATTGAAGATTGAGGATTAAGGATTGAGGATTGGGGATTGAGCATTGAGGATTGAAGGTTGAGTATTGAGGATTGAAGATTGACGTTTGAGGATTGAGGATTGAGAATTGAGAATTGAGGATTGAGGGTTGAGGATTGAGGACGAGGACCGACGGTTGAGGATTGAGGTTTGAGGATTGAGGATTGAGGACCGATGACTGAGGATTGAGGATTGAGGATTGAGCATTGAGGATTGAAGATTGAAGATTGAGGACTGGGGATTGAGGATTGAAGATTGAGGATTAAGGATTGAGGATTGGGGATCGAGTATCTAGGATTGGAGATTGATTATTCAGGATTGAAGTTTGAGGATTGAGGATTGAGGATTTATAATTTTGAATTGAGAATTGAGGATGAGGACTGTGGGTTGAGGATTGAGGTTTGAAGAATGAGGATTGAGGATTGAGGATTGAGGATTGAGGATTGAGGATTGAGGATTGAGTTATGAAGATTGAGTATTCATGACTGATTATTGAGGATTGAGGATTGAGTATTGAGGATTGAGGATTGAAGATTGAGTATTGATGATTGAGGATTGAGGATTGAGGATTGAGTATTGAGGATTGAGGATTCAAGATTGAGGATTGGGGATTGAGGACTGAGGATTGAGAATTGAGAATCGAAGATTGTGTATTGAGGATTGAAGATTGAGACTTGAGGATTGTGGATTGAGGATGGAGGATGAAGGCTGAGGGTTGAGGATTGAGGATGGAGGATGAGGGCTGAGGGTTGAGGATTGAGGTTTGAGTATTGAATACTGAGAATTCAGGATATTCTATTGAGTATTGTGAATTGAGGATTGATGGTCGAGTATTGAGGATTGAGGATTGAGTATTGAGGATTGAAGATTGAGGTTTGAGGATTGAGGATTGAGAATTGAGGATGAGGACTGAGGGTTGAGGATTGAGGTTTGAGGAACGAGGATTGAGGATTGAGAATTGAGGACTGAGGATTGACGATTGAGTATTGAGGATTGAGGATTGATGACTGAGGATAGAGGATTGAGGATTGAGGATTGGGTATTGAGGATTGAAGAATGAGGATTGACGATTCAGGATTGAGGATTGAGGATTGAAGATTGAGTATTGAGGATTGAAGGTTGAAGATTGAGTATTGAGGATTGTGGATTGTGGATTGAGGGTTGAGGATTGAAGATTGAGTATTGAGGATTTAAGATTGAGTATTCAGGATTGAAGATTGAGGATTGAGGATTGAGGCTTGAGGATTGAGTATTGAGGATTGAAGATTGAGGATTGGGGATTGAGGATTGAGGATTGAGAATTGAGGATTGAGGATTGAAAATTGAGGATTAAGGATTGAGGATTGGGGATTGAGGATCTGGGATTGGAGATTGAGCATTGAGGATTGAGGATTGAGGTTTGCGGATTGAGGAACGAGGATTGAGTATTGAGGATGATGGCTGAGGGATGAGGATTGATGTTTGAGGAACGAGGATTGAAGATTGAGGATTGAGGACTGCGGATTGACGATTGAGTACTGAAGATTGAGGATTGATGACTGAGGATTGAGGATTGAGGATTGAGGGTTGAGGATTGAGGATTGAAGATTGAAGATTGAGTATTGAGGATTGAAGATTGAGGATTGGGGATTCAGGATTGAGGATGGAGGATGAGGGCTGAGGGTTGAGGATTGAGGTTTGAGTATTGAATACTGAGAATTCAGGATATTCGATTGAGTATTGAGAATTGAGGATTGATGGATGAGTATTGAGGATTGAGGATTGAGTATTGAAGATTGAGGATTGAGGTTTGAGGATTGAGGATTGAGAATTGAGGATGAGGACTGAGGGTTGAGGATTGAGGTTTGAGGAACGAGGATTGAGGATTGAGAATTGAGGACTGAGGATTGACGATTGAGTATTGAGGATTGAGGATTGATGACTGAGGATTGAGGATTGAGGGTTGAGGATTGAGGACTGAAGATTGAGGATTGAGGATTGTGGACTGAGGGTTGAGGATTGAGGTTTGAGAAATGAGGATTGAGGATTGCGGATTGAGGATTAAGAATTGAGAATTGAGGGTCGAGGGTTGAAGATAGAAGATTGAGGTTTGAGGATTGTAGATTGAAAATTGAGGACAGAGTGTTGAGGGTAGAGTATTGCGAACTGATGTTTGGGACGTGAGATTTGAAGATTGAAGATTGAGGATTGTGTATAGAATACTGAGAACTGAGGATTTTCTATTGAGGGCTGAGAATTGAGGATTGAGGATTGAGGATTGAGGATTGAGGATTGAAGGTTGAGGATTAAGGATTGAAGATTGAGGACTCAGGATTGAGCATTGAGTATTGTGTACTGATAGTTGAGGGTTGAGTGTTGTGAGTTGAGGATTGAGCATTGAATATTCAGAATTGAAGTTTGAGGATTGAGAATTGAGGATTGAGGATTGAAGATTGAGGGTTAAGGATTGAGGATTGGGGATTGAGGTTCCAGGATTGGAGATTGACTATTGAGGATTGAGGATTGAGGATTAAGGATTGAGGAACGAGGATTGAGGATTGAGGATGACGGCTGAGGGTTGAGGATTGATGTATGAGGAACGAGGACTGAGGATTGAGGATTGAGGACTGCGGATTGACGATTGAGTATTGAAGATTGAGGATTGATGACTGAGGATTGAGGATTGAGGATTGAGGATTGAGGATTGAGGATTGAGGATTGAAGATAGAAGATTGAGTATTGAGGATTGAAGATTGAGGATTGAGGTTTGAGGAATGAGGATTGAGGATGGAGGATGAGGGCTGAGGGTTGAGGATTGAGGTTTGAGTATTCAATACTGAGAACTCAGGATATTCTATTGAGTATTGAGAATTGAGGATTGATGGTTGAGTATTGAGGATTGAGGATTGAGTATTGAGGATTGAAGATTGAGGTTTGAGGATTGAGGATTGAGAATTGAGGATGGAGGATAGAGGATTGAGGATTGAGTATTGGGTATTGAGGATTGAAGAATGAGGATTGAGGGTTGAGGGTTGAGGACTGAGGATTGCAGATTGGGTATTGAGGATTGAGGATTGAAGATTGAGGATTAAGGATTGAGGATTGGGGATCGAGGATTGAGGATTGATGGTTGAGTATTGAGGATTGAAGATTGACGTTGAGGATTGAGGATTGAGAATTGAGAATTGATGATTGAGGGTTGAGGATTGAGGACGAGGACCGACGGTTGAGGATTGAGGTTTGAGGATTCAGGATTGAGGATTGATGACTGAGGATTGAGGATTGAGGATTGAGCATTGAGGATCGAGGATTGAAGATTGAAGATTGAGGACTGGGGATTGAGTATTGAAGATTGAGGATTAAGGATTGAGGATTGGGGATTGAGTATCTAGGATTGGAGATTGATTATTCAGGATTGAAGATTGAGGATTGAGGATTGAGTATTGAAGATTGAGGATTCAAGATTGAGGATTGTGTATTGAGGATTGAGGATTGAGAATTGAGAATCGAAGATTGAGTATTGAGGATTGAAGATTGAGATTTGAGGATTGAGGATTGAGGGTGGAGGATGAAGGCTGAGGGTTGAGGATTGAGGATGGAGGATGAGGGCTGAGGGTTGAGGATTGAGGTTTGAGTATTGAATACTGAGAATTCAGGATATTCTATTGAGTATTGAGAATTGAGGATTGATGGTCGAGTATTGAGGATTGAGGATTGAGGATTAAGGGTTGAGGATTGAAGGTTCAGGTTTGAGGATTGACGATTGAGGATTGAGGATTGGGGATTGAGGATTGAGGATTGAGGATTGACGATTGAGGATTGAGGATAGAAGATTGAATATCGTGGTCTGAGGATTGAGGATTGAGGGTTGAAGATTGAGAATTGAGGACTGACGATTGAAAATTGAGGACTGAGTATTGAAAACAGAGGATTGAGGATATTCTATTGAGGATTGAAAACTGAGGATTGAGGATTGAGGATTAAGGGTTAAGTATTGAAGGTTGAGGTTTGAGGATTGACGATTGAGGATTGAGGATTGGGGATTGAGGATTGAGGATTGATGGTTGAGGATTGATGATTGATGATTGAAGATTGAGGATTGAGGATTGAGGATTGGGTATGAGGACTGCAGAATGAGGATTGACGATTCAGGATTGAGGATTGAGGGTTGAAGATTGAGTATTGAGGATTGAACGTTGACGATTGTGGATTGAGGATTGTGGATTGTGGATTGAGGGTTGAGGATTGAAGATTGAGTATTGAGGATTGAAGATTGAGTATTCAGGATTGAAGATTGAGGATTGAGGATTGAGGCTTGAGGATTGAGGATTGAGGATTGAAGATTGAGGATTGGGGATTGAGGATTGAGGATTCAGGACTGAGAATTGAGAATTGAGGATTGAAGGTTGAGTGTTAAGGATTGAGGATTGGGGGTGAGGATCTAGGATTGGAGATTGACTATTGAGGATTGAGGATTGAGGATTGAGGATTGAGGATTGAAGATAGAAGATTGAGTATTGAGGATTGAAGATTGAGGATTGAGGTTTGAGGATTGAGGATTGAGGATGGAGGATGAGGGCTGAGGATTGAGGATTGAGGTTTGAGTATTGAATACTGAGAATTCAGGATATTCTATTGAGTATTGAGAATTGAGGATTGATGGTTGAGTATTGAGGATTGAGGATTGAGTATTGAGGATTGAAGATTGGGGTTTGAGGATTGAGGATTGAGAATTGAGGATGGAGGATAGAGGATTGAGGTTGGAGGATTGGGTATTGAGGATTGAAGAATGAGGATTGAGGGTTGAGTGTTGAGGGCTGAGGAATGCAGATTGGGTATTGAGGATTGAGGATTGAAGATTGAGGATTAAGGATTGAGGATTGGGGATTGAGGATTGAGGATTGAAGGTTGAGTATTGAGGATTGAAGATTGACGTTTGAGGATTGAGGATTGAGAATTGAGAATTGAGGATTGAGGGTTGAGGATTGAGGACGAGGACCGACGGTTGAGGATTGAGGTTTGAGGATTGAGGATTGAGGACCGATGACTGAGGATAGAGGATTGAGGATTGAGCATTGAGGATTGAAGATTGAAGATTGAGGACTGGGGATTGATGATTGAAGATTGAGGATTAAGGATTGAGGATTGGGGATCGAGTATCTAGGATTGGAGATTGATTATTCAGGATTGAAGATTGAGGATTGAGGATTGAGGATTTATAATTTTGAATTGAGAATTGAGGATGAGGACTGTGGGTTGAGGATTGAGGTTTGAAGAATGAGGATTGAGGATTGAGGATTGAGGATTGAGGATTGAGGATTGAGTTATGAAGATTGAGTATTCATGACTGATTATTGAGGATTGAGGAATGAGGATTGAGGATTGAGGATTGAAGATTGAGTATTGATGATTGAGGATTGAGGATTGAGGATTGAGTATTGAGGATTGAGGATTCAAGATTGAGAATCGAAGATTGTGTATTGAGGATTGAAGATTGAGACTTGAGGATTGTGGATTGAGGATGGAGGATGAAGGCTGAGGGTTGAGGATTGAGGATGGAGGATGAGGGCTGAGGGTTGAGGATTGAGGTTTGAGTATTGAATACTGAGAATTCAGGATATTCTATTGAGTATTGTGAATTGAGGATTGATGGTCGAGTATTGAGGATTGAGGATTGAGTATTGAGGATTGAAGATTGAGGTTTGAGGATTGAGGATTGAGAATTGAGGATGAGGACTGAGGGTTGAGGATTGAGGTTTGAGGAACGAGGATTGAGGATTGAGAATTGAGGACTGAGGATTGACGATTGAGTATTGAGGATTGAGGATTGATGACTGAGGATAGAGGATTGAGGATTGAGGATTGGGTATTGAGGATTGAAGAATGAGGATTGACGATTCAGGATTGAGGATTGAGGATTGAAGATTGAGTATTGAGGATTGAAGGTTGATGATTGAGGATTGAGGATTGTGGATTGTGGATTGAGGGTTGAGGATTGAAGATTGAGTATTGAGGATTGAAGATTGAGTATTCAGGATTGAAGATTGAGGATTGAGGATTGAGGCTTGAGGATTGAGTATTGAGGATTGAAGATTGAGGATTGGGGATTGAGGATTGAGGATTGAGAATTGAGGATTGAGGATTGAAAATTGAGGATTAAGGATTGAGGATTGGGGATTGAGGATCTAGGATTGGAGATTGACCATTGAGGATTGAGGATTGAGGTTTGAGGATTGAGGAACGAGGATTGAGGATTGAGGATGATGGCTGAGGAATGAGGATTGATGTTTGAGGAACGAGGATTGAGGATTGAGGATTGAGGACTGCGGATTGACGATTGAGTACTGAAGATTGAGGATTGATGACTGAGGATTGAGGATTGAGGATTGAGGATTGAGGATTGAGGATTGAAGATTGAAGATTGAGTATTGAGGATTGAAGATTGAGGATTGGGGATTCAGGATTGAGGATGGAGGATGAGGGCTGAGGGTTGAGGATTGAGGTTTGAGTATTGAATACTGAGAATTCAGGATATTCGATTGAGTATTGAGAATTGAGGATTGATGGTTGAGTATTGAGGATTGAGGATTGAGTATTGAAGATTGAAGATTGAGGTTTGAGGATTGAGGATTGAGAATTGAGGATGAGGACTGAGGGTTGAGGATTGAGGTTTGAGGAACGAGGATTGAGGATTGAGAATTGAGGACTGAGGATTGACGATTGAGTATTGACGATCGAGTATTGATTATTGAGGGTTGATGACTGAGGATTGAGGATTGAGGATTGAGCATTGAGGATTGAAGATTGAAGATTGAGGACTGGGGATTGATGATTGAAGATTGAGGATTAAGGATTGAGGATTGGGGATTGAGGATTGAGGATTCAGGATTGAGAATTGAGGATTGAGGATTGAAGGTTGAGGGTTAAGGATTGAGGATTGGGGGTGAGGATCTAGGATTGGAGATTGACTATTGAGGATTGAGGATTGAGGATTAAGGATTGAGGAACGAGGATTGAGGGTTGAGCATGACGGCTGAGGGTTGAGGATTGATGTATGAGGAACGAGGATTGAGGATTGAGGATTGAGGACTGCGGATTGACGATTGAGTATTGAAGATTGAGGATTGATGACTGAGGATTGAGGATTGAGGATTGAGGATTGAGGATTGAGGATTGAAGATAGAAGATTGAGTATTGAGGATCGAAGATTGAGGATTGAGGTTTGAGGATTGAGGATTGAGGATGGAGGATGAGGGCTGAGGGTTGAGGATTGAGGTTTGAGTATTGAATACTGAGAATTCAGGATATTCTATTGAGTATTGAGAATTGAGGATTGATGGTTGAGTATTGAGGATTGAGGATTGAGTATTGAGGATTGAAGATTGAGGTTTGAGGATTGAGGATTGAGAATTGAGGATGGAGGATAGAGGATTGAGGATGGAGGATTGGGTATTGAGGATTGAAGAATGAGGATTGAGGGTTGAGTGTTGAGGGCTGAGGAATGCAGATTGGGTATTGAGGATTGAGGATTGAAGATTGAGGATTAAGGATTGAGGATTGGGGATTGAGGATTGAGGATTGAAGGTTGAGTATTGAGGATTGAAGATTGACGTTTGAGGATTGAGCATTGAGAATTGAGAATTGAGGATTGAGGGTTGAGGATTGAGGACGAGGACCGACGGTTGAGGATTGAGGTTTGAGGATTGAGGATTGAGGACCGATGACTGAGGATTGAGGATTGTGGATTGAGCATTGAGCATTGAAGATTGAAGATTGAGGACTGGGGATTGATGATTGAAGATTGAGGATTAAGGATTGAGGATTGGGGATCGAGTATCTAGGATTGGAGATTGATTATTCAGGATTGAAGATTGAGGATTGAGGATTGAGGATTTATAATTTTGAATTGAGAATTGAGGATGAGGACTGTGGGTTGAGGATTGAGGTTTGAAGAATGAGGATTGAGGATTGAGGATTGAGGATTGAGGATTGAGTTATGAAGATTGAGTATTCATGACTGATTATTGAGGATTGAGGATTGAGGATTGAGGATTGAGGATTGAAGATTGAGTATTGATGATTGAGGATTGAGGATTGAGGATTGAGTATTGAGGATTGAGGATTCAAGATTGAGGATTGGGGATTGAGGATTGAGGATTGAGAATTGAGAATCGAAGATTGTGTATTGAGGATTGAAGATTGAGACTTGAGGATTGTGGATTGAGGATGGAGGATGAAGGCTGAGGGTTGAGGATTGAGGATGGAGGATGAGGGCTGAGGGTTGAGGATTGAGGTTTGAGTATTGAATACTGAGAATTCAGGATATTCTATTCAGTATTGTGAATTGAGGATTGATGGTCGAGTATTGAGGATTGAGGATTGAGTATTGAGGATTGAAGATTGAGGTTTGAGGATTGAGGATTGAGAATTGAGGATGAGGACTGAGGGTTGAGGATTGAGGTTTGAGGAACGAGGATTGAGGATTGAGAATTGAGGACTGAGGATTGACGATTGAGTATTGACGATCGAGTATTGATTATTGAGGGTTGATGACTGAGGATTGAGGATTGAGGATTGAGCATTGAGGATTGAAGATTGAAGATTGAGGACTGGGGATTGATGATTGAAGATTGAGGATTAAGGATTGAGGATTGGGGATTGAGGATTGAGGATTCAGGATTGAGAATTGAGGATTGAGGATTGAAGGTTGAGGGTTAAGGATTGAGGATTGGGGGTGAGGATCTAGGATTGGAGATTGACTATTGAGGATTGAGGATTGAGGATTAAGGATTGAGGAACGAGGATTGAGGGTTGAGCATGACGGCTGAGGGTTGAGGATTGATGTATGAGGAACGAGGATTGAGGATTGAGGATTGAGGACTTCGGATTGACGATTGAGTATTGAAGATTGAGGATTGATGACTGAGGATTGAGGATTGAGGATTGAGGATTGAGGATTGAGGATTGAAGATAGAAGATTGAGTATTGAGGATTGAAGATTGAGGATTGAGGTTTGAGGATTGAGGATTGAGGATGGAGGATGAGGGCTGAGGGTTGAGGATTGAGGTTTGAGTATTGAATACTGAGAATTCAGGATATTCTATTGAGTATTGAGAATTGAGGATTGATGGTTGAGTATTGAAGATTGAGGATTGAGTATTGAGGATTGAAGATTGAGGTTTGAGGATTGAGGATTGAGAATTGAGGATGGAGGATAGAGGATTGAGGATGGAGGATTGGGTATTGAGGATTGAAGAATGAGGATTGAGGGTTGAGTGTTGAGGGCTGAGGAATGCAGATTGGGTATTGAGGATTGAGGATTGAAGATTGAGGATTAAGGATTGAGGATTGGGGATTGAGGATTGAGGATTGAAGGTTGAGTATTGAGGATTGAAGATTGACGTTTGAGGATTGAGGATTGAGAATTGAGAATTGAGGATTGAGGGTTGAGGATTGAGGACGAGGACCGACGGTTGAGGGTTGAGGTTTGAGGATTGAGGATTGAGGACCGATGACTGAGGATTGAGGATTGTGGATTGAGCATTGAGCATTGAAGATTGAAGATTGAGGACTGGGGATTGATGATTGAAGATTGAGGATTAAGGATTGAGGATTGGGGATCGAGTATCTAGGATTGGAGATTGATTATTCAGGATTGAAGATTGAGGATTGAGGATTGAGGATTTATAATTTTGAATTGAGAATTGAGGATGAGGACTGTGGGTTGAGGATTGAGGTTTGAAGAATGAGGATTGAGGATTGAGGATTGAGGATTGAGGATTGAGGATTGAGTTATGAAGATTGAGTATTCATGACTGATTATTGAGGATTGAGGATTGAGGATTGAGGATTGAGGATTGAAGATTGAGTATTGATGATTGAGGATTGAGGATTGAGGATTGAGTATTGAGGATTGAGGATTCAAGATTGAGGATTGGGGATTGAGGATTGAGGATTGAGAATTGAGAATAGAAGATTGTGTATTGAGGATTGAAGATTGAGACTTGAGGATTGTGGATTGAGGATGGAGGATGAAGGCTGAGGGTTGAGGATTGAGGATGGAGGATGAGGGCTGAGGGTTGAGGATTGAGGTTTGAGTATTGAATACTGA
Source organism: Calliopsis andreniformis (assembly GCF_051401765.1). Taxonomy (NCBI): domain Eukaryota; kingdom Metazoa; phylum Arthropoda; class Insecta; order Hymenoptera; family Andrenidae; genus Calliopsis; species Calliopsis andreniformis. Next base: position 1,992,478 of record NW_027480493.1, read on the forward strand.
GAATTCAGGATATTCTATTCAGTATTGTGAATTGAGGATTGATGGTCGAGTATTGAGGATTGAGGATTGAGTATTGAGGATTGAAGATTGAGGTTTGAGGATTGAGGATTGAGAATTGAGGATGAGGACTGAGGGTGAGGATTGAGGTTTGAGGAACGAGGATTGAGGATTGAGAATTGAGGACTGAGGATTGACGATTGAGTATTGAGGATTGAGGATTGATGACTGAGGATAGAGGATTGAGGATTGAGGATTGGGTATTGAGGATTGAAGAATGAGGATTGACGATTCAGGATTGAGGATTGAGGATTGAAGATTGAGTATTGAGGATTGAAGGTTGATGATTGTGGATTGAGGATTGTGGATTGTGGATTGAGGGTTGAGGATTGAAGATTGAGTATTGAGGATTGAAGATTGAGTATTCAGGATTGAAGATTGAGGATTGAGGATTGAGGCTTGAGGATTGAGTATTGAGGATTGAAGATTGAGGATTCGGGATTGAGGATTGAGGATTGAGAATTGAGGATTGAGGATTGAAAATTGAGGATTAAGGATTGAGGATTGGGGATTGAGGATCTAGGATTGGAGATTGACCATTGAGGATTGAGGATTGAGGTTTGAGGATTGGGGAACGAGGATTGAGGATTGAGGATGATGGCTGGGGGATGAGGATTGATGTTTGAGGAACGAGGATTGAGGATTGAGGATTGAGGACTGCGGATTGACGATTGAGTACTGAAGATTGAGGATTGATGACTGAGGATTCAGGATTGAGGATTGAGGATTGAGGATTGAGGATTGAAGATTGAAGATTGAGTATTGAGGATTGAAGATTGAGGATTGGGGATTCAGGATTGAGGATGGAGGATGAGGGCTGAGGGTTGAGGATTGAGGTTTGAGTATTGAATACTGAGAATTCAGGATATTCGATTGAGTATTGAGAATTGAGGATTGATGGTTGAGTATTGAGGATTGAGGATTGAGTATTGAAGATTGAAGATTGAGGTTTGAGGATTGAGGATTGAGAATTGAGGATGAGGACTGAGGGTTGAGGATTGAGGTTTGAGGAACGAGGATTGAGGATTGAGAATTGAGGACTGAGGATTGACGATTGAGTATTGACGATCGAGTATTGAGTATTGAGGGTTGATGACTGAGGATTGAGGATTGAGGATTGAGGATTGAGGATTGAGTATTGAGTATTGAGGATTGAAGATTGAGGATTGAGGACTGAGGATTGAGGATGGGGGATGAGGGCTGAGGGTTGAGGATTGAGGTTTGAGTATTGAATACTGAGAATTCAGGATATTCTATTGAGTATTGAGAATTGAGGATTGATGGTTGAGTATTGAGAATTGAGGATTGAGTATTGAGGATTGAAGATTGAGGTTTGAGGATTGATTATTGAGTATTGAGGATTCAAGATTGAGGATTGAGGATTGAGTATTGAGAATTGAGGATGAGGACTGAGGGTTGAGGATTGAGGTTTGAAGAATGAGGATTGAGGGTTGAGGATTGAGGATTGAGTTATGAAGATTGAGTATTCATGACTTATGATTGAGGATTGAGGATTGAGGATTGAGGACTGAGGATTGAAGATTGAGTATTGATGGTTGTGGATTGAGGATTGAGGATTGAGGATTGAGGATTGGGGATTGAAGATTGAGGATTGGGGACTGAGGATTGAGGATTGAGAATTGAGAATCGAAGATTGAGTATTGAGGATTGAAGATTGAGGTTTGAGGATTGAGGATTGAGGCTGGAGGATGAGGGCTGAGGGTTGAGGATTGAGGTTTGAGTATTGAATACTAAGAATTCAGGATATTCTATTGAGTATTGAGAATTGAGGATTGATGGTTGCGTATTGAGGTCTGAGGATTGAGTATTGAGTATTGAGGTTTGAGGTTCGATGATTGAGGATTGAGGACTGAGGATTGAGGATTGAGGATTGAGGATTGAGCATTGAGGATTGAAGATTGAGGAGTGGGGATTGAGGATTGAAGATTGAGGATTAAGGATTTAGGATTGGGGATTGAGTATCTAGGTTTGGCGATTGATTATTCAGGATTGAAGATTGAGGATTGAGGATTGAGGATTGAGAATTGAGAATTGAGGATGAGGACTGAGGGTTGAGGATTCAGGTTTGAAGAATGAGGATTGAGGATTGAGCATTGAGGATTGAGGATTGAGGATTGAGGATTGTGGATTGTGGATTGAGTGTTGAGGATTGAAGATTGAGTATTGAGGATTGAAGGTTGAGTATTCAGGATTGAAGATTGACGATTGAGTATTGAAGATTGAGGATTGATGACTGAGGATTGAGGATTGAGGATTGAGGATTGAGGATTGAGGATTGAGGATTGAGGATTCAGGATTGATGGTTGAGGATTGAGGATTGACGATTGAGGATTGAGGTTTGAAGATTGAGTGACGTGGACTGAGGATTGAGGATTGAGGGTTGAAGATTGAGAATTGAGGACTGACGATTGATGATTGTGGACTGAGTATTGAAAACTGAGAATTGGGGATATCCTATTGAGGATTGAAAATTGAGGATTGAGGATTGAGGATTGAGGATTAAGGGTTGAGGATTGAAGGTTCAGGTTTGAGGATTGACGATTGAGGATTGAGGATTGGGGATTGAGGATTCAGGATTGAGGATTGACGATTGAGGATTGAGGATAGAAGATTGAATATCGTGGTCTGAGGATTGAGGATTGAGGGTTGAAGATTGAGGATTGAGGACTGACGATTGAAAATTGAGGACTGAGTATTGAAAACAGAGGATTGAGGATATTCTATTGAGGATTGAAAACTGAGGATTGAGGATTGAGGATTAAGGGTTAAGGATTGAAGGTTGAGGTTTGAGGATTGACGATTGAGGATTGAGGATTGGGGATTGAGGATTGATGATTGATGGTTGAGGTTTGATGATTGATGATTGAAGATTGAGGACTGAGGATTGAGGACTGAGGGGTGAGGATTGAGTGCTGTGAATTTATGATTGACAATCGAATATTGAGTGTTGATGCTTGAGGACTGAGGATTGAGCTTCGAGTATTGAGGATTGAGGATTGAGGCTTGAGGACTGAGGATTGAGGATTGAATATTGAGGATCGAGAATTGATGACTGAGGATTGAGGATCGAGGATTGAGGATTGATTACTGAGGATTGAGGATTGAGGATTGAGGATTGAGGATTGAGGATTGAGGATTGATTGTTGAGGATTGATTATTGACGATTGAGGATTGAGGATTGAAGAATGAGTGTCGTGGACTGATGATTCAGGACTGAAGGTTGAGGATTGAGAATTGATGATTGAGGATTGAAGATTGAGGACAGAGTATTGAAAACTGTGAATTGAAGATATTCTAAGGAGGATTGAAAATTGAGGATTGAGGATAGAGGATTGAGGATTAAGGGTTGAGTATTGAAGTTTGAGGTTTGAGGATTGACGATTGTGGATTGAGGATTGGGGATTGAGGATTGAGGATTGATGGTTGAGGATAGAGGATTGACGATTGAGGATTTAGGATCGAGGATTGAGGATTGTGGATTGAGGATTGAGGATTGATTACTGAGGGTTGAGTATTGAGGATTGAGGATTGAAGATTGAGCATTGAGGATTGAGGATAGAGGACTGATGATTGAGGATTGAGGATTGAAGATTGATGGTTGGGCTTGAGGATTGAGGATTGAGGATTGAGAATCGAAGATTGAGTATTGAGGATTGAAGGTTGAGGTTTGAGGATTGAGGATTGAGGATGGAGGATGAGGGCTGAGGGTTGAGGATTGAGGATTGAAGTATGAAGATTGAGTATTGAGGATTGAAGATTGAGGATTGAGGATTGAGGATTGAGGATGGAGGATGAGGGCTGAGGGTTGAGGATTGAGGTTTGAGTATTGAATACTGAGAATTCAGGATATTCTATTGAGTATTGAGAATTGAGAATTGATAGTTGAGGGTTGAGTGTTGTGAGTTGAGGATTGAGCATTGAATATAGAGAATTGAAGTTTGAGGAATGAGGATTCAGGATTGAGGATTGAGGATTGAGGACTGCGGGTTGAGGATTGAGGTTTGAGAATTGAGGATAGACAATTGAATATTGAGGATTGAGGCTTGAGGACTGAGGATTGAGGGTTGAAGATTGAGAATTGAGGACTGACGATTGAAAATTGAGGACTGAGTATTGAAAACAGAGGATTGAGGATATTCTATTGAGGATTGAAAACTGAGGATTGAGGATTGAGGATTAAGGGTTAAGGATTGAAGGTTGAGGTTTGAGGATTGACGATTGAGGATTGAGGATTGGGGATTGAGGATTGAGGATTGATGGTTGATGATTGATGATTGATGATTGAAGATTGAGGATTGAGGATTGAGGATTGGGTATGAGGACTGCAGAATGAGGATTGACGAATCAGGATTGAGGATTGAGGATTGAAGATTGAGTATTGAGGATTGAAGGTTGATGATTGTGGATTGAGGATTGTGGATTGTGGATTGAGGGTTGAGGGTTGAAGATTGAGTATTCAGGATTGAAGATTGAGTATTCAGGATTGAAGATTGAGGATTGAGGATTGAGGATTGAGGATTGAGGATTGAGGATTGAAGATTGAGGATTGGGGATTGAGGATTGAGGATTCAGGATTGAGAATTGAGGATTGAGGATTGAAGGTTGAGGGTTAAGGATTGAGGATTGGGGATTGAGGATCTAGGATTGGAGATTGACTATTGAGGATTGAGGATTGAGGATTAAGGATTGAGGAACGAGGATTGGGGATTGAGCATGACGGCTGAGGGTTGAGGATTGATGTATGAGGAACGAGGATTGAGGATTGAGGATTGAGGACTGCGGATTGACGATTGAGTATTGAAGATTGAGGATTGATGACTGAGGATTGAGGATTGAGGATTGAGGATTGAGGATTGAGGATTGAAGATAGAAGATTGAGTATTGAGGATTGAAGATTGAGGATTGAGGTTTGAGGATTGCGGATTGAGGATGGAGGATGAGGGCTGAGGGTTGAGGATTGAGGTTTGAGTATTGAATACTGAGAATTCAGGATATTCTATTGAGTATTGAGAATTCAGGATTGATGGTTGAGTATTGAGGATTGAGGATTGAGTATTGAGGATTGAAGATTGAGGTTTGAGGATTGAGGATTGAGAATTGAGGATGGAGGATAGAGGATTGAGGATGGAGGATTGGGTATTGAGGATTGAAGAATGAGGATTGAGGGTTGAGTGTTGAGGGCTGAGGAATGCAGATTGGGTATTGAGGATTGAGGATTGAAGATTGAGGATTAAGGATTGAGGATTGGGGATTGAGGATTGAGGATTGAAGGTTGAGTATTGAGTATTGAAGATTGACGTTTGAGGATTGAGGATTGAGAATTGAGAATTGAGGATTGAGGGTTGAAGATTGAGGACGAGGACCGACGGTTGAGGATTGAGGTTTGAGGATTGAGGATTGAGGACCGATGACTGAGGATTGAGGATTGAGGATTGAGCATTGAGGATTGAAGATTGAAGCTTGAGGACTGGGGATTGAGGATTGAAGATTGAGGATTAAGGATTGAGGATTGGGGATCGAGTATCTAGGATTGGAGATTGATTATTCAGGATTGAAGATTGAGGATTGAGGATTGAGGATTTATAATATTGAATTGAGAATTGAGGATGAGGACTGTGGGTTGAGGATTGAGGTTTGAAGAATGAGGATTGAGGATTGAGGATTGAGGATTGAGGATTGAGGATTGAGGATTGAGTTATGAAGATTGAGTATTCATGACTGATTATTGAGGATTGAGGATTGAGGATTGAGGATTGAGGATTGAAGATTGAGTATTGATGATTGAGGATTGAGGATTGAGGATTGAGTATTGAGGATTGAGGATTCAAGATTGAGGAGTGGGGATTGAGGATTGAAGATTGAGGATTAAGGATTTAGGATTGGGGATTGAGTATCTAGGATTGGAGATTGATTATTCAGGATTGAAGATTGAGGATTGAGGATTGAGGATTGAGAATTGAGAATTGAGGATGAGGACTGAGGGTTGAGGATTGAGGTTTGAAGAATGAGGATTGAGGATTGAGGATTGAGGATTGAGGATTGAGGATTGAGGATTGTGGATTGTGGATTGAGTGTTGAGGATTGAAGATTGAGTATTGAGGATTGAAGGTTGAGTATTCAGGATTGAAGATTGACGATTGAGTATTGAAGATTGAGGATTGACGACAGAGGATTGAGGATTGAGGATTGAGGATTGAGGATTGAGGATTGAGGATTGAGGATTCAGGATTGATGGTTGAGGACTGAGGATTGACGATTGAGTATTGAGGTTTGAAGATTGAGTGACGTGGACTGAGGATTGAGGATTGAGGGTTGAAGATTGAGAATTGAGGACTGACGATTGATGATTGTGGACTGAGTATTGAAAACTGAGAATTGGGGATATCCTATTGAGGATTGAAAATTGAGGATTGAGGATTGAGGATTGAGGATTAAGGGTTGAGGATTGAAGGTTCAGGTTTGAGGATTGACGATTGAGGATTGAGGATTGGGGATTGAGGATTCAGGATTGAGGATTGACGATTGAGGATAGGGAATTGATGACTGAGGATTGAGGATCTCGGATTGAGGATTGATTACTGAGGATTGAGGATTGAGGATTGAAGATTGAGTGTCGTGGACTGATGATTGAGGATTGAAGATTGAGGATTGAGAATTGATGATTGAGGATTGAAGATTGAGGACAGAGTATTGAAAACTGTGAATTGAAGATATTCTAACGAGGATTGTAAATTGAGGATTGAGGATAGAGGATTGAGGATTAAGGGTTGAGGATTGAAGTTTGAGGTTTGAGGATTGACGATTGTGGATTGAGGATTGGGGATTGAGGATTGAGGATTGATGGTTGAGGATTGAGGATTGACGATTGAGGATTTAGGATCGAGGATTAAGGATTGTGGATTGAGGATTGAGGATTGATTACTGAGGGTTGAGTATTGAGGATTGAGGATTGAAGATTGAGCATTGAGGATTGAGGATAGTGGACTGATGATTGAGGATTGAGGATTGAAGATTGAGAGTTGGGGTTGAGTATTGAAGATTGAGGATTGATGACTGAGGATTGAGGATTGAGGATTGAGGATTGGGTATGAGGATTGCAGAATGAGGATTGACGATTCAGGAATGAGGATTGAGGATTGAAGATTGAGCATTGAGGATTGAAGATGGATGATTGTGGATTCAGGATTGTGGATTGTGGATTGAGGGTTGAGGATTGAAGATTGAGTATTGAGGATTGAAGATTGAGTATTCAGGATTGAAGATTGAGGATTGAGGATTGAGGCTTGAGGACTGAGGATTGAGGATTGAAGATTGAGGATTGGGGATTGAGGATTGAGGATTGAGGATTGAGGAATGAGTATTGAGGATTCAGAATTGAGGATTGAGGATTGAAGATAGAGGGTTAAGGATTGAGGATTGGGGATTGAGGATCTAGGATTGGAGATTGACTATTGAGGATTGAGGATTGAGGATTAAGGATTGAGGAACGAGGATTGAGGATTGAGGATGACGGCTGAGGGTTGAGGATTGATGTATGAGGAACGAGGACTGAGGATTGACGATTGAGGACTGCGGATTGACGATTGAGTATTGAAGATTGAGGATTGATGACTGAGGATTGAGGATTGAGGATTGAGGATTGAGGATTGAGGATTGAGGATTGAAGATAGAAGATTGAGTATTGAGGATTGAAGATTGAGTATTGAGGTTTGAGGAATGAGGATTGAGGATGGAGGATGAGGGCTGAGGGTTGAGGATTGAGGTTTGAGTATTCAATACTGAGAATTCAGGATATTCTATTGAGTATTGAGAATTGAGGATTGATGGTTGAGTATTGAGGATTGAGGATTGAGTATTGAGGATTGAAGATTGAGGTTTGAGGATTGAGGATTGAGAGTTGAGGATGGAGGATAGAGGATTGAGGATTGAGGATTGGGTATTGAGGATTGAAGAATGAGGATTGAGGGTTGATGGTTGAGGACTGAGGATTGCAGATTGGGTATTGAGGATTGAGGATTGAAGATTGAGGATTAAGGATTGAGGATTGGGGATCGAGGATTGAGGATTGAAGGTTGAGTATTGAGGATTGAAGATTGACGTTGAGGATTGAGGATTGAGAATTGAGAATTGAGGATTGAGGGTTGAGGATTGAGGACGAGGACCGACGGTTGAGGATTGAGGTTTGAGGATTCAGGATTGAGGACTGATGACTGAGGATTGAGGATTGAGGATTGAGCATTGAGGATTGAGGATTGAAGATTGAAGATTGAGGACTGGGGATTGAGTATTGAAGTTTGAGGATTAAGGATTGAGGATTGGGTATTGAGTATCTAGGATTGGAGATTGATTATTCAGGATTGAAGATTGAGGATTGAGGATTGAGGATTGAAGATTGAGGATTCAAGATTGAGGATTGGGGATTGAGGATTGAGGATTGAGAATTGAGAATCGAAGATTGAGTATTGAGGATTGAAGATTGAGATTTGAGGATTGAGGATTGAGTATGGAGGATGAAGGCTGAGGGTTGAGGATTGAGGATGGACGATGAGGGCTGAGGGTTGAGGATTGAGGTTTGAGTATTGAATACTGAGAACTCAGGATATTCTATTGAGTATTGAGAATTGAGGATTGATGGTCGAGTATTGAGGATTGAGGATTGAGGATTAAGGGTTGAGGATTGAAGGTTCAGGTTTGAGGATTGACGATTGAGGATTGAGGATTGGGGATTGAGGATTAGGGATTGAGGATTGACGATTGAGGATTGAGGATAGAAGATTGAATATCGTGGTCTGAGGATTGAGGATTGAGGGTTGAAGATTGAGAATTGAGGACTGACGATTGAAAATTGAGGACTGAGTATTGAAAACAGAGGATTGAGGATATTCTATTGAGGATTGAAAACTGAGGATTGAGGATTGAGGATTAAGGGTTAAGTATTGAAGGTAGAGGTTTGAGGATTGACGATTGAGGATTGAGGATTGGGGATTGAGGATTGAGGATTGATGGTTGAGGATTGATGATTGATGATTGAAGATTGAGGATTGAGGATTGAGGATTGGGTATGAGGACTGCAGAATGAGGATTGACGATTCAGGATTGAGGATTGAGGGTTGAAGATTGAGTATTGAGGATTGAACGTTGACGATTGTGGATTGAGGATTGTGGATTGTGGATTGAGGGTTGAGGATTGAAGATTGAGTATTGAGGATTGAAGATTGAGTATTCAGGATTGAAGATTGAGGATTGAGGTTTGAGGCTTGAGGATTGAGGATTGAGGATTGAAGATTGAGGATTGAAGATTGAGGATTGAGTTATGAAGATTGAGTATTCATGACTGATTATTGAGGATTGAGGATTGAGGATTGAGGATTGAGGATTGAAGATTGAGTATTGATGATTGAGGATTGAGGATTGAGGATTGAGTATTGAGGATTGAGGATTCAAGATTGAGGATTGGGGATTGAGGATTGAGGATTGAGAATTGAGAATCGAAGATTGTGTATTGAGGATTGAAGATTGAGACTTGAGGATTGTGGATTGAGGATGGAGGATGAAGGCTGAGGGTTGAGGATTGAGGATGGAGGATGAGGGCTGAGGGTTGAGGATTGAGGTTTGAGTATTGAATACTGAGAATTCAGGATATTCTATTGAGTATTGTGAATTGAGGATTGATGGTCGAGTATTGAGGATTGAGGATTGAGTATTGAGGATTGAAGATTGAGGTTTGAGGATTGAGGATTGAGAATTGAGGATGAGGACTGAGGGTTGAGGATTGAGGTTTGAGGAACGAGGATTGAGGATTGAGTATTCAGGATTGAAGATTGACGATTGAGTATTGAAGATTGAGGATTGATGACTGAGGATTGAGGATTGAGGATTGAGGATTGAGGATTGAGGATTGAGGATTGAGGATTCAGGATTGATGGTTGAGGATTGAGGATTGACGATTGAGGATTGAGGTTTGAAGATTGAGTGACGTGGACTGAGGATTGAGGATTGAGGGTTGAAGATTGAGAATTGAGGACTGACGATTGACGATTGTGGACTGAGTATTGAAAACTGAGAATTGGGGATATCCTATTGAGGATTGAAAATTGAGGATTGAGGATTGAGGATTGAGGATTAAGGGTTGAGGATTGAAGGTTCAGGTTTGAGGATTGACGATTGAGGATTGAGGATTGGGGATTGAGGATTCAGGATTGAGGATTGACGATTGAGGATTGAGGATAGAAGATTGAATATCGTGGTCTGAGGATTGAGGATTGAGGGTTGAAGATTGAGGATTGAGGACTGACGACTGAAAATTGAGGACTGAGTATTGAAAACAGAGGATTGAGGATATTCTATTGAGGATTGAAAACTGAGGATTGAGGATTGAGGATTAAGGGTTAAGGATTGAATGTTGAGGTTTGAGGATTGACGATTGAGGATTGAGGATTGGGGATTGAGGATTGATGATTGATGGTTGAGGTTTGATGATTGATGATTGAAGATTGAGGACTGAGGATTGAGGACTGAGGGGTGAGGATTGAGTGCTGTGAATTTATGATTGACAATCGAATATTGAGTGTTGATGCTTGAGGACTGAGGATTGAGCTTCGAGTATTGAGGATTGAGGATTGAGGCTTGAGGACTGAGGATTGAGGATTGAATATTGAGGATCGAGAATTGATGACTGAGGATTGAGGATCGAGGATTGAGGATTGATTACTGAGGATTGAGGATTGAGGATTGAGGATTAAGGATTGAGGATTGAGGATTGATTGTTGAGGATTGATTATTGACGATTGAGGATTGAGGATTGAAGATTGAGTGTCGTGGACTGATGATTCAGGACTGAAGATTGAGGATTGAGAATTGATGATTGAGGATTGAAGATTGAGGACAGAGTATTGAAAACTGTGAATTGAAGATATTCTAAGGAGGATTGAAAATTGAGGATTGAGGATAGAGGATTGAGCATTAAGGGTTGAGGATTGAAGTTTGAGGTTTGAGGATTGACGATTGTGGATTGAGGATTGGGGATTGAGGATTGAGGATTGATGGTTGAGGATAGAGGATTGACGATTGAGGATTTAGGATCGAGGATTGAGGATTGTGGATTGAGGATTGAGGATTGATTACTGAGGGTTGAGTATTGAGGATTGAGGATTGAAGATTGAGCATTGAGGATTGAGGATAGAGGACTGATGATTGAGGATTGAGGATTGAAGATTGATGGTTGGGCTTGAGGATTGAGGATTGAGGATTGAGAATCGAAGATTGAGTATTGAGGATTGAAGGTTGAGGTTTGAGGATTGAGGATTGAGGATGGAGGATGAGGGCTGATGGTTGAGGATTGAGGATTGAAGTATGAAGATTGAGTATTGAGGATTGAAGATTGAGGATTGAGGATTGAGGATTGAGGATGGAGGATGAGGGCTGAGGGTTGAGGATTGAGGTTTGAGTATTGAATACTGAGAATTCAGGATATTCTATTGAGTATTGAGAATTGAGAATTGATAGTTGAGGGTTGAGTGTTGTGAGTTGAGGATTGAGCATTGAATATAGAGAATTGAAGTTTGAGGAATGAGGATTCAGGATTGAGGATTGAGGATTGAGGCCTGCGGGTTGAGGATTGAGGTTTGAGAATTGAGGATATACAATTGAATATTGAGGATTGAGGCTTGAGGACTGAGGATTGAGGGTTGAAGATTGAGAATTGAGGACTGACGATTGAAAATTGAGGACTGAGTATTGAAAACAGAGGATTGAGGATATTCTATTGAGGATTGAAAACTGAGGATTGAGGATTGAGGATTAAGGGTTAAGGATTGAAGGTTGAGGTTTGAGGATTGACGATTGAGGATTGAGGATTGGGGATTGAGGACTGAGGATTGATGGTTGATGATTGATGATTGATGATTGAAGATTGAGGATTGAGGATTGAGGATTGGGTATGAGGACTGCAGAATGAGGATTGACGATTCAGGATTGAGGATTGAGGATTGAAGATTGAGTATTGAGGATTGAAGGTTGATGATTGTGGATTGAGGATTGTGGATTGTGGATTGAGGGTTGAGGGTTGAAGATTGAGTATTCAGGATTGAAGATTGAGTATTCAGGATTGAAGATTGAGGATTGAGGATTGAGGCTTGAGGATTGAGGATTGAGGATTGAAGATTGAGGATTGGGGATTGAGGATTGAGGATTCAGGATTGAGAATTGAGGATTGAGGATTGAAGGTTGAGGGTTAAGGATTGAGGATTGGGGATTGAGGATCTAGGAATGGAGATTGACTATTGAGGATTGAGGATTGAGGATTAAGGATTGAGGAACGAGGATTGGGGATTGAGCATGACGGCTGAGGGTTGAGGATTGATGTATGAGGAACGAGGATTGAGGATTGAGGATTGAGGACTGCGGATTGACGATTGAGTATTGAAGATTGAGGATTGATGACTGAGGATTGAGGATTGAGAATTGAGGATTGAGGATTGAGGATTGAAGATAGAAGATTGAGTATTGAGGATTGAAGATTGAGGATTGAGGTTTGAGGATTGCGGATTGAGGATGGAGGATGAGGGCTGAGGGTTGAGGATTGAGGTTTGAGTATTGAATACTGAGAATTCAGGATATTCTATTGAGTATTGAGAATTCAGGATTGATGGTTGAGTATTGAGGATTGAGGATTGAGTATTGAGGATTGAAGATTGAGGTTTGAGGATTGAGGATTGAGAATTGAGGATGGAGGATAGAGGATTGAGGATGGAGGATTGGGTATTGAGGATTGAAGAATGAGGATTGAGGGTTGAGTGTTGAGGGCTGAGGAATGCAGATTGGGTATTGAGGATTGAGGATTGAAGATTGAGGATTAAGGATTGAGGATTGGGGATTGAGGATTGAGGATTGAAGGTTGAGTATTGAGTATTGAAGATTGACGTTTGAGGATTGAGGATTGAGAATTGAGAATTGAGGATTGAGGGTTGAGGATTGAGGACGAGGACCGACGGTTGAGGATTGAGGTTTGAGGATTGAGGATTGAGGACCGATGACTGAGGATTGAGGATTGAGGATTGAGCATTGAGGATTGAAGATTGAAGATTGAGGACTGGGGATTGAGGATTGAAGATTGAGGATTAAGGATTGAGGATTGGGCATCGAGTATCTAGGATTGGAGATTGATTATTCAGGATTGAAGATTGAGGATTGAGGATTGAGGATTGAGAATTGAGAATTGAGGATGAGGACTGAGGGTTGAGGATTGAGGTTTGAAGAATGAGGATTGAGGATTGAGGATTGAGGATTGAGGATTGAGGATTGAGGATTGTGGATTGTGGATTGAGTGTTGAGGATTGAAGATTGAGTATTGAGGATTGAAGGTTGAGTATTCAGGATTGAAGATTGACGATTGAGTATTGAAGATTGAGGATTGACGACTGAGGATTGAGGATTGAGGATTGAGGATTGAGGATTGAGGATTGAGGATTGAGGATTCAGGATTTGATGGTTGAGGACTGAGGATTGACGATTGAGTATTGAGGTTTGAAGATTGAGTGACGTGGACTGAGGATTGAGGATTGAGGGTTGAAGATTGAGAATTGAGGACTGACGATTGATGATTGTGGACTGAGTATTGAAAACTGAGAATTGGGGATATCCTATTGAGGATTGAAAATTGAGGATTGAGGATTGAGGATTGAGGATTAAGGGTTGAGGATTGAAGGTTCAGGTTTGAGGATTGACGATTGAGGATTGAGGATTGGGGATTGAGGATTCAGGATTGAGGATTGACGATTGAGGATAGGGAATTGATGACTGAGGATTGAGGATCGAGGATTGAGGATTGATTACTGAGGATTGAGGATTGAGGATTGAAGATTGAGTGTCGTGGACTGATGATTGAGGATTGAAGATTGAGGATTGAGAATTGATGATTGAGGATTGAAGATTGAGGACAGAGTATTGAAAACTGTGAATTGAAGATATTCTAACGAGGATTGAAAATTGAGGATTGAGGATAGAGGATTGAGGATTAAGGGTTGAGGATTGAAGTTTGAGGTTTGAGGATTGACGATTGTGGATTGAGGATTGGGGATTGAGGATTGAGGATTGATGGTTGAGGATTGAGGATTGACGATTGAGGATTTAGGATCGAGGATTGAGGATTGTGGATTGAGGATTGAGGATTGATTACTGAGGGTTGAGTATTGAGGATTGAGGATTGAAGATTGAGCATTGAGGATTGAGGATAGTGGACTGATGATTGAGGATTGAGGATTGAAGATTGAGAGTTGGGGTTGAGTATTGAAGATTGAGGATTGATGACTGAGGATTGAGGATTGAGGATTGAGGATTGGGTATGAGGATTGCAGAATGAGGATTGACGATTCAGGATTGAGGATTGAGGATTGAAGATTGAGTATTGAGGATTGAAGATTGATGATTGTGGATTCAGGATTGTGGATTGTGGATTGAGGGTTGAGGATTGAAGATTGAGTATTGAGGATTGAAGATTGAGTATTCAGGATTGAAGATTGAGGATTGAGGATTGAGGCTTGAGGACTGAGGATTGAGGATTGAAGATTGAGGATTGGGGATTGAGGATTGAGGATTGAGGATTGAGGAATGAGTATTGAGGATTCAGAATTGAGGATTGAGGATTGAAGATTGAGGGTTAAGGATTGAGGATTGGGGATTGAGGATCTAGGATTGGAGATTGACTATTGAGGATTGAGGATTGAGGATTAAGGATTGAGGAACGAGGATTGAGGATTGAGGATGACGGCTGAGGGTTGAGGATTGATGTATGAGGAACGAGGACTGAGGATTGAGGATTGAGGACTGCGGATTGACGATTGAGTATTGAAGATTGAGGATTGATGACTGAGGATTGAGGATTGAGGATTGAGGATTGAGGATTGAGGATTGAGGATTGAAGATAGAAGATTGAGTATTGAGGATTGAAGATTGAGTATTGAGGTTTGAGGAATGAGGATTGAGGATGGAGGATGAGGGCTGAGGGTTGAGGATTGAGGTTTGAGTATTCAATACTGAGAATTCAGGATATTCTATTGAGTATTGAGAATTGAGGATTGAGGGTTGAGTATTGAGGATTGAGGATTGAGTATTGAGGATTGAAGATTGAGGTTTGAGGATTGAGGATTGAGAATTGAGGATGGAGGATAGAGGATTGAGGATTGAGGATTGGGTATTGAGGATTGAAGAATGAGGATTGAGGGTTGAGGGTTGAGGACTGAGGATTGCAGATTGGGTATTGAGGATTGAGGATTGAAGATTGAGGATTAAGGATTGAGGATTGGGGATCGAGAATTGAGGATTGAAGGTTGAGTATTGAGGATTGAAGATTGACGTTGAGGATTGAGGATTGAGAATTGAGAATTGAGGATTGAGGGTTGAGGATTGAGGACGAGGACCGACGGTTGAGGATTGAGGTTTGAGGATTCAGGATTGAGGACTGATGACTGAGGATTGAGGATTGAGGATTGAGCATTGAGGATTGAGGATTGAAGATTGAAGATTGAGGACTGGGGATTGAGTATTGAAGTTTGAGGATTAAGGATTGAGGATTGGGTATTGAGTATCTAGGATTGGAGATTGATTATTCAGGATTGAAGATTGAGGATTGAGGATTGAGGATTGAAGATTGAGGATTCAAGATTGAGGATTGGGGATTGAGGATTGAGGATTGAGAATTGAGAATCGAAGATTGAGTATTGAGGATTGAAGATTGAGATTTGAGGATTGAGGATTGAGTATGGAGGATGAAGGCTGAGGGTTGAGGATTGAGGATGGAGGATGAGGGCTGAGGGTTGAGGATTGAGGTTTGAGTATTGAATACTGAGAACTCAGGATATTCTATTGAGTATTGAGAATTGAGGATTGATGGTCGAGTATTGAGGATTGAGGATTGAGGATTAAGGGTTGAGGATTGAAGGTTCAGGTTTGAGGATTGACGATTGAGGATTGAGGATTGGGGATTGAGGATTGAGGATTGAGGATTGACGATTGAGGATTGAGGATAGAAGATTGAATATCGTGGTCTGAGGATTGAGGATTGAGGGTTGAAGATTGAGAATTGAGGACTGACGATTGAAAATTGAGGACTGAGTATTGAAAACAGAGGATTGAGGATATTCTATTGAGGATTGAAAACTGAGGATTGAGGATTGAGGATTAAGGGTTAAGGATTGAAGGTTGAGGATTGAGCATTGACGATTGAGGATTGAGGATTGGGGATTGAGGATTGAGGATTGATGGTTGAGGATTGATGATTGATGATTGAAGATTGAGGATTGAGGATTGAGGATTGGGTATGAGGACTGCAGAATGAGGATTGACGATTCAGGATTGAGGATTGAGGATTGAAGATTGAGTATTGAGGATTGAAGGTTGATGATTGTGGATTGAGGATTGTGGATTGTGGATTGAGGGTTGAGGATTAAAGATTGAGTATTGAGGATTGAAGATTGAGTATTCAGGATTGAAGATTCAGGATTGAGGATTGAGGCTTGAGGATTGAGGATTGAGGATTGAAGATTGAGGATTGGGGATTGAGGATTGAGGATTCAGGATTGAGAATTGAGGATTGAGGATTGAAGGTTGAGGGTTAAGGATTGAGGATTGGGGATTGAGGATCTAGGATTGGAGATTGACTATTGAGGATTGAGGATTGAGGATTAAGGATTGAGGAACGAGGATTGAGGATTGAGCATGACGGCTGAGGGTTGAGGATTGATGTATGAGGAACGAGGATTGAGGATTGAGGATTGAGGACTGCGGATTGACGATTGAGTATTGAAGATTGAGGATTGATGACTGAGGATTGAGGATTGAGGATTGAGGATTGAGGCTTGAGGATTGAGTATTGAGGATTGAAGATTGAGGATTGGGGATTGAGGATTGAGGATTGAGAATTGAGGATTGAGGATTGAAAATTGAGGATTAAGGATTGAGGATTGGGGATTGAGGATCTAGGATTGGAGACTGACCATTGAGGATTGAGGATTGAGGTTTGAGGATTGAGGAACGAGGATTGAGGATTGAGGATTGAGGACTGCGGATTGACGATTGAGTACTGAAGATTGAGGATTGATGGCTGAGGATTGAGGATTGAGGATTGAGGATTGAGGATTGAGGATTGAAGATTGAAGATTGAGTATTGAGGATTGAAGATTGAGGATTGGGGATTCAGGATTGAGGATGGAGGATGAGGGCTGAGGGTTGAGGATTGAGGTTTGAGTATTGAATACTGAGAATTCAGGATATTCGATTGAGTATTGAGAATTGAGGATTGATGGTTGAGTATTGAGGATTGAGGATTGAGTATTGAAGATTGAAGATTGAGGTTTGAGGATTGAGGATTGAGAATTGAGGATGAGGACTGAGGGTTGAGGATTGAGGTTTGAGGAACGAGGATTGAGGATTGAGAATTGAGGACTGAGGATTGACGATTGAGTATTGACGACTGAGTATTGAGTATTGAGGGTTGATGACTGAGGATTGAGGATTGAGGATTGAGGATTGATGGTTGAGTATTGAGAATTGAGGATTGAGTATTGAGGATTGAAGATTGAGGTTTGAGGATTGATTATTGAGTATTGAGGATTCAAGATTGAGGATTGAGGATTGAGAATTGAGAATTGAGGATGAGGACTGAGGGTTGAGGATTCAGGTTCGAAGAATGAGGATTGAGGGTTGAGGATTGAGGATTGAGTTATGAAGATTGAGTATTCATGACTTATGGTTGAGGATTGAGGATTGAGGATTGAGGACTGAGGATTGAGGATTGAGGATTGAGCATTGAGGATTGAAGATTGAGGAGTGGGGATTGAGGATTGAAGATTGAGGATTAAGGATTTAGGATTGGGGATTGAGTATCTAGGATTGGAGATTGATTATTCAGGATTGAAGATAGAGGATTGAGGATTGAGGATTGAGAATTGAGAATTGAGGATGAGGACTGAGGGTTGAGGATTGAGGTTTGAAGAATGAGGATTGAGGATTGAGGATTGAGGATTGAGGATTGAGGAATGAGGATTGTGGATTGTGGATTGAGTGTTGAGGATTGAACATTGAGTATTGAGGATTGAAGGTTGAGTATTCAGGATTGAAGATTGACGATTGAGTATTGAAGATTGAGGATTGATGACTGAGGATTGATGGTTGAGGATTGATGATTGATGATTGAAGATTGAGGACTGAGGATTGAGGACTGAGGGGTGAGGATTGAGTGCTGTGAATTTATGATTGACAATCGAATATTGAGTGTTGAGGCTTGAAGACTGAGGATTGAGCTTCGAGTATTGAGGATTGAGGATTGAGGCTTGAGGACTGAGGATTGAGGATTGAATATTGAGGATCGAGAATCGATGACTGAGGATTGAGGATCGAGGGTTGAGGATTGATTACTGAGGATTGAGGATTGAGGATTGAGGATTGATTGTTGAGGATTGATTATTGACGATTGAGAATTGAGGATTGAAGATTGAGTGTCGTGGACTGATGATTGAGGATTGAAGATTGAGGATTGAGAATTGATGATTGAGGATTGAAGATTGAGGACAGAGTATTGAAAACTGTGAATTGAAGATATTCTAACGAGGATTGAAAATTGAGGATTGAGGAAAGAGGATTGAGGATTAAGGGTTGAGGATTGAAGTTTGAGGTTTGAGGATTGACGATTGTGGATTGAGGATTGGGGATTGAGAATTGAGGATTGATGGTTGAGGATTGAGGATTGACGATTGAGGATTTAGGATCGAGGATTGAGGATTGTGGATTGAGGATTGAGGATTGATTACTGAGGGTTGAGTATTGAGGATTGAGGATTGAAGATTGAGCATTGAGGATTGAGGATAGAGGACTGATGATTGAGGATTGAGGATTGAAGATTGAGGGTTGGGGTTAAGGATTGAGGATTGAGGATTGAGAATCGAAGATTGAGTATTGAGGATTCAAGTTTGAGGTTTGAGGATTGAGGATTGAGAATGGAGGATGAGGGCTGAGGGTTGAGGATTGAGGTCTGAGTATTGAATACTGAGAATTCAGGATATTCTATTGAGTATTGAGAATTGAGGATTGATGGATGAGATTTAGGATTGAGGATTGAGTATTGAGGATTGAAGATTGAGGTTTGAGGATTGAGAATTGAGAATTGAGGATGAGGTCTGAGGGTTGAGGATTGAGGTTTGAGGAACGGGGATTGAGGATTGAGAATTGAGGACTGAGGATTGACGATTGAGTATTGAAGATTGAGGATTGATGACTGAGGATTGAGGATTGAGGATTGAGGATTGGGTATGAGGATTGAAGAATGAGGATTGACGATTCAGGATTGAGGATTGAGGATTGAAGATTGAGTATTGAGGATTGAAGGTTGATGATTGAGGATTGAGGATTGTGGATTGTGGATTGAGGGTTGAGGATTGAAGATTGAGTATTGAGGATTGAAGATTGAGTATTCAGGATTGAAGATTGAGGATTGAGGATTGAGTTATGAAGATTGAGTATCCATGACTGGTGATTGAGGATTGAGGATTGAGGATTGAGTATTGAGGATTGAAGATTGAGTATTGATGATTGAGGATTGAGTATTGAGGATTGAGGATTGACGATTGAGGTTTGAGGATTGAGGATTGAGGATTGAGGATGAGGACTGAGGGTTGAGGATTGAGGTTTGAGGAACGAGGATTGATGATTGAGTATTGAGGACTGAGGATTGACGATTGAGTATTGAGGATTGAGGATTGATGACTGAGGATTGAGGATTGAGGATTGAAGATTGAGTATTCAGGATTGAGGATTGAGGCTTGAGGATTGAGGATTGATGATTGAAGATTGAGGATTGGGAGTTGAGGGTTGAGGATTGAGGATTGAGTATTGAGGATTGAGGATTGAGGATTGTGGATTGTGGATTCAGTGTTGAGGATTGAAGATTGAGTATTGAGGATTGAATATTGAGTATTCAGGATTGAAGATTGACGATTGAGTATTGAAGATTGAGGATTGATGACTGAGGATTGAGGAATGAGGATTGAGGATTGAGGATTGAGGATTGAAGGTTGAAGATTGAGTGTTGAGGATTGAAGATTGAGGATTGAGGATTGAGGATTGAGGATGGAGGATGAGGGCTGAGGGTTGAGGATTGGGGTTTGAGTATTGAATACTGAGAATTCAGGATATTCTATTGAGTATTGAGAATTGAGGATTGATGGTTGAGTATTGAGGATTGAGGATTCAGTATTGAGGATTGAAGATTGAGGTTTGAGGATTGAGGATTGAGAATTGAGGATGAGGACTGAGGGTTGAGGATTGAGGTTTGAGGAACGAGGATTGAGGATTGAGAATTGAGGACTGAGGATTGACGATTGAGTATTGACGATTGAGTATTGAGGATTGAGGATTGATGACTGAGGATTGAGGATTGAGGATTGAGGATTGAGGATTGAGGATGATAGCTGAGGGCTGAGGATTGAGGTATGCGGACTGAGGACTGAGGATTGAGGATTGAGAATTGAGGATTGAGGATTGAGGCTTGAAGATTGAGGATTGGTTATTGAGGATTGAAGAATGAGGATTGAGGGTTTATGGTTGAGGACTGAGGATTGCAGATTGGGTATTGAGGATTGAGGATTGAAGATTGAGGATTAAGGATTGAGGATTGGGGATTGAGGATTGAGGATTGAAGGTTGAGTATTGAGGATTGAAGATTGACGTTTGAGGATTGAGGATTGAGAATTGAGAATTGAGGATTGAGGGTTGAGGATTGAGGACGAGGACTGACGGTTGAGGATTGAGGTTTGAGGTTTGATGATTGAGGATTGAGGACTGAGGTTTAAGGATTGAGGATTGAGGATGGAGAATGAGGGCTGAGGGTTGAGGATTGAGGTCTGAGGATTGAATACTGAGAATTCAGGATATTCTATTGAGTATTGAGAATTGAGTATTGATGGTTGCGTATTGAGCTCTGAGGATTGAGTATTGAGTATTGAGGTTTGAGGTTCGATGATTGAGGATTGAGGACTGAGGATTGAGGATTGAGGATTGAGGATTGAGCATTGAGGATTGAAGATTGAGGAGTGGGGATTGAGGATTGAAGATTGAGGATTAAGGATTTAGGATTGGGGATTGAGTATCTAGGATTGGAGATTGATTATTCAGGATTGAAGATTGAGGATTGAGGATTGAGGATTGAGAATTGAGAATTGAGGATGAGGACTGAGGGTTGAGGATTGAGGTTTGAAGAATGAGGATTGAGGATTGAGGATTGAGGATTGAGGATTGAGGATTGAGGATTGAGTTATGAAGATTGAGTATTCATGACTCATGATTGAGGATTGAGGATTGAGGATTGAGGATTGAGGATTGAGGATTGACGATTGAGGATTGAAGATTGAGGATTGGGGACTGAGGATTGAGGATTGAGTATTGAGAATCGAAGATTGAGTATTGAGGATTGAAGATTGAGGTTTGAGGATTGAGGATTGAGCATGGAGGATGAGGGCTGAGTGTTGAGGATTGAGGTTTGAGTATTGAATACTGAGAGTTCAGGATATTCTATTGAGTATTGAGAGTTGAGGATCGATGGTTGAGTATTGAGGATTGAGGGTTGAGTATTGAGGATTGAGAATTGAGGATTGAGGATTGAAGATTGAGGATGAAGGATTGAGGATTGGGGATTGAGGATCTAGGATTGGAGATTGACTATTGAGGATTGAGGATTGAGTATTGAGGATTGAGGAACGAGTATTGAGGATTGTGGATGATGGCTGAGGGTTGAGGATTGTTGTTTGAGGAACGAGGATTGAGGATTGAGGATTGAGGACTGCGGATTGACGATTGAGTATTGAAGATTGAGGATTGATGACTGAGGATTGAGGATTGAGGATTGAGGATTGAGGAATGAAGATTGAAGATTGAAGATTGAGTATTGAGGATTGAAGATTGAGGATTGAGGATTGACGATTGAGTATTGAGGATTGAGGAACGAGTATTGAGGATTGAGGATGATGGCTGAGGGTTGACGATTGATGTTTGAGGAACGAGGATTGAGGATTGAGGACTGCGGATTGACGATTGAGTATTGAAGATTGAGGATTGATGACTGAGGATTGAGGATTGAGGATTGAGGATTGACGATTGAAGATTGAAGATTGAAGATTGTGTATTGAGGATTGAAGATTGAGGATTGAGGATTGACGATTGAGTATTGAGTATTGAAGATTGATGACTGAGGATTGAGGATTGAGGATTGAGGATGATGGCTGAGTGTTGAGGATTGAGGTTTGAGGACTGAGGACTGAGGATTGAGGATTGAGAATTGAGGATTGAGGATTGAGTGTTGAAGATTGAGGATTGGGTACTGAGGATTGAAGAATGAGGATTGAGGGTTGAAGGTTGAGGACTGAGGATTGCAGATTGGGTATTGAGGATTGAGGATTGAAGATTGAGGATTAAGGATTGAGGATTGAGGATTGAAGATTGAGGATTAAGGATTGAGGATTGGGGATTGAGGATTGATGATTGAAGGTTGAGTATTCAGGATTGAAGATTGACGATTGAGGTTTGAGTATTGAATACTGAGAATTCAGGATATTCTATTGAGTATTGAGAATTGAGGATTGATGGTTGCGTATTGAGGATTGAGGATTGAGTATTGAGTATTGAGGGTTGAAGGTTGAGGATTGGGGATTGAGGATTGAGGATTGAGAATTGAGAATCGAAGATTGAGTATTGAGGATTGAAGATTGAGGTTTGACGATTGAGGATTGAGGATGAAGGATGAGGGCTGAGGGTTGAGGATTGAGGTTTGAGTATTGAATACTGAGAATTCAGGATATTCTATTGAGTATTGAGAGTTGAGGATTGATGGTTGCGTACTGAGGATTGAGGCATGAGTATTGAGTATTGAGGGTTGAAGATTGAGGTTTGAGGATTGAGGATTGAGAATTGAGGATGAGGACTGAGGGTTGAGGATTGAGGTTTGAGGAACGAGGATTGAGGATTGAGAATTGAGGACTGAGAATTGAGAGTCGAAGATTGAGTATTGAGGATTGAAGATTGAGGTTTGAGGATTGAGGATTGAGTATTGAGGATTGAGGAACGAGTATTGAGGATTGAGGATGATGGCTGAGGGCTGAGGATTGATGTTTGAGGAACGAGGATTGAGGATTGAGGATTGAGGACTGCGGATTGACGATTGAGCATTGAAGATTGAGGATTGATGACTGAGGATTGAGGATTGAGGATTGAGGATTGAGGATTGAAGATTGAAGATTGAAGATTGAGTATTGAGGATTGAAGATTGAGGACTGAGGATTGACGATTGAGTATTGAATATTGAAGATTGATGACTGAGGATTGAGGATTGAGGATAGAGGATTGAGGATTGAGGATTGAGGATGATGGCTGAGTGTTGAGGATTGAGGTTTGAGGACTGAGGACTGAGGATTGAGGATTGAGAATTGAGGATTGAGGATTGAGGGTTGAAGATTGAGGATTGGGTATTGAGGATTGAAGAATGAGGATTGAGGGTTGAAGGTTGAGGACTGAGGATTGCAGATTGGGTATTGAGGATTGAGGATTGAAGATTGAGGATTAAGGATTGAGGATTGAGGATTGAAGATTGAGGATTAAGGATTGAAGATTGAGGTTTGAGGATTGAGGATTGAGCATGGAGGATGAGGGCTGAGGGTTGAGGACTGAGGTTTGAGTATTGAATACTGAGAATTCAGGATATTCTATTGAGTATTGAGAGTCGAGGATTGATGGTTGAGTATTGAGGACTGAGGGTTGAGTATTGAGGATTGAAGAGTGACGTTTGAGGATTGAGGATTGACGATTGAGTATTGAATATTGAAGATTGATGACTGAGGATTGAGGATTGAGGATAGAGGATTGAGGATTGAGGATTGAGGATGATGGCTGAGTGTTGAGGATTGAGGTTTGAGGACTGAGGACTGAGGATTGAGGATTGAGGATTGAGGAACGAGGATTGGGGATTGAGAATTGAGGACTGGGGATTGACGATTGAGTATCTAGGATTGAGGAACGAGGATTGAGGATTGAGGGTTGAGTATTGAGGATTGGGTATTGAGGATTGAAGATTGAGCATTGAGGATTGAAGGTTGATGATTGAGGATTGAGGATTGTGGATTGTGGATTGAGGGTTGAGGATTGAAGATTGAGTATTGAGGATTGAAGATTGAGTGTTCAGGTTTGAAGATTGAGGATTGAGGATTGAGACTTGAGGATTGAGGATTGAGGATTGAAGATTGAGGATTGGGGATTGAGGATTGAGGATTGAGGATTGAGTATTGAGGATTGAGAATTGAGGATTGAGGATTGAAGATTGAGGATTAAGGATTGAGGACTGGGGATTGAGGATCTAGGATTGGAGATTGACTATTGAGGATTGAGTATTGAGTATTGAGGATTAAGGAACGAGGATTGAGGATTGAGGATGATGGCTGAGGGTTGAGGATTGATGTTTGAGGAACGAGGATTGAGGATTGAGGATTGAGGACTGCGGATTGACGATTGAGTATTGAAGATTGAGGATTGATGACTGAGGATTGAGGATTGAGGGTTGAGGATTGAGGATTGAAGATTGAAGATTGAAGATTGAGTATTGAGGATTGAAGATTGAGGATTGAGGATTGAGGATTGAGGATTGAGGATTGAAGGTTGAGAATTGATGATTGAGGATTGAGGATTGAGGATTGAGGATGGAGGATGTAGGCTGAGGGTTGAGGATTGAGGATGGAGGATGCGGGCTGAGGGTTGAGGATTGAGGTTTGAGTATTGAATACTGAGAATTCAGGATATTCTATTGAGTATTGTGAATTGAGGATTGATGGTCGAGTTTTGAGGATTGAGGATTGAGTATTGAGGATTGAAGATTAAGGTTTGAGGATTGAGGATTGAGAATTGAGGATGAGGACTGAGGGTTGAGGATTGAGGTTTGAGGAACGAGGATTGAGGTTTGAGAATTGAGGACTGAGGATTGACGATTGAGTATTGAGGATTGAGGATTGATGACTGAGGATAGAGGATTGAGGATTGAAGATTGAGGATTAAGGATTGAGGATTGAGGATTGAAGGTTGAGGATTAAGGATTGAAGATTGAGGTTTGAGGATTGAGGATTGAGCATGGAGGATGAGGGCTGAGGGTTGAGGACTGAGGTTTGAGTATTGAATACTGAGAATTCAGGATATTCTATTGAGTATTGAGAGTCGAGGATTGATGGTTGAGTATTGAGGACTGAGGGTTGAGTATTGAGGATTGAAGAGTGACGTTTGAGGATTGAGGATTGACGATTGAGTATTGAATATTGAAGATTGATGACTGAGGATTGAGGATTGAGGATAGAGGATTGAGGATTGAGGATTGAGGATGATGGCTGAGTGTTGAGGATTGAGGTTTGAGGACTGAGGACTGAGGATTGAGGATTGAGGATTGAGGAACGAGGATTGAGGATTGAGAATTGAGGACTGGGGATTGACGATTGAGTATCTAGGATTGAGGAACGA
Source organism: Calliopsis andreniformis (assembly GCF_051401765.1). NCBI lineage: Eukaryota > Metazoa > Arthropoda > Insecta > Hymenoptera > Andrenidae > Calliopsis > Calliopsis andreniformis. Next base: position 2,018,089 of record NW_027480493.1, read on the forward strand.
GGATTGAGGATTGAGGGTTGAGTATTGAGGATTGGGTATTGAGGATTGAAGATTGAGCATTGAGGATTGAAGGTTGATGATTGAGGATTGAGGATTGTGGATTGTGGATTGAGGGTTGAGGATGAAGATTGAGTATTGAGGATTGAAGATTGAGTGTTCAGGATTGAAGATTGAGGATTGAGGATTGAGACTTGAGGATTGAGGATTGAGGATTGAAGATTGAGGATTGGGGATTGAGGATTGAGGATTGAGGATTGAGTATTGAGGATTGAGAATTGAGGATTGAGGATTGAAGATTGAGGATTAAGGATTGAGGATTGGGGATTGAGGATCTAGGATTGGAGATTGACTATTGAGGATTGAGTATTGAGTATTGAGGATTAAGGAACGAGGATTGAGGATTGAGGATGATGGCTGAGGGTTGAGGATTGATGTTTGAGGAACGAGGATTGAGGATTGAGGATTGAGGACTGCGGATTGACGATTGAGTATTGAAGATTGAGGATTGATGACTGAGGATTGAGGATTGAGGGTTGAGGATTGAGGATTGAAGATTGAAGATTGAAGATTGAGTATTGAGGATTGAAGATTGAGGATTGAGGATTGAGGATTGAGGATTGAGGATTGAAGGTTGAGAATTGATGATTGAGGATTGAGGATTGAGGATTGAGGATGGAGGATGTAGGCTGAGGGTTGAGGATTGAGGATGGAGGATGCGGGCTGAGGGTTGAGGATTGAGGTTTGAGTATTGAATACTGAGAATTCAGGATATTCTATTGAGTATTGTGAATTGAGGATTGATGGTCGAGTTTTGAGGATTGAGGATTGAGTATTGAGGATTGAAGATTAAGGTTTGAGGATTGAGGATTGAGAATTGAGGATGAGGACTGAGGGTTGAGGATTGAGGTTTGAGGAACGAGGATTGAGGTTTGAGAATTGAGGACTGAGGATTGACGATTGAGTATTGAGGATTGAGGATTGATGACTGAGGATAGAGGATTGAGGATTGAGGATTGGGTATTGAGGATTGAAGAATGAGGATTGACGATTCAGGATTGAGGATTGAGGACTGAAGATTGAGGCTTGAGGATTGAGGATTGAGGATTGAAGATTGAGGATTGGGGATTGAGGATTGAGGATTGAGGATTGAGTATTGAGGATTGAGAATTGAGGATTGAGGATTGAAAATTGAGGATTAAGGATTGAGGATTGGGGATTGAGGATCTAGGATTGGAGATTGACCATTGAGGATTGAGGATTGAGGTTTGAGGATTGAGGAACGAGGATTGAGGATTGTGGATGATGGCTGAGGGATGAGGATTGATGTTTGAGGAACGAGGATTGAGGATTGAGGATTGAGGACTGCGGATTGACGATTGAGTACTGAAGATTGAGGATTGATGACTGAGGATTGAGGATTGAGTATTGAGGATTGAGGATTGAGGATTGAAGATTGATGATTGAGTATTGAGGATTGAAGATTGACGATTGAGGTTTGAGGATTGAGGATTGAGGATTGAGGATGAGGACTGAGGGTTGAGGATTGAGGTTTGAGGAACGAGGATTGATGATTGAGTATTGAGGACTGAGGATTGACGATTGAGTATTGAGGATTGAGGATTGATGACTGAGGATTGAGGATTGAGGATTGAAGATTGAGTATTCAGGATTGAGGATTGAGGCTTGAGGATTGAGGATTGAGGATTGAAGATTGAGGATTGGGAGTTGAGGGTTGAGGATTGAGGATTGAGTATTGAGGATTGAGGATTGAGGATTGTGGATTGTGGATTCAGTGTTGAGGATTGAAGATTGAGTATTGAGGATTGAATATTGAGTATTCAGGATTGAAGATTGACGATTGAGTATTGAAGATTGAGGATTGATGACTGAGGATTGAGGAATGAGGATTGAGGATTGAGGATTGAGGATTGAAGGTTGAATATTGAGTGTTGAGGATTGAAGATTGAGGATTGAGGATTGAGGATTGAGGATGGAGGATGAGGGCTGAGGGTTGAGGATTGGGGTTTGAGTATTGAATACTGAGAATTCAGGATATTCTATTGAGTATTGAGAATTGAGGATTGATGGTTGAGTATTGAGGATTGAGGATTCAGTATTGAGGATTGAAGATTGAGGTTTGAGGATTGAGGATTGAGAATTGAGGATGAGGACTGAGGGTTGAGGATTGAGGTTTGAGGAACGAGGATTGAGGATTGAGAATTGAGGACTGAGGATTGACGATTGAGTATTGACGATTGAGTATTGAGGATTGAGGATTGATGACTGAGGATTGAGGATTGAGGATTGAGGATTGAGACTTGAGGATTGAGGATTGAGGATTGAAGATTGAGGATTGGGGATTGAGGATTGAGGATTGAGGATTGAGTATTGAGGATTGAGAATTGAGGATTGAGGATTGAAGATTGAGGATTAAGGATTGAGGATTGGGGATTGAGGATCTAGGATTGGAGATTGACTATTGAGGATTGAGTATTGAGTATTGAGGATTAAGGAACGAGGATTGAGGATTGAGGATGATGGCTGAGGGTTGAGGATTGATGTTTGAGGAACGAGGATTGAGGATTGAGGATTGAGGACTGCGGATTGACGATTGAGTATTGAAGATTGAGGATTGATGACTGAGGATTGAGGATTGAGGGTTGAGGATTGAGGATTGAAGATTGAAGATTGAAGATTGAGTATTGAGGATTGAAGATTGAGGATTGAGGATTGAGGATTGAGGATTGAGGATTGAAGGTTGAGAATTGATGATTGAGGATTGAGGATTGAGGATTGAGGATGGAGGATGTAGGCTGAGGGTTGAGGATTGAGGATGGAGGATGCGGGCTGAGGGTTGAGGATTGAGGTTTGAGTATTGAATACTGAGAATTCAGGATATTCTATTGAGTATTGTGAATTGAGGATTGATGGTCGAGTTTTGAGGATTGAGGATTGAGTATTGAGGATTGAAGATTAAGGTTTGAGGATTGAGGATTGAGAATTGAGGATGAGGACTGAGGGTTGAGGATTGAGGTTTGAGGAACGAGGATTGAGGTTTGAGAATTGAGGACTGAGGATTGACGATTGAGTATTGAGGATTGAGGATTGATGACTGAGGATAGAGGATTGAGGATTGAGGATTGGGTATTGAGGATTGAAGAATGAGGATTGACGATTCAGGATTGAGGATTGAGGACTGAAGATTGAGGCTTGAGGATTGAGGATTGAGGATTGAAGATTGAGGATTGGGGATTGAGGATTGAGGATTGAGGATTGAGTATTGAGGATTGAGAATTGAGGATTGAGGATTGAAAATTGAGGATTAAGGATTGAGGATTGGGGATTGAGGATCTAGGATTGGAGATTGACCATTGAGGATTGAGGATTGAGGTTTGAGGATTGAGGAACGAGGATTGAGGATTGAGGATGATGGCTGAGGGATGAGGATTGATGTTTGAGGAACGAGGATTGAGGATTGAGGATTGAGGACTGCGGATTGACGATTGAGTACTGAAGATTGAGGATTGATGACTGAGGATTGAGGATTGAGTATTGAGGATTGAGGATTGAGGATTGAAGATTGATGATTGAGTATTGAGGATTGAAGATTGACGATTGAGGTTTGAGGATTGAGGATTGAGGATTGAGGATGAGGACTGAGGGTTGAGGATTGAGGTTTGAGGAACGAGGATTGATGATTGAGTATTGAGGACTGAGGATTGACGATTGAGTATTGAGGATTTAGGATTGATGACTGAGGATTGAGGATTGAGGATTGAAGATTGAGTATTCAGGATTGAGGATTGAGGCTTGAGGATTGAGGATTGAGGATTGAAGATTGAGGATTGGGAGTTGAGGGTTGAGGATTGAGGATTGAGTATTGAGGATTGAGGATTGAGGATTGTGGATTGTGGATTCAGTGTTGAGGATTGAAGATTGAGTATTGAGGATTGAATATTGAGTATTCAGGATTGAAGATTGACGATTGAGTATTGAAGATTGAGGATTGATGACTGAGGATTGAGGAATGAGGATTGAGGATTGAGGATTGAGGATTGAAGGTTGAATATTGAGTGTTGAGGATTGAAGATTGAGGATTGAGGATTGAGGATTGAGGATGGAGGATGAGGGCTGAGGGTTGAGGATTGGGGTTTGAGTATTGAATACTGAGAATTCAGGATATTCTATTGAGTATTGAGAATTGAGGATTGATGGTTGAGTATTGAGGATTGAGGATTCAGTATTGAGGATTGAAGATTGAGGTTTGAGGATTGAGGATTGAGAATTGAGGATGAGGACTGAGGGTTGAGGATTGAGGTTTGAGGAACGAGGATTGAGGATTGAGAATTGAGGACTGAGGATTGACGATTGAGTATTGACGATTGAGTATTGAGGATTGAGGATTGATGACTGAGGATTGAGGATTGAGGATTGAGGATTGAGGATTGAGGATGATAGCTGAGGGCTGAGGATTGAGGTATGCGGACTGAGGACTGAGGATTGAGGATTGAGAATTGAGGATTGAGGATTGAGGGTTGAAGATTGAGGATTGGTTATTGAGGATTGAAGAATGAGGATTGAGGGTTTATGGTTGAGGACTGAGGATTGCAGATTGGGTATTGAGGATTGAGGATTGAAGATTGAGGATTAAGGATTGAGGATTGGGGATTGAGGATTGAGGATTGAAGGTTGAGTATTGAGGATTGAAGATTGACGTTTGAGGATTGAGGGTTGAGAATTGAGAATTGAGGATTGAGGGTTGAGGATTGAGGACGAGGACTGACGGTTGAGGATTGAGGTTTGAGGTTTGATGATTGAGGATTGAGGACTGAGGTTTAAGGATTGAGGATTGAGGATGGAGGATGAGGGCTGAGGGTTGAGGATTGGGGTCTGAGTATTGAATACTGAGAATTCAGGATATTCTATTGTGTATTGAGAATTGAGGATTGAGGGTTGCGTATTGAGCTCTGAGGATTGAGTATTGAGTATTGAGGTTTGAGGTTCGATGATTGAGGATTGAGGACTGAGGATTGAGGATTGAGGATTGAGGATTGAGCATTGAGGATTGAAGATTGAGGAGTGGGGATTGAGGATTGAAGATTGAGGATTAAGGATTTAGGATTGGGGATTGAGTATCTAGGATTGGAGATTGATTATTCAGGATTGAAGATTGAGGATTGAGGATTGAGGATTGAGAATTGAGAATTGAGGATGAGGACTGAGGGTTGAGGATTGAGGTTTGAAGGATGAGGATTGAGGATTGAGGATTGAGGATTGAGGATTGAGGATTGAGGATTGAGTTATGAAGATTGAGTATTCATGACTCATGATTGAGGATTGAGGATTGAGGATTGAGGATTGAGGATTGAGGATTGACGATTGAGGATTGAAGATTGAGGATTGGGGATTGAGGATTGAGGATTGAGTATTGAGAATCGAAGATTGAGTATTGAGGATTGAAGATTGAGGTTTGAGGATTGAGGATTGAGCATGGAGGATGAGGGCTGAGTGTTGAGGATTGAGGTTTGAGTATTGAATACTGAGAGTTCAGGATATTCTATTGAGTATTGAGAGTTGAGGATTGATGGTTGAGTATTGAGGATTGAGGGTTGAGTATTGAGGATTGAGAATTGAGGATTGAGGATTGAAGATTGAGGATGAAGGATTGAGGATTGAGGATTGAGGATCTAGGATTGGAGATTGACTATTGAGGATTGTGGATTGAGTATTGAGGATTGAGGAACGAGTATTGAGGATTGAGGATGATGGCTGAGGGTTGAGGATTGTTGTTTGAGGAACGAGGATTGAGGATTGAGGATTAAGGACTGCGGATTGACGATTGAGTATTGAAGATTGAGGATTGATGACTGAGGATTGAGGATTGAGGATTGAGGATTGAGGATTGAAGATTGAAGATTGAAGATTGAGTATTGAGGATTGAAGATTGAGGATTGAGGATTGACGATTGAGTATTGAGGATTGAGGAACGAGTATTGAGGATTGAGGATGATGGCTGAGGGTTGACGATTGATGTTTGAGGAACGAGGATTGAGGATTGAGGATTGAGGACTGCGGATTGACGATTGAGTATTGAAGATTGAGGATTGATGACTGAGGATTGAGGATTGAGGATTGAGGATTGAGGATTGAAGATTGAAGATTGAAGATTGTGTATTGAGGATTGAAGATTGAGGATTGAGGATTGACGATTGAGTATCGAGTATTGAAGATTGATGACTGAGGATTGAGGATTGAGGATTGAGGATGATGGCTGAGTGTTGAGGATTGAGGTTTGAGGACTGAGGACTGAGGATTGAGGATTGAGAATTGAGGATTGAGGATTGAGTGTTGAAGATTGAGGATTGGGTACTGAGGATTGAAGAATGAGGATTGAGGGTTGAAGGTTGAGGACTGAGGATTGCAGATTGGGTATTGAGGATTGAGGATTGAAGATTGAGGATTGAGGTTTGAGTATTGAATACTGAGAATACAGGATATTCTATTGAGTATTGAGAATTGAGGATTGATGGTTGCGTATTGAGGATTGAGGATTGAGTATTGAGTATTGAGGGTTGAAGGTTGAGGATTGGGGATTGAGGATTGAGGATTGAGAATTGAGAATCGAAGATTGAGTATTGAGGATTGAGCATTGAGGATTGAGGATTGAAGATTGAGGATTAAGGATTGAGGATTGGTGATTGAGGATCTAGGATTGGAGATTGACTATTGAGGATTGAGGATTGTGTATTGAGGATTGAGGAACGAGGATTGAGGATGGAGGATGAGGGCTGAGGGTTGAGGATTGAGGTTTGAGTATTGAATACTGAGAATTCAGGATATTCTATTGAGTATTGAGAATTGAGGATTGTTGGTTGCGTATTGAGGACTGAGGATTGAGTATTGAGTATTGAGGTTTGAGGTTCGATGATTGAGGATTGAGTCCTGAGGATTGAGGATTGAGGATTGAGGATTGAGCATTGAGGATTGAAGATTGAGGAATGGGGATTGAGGATTGAAGATTGAGGATTAAGGATTGAGGATTGGGGATTGAGTGTCTAGGATTGGAGATTGATTATTCAGGATTGAAGATTGAGGATTGAGGTTTGAGGATTGAGAATTGAGAATTGAGGATGAGGACTGAGGGTTGAGGATTGAGGTTTGAAGAATGAGGATTGAGGATTGAGTATTGAGGATTGAGGATTGAGGATTGAGTATTGAGGATTGAGTTTTGAAGGTTGAGTATCCATGACTGATGATTGAGGATTGAGGATTGAGGATTGAGGATTGAAGGATGAGAATTGATGATTGAGGATTGAGGACTGAGGATTGAGGATTGAGGATTGAGGATTGAGGATTGAGGCTTGAAGATTGAGGATTGGGGATTGAGGATTGAGGATTGAGGATTGAGGATCGAAGATTGAGTATTGAGGATTGAAGATTGAGGTTTGAGGATTGAGGATTGAGGATGGAGGATGAGGGCTGGGGGTTGAGGATTGAGGTTTGAGCATTGAATACTGACAATTCAGGATATTCTATTGAGTATTGAGAATTGAGGATTGATGGTTGCGTATTGAGGATTGAGGATTGAGTACTGAGTATTGAGGGTTGAAGATTGAGGATTGGGGATTGAGGATTGAGGATTGAGAATTGAGAATCGAAGATTGAGTATTGAGGATTGAAGATTGAGGTTTGACGATTGAGGATTGAGGATGGAGGATGAGGGCTGAGGGTTGAGGATTGAGGTTTGAGTATTGAATACTGAGAATTCAGGATATTCTATTGAGTATTGAGAGTTGAGGATTGATGGTTGCGTACTGAGGATTGAGGCATGAGTATTGAGTATTGAGGGTTGAAGATTGAGGTTTGAGGATTGAGGATTGAGAATTGAGGATGAGGACTGAGGTTTGAGGATTGAGGTTTGAGGAACGAGGATTGAGGATTGAGAATTGAGGACTGAGAATTGAGAATCGAAGATTGAGTATTGAGGATTGAAGATTGAGGTTTGAAGATTGAGGATTGAGTATTGAGGATTGAGGAACGAGTATTGAGGATTGAGGATGATGGCTGAGGGTTGAGGATTGATGTTTGAGGAACGAGGATTGAGGATTGAGGATTGAGGACTGCGGATTGACGATTGAGCATTGAAGATTGAGGATTGATGACTGAGGATTGAGGATTGAGGATTGAGGATTGAGGATTGAAGATTGAAGATTGAAGATTGAGTATTGAGGATTGAAGATTGAGGATTGAGGATTGTCGATTGAGTATTGAATATTGAAGATTGATGACTGAGGATTGAGGATTGAGGATAGAGGATTGAGGATTGAGGATTGAGGATGATGGCTGAGTGTTGAGGATTGAGGTTTGAGGACTGAGGACTGAGGATTGAGGATTGCGAATTGAGGATTGAGGATTGAGGGTTGAAGATTGAGGATTGGGTATTGAGGATTGAAGAATGAGGATTGAGGGTTGAAGGTTGAGGACTGAGGATTGCAGATTGGGTATTGAGGATTGAGGATTGAAGATTGAGGATTAAGGATTGAGGATTGAGGATTGAAGATTGAGGATTAAGGATTGAAGATTGAGGTTTGAGGATTGAGGATTGAGCATGGAGGATGAGGGCTGAGGGTTGAGGACTGAGGTTTGAGTATTGAATACTGAGAATTCAGGATATTCTATTGAGTATTGAGAGTTGAGGATTGATGGTTGAGTATTGAGGACTGAGGGTTGAGTATTGAGGATTGAAGAGTGACGTTTGAGGATTGAGGATTGACGATTGAGTATTGAATATTGAAGATTGATGACTGAGGATTGAGGATTGAGGATAGAGGATTGAGGATTGAGGATTGAGGATGATGGCTGAGTGTTGAGGATTGAGGTTTGAGGACTGAGGACTGAGGATTGAGGATTGAGGATTGAGGAACGAGGATTGAGGATTGAGAATTGAGGACTGGGGATTGACGATTGAGTATCTAGGATTGAGGAACGAGGATTGACGATTGAGGATTGAGTATTGAGGATTGGGTATTGAGGATTGAAGATTGAGCATTGAGGATTGAAGATTGATGATTGAGGATTGAGGATTGTGGATTGTGGATTGAGGGTTGAGGATTGAAGATTGAGTATTGAGGATTGAAGATTGAGTGTTCAGGATTGAAGATTGAGGATTGAGGATTGAGACTTGAGGATTGAGGATTGAGGATTGAAGATTGAGGATTGGGGATTGAGGATTGAGGATTGAGGATTGAGTATTGAGGATTGAGAATTGAGGGTTGAGGATTGATGTTTGAGGAACGAGGATTGAGGATTGAGGATTGAGGACTGCGGATTGACGATTGAGTATTGAAGATTGAGGATTGATGACTGAGGATTGAGGATTGAGGGTTGAGGATTGAGGATTGAAGATTGAAGATTGAAGATTGAGTATTGAGGATTGAAGATTGAGGATTGAGGATTGAGGATTGAGGATTGAGGATTGAAGGTTGAGAATTGATGATTGAGGATTGAGGATTGAGGATTGAGGATGGAGGATGTAGGCTGAGGGTTGAGGATTGAGGATGGAGGATGCGGGCTGAGGGTTGAGGATTGAGGTTTGAGTATTGAATACTGAGAATTCAGGATATTCTATTGAGTATTGTGAATTGAGGATTGATGGTCGAGTATTGAGGATTGAGGATTGAGTATTGAGGATTGAAGATTGAGGTTTGAGGATTGAGGATTCAGAATTGAGGATGAGGACTGAGGGTTGAGGATTGAGGTTTGAGGAACGAGGATTGAGGTTTGAGAATTGAGGACTGAGGATTGACGATTGAGTATTGAGGATTGAGGATTGATGACTGAGGATAGAGGATTGAGGATTGAGGATTGGGTATTGAGGATTGAAGAATGAGGATTGACGATTCAGGATTGAGGATTGAGGACTGAAGATTGAGGCTTGAGGATTGAGGATTGAGGATTGAAGATTGAGGATTGGGGATTGAGGATTGAGGATTGAGGATTGAGTATTGAGGATTGAGAATTGAGGATTGAGGATTGAAAATTGAGGATTAAGGATTGAGGATTGGGGATTGAGGATCTAGGATTGGAGATTGACCATTGAGGATTGAGGATTGAGGTTTGAGGATTGAGGAACGAGGATTGAGGATTGAGGATGATGGCTGAGGGATGAGGATTGATGTTTGAGGAACGAGGATTGAGGATTGAGGATTGAGGACTGCGGATTGACGATTGAGTACTGAAGATTGAGGATTGATGACTGAGGATTGAGGATTGAGTATTGAGGATTGAGGATTGAGGATTGAAGATTGATGATTGAGTATTGAGGATTGAAGATTGAGGATTGAGGATTCAGGATTGAGGATGGAGGATGAGGGCTGAGGGTTGAGGATTGAGGTTTGAGTATTGAATACTGAGAATTCAGGATATTCGATTGAGTATTGAGAATTGAGGATTGATGGTTGAGTATTGAGGATTGAGGATTGAGTATTGAAGATTGAAGATTGAGGTTTGAGGATTGAGGATTGAAGATTGAGGATTGAGGACTGAGGATTGAGGATGGAGGATGAGGGCTGAGGGTTGAGGATTGAGATTTGAGTATTGAATACTGAGAATTCAGGATATTCTATTGAGTATTGAGAATTGAGGATTGATGGTTGAGTATTGAGAACTGAGGATTGACTATTAAGGATTGAAGATTGAGGTTTGAGTATTGAATACTGAGAATTCAGGATATTCGATTGAGTATTGAGAATTGAGGATTGATGGTTGAGTATTGAGGATTGAGGATTGAGTATTGAGTATTGAAGATTGAAGATTGAGGTTTGAGGATTGAGGATTGAGAATTGAGGGTGAGGACTGAGGGTTGAGGACTGAGGATTGACGATTGAGTATTGAGGATTGAGGATTGATGACTGAGGATTGAGGATTGAGTATTGAGGATTGGGTATTGAGGATTGAAGGTTGAGTATTGAGGATTGAAGGTTGATGATTGAGGATTGAGGATTGTGGATTGTGGATTGAGGGTTGAGGATTGAAGATTGAGTATTGAGGATTGAAGATTGAGTATTCAGGATTGAAGATTGAGGATTGAGGATTGAGACTTGAGGATTGAGGATTGAGGATTGAAGATTGAGGATTGGGGATTGAGGATTGAGTATTGAGGATTGAGTATTGAGGATTGAGAATTGAGGATTGAGGATTGAAGATTGAGGATTAAGGATTGAGGATTGGGGATTGAGGATCTAGGATTGGAGATTGACTATTGAGGATTGAGGATTGAGTATTGAGGATTAAGGAACGAGGATTGAGGATTGAGGATTGAGGATTGAGGATGATGGCTGAGTGTTGAGGATTGAGGTTTGAAGACTGAGGACTGAGGATTGAGGATTGAGAATTGAGGATTGAGGATTGAGGGTTGAAGATTGAGGATTGGGTATTGAGGATTGAAGAATGAGGATTGAGGGTTGAAGGTTGAGGACTGAGGATTGCAGATTGGGTATTGAGGATTGAGGATTGAACATTGAGGATTAAGGATTGAGGATTGAGGATTGAAGATTGAGGATTAAGGATTGAGGATTGGGGATTGAGGATTGATGATTGAAGGTTGAGTATTGAGGATTGAAGATTGACGATTTAGGTTTGAGTATTGAATACTGAGAATTCAGGATATTCTATTGAGTATTGAGAATTGAGGATTGACGGTTGCGTATTGAGGATTGAGGATTGAGTATTGAGTATTGAGGGTTGAAGGTTGAGGATTGGGGATTGAGGATTGAGGATTGAGATTTGAGAATCGATGATTGAGTATTGAGGATTGAGAATTGAGGATTGAGGATTGAAGATTGAGGATTAAGGATTGAGGATTGGGGATTGAGGCTCTAGGGTTGGAGATTGACTATTGAGGATTGAGGATTGTGTATTGAGGATTGAGGAACGAGGATTGAGGATGGAGGATGAGGGCTGAGGGTTGAGGATTGAGGTTTGAGTATTGAATACTGAGAATTCAGGATATTCTGTTGAGTATTGAGAATTGAGGATTGTTGGTTGCGTATTGAGGACTGAGGATTGAGTATTGAGTATTGAGGTTTGAGGTTCGTTGATTGAGGATTGAGGACTGAGGATTGAGGATTGAGGATTGAGGATTGAGGATTGAGCATTGAGGATTGAAGATTGAGGACTGGGGATTGAGGATTGAAGATTGAGGATTAAGGATTGAGGATTGGGGATTGAGTATCTAGAATTGGAGATTGATTATTCAGGATTGAAGATTGAGGATTGAGGATTGAGGATTGAGAATTGAGAATTGAGGATGAGGACTGAGGGTTGAGGATTGAGGTTTGAAGAATGAGGATTGAGGATTGAGTATTGAGGATTGAGGATTGAGGATTGAGTATTGAGGATTGAGTTATGAAGATTGAGTATCCATGACTGATGATTGAGGATTGAGGACTGAGGATTGAGGATTGACGATTGAAGGATGAGAATTGATGATTGAGGATTGAGGATTGAGGATTGAAGATTGAGGATTGAGGATTGAGGATTGAAGATTGAGGATTGGGGATTGAGGATTGATTATTCAGGATTGAAGATTGAGGATTGAGGATTGAGGATTGAGAATTGAGAATTGAGGATGAGGACTGAGGGTTGAGGATTGAGGTTTGAAGATTGAGGATTGAGGATTGAGGATTGAGGATTGAGGATTGAGGATTGAGTATTGAGGATTGAGTTATGAAGATTGAGTATTCATGACTGATGATTGAGGATTGAGGATTGAGGATTGACGATTGAGGATTGAAGATTGAGAATTGATGATTGAGGATTGAGGATTGAGAATTGAGGATTGAGGATTGAGGATTGAGGATTGAAGATTGAGGATTGAGGATTGAGGATTGAAGATTGAGGATTGGGGATTGAGGATTGAGCATTGAGAATTGAGAATCGAAGATTGAGTATTGAGGATTGAAGATAGAGGTTTGAGAATTGAGGATTGAGAATGGAGGATGAGGGCTGAGGGTTGAGGATTGAGGTTTGAGTGTTGAATACTGAGAATTCAGGATATTCTATTGAGTATTGGGAATTGAGGATTGATGGTTGCGTATTGAGGATTGAGGATTGAGTATTGAGTATTGAGAGTTGAAGGTTGAGGATTGGGGATTGAGGATTGAGGATTGAGAATTGAGAATCGAAGATTGAGTATTGAGGATTGAAGATTGAGGTTTGAGGATTGAGGACTGAGGATGGAGGATGAGGGCTGAGGGTCGAGGATTGAGGTTTGAGTATTGAATACTGAGAATTCAGGATATTCTATTGAGTATTGAGAATTGAGGATTGATGGTTGCGTATTGAGGATTGAGGATTGAGTATTGAGTATTGAGGATTGAAGATTGAGGTTTGAGGATTGAGGATTGATAATTGAGGATGAGGAATGAGGGTTGAGGATTGAGGTTTGAGGAACGAGGATTGAAAATTGAGAATTGAGGACTGAGGATTGAGGATTGAGGATTGAGGATTGAGGATTGAGGATGATGGCTGAGTGTTGAGGATTGAGGTTTGAGGACTGAGGATTGAGGATTGAGAATTGAGTATTGAGGATTGAAGATTGACGATTGAGTATTGAGTATTGAGGATTGAAGACTGTGTATTGAGGTTTGAAGATTGAGGATTAAGGATTGAGGATTGGGGATTGAGGATCTAGGATTGGAGATTGATTATTCACGATTGAAGATTGAGGATTGAGGATTGAGGATTGAGAATTGAGAATTGAGGATGAGGACAGAGGGTTGAGGATTGAGGTTTGAAGAATGAGGATTGAGGATTGAGGATTGAGGATTGAGGATTGAGGATTGAAGATTGAGTTATGAAGATTGAGTATTCATGACTCATGATTGAGGATTGAGGATTGAGGATTGAGGATTGAGGATTGAGGATTGAAGATTGAGTATTGATGATTGAGGATTGAGGATTGAGGATTGAGGATTGAGGATTGAGGATTGAGGATTGAAGATTGAGAATTGGGGATTGAGGATTGAGGATTGAGAATTGAGAATCGAAGATGGAGTATTGAGGATTGAAGATTGAGGTTTGAGGATTGAGGATTGAGCATGGAGGATGAGGGCTGAGGGTTGAGGACTGAGGTTTGAGTATTGAATACTGAGAATTCAGGATATTCTATTGAGTATTGAGAGTTCAGGATTGATGGTTGAGTATTGAGGACTGAAGGTTGTGTATTGAGGATTGAAGAGTGAGGTTTGAGGATTGAGGATTGAGAATTGAGGATGAGGACTGAGCGTTGAGGATTGAGGTTTGAGGAACGAGGATTGAGGATTGAGAATTGAGGACTGGGGATTGACGATTGAGTATCTAGGATTGAGGAACGAGGATTGAGGATTGAGAATTGAGGACTGAGGATTGACGATTGAGTATTGAGGATTGAGGATTGATGACTGAGGATTGAGGATTGAGTATTGAGGATTGGGTATAGAGGATTGAAGATTGAGTATTGAGGATTGAAGGTTGATGATTGAGGATTGAGGATTGTGGATTGTGGATTGAGGGTTGAGGATTGAAGATTGAGTATTGAGGATTGAAGATTGAGTATTCAGGACTGAAGATTGAGGATTGAGGATTGAGACTTGAGGATTGAGGATTGAGGATTGATGATTGAGGATTGGGGATTGAGGATTGAGGATTGAGGATTGAGTATTGAGGTTTGAGAATTGAGGATTGAGGATTGAAGATTGAGGATTAAGAATTGAGGATTGGGGATTGAGGATCTAGGATTGGAGATTGACTATTGAGGATTGAGGATTGAGTATTGAGGATTAAGGAACGAGGATTGAGGATTGAGGATGATGGCTGAGGTTGAGGATTGATGTTTGAGGAACGAGGATTGAGGATTCAGGATTGAGGACTGCGGATTGACGATTGTGTATTGAAGATTGAGGATTGATGACTGAGGATTGAGGATTAAGGATTGAGGATTGAGGATTGAAGATTGAAGATTGAAGATTGAGTATTGAGGATTGAAGATTGAGGATTGAGGATTGAGGATTGAGGATGGAGGATGAGGGCTGAGGGTTTATGATTGAGGTTTGAGTATTGAATACTGAGAATTCAGGATATTCTATTGAGTATCGAGAATTGAGGATTGATGGTTGAGTATTGAGGATTGAGGATTGAGTATTGAGGATTGAGGATTGAGGTTTGGGGATTGAGGATTGAGAATTGAGGATGAGGACTGAGGGTTGAGGATTGAGGTTTGAGGAACGATGATTGAGGATTGAGAATTGAGGTCTGAGGATTGACGATTGAGTATTGACGATTGAGTATTGAGTATTGAAGATTGATGACAGAGGATTGAGGATTGAGGATTGAGGATTGAGGATTGAGGATTGAGGAAGATGGCTGAGTGTTGAGGATTGAGGTTTGAGGACTGAGGACTGAGGATTGAGGAGTGAGAATTGAGGATTGAGGATTGAGGGTTGAAGATTGAGGATTGGGTATTGAGGATTGAAGAATGAGGATTGAGGGTTGAGGGTTGAGGACTGAGGATTTCAGATTGGGTAGTGAGGATTGAGGATTGAAGATTGAGGATTGAGGATTGAGGATTGAGAATTGAGAATTGAGGATGAGGACTGAGGGTTGAGGATTGAGGATTGAAGAATGAGGATTGAGGATTGAGGATTGAGGATTGAGGATTGAGCATTGAGGATTGAGTTATGAAGATTGAGTATTCATGACTGATGATTGAGGATTGAGGATTGAGGATTGAGAATTGAGGATTGAGGATTGAGGATTGAAGATTGAGTATTGATGATTGAGGATTGAGGATTGAGGATTGAGGATTGAGGATTGAGTTATGAAGATTGAGTATTCATGACTCATGATTGAGGATTGAGAATTGAGGATTGAGGATTGAGGATTGAGGATTGAGGATTGAAGATTGAGTATTGACGATTGAGGATTGAGTATTGATGATTGAGGATTGAGGATTGAGGATTCAGGATTGAGGATTGAGGATTGAAGATTGAGGATTGGGGATTGAGGATTGAGGATTGAGAATTGAGAATCGAAGATTGAGTATTGAGGATTGAAGATTGAGGATTGAGGATTGAGGATTGAGCATGGAGGATGAGGGCTGAGTGTTGAGGATTGAGGTTTGAGTATTGAATACTGAGAATTCAGGATATTGTATTGAGTATTGAGAGTTGAGGATTGATGGTTGAGTATTGAGGATTGAGGGTTGAGTATTGAGGATTGAGAATTGAGGATTGAGGATTGAAGATTGAGGATGAAGGATTGAGGATTGGGGATTGAGGATCTAGGATTGGAGATTGACTATTGAGGATTGAGGATTGAGTATTGAGGATTGAGGAACGAGTATTGAGGATTGAGGATGATGGCTGAGGGTTGAGGATTGATGTTTGAGGAACGAGGATTGAGGATTGAGGATTGAGGACTGCGGATTGACGATTGAGTATTGAAGATTGAGGATTGATGACTGAGGATTGATGATTGAGGATTAAGGATTGAGGATTGAAGATTGAAGATTGAAGATTGAGTATTGAGGATTGAAGATTGAGGATTGATGATCGACGATTGAGTATTGAGGATTGAGGAACGAGTATTGAGGATTGAGGATGATGGCTGAGGGTTGAGGATTGATGTTTGAGGAACGAGGATTGAGGATTGAGTATTGAGGACTGCGGATTGACGATTGAGTATTGAAGATTGAGGATTGATGACTGAGGATTGAGGATTGAGGATTGAGGATTGAGTATTGAGGATTGAAGATTGAAGATTGAAGATTGAGTATTGAGGATTGAAGATTGAGGATTGAGGATTGACGATTGAGTATTGAGTATTGAAGATTGATGACTGAGGATTGAGGATTGAGGATTGAGGATTGAGGATTGAGGATTGAGGATGATGGCTGAGTGTTGAGGATCGAGGATTGAGGATTGAAGATTGAGGATTAAGGATTGAGGATTGGGGATTGAGGATTGATGATTGAAGGTTGAGTATTGAGGATTGAAGATTGACGATTGAGGTTTGAGTATTGAATACTGAGAATTCAGGATATTCTATTGAGTATTGAGAATTGAGGATTGATGGTTGCGTATTGAGGATTGAGGATTGAGTATTGAGTATTCGAGGGTTGAAGGTTGAGGATTGGGGATCGAGGATTGAGGATTGAGAATTGAGAATCGAAGATTGAGTATTGAGGATTGAGAATTGAGGATTGAGGATTGAAGATTGAGGATTAAGGATTGAGGATTGGTGATTGAGGATCTAGGATTGGAGATTGACTATTGAGGATTGAGGATTGTGTATTGAGGATTGAGGAACGAGGATTGAGGATGGAGGATGAGGGCTGAGGGTTGAGGATTGAGGTTTGAGTATTGAATACTGAGAATTCAGGATATTCTAAAGAGTATTGAGAATTGAGGATTGATGGTTGCGTATTGAGGATTGAGGATTGAGTATTGAGTATTGAGGGTTGAAGATTGAGGATTGGGGATTGAGGATTGAGGATTGAGAATTGAGAATCGAAGATTGAGTATTGAGGATTGAAGATTGAGGTTTGAGGATTGAGGATTGAGGATTGAGGATGGAGGATGAGGGCTGAGGGTTGAGGATTGAGGTTTGAGTATTGAATACTGAGAATTCAGGATATTCTATTGAGTATTGAGAATTGAGGATTGATGGTTGCGTATTGAGGATTGAGGCATGAGTATTGAGTATTGAGGGTTGAAGTTTGAAGTTTGAGGTTTGAGGATTGAGGATTGAGAATTGAGGATGAGGACTGAGGGTTGAGGATTGAGGTTTGAGGAACGAGGATTGAGGATTGAGAATTGAGGACTGAGAATTGAAAATCGAAGATTGAGTATTGAGGATTGAAGATTGAGGTTTGAGGATTGAGGATTGAGGATGGAGGATGAGGGCTGAGGGTTGAGGATTGAGGTTTGAGTATTGAATACTGAGAATTCAGGATATTCTATTGAGTATTGAGAATTGAGGATTGATGGTTGCGTATTGAGGACTGAGGATTGAGTATTCAGTATTGAGGTTTGAGGTTCGATGATTGAGGATTGAGGACTGAGGGTTGAGGATTGAGGATTGAGGATTGAGCACTGAGGATTGAAGATTGAGGACTGGGGATTGAGGATTGAAGATTGAGGATTAAGGATTGAGGATTGGGGATTGAGTATCTAGGATTGGAGATTGATTATTCAGGATTGAAGATTGAGGATTGATGACTGAGGATTGAGGATTGAGGATTGAGGATTGAGGATTGAAGATTGAAGATTGAAGATTGAGTATTGAGGATTGAAGATTGAGGACTGAGGATTGACGATTGAGTATTGAGGATTGAGGAACGAGTATTGAGGATTGAGGATGATGGCTGAGGGTTGAGGATTGATGTTTGAGGAACGAGGATTGAGGATTGAGTATTGAGGACTGCGGATTGACGATTGAGTATTGAAGATTGAGGATTGATGACTGAGGATTGAGGATTGAGGATTGAGGATTGAGTATTGAGGATTGAAGATTGAAGATTGAAGATTGAGTATTGAGGATTGAAGATTGAGGATTGAGGATTGACGATTGAGTATTGAGTATTGAAGATTGATGACTGAGGATTGAGGATTGAGGATTGAGGATTGAGGATTGAGGATTGAGGATGATGGCTGAGTGTTGAGGATCGAGGATTGAGGATTGAAGATTGAGGATTAAGGATTGAGGATTGGGGATTGAGGATTGATGATTGAAGGTTGAGTATTGAGGATTGAAGATTGACGATTGAGGTTTGAGTATTGAATACTGAGAATTCAGGATATTCTATTGAGTATTGAGAATTGAGGATTGATGGTTGCGTATTGAGGATTGAGGATTGAGTATTGAGTATTCGAGGGTTGAAGGTTGAGGATTGGGGATCGAGGATTGAGGATTGAGAATTGAGAATCGAAGATTGAGTATTGAGGATTGAGAATTGAGGATTGAGGATTGAAGATTGAGGATTAAGGATTGAGGATTGGTGATTGAGGATCTAGGATTGGAGATTGACTATTGAGGATTGAGGATTGTGTATTGAGGATTGAGGAACGAGGATTGAGGATGGAGGATGAGGGCTGAGGGTTGAGGATTGAGGTTTGAGTATTGAATACTGAGAATTCAGGATATTCTAAAGAGTATTGAGAATTGAGGATTGATGGTTGCGTATTGAGGATTGAGGATTGAGTATTGAGTATTGAGGGTTGAAGATTGAGGATTGGGGATTGAGGATTGAGGATTGAGAATTGAGAATCGAAGATTGAGTATTGAGGATTGAAGATTGAGGTTTGAGGATTGAGGATTGAGAATTGAGGATGGAGGATGAGGGCTGAGGGTTGAGGATTGAGGTTTGAGTATTGAATACTGAGAATTCAGGATATTCTATTGAGTATTGAGAATTGAGGATTGATGGTTGCGTATTGAGGATTGAGGCATGAGTATTGAGTATTGAGGGTTGAAGTTTGAAGTTTGAGGTTTGAGGATTGAGGATTGAGAATTGAGGATGAGGACTGAGGGTTGAGGATTGAGGTTTGAGGAACGAGGATTGAGGATTGAGAATTGAGGACTGAGAATTGAAAATCGAAGATTGAGTATTGAGGATTGAAGATTGAGGTTTGAGGATTGAGGATTGAGGATGGAGGATGAGGGCTGAGGGTTGAGGATTGAGGTTTGAGTATTGAATACTGAGAATTCAGGATATTCTATTGAGTATTGAGAATTGAGGATTGATGGTTGCGTATTGAGGACTGAGGATTGAGTATTCAGTATTGAGGTTTGAGGTTCGATGATTGAGGATTGAGGACTGAGGATTGAGGATTGAGGATTGAGGATTGAGCACTGAGGATTGAAGATTGAGGACTGGGGATTGAGGATTGAAGATTGAGGATTAAGGATTGAGGATTGGGGATTGAGTATCTAGGATTGGAGATTGATTATTCAGGATTGAAGATTGAGGATTGATGACTGAGGATTGAGGATTGAGGATTGAGGATTGAGGATTGAAGATTGAAGATTGAAGATTGAGTATTGAGGATTGAAGATTGAGGACTGAGGATTGACGATTGAGTATTGAATATTGAAGATTGATGACTGAGGATTGAGGATTGAGGATAGAGGATTGAGGATTGAGGATTGAGGATGATGGCTGAGTGTTGAGGATTGAGGTTTGAGGACTGAGGACTGAGGATTGAGGATTGAGAATTGAGGATTGAGGATTGAGGGTTGAAGATTGAGGATTGGGTATTGAGGATTGAAGAATGAGGATTGAGGGTTGAAGGTTGAGGACTGAGGATTGCAGATTGGGTATTGAGGATTGAGGATTGAAGATTGAGGATTAAGGATTGAGGATTGAGGATTGAAGATTGAGGATTAAGGATTGAAGATTGAGGTTTGAGGATTGAGGATTGAGCATGGAGGATGAGGGCTGAGGGTTGAGGACTGAGGTTTGAGTATTGAATACTGAGAATTCAGGATATTCTATTGAGTATTGAGAGTCGAGGATTGATGGTTGAGTATTGAGGACTGAGGGTTGAGTATTGAGGATTGAAGAGTGACGTTTGAGGATTGAGGATTGACGATTGAGTATTGAATATTGAAGATTGATGACTGAGGATTGAGGATTGAGGATAGAGGATTGAGGATTGAGGATTGAGGATGATGGCTGAGTGTTGAGGATTGAGGTTTGAGGACTGAGGACTGAGGATTGAGGATTGAGGATTGAGGAACGAGGATTGGGGATTGAGAATTGAGGACTGGGGATTGACGATTGAGTATCTAGGATTGAGGAACGAGGATTGAGGATTGAGGGTTGAGTATTGAGGATTGGGTATTGAGGATTGAAGATTGAGCATTGAGGATTGAAGGTTGATGATTGAGGATTGAGGATTGTGGATTGTGGATTGAGGGTTGAGGATTGAAGATTGAGTATTGAGGATTGAAGATTGAGTGTTCAGGTTTGAAGATTGAGGATTGAGGATTGAGACTTGAGGATTGAGGATTGAGGATTGAAGATTGAGGATTGGGGATTGAGGATTGAGGATTGAGGATTGAGTATTGAGGATTGAGAATTGAGGATTGAGGATTGAAGATTGAGGATTAAGGATTGAGGACTGGGGATTGAGGATCTAGGATTGGAGATTGACTATTGAGGATTGAGTATTGAGTATTGAGGATTAAGGAACGAGGATTGAGGATTGAGGATGATGGCTGAAAGTTGAGGATTGATGTTTGAGGAACGAGGATTGAGGATTGAGGATTGAGGACTGCGGATTGACGATTGAGTATTGAAGATTGAGGATTGATGACTGAGGATTGAGGATTGAGGGTTGAGGATTGAGGATTGAAGATTGAAGATTGAAGATTGAGTATTGAGGATTGAAGATTGAGGATTGAGGATTGAGGATTGAGGATTGAGGATTGAAGGTTGAGAATTGATGATTGAGGATTGAGGATTGAGGATTGAGGATGGAGGATGTAGGCTGAGGGTTGAGGATTGAGGATGGAGGATGCGGGCTGAGGGTTGAGGATTGAGGTTTGAGTATTGAATACTGAGAATTCAGGATATTCTATTGAGTATTGTGAATTGAGGATTGATGGTCGAGTTTTGAGGATTGAGGATTGAGTATTGAGGATTGAAGATTAAGGTTTGAGGATTGAGGATTGAGAATTGAGGATGAGGACTGAGGGTTGAGGATTGAGGTTTGAGGAACGAGGATTGAGGTTTGAGAATTGAGGACTGAGGATTGACGATTGAGTATTGAGGATTGAGGATTGATGACTGAGGATTGAGGATTGAGGATTGAGGATTGAGTATTGAGGATTGAGAATTGAGGATTGAGGATTGAAAATTGAGGATTAAGGATTGAGGATTGGGGATTGAGGATCTAGGATTGGAGATTGACCATTGAGGATTGAGGATTGAGGTTTGAGGATTGAGGAACGAGGATTGAGGATTGAGGATGATGGCTGAGGGATGAGGATTGATGTTTGAGGAACGAGGATTGAGGATTGAGGATTGAGGACTGCGGATTGACGATTGAGTACTGAAGATTGAGGATTGATGACTGAGGATTGAGGATTGAGTATTGAGGATTGAGGATTGAGGATTGAAGATTGATGATTGAGTATTGAGGATTGAAGATTGACGATTGAGGTTTGAGGATTGAGGATTGAGGATTGAGGATGAGGACTGAGGGTTGAGGATTGAGGTTTGAGGAACGAGGATTGATGATTGAGTATTGAGGACTGAGGATTGACGATTGAGTATTGAGGATTGAGGATTGATGACTGAGGATTGAGGATTGAGGATTGAAGATTGAGTATTCAGGATTGAGGATTGAGGCTTGAGGATTGAGGATTGAGGATTGAAGATTGAGGATTGGGAGTTGAGGGTTGAGGATTGAGGATTGAGTATTGAGGATTGAGGATTGAGGATTGTGGATTGTGGATTCAGTGTTGAGGATTGAAGATTGAGTATTGAGGATTGAATATTGAGTATTCAGGATTGAAGATTGACGATTGAGTATTGAAGATTGAGGATTGATGACTGAGGATTGAGGAATGAGGATTGAGGATTGAGGATTGAGGATTGAAGGTTGAATATTGAGTGTTGAGGATTGAAGATTGAGGATTGAGGATTGAGGATTGAGGATGGAGGATGAGGGCTGAGGGTTGAGGATTGGGGTTTGAGTATTGAATACTGAGAATTCAGGATATTCTATTGAGTATTGAGAATTGAGGATTGATGGTTGAGTATTGAGGATTGAGGATTCAGTATTGAGGATTGAAGATTGAGGTTTGAGGATTGAGGATTGAGGATTGAGGATGAGGACTGAGGGTTGAGGATTGAGGTTTGAGGAACGAGGATTGAGGATTGAGAATTGAGGACTGAGGATTGACGATTGAGTATTGACGATTGAGTATTGAGGATTGAGGATTGATGACTGAGGATTGAGGATTGAGGATTGAGGATTGAGGATTGAGGATGATAGCTGAGGGCTGAGGATTGAGGTATGCGGACTGAGGACTGAGGATTGAGGATTGAGAATTGAGGATTGAGGATTGAGGGTTGAAGATTGAGGATTGGTTATTGAGGATTGAAGAATGAGGATTGAGGGTTTATGGTTGAGGACTGAGGATTGCAGATTGGGTATTGAGGATTGAGGATTGAAGATTGAGGATTAAGGATTGAGGATTGGGGATTGAGGATTGAGGATTGAAGGTTGAGTATTGAGGATTGAAGATTGACGTTTGAGGATTGAGGATTGAGAATTGAGAATTGAGGATTGAGGGTTGAGGATTGAGGACGAGGACTGACGGTTGAGGATTGAGGTTTGAGGTTTGATGATTGAGGATTGAGGACTGAGGTTTAAGGATTGAGGATTGAGGATGGAGGATGAGGGCTGAGGGTTGAGGATTGGGGTCTGAGTATTGAATACTGAGAATTCAGGATATTCTATTGTGTATTGAGAATTGAGGATTGAGGGTTGCGTATTGAGCTCTGAGGATTGAGTATTGAGTATTGAGGTTTGAGGTTCGATGATTGAGGATTGAGGACTGAGGATTGAGGATTGACGATTGAGGATTGAAGATTGAGAATTGATGATTGAGGATTGAGGATTGAGAATTGAGGATTGAGGATTGAGGATTGAGGATTGAAGATTGAGGATTGAGGATTGAGGATTGAAGATTGAGGATTGGGGATTGAGGATTGAGCATTGAGAATTGAGAATCGAAGATTGAGTATTGAGGATTGAAGATAGAGGTTTGAGAATTGAGGATTGAGAATGGAGGATGAGGGCTGAGGGTTGAGGATTGAGGTTTGAGTGTTGAATACTGAGAATTCAGGATATTCTATTGAGTATTGGGAATTGAGGATTGATGGTTGCGTATTGAGGATTGAGGATTGAGTATTGAGTATTGAGAGTTGAAGGTTGAGGATTGGGGATTGAGGATTGAGGATTGAGAATTGAGAATCGAAGATTGAGTATTGAGGATTGAAGATTGAGGTTTGAGGATTGAGGACTGAGGATGGAGGATGAGGGCTGAGGGTCGAGGATTGAGGTTTGAGTATTGAATACTGAGAATTCAGGATATTCTATTGAGTATTGAGAATTGAGGATTGATGGTTGCGTATTGAGGATTGAGGATTGAGTATTGAGTATTGAGGATTGAAGATTGAGGTTTGAGGATTGAGGATTGATAATTGAGGATGAGGAATGAGGGTTGAGGATTGAGGTTTGAGGAACGAGGATTGAAAATTGAGAATTGAGGACTGAGGATTGAGGATTGAGGATTGAGGATTGAGGATTGAGGATGATGGCTGAGTGTTGAGGATTGAGGTTTGAGGACTGAGGATTGAGGATTGAGAATTGAGTATTGAGGATTGAAGATTGACGATTGAGTATTGAGTATTGAGGATTGAAGACTGTGTATTGAGGTTTGAAGATTGAGGATTAAGGATTGAGGATTGGGGATTGAGGATCTAGGATTGGAGATTGATTATTCACGATTGAAGATTGAGGATTGAGGATTGAGGATTGAGAATTGAGAATTGAGGATGAGGACAGAGGGTTGAGGATTGAGGTTTGAAGAATGAGGATTGAGGATTGAGGATTGAGGATTGAGGATTGAGGATTGAAGATTGAGTTATGAAGATTGAGTATTCATGACTCATGATTGAGGATTGAGGATTGAGGATTGAGGATTGAGGATTGAGGATTGAAGATTGAGTATTGATGATCGAGGATTGAGGATTGAGGATTGAGGATTGAGGATTGAGGATTGAGGATTGAAGATTGAGAATTGGGGATTGAGGATTGAGGATTGAGAATTGAGAATCGAAGATGGAGTATTGAGGATTGAAGATTGAGGTTTGAGGATTGAGGATTGAGCATGGAGGATGAGGGCTGAGGGTTGAGGACTGAGGTTTGAGTATTGAATACTGAGAATTCAGGATATTCTATTGAGTATTGAGAGTTCAGGATTGATGGTTGAGTATTGAGGACTGAAGGTTGTGTATTGAGGATTGAAGAGTGAGGTTTGAGGATTGAGGATTGAGAATTGAGGATGAGGACTGAGCGTTGAGGATTGAGGTTTGAGGAACGAGGATTGAGGATTGAGAATTGAGGACTGGGGATTGACGATTGAGTATCTAGGATTGAGGAACGAGGATTGAGGATTGAGAATTGAGGACTGAGGATTGACGATTGAGTATTGAGGATTGAGGATTGATGACTGAGGATTGAGGATTGAGTATTGAGGATTGGGTATAGAGGATTGAAGATTGAGTATTGAGGATTGAAGGTTGATGATTGAGGATTGAGGATTGTGGATTGTGGATTGAGGGTTGAGGATTGAAGATTGAGTATTGAGGATTGAAGATTGAGTATTCAGGACTGAAGATTGAGGATTGAGGATTGAGACTTGAGGATTGAGGATTGAGGATTGATGATTGAGGATTGGGGATTGAGGATTGAGGATTGAGGATTGAGTATTGAGGTTTGAGAATTGAGGATTGAGGATTGAAGATTGAGGATTAAGAATTGAGGATTGGGGATTGAGGATCTAGGATTGGAGATTGACTATTGAGGATTGAGGATTGAGTATTGAGGATTAAGGAACGAGGATTGAGGATTGAGGATGATGGCTGAGGTTGAGGATTGATGTTTGAGGAACGAGGATTGAGGATTCAGGATTGAGGACTGCGGATTGACGATTGTGTATTGAAGATTGAGGATTGATGACTGAGGATTGAGCATTAAGGATTGAGGATTGAGGATTGAAGATTGAAGATTGAAGATTGAGTATTGAGGATTGAAGATTGAGGATTGAGGATTGAGGATTGAGGATGGAGGATGAGGGCTGAGGGTTTATGATTGAGGTTTGAGTATTGAATACTGAGAATTCAGGATATTCTATTGAGTATCGAGAATTGAGGATTGATGGTTGAGTATTGAGGATTGAGGATTGAGTATTGAGGATTGAGGATTGAGGTTTGGGGATTGAGGATTGAGAATTGAGGATGAGGACTGAGGGTTGAGGATTGAGGTTTGAGGAACGATGATTGAGGATTGAGAATTGAGGTCTGAGGATTGACGATTGAGTATTGACGATTGAGTATTGAGTATTGAAGATTGATGACAGAGGATTGAGGATTGAGGATTGAGGATTGAGGATTGAGGATTGAGGAAGATGGCTGAGTGTTGAGGATTGAGGTTTGAGGACTGAGGACTGAGGATTGAGGAGTGAGAATTGAGGATTGAGGATTGAGGGTTGAAGATTGAGGATTGGGTATTGAGGATTGAAGAATGAGGATTGAGGGTTGAGGGTTGAGGACTGAGGATTTCAGATTGGGTAGTGAGGATTGAGGATTGAAGATTGAGGATTGAGGATTGAGGATTGAGAATTGAGAATTGAGGATGAGGACTGAGGGTTGAGGATTGAGGATTGAAGAATGAGGATTGAGGATTGAGGATTGAGGATTGAGGATTGAGCATTGAGGATTGAGTTATGAAGATTGAGTATTCATGACTGATGATTGAGGATTGAGGATTGAGGATTGAGGATTGAGGATTGAGGATTGAGGATTGAAGATTGAGTATTGATGATTGAGGATTGAGGATTGAGGATTGAGGATTGAGGATTGAGTTATGAAGATTGAGTATTCATGACTCATGATTGAGGATTGAGAATTGAGGATTGAGGATTGAGGATTGAGGATTGAGGATTGAAGATTGAGTATTGACGATTGAGGATTGAGTATTGATGGTTGAGGATTGAGGATTGAGGATTCAGGATTGAGGATTGAGGATTGAAGATTGAGGATTGGGGATTGAGGATTGAGGATTGAGAATTGAGAATCGAAGATTGAGTATTGAGGATTGAAGATTGAGGTTTGAGGATTGAGGATTGAGCATGGAGGATGAGGGCTGAGTGTTGAGGATTGAGGTTTGAGTATTGAATACTGAGAATTCAGGATATTGTATTGAGTATTGAGAGTTGAGGATTGATGGTTGAGTATTGAGGATTGAGGGTTGAGTATTGAGGATTGAGAATTGAGGATTGAGGATTGAAGATTGAGGATGAAGGATTGAGGATTGGGGATTGAGGATCTAGGATTGGAGATTGACTATTGAGGATTGAGGATTGAGTATTGAGGATTGAGGAACGAGTATTGAGGATTGAGGATGATGGCTGAGGGTTGAGGATTGATGTTTGAGGAACGAGGATTGAGGATTGAGGATTGAGGACTGCGGATTGACGATTGAGTATTGAAGATTGAGGATTGATGACTGAGGATTGATGATTGAGGATTAAGGATTGAGGATTGAAGATTGAAGATTGAAGATTGAGTATTGAGGATTGAAGATTGAGGATTGAGGATCGACGATTGAGTATTGAGGATTGAGGGACGAGTATTGAGGATTGAGGATGATGGCTGAGGGTTGAGGATTGATGTTTGAGGAACGAGGATTGAGGATTGAGTATTGAGGACTGCGGATTGACGATTGAGTATTGAAGATTGAGGATTGATGACTGAGGATTGAGGATTGAGGATTGAGGATTGAGTATTGAGGATTGAAGATTGAAGATTGAAGATTGAGTATTGAGGATTGAAGATTGAGGATTGAGGATTGACGATTGAGTATTGAGTATTGAAGATTGATGACTGAGGATTGAGGATTGAGGATTGAGGATTGAGGATTGAGGATTGAGGATGATGGCTGAGTGTTGAGGATCGAGGATTGAGGATTGAAGATTGAGGATTAAGGATTGAGGATTGGGGATTGAGGATTGATGATTGAAGGTTGAGTATTGAGGATTGAAGATTGACGATTGAGGTTTGAGTATTGAATACTGAGAATTCAGGATATTCTATTGAGTATTGAGAATTGAGGATTGATGGTTGCGTATTGAGGATTGAGGATTGAGTATTGAGTATTGAGGGTTGAAGGTTGAGGATTGGGGATCGAGGATTGAGGATTGAGAATTGAGAATCGAAGATTGAGTATTGAGGATTGAGAATTGAGGATTGAGGATTGAAGATTGAGGATTAAGGATTGAGGATTGGTGATTGAGGATCTAGGATTGGAGATTGACTATTGAGGATTGAGGATTGTGTATTGAGGATTGAGGAACGAGGATTGAGGATGGAGGATGAGGGCTGAGGGTTGAGGATTGAGGTTTGAGTATTGAATACTGAGAATTCAGGATATTCTATTGAGTATTGAGAATTGAGGATTGTTGGTTGCGTATTGAGGACTGAGTATTCAGTATTGAGTATTGAGGTTTGAGGTTCGATGATTGAGGATTGAGGACTGAGGTTTGAGGATTGAGGATTGAGGATTGAGCATTGAGGATTGAAGATTGAGGACTGGGGATTGAGGATTGAAGATTGAGGATTAAGGATTGAGGATTGGGGATTGAGTATCTTGGATTGGAGATTGATTATTCAGGATTGAAGATTGAGGATTGAGGATTGAGGATTGAGAATTGAGAATTGAGGATGAGGACTGAGGGTTGAGGATTGAGGTTTGAAGAATGAGGATTGAGGATTGAGTATTGAGGATTGAGGATTGAGGATTGAGTATTGAGGATTGAGTTATGAAGATTGAGTATCCATGACTGATGATTGAGGATTGAGGATTGAGGATTGAGGATTGAGGATTGAAGAATGAGAATTGATGATTGAGGATTGAGGACTGAGGATTGAGGATTGAGGATTGAGGATTGAGGATTGAAGATTGAGGATTGGGGATTGAGGATTGAGGATTGAGGATTGAGAATCGAAGATTGAGTATTGAGGATTGAAGATTGAGGTTTGGGGATTGAGGATTGAGGATGTAGGATGAGGGCTGAGGGTTGAGGATTGAGGTTTGAGCATTGAATACTGAGAATTCAGGATATTCTAAAGAGTATTGAGAATTGAGGATTGATGGTTGCGTATTGAGGATTGAGGATTGAGTATTGAGTATTGAGGGTTGAAGATTGAGGATTGGGGATTGAGGATTGAGGATTGAGAATTGAGAATCGAAGATTGAGTATTGAGGATTGAAGATTGAGGTTTGAGGATTGAGGATTGAGGATTGAGGATGGAGGATGAGGGCTGAGGGTTGAGGATTGAGGTTTGAGTATTGAATACTGAGAATTCAGGATATTCTATTGAGTATTGAGAATTGAGGATTGATGGTTGCGTATTGAGGATTGAGGCATGAGTATTGAGTATTGAGGGTTGAAGTTTGAAGTTTGAGGTTTGAGGATTGAGGATTGAGAATTGAGGATGAGGACTGAGGGTTGAGGATTGAGGTTTGAGGAACGAGGATTGAGGATTGAGAATTGAGGACTGAGAATTGAAAATCGAAGATTGAGTATTGAGGATTGAAGATTGAGGTTTGAGGATTGAGGATTGAGGATGGAGGATGAGGGCTGAGGGTTGAGGATTGAGGTTTGAGTATTGAATACTGAGAATTCAGGATATTCTATTGAGTATTGAGAATTGAGGATTGATGGTTGCGTATTGAGGACTGAGGATTGAGTATTCAGTATTGAGGTTTGAGGTTCGATGATTGAGGATTGAGGACTGAGGATTGAGGATTGAGGATTGAGGATTGAGCACTGAGGATTGAAGATTGAGGACTGGGGATTGAGGATTGAAGATTGAGGATTAAGGATTGAGGATTGGGGATTGAGTATCTAGGATTGGAGATTGATTATTCAGGATTGAAGATTGAGGATTGAGGATTGAGGATTGAGAATTGAGAATTGAGGATGAGGACTGAGGGTTGAGGATTGAGGTTTGAAGAATGAGGATTGAGGATTGAGGATTGAGTTATGAAGATAGAGTATTCATGACTGATGATTGAGGATTGAGGATTGAGGATTGACGATTGAGGATTGAAGATTGAGAATTGATGATTGAGGATTGAGGATTGAGGATTGATGACTGAGGATTGAGAATCGAAGATTGAGTATTGAGGATTGAAGATTGAGGTTTGAGGATTGAGGATTGAGGATGTAGGATGAGGGCTGAGGGTTGAGGATTGAGGTTTGAGCATTGAATACTGAGAATTCAGGATATTCTAAAGAGTATTGAGAATTGAGGATTGATGGTTGCGTATTGAGGATTGAGGATTGAGTATTGAGTATTGAGGGTTGAAGATTGAGGATTGGGGATTGAGGATTGAGGATTGAGAATTGAGAATCGAAGATTGAGTATTGAGGATTGAAGATTGAGGTTTGAGGATTGAGGATTGAGGATTGAGGATGGAGGATGAGGGCTGAGGGTTGAGGATTGAGGTTTGAGTATTGAATACTGAGAATTCAGGATATTCTATTGAGTATTGAGAATTGAGGATTGATGGTTGCGTATTGAGGATTGAGGCATGAGTATTGAGTATTGAGGGTTGAAGTTTGAAGTTTGAGGTTTGAGGATTGAGGATTGAGAATTGAGGATGAGGACTGAGGGTTGAGGATTGAGGTTTGAGGAACGAGGATTGAGGATTGAGAATTGAGGACTGAGAATTGAAAATCGAAGATTGAGTATTGAGGATTGAAGATTGAGGTTTGAGGATTGAGGATTGAGGATGGAGGATGAGGGCTGAGGGTTGAGGATTGAGGTTTGAGTATTGAATACTGAGAATTCAGGATATTCTATTGAGTATTGAGAATTGAGGATTGATGGTTGCGTATTGAGGACTGAGGATTGAGTATTCAGTATTGAGGTTTGAGGTTCGATGATTGAGGATTGAGGACTGAGGATTGAGGATTGAGGATTGAGGATTGAGCACTGAGGATTGAAGATTGAGGACTGGGGATTGAGGATTGAAGATTGAGGATTAAGGATTGAGGATTGGGGATTGAGTATCTAGGATTGGAGATTGATTATTCAGGATTGAAGATTGAGGATTGAGGATTGAGGATTGAGAATTGAGAATTGAGGATGAGGACTGAGGGTTGAGGATTGAGGTTTGAAGAATGAGGATTGAGGATTGAGGATTGAGTTATGAAGATAGAGTATTCATGACTGATGATTGAGGATTGAGGATTGAGGATTGACGATTGAGGATTGAAGATTGAGAATTGATGATTGAGGATTGAGGATTGAGGATTGATGACTGAGGATTGAGGATTGAGGACTGAGGATTGAGGATTGAAGATTGAAGATTGAAGATTGAGTATTGAGGATTGAAGATTGAGGATTGAGGATTGACGATTGAGTATCGAATATTGAAGATTGATGACTGAGGATTGAGGATTGAGGATTGAGGATTGAGGATTGAGGATTGAGGATTGAGGATTGAGGATGATGGCTGAGTGTTGAGGATTGAGGTTTGAGGACTGAGGACTGAGGATTGAGGATTGAGAATTGAGGATTGAGGATTGAGGGTTGAAGATTGAGGATTGGGTATTGAGGATTGAAGAATGAGGATTGAGCGTTGAAGGTTGAGGACTGAGGATTGCAGATTGGGTATTGAGGATTGAGGATTGAAGATTGAGGATTAAGGATTGAGGATTGAGGATTGAAGATTGAGGATTAAGGATTGAAGATTGAGGTTTGAGGATTGAGGATTGAGCATGGAGGATGAGGGCTGAGGGTTGAGGACTGAGGCTTGAGTATTGAATACTGAGAATTCAGGATATTCTATTGAGTATTGAGAGTTGAGGATTGATGGTTGAGTATTGAGGACTGAGGGTTGAGTATTGAGGATTGAAGAGTGAGGCTTGAGGATTGAGGATTGAGAATTGAGGATGAGGACTGAGCGTTGAGGATTGAGGATTGAGGTACGAGGATTGAGGATTGAGAATTGAGGACTGGGGATTGACGATTGAGTGTCTAGGATTGAGGAACGAGGATTGAGGATTGAGAATTGAGGACTGAGGATTGACGATTGAGTATTGAGGATTGAGGATTGATGACTGAGGATTGAGGATTGAGTATTGAGGATTGGGTATTGAGGATTGAAGATTGAGTATTGAGGATTGAAGGTTGAGGATTAAGGATTGAGGATTGGGGATTGAGGATCTAGGATTGGAGATTGACTATTGAGGATTGAGTATTGAGTATTGAGGATTAAGGAACGAGGATTGAGGATTGAGGATGATGGCTGAGGGTTGAGGATTGATGTTTGAGGAACGAGGATTGAGGATTGAGGATTGAGGACTGCGGATTGACGATTGAGTATTGAAGATTGACGATTGATGACTGAGGATTGAGGATTGAGGATTGAGGATTGAAGATTGAAGATTGAAGATTGAGTATTGAGGATTGAAGATTGAGGATTGAGGATTGAGGATTGAGGATTGAGGATTGAAGATTGAGAATTGAGAATTGAGGATGAGGACTGAGGGTTGAGGATTGAGGTTTGAAGAATGAGGATTGAGGTTTGAGGATTGAGGATTGAGGATTGAGGATTGAGGATTGAGTTATGAAGATTGAGTATTCATGACTCATGATTGAGGATTGAGAATTGAGGATTGAGGATTGAGGATTGAGGATTGAGGATTGAAGATTGAGTATTGATGATTGAGGATTGAGTATTGATGATTGAGGATTGAGGATTGAGGATTGAGGATTGAGGATTGAGGATTGAAGATTGAGGATTGGGGATTGAGGATTGAGGATTGAGAATTGAGAATCGAAGATTGAGTATTGAGGATTGAAGATTGAGGTTTGAGGATTGAGGATTGAGCATGGAGGATGAGGGCTGAGTGTTGAGGATTGAGGTTTGAGTATTGAATACTGAGAATTCAGGATATTGTATTGAGTATTGAGAGTTGAGGATTGATGGTTGAGTATTGAGGATTGAGGGTTGAGTATTGAGGATTGAGAATTGAGGATTGAGGATTGAAGATTGAGGATGAAGGATTGAGGATTGGGGATTGAGGATCTAGGATTGGAGATTGACGATTGAGGATTGAGGATTGAGTATTGAGGATTGAGGAACGAGTATTGAGGATTGAGGATGATGGCTGAGGGTTGAGGATTGATGTTTGAGGAACGAGGATTGAGGATTGAGGATTGAGGACTGCGGATTGACGATTGAGTATTGAAGATTGAGGATTGATGACTGAGGATTGAGGATTGAGGATTAAGGATTGAGGATTGAAGATTGAAGATTGAAGATTGAGTATTGAGGATTGAAGATTGAGGATTGAGGATTGACGATTGAGTATTGAGGATTGAGGAACGAGTATTGAGGATTGAGGATGATGGCTGAGGGTTGAGGATTGATGTTTGAGGTACGAGGATTGAGGATTGAGGATTGAGGACTGCGGATTGACGATTGAGTATTGAAGATTGAGGATTGATGACTGAGGATTGAGGATTGAGGATTGAGGATTGAGGATTGAAGATTGAAGATTGAAGATTGAGTATTGAGGATTGAAGATTGAGGATTGAGGATTGACGATTGAGTATTGAGTATTGAAGATTGATGACTGAGGATTGAGGATTGAGGATTGAGGATTGAGGATTGAGGATTGAGGATTGAGGATGATGGCTGAGTGTTGAGGATTGAGGATTGAGGATTGAGAATTGAGGATTAAGGATTGAGGATTGGGGATTGAGGATTGATGATTGAAGGTTGAGTATTGAGGATTGAAGATTGACGATTGAGGTTTGAGTATTGAATACTGAGAATTCAGGATATTCTATTGAGTATTGAGAATTGAGGATTGGTTGTTGCGTATTGAGGATTGAGGATTGAGTATTGAGTATTGAGGGTTGAAGGTTGAGGATTGGGGATCGAGGATTGAGGATTGAGGATTGAGAATCGAAGATTGAGTATTGAGGATTGAGAATTGAGGATTGAGGATTGAAGATTGAGGATTAAGGATTGAGGATTGGTGATTGAGGATCTAGGATTGGAGATTGACTATTGAGGATTGAGGATTGTGTATTGAGGATTGAGGAACGAGGATTGAGGATGGTGGATGAGGGCTGAGGGTTGAGGATTGAGGTTTGAGTATTGAATACTGAGAATTCAGGATATTCTATTGAGTATTGAGAATTGAGGATTGTTGGTTGCGTATTGAGGACTGAGGATTGAATATTGAGTATTGAGGTTTGAGGTTCGATGATTGAGGATTGAGGACTGAGGATTAAGGATTGAGGATTGGGGATTGAGTACCTTGGATTGGAGGTTGATTATTCAGGATTGAAGATTGAGGATTGAGGATTGAGGATTGAGAATTGAGAATTGAGGATGAGGACTGAGGGTTGAGGATTGAGGTTTGAAGAATGAGGATTGAGGATTGAGTATTGAGGATTGAGGATTGAGGATTGAGTATTGAGGATTGAGTCATGAAGATTGAGTATCCATGACTGATGATTGAGGATTGAGGATTGAGTATTGAGAGTTGAGGATTGATGGTTGAGTATTGAGGACTGAGGGTTGAGTATTGAGGATTGAAGAGTGAGGCTTGAGGATTGAGGATTGAGAATTGAGGATGAGGACTGAGCGTTGAGGATTGAGGATTGAGGAACGAGGATTGAGGATTGAGAATTGAGGACTGGGGATTGACGATTGAGTGTCTAGGATTGAG
This sequence comes from Calliopsis andreniformis, assembly GCF_051401765.1. Taxonomy (NCBI): domain Eukaryota; kingdom Metazoa; phylum Arthropoda; class Insecta; order Hymenoptera; family Andrenidae; genus Calliopsis; species Calliopsis andreniformis. The sequence continues at coordinate 2,052,685 of NW_027480493.1, forward strand.
GAACGAGGATTGAGGATTGAGAATTGAGGACTGAGGATTGACGATTGAGTATTGAGGATTGAGGATTGAAGATTGAAGATTGAAGATTGAGTATTGAGGATTGAAGATTGAGGATTGAGGATTGAGGATTGAGGATTGAGGATTGAAGATTGAGAATTGATGATTGAGGATTGAGGATTGAGGATTGAGGATGGAGGATGAAGGCTGAGGGTTGGGGATTGAGGATGGAGGTTGAGGGCTGAGGGTTGAGGATTGAGGTTTGAGTATTGAATACTGAGAATTCAGGATATTCTATTGAGTATTGTGAATTGAGGATTGATGGTCGAGTATTGAGGATTGAGGATTGAGTATTGAGGATTGAAGATTGAGGTTTGAGGATTGAGGATTGAGAATTGAGGATGAGGACTGAGGGTTGAGGACTGAGGTTTGAGGAACGAGGATTGAGGATTGAGAATTGAGGACTGAGGATTGACGATTGAGTATTGAGGATTGAGGATTGATGACTGAGGATAGAGGATTGAGGATTGAGGATTGGGTATTGAGGATTGAAGAATGAGGATTGACGATTCAGGATTGAGGATTGAGGATTGAAGATTGAGGCTTGAGGATTGAGGATTGAGGATTGAAGATTGAGGATTGGGGATTGAGGATTGAGGATTGAGGATTGAGTATTGAGGATTGAGAATTGAGGATTGAGGATTGAAAATTGAGGATTAAGAATTGAGGATTGGGGATTGAGGATCTAGGATTGGAGATTGACCATTGAGGATTGAGGATTGAGGTTTGAGGATTGAGGAACGAGGATTGAGGATTGAGGATGATGGCTGAGGGATGAGGTTTGATGTTTGAGGAACGAGGATTGAGGATTGAGGATTGAGGACTGCGGATTGACGATTGAGTACTGAAGATTGAGGATTGATGACTGTGGATTGAGGATTGAGTATTGAGGATTGAGGATTGAGTATTGAAGATTGATGATTGAGTATTGAGGATTGAAGATTGAGGATTGAGGATTCAGGATTGAGGATGGAGGATGAGGGCTGAGGGTTGAGGATTGAGGTTTGAGTATTGAATACTGAGAATTCAGGATATTCGATTGAGTATTGAGAATTGAGGATTGATGGTTGAGTATTGAGGATTGAGGATTGAGTATTGAAGATTGAAGATTGATGTTTGAGGATTGAGGATTGAGAATTGAGGATGAGGACTGAGGGTTCAGGATTGAGGTTTGAGGAACGAGGATTGAGGATTGCGAATTGAGGACTGAGGATTGACGATTGAGTATTGACGATTGAGTATTGAGTATTGAGGATTGATGACTGAGGATTGAGGATTGAGGATTGAGGATTGAGGATTGAGGATTGAGTATTGAGGATTGAAGATTGAGGATTGAGGACTGAGGATTGAGGATGGAGGATGAGGGCTGAGGGTTGAGGATTGAGATTTGAGTATTGAATACTGAGAATTCCGGATATTCTATTGAGTATTGAGAATTGAGGATTGATGGTTGAGTATTGAGAATTGAGGATTGAGTATTAAGGATTGAAGATTGAGGTTTGAGTATTGAATACTGAGAATTCAGGATATTCGATTGAGTATTGAGAATTGAGGATTGATGGTTGAGTATTGAGGATTGATGATTGAGTATTGAAGATTGAAGATTGAGGTTTGAGGATTGAGGATTGAGAATTGAGGATGAGGACTGAGGGTTGAGGACTGAGGATTGACGATTGAGTATTGAGGATAGAGGATTGATGACTGAGGATTGAGGATTGAGTATTGAGGATTGGGTATTGAGGATTGAAGATTGAGTATTGAGGATTGAAGGTTGATGATTGAGGATTGAGGATTGTGGATTGTGGATTGAGGGTTGAGGATTGAAGATTGAGTATTGAGGACTGAGGATTGACGATTGAGTATTGACGATTGAGTATTGAGTATTGAGGATTGATGACTGAGGATTGAGGATTGAGAATTGAGGATTGAGGATTGAGGATTGAGTATTGAGGATTGAAGATTGAGGATTGAGGACTGAGGATTGAGGATGGAGGATGAGGGCTGAGGGTTGAGGATTGAGATTTGAGTATTGAATACTGAGAATTCAGGATATTCTATTGAGTATTGAGAATTGAGGATTGATGGTTGAGTATTGAGAATTGAGGATTGAGAATTAAGGATTGAAGATTGAGGTTTGAGGATTGATTATTGAGTATTGACGATTGAAGATTGAGGATTGAGGATAGAGAATTGAGAATTGAGGGTGAGGACTGAGGGTTGAGGATTGAGGTTTGAAGAATGAGGATTGAGGGTTGAGGATTGAGGATTGAGTTATGAAGATTGAGTATTCATGACTTATGATTGAGGATTGAGGATTGAGGATTGAGGACTGATGATTGAAGATTGAGTATTGATGATTGTGGATTGAGGATTGAGGATTGAGGATTGAGGATTGAGGATTGAAGATTGAGGATTGGGGACTGAGGATTGAGGATTGAGAATTGAGAATCGAAGATTGAGTATTGAGGATTGAAGATTGAGGTTTGAGGATTGAGGATTGAGGCTGGAGGATGAGGGCTGAGGGTTGAGGATTGAGGTTGGAGTATTGAATACTGAGAATTCAGGATATTCTATTGAGTATTGAGAATTGAGGATTGATGGTTGTGTATTGAGCTCTGAGGATTGAGTATTGAGTATTGAGGTTTGAGGTTCGTTGATTGAGGATTGAGGACTGAGGATTCAGGATTGTGGATTGAGGATTGAGCATTGAGGATTGAAGATTGAGGAGTGGGGATTGAGGATTGAGGATTGAGGATGGAGGATGAGGGCTGAGGGTTGAGGATTGAGGTTTGAGTATTGAATACTGAGAATTCAGGATATTCTATTGAGTATTGAGAATTGAGGATTGATGGTTGCGTATTGAGGATTGAGGATTGAGTATTGAGTATTGAGGGTTGAAGATTGAGGATTGGGGATTGAGGATTGAGGATTGAGAATTGAGAATCGAAGATTGAGTATTGAGGATTGAAGATTGAGGTTTGAGGATTGAGGATTGAGGATGGAGGATGAGGGCTGAGGGTTGAGGATTGAGGTTTGAGTATTGAATACTGAGAATTCAGGATATTCTATTGAGTATTGGGAATTGAGGATTGATGGCTGCGTATTGAGGATTGAGGCATGAGTATTGAGTATTGAGGGTTGAAGTTTGAGGTTTGAGGATTGAGGATTGAGAATTGAGGATGAGGACTGAGGGTTGAGGATTGAGGTTTGAGGAACGAGGATTGAGGATTGAGAATTGAGGACTGAGAATTGAGAATCGAAGATTGAGTATTGAGGATTGAAGATTGAGGTTTGAGGATTGAGGATTGAGGATGGAGGATGAGGGCTGAGGGTTGAGGATTGAGGTTTGAGTATTGAATACTGAGAATTCAGGATATTCTATTGAGTATTGAGAATTGAGGATTGATGGTTGCGTATTGAGGACTGAGGATTGAGTATTCAGTATTGAGGTTTGAGGTTCGATGATTGAGGATTGAGGACTGAGGATTGAGGATTGAGGATTGAGGATTGAGCATTGAGGATTGAAGATTGAGGACTGGGGATTGAGGATTGAAGATTGAGAATTAAGGATTGAGGATTGGGGATTGAGTGTCTAGGATTGGAGATTGATTATTCAGGATTGAAGATTGAGGATTGAGGATTGAGGATTGAGAATTGAGAATTGAGGATGAGGACTGAGGGTTGAGGATTGCGGTTTGAAGAATGAGGATTGAGGATTGAGGATTGAGTTATGAAGATTGAGTATTCATGACTGATGATTGAGGATTGAGGATTGAGGATTGACGATTGAGGATTGAAGATTGAGAATTGATGATTGAGGATTGAGGATTGAGGATTGAGGATTGAGGATTGAGGATTGAGGATTGAGGATTGAAGATTGAGGATTGGGGATTGAGGATTGAGCATTGAGAATTGAGAATCGAAGATTGAGTATTGAGGATTGAAGATAGAGGTTTGAGGATTGAGGATTGAGGATGGAGGATGAGGGCTGAGGGTTGAGGATTGAGGTTTGAGTACTGAATACAGAGAATTCAGGATATTCTATTGAGTATAGAGAATTGAGGATTGATGGTTGCGTATTGAGGATTGAGGATTGAGTATTGAGTATTGAGAGTTGAAGATTGAGGATTGGGGATTGAGGATTGAGGATTGAGAATTGAGAATCGAAGATTGAGTATTGAGGATTGAAGATTGAGGTTTGAGGATTGAGGATTGACGATGGAGGATGAGGGCTGAGGGTCGAGGATTGAGGTTTGAGTATTGAATACTGAGAATTCAGGATATTCTATTGAGTATTGAGAATTGAGGATTGATGGTTGCGTATTGAGGATTGAGGATTGAGTATTGAGTATTGAGGATTGAAGATTGAGGTTTGAGGATTGAGGATTGAGGATTGAGAATTGAGGATGAGGACTGAGGGTTGAGGATTGAGGTTTGAAGGACGAGGATTGAGGATTGAGAATTGAGGACTGAGGATTGAGGATTGAGGATTGAGGATTGAGGATTGAGCATGATGGCTGAGTGTTGAGGATTGAGGTTTGAGGGCTAAGGATTGAGGATTGAGAATTGAGTATTGAGGATTGAAGATTGACGATTGAGTATTGAGTATTGAGGATTGAGGACTGTGTATTGAGGTTTGAAGATTGAGGATTAAGGATTGAGGATTGGGGATTGAGGATCTACGATTGGAGATTGATTATTCACGATTGAGTATTGAGGATTGAGGATTGAGGATTGAGTATTGAGGATTGAGTTATGAAGATTGAGTATCCATGACTGATGATTGAGGATTGAGGATTGAGGATTGAAGAATGAGAATTGATGATTGAGGATTGAGGATTGAAGATTGTGGATTGAGGATTGAGGATTGAGGATTGAGGATTGAAGATTGAGGATTGGGGATTGACGATTGAGTACTGAAGATTGAGGATTGATGACTGAGGATTGAGGATTGAGGATTGAGGATTGAGGATTGAGGATTGAAGATTGAAGATTGAGTATTGAGGATTGAAGATTGAGGATTGAGGATTCAGGATTGAGGATGGAGGATGAGGGCTGAGGGTTGAGGATTGAGGTTTGAGTATTGAATACTGAGAAAATCAGGATATTCGATTGAGTATTGAGAATTGAGGATTGATGGTTGAGTATTGAGGATTGAGGATTGAGTATTGAAGATTGAAGATTGAGGTTTGAGTATTGAGGATTGAGAATTGAGGATGAGGTCTGAGGGTTGAGGATTGAGGTTTGAGGAACGAGGATTGAGGATTGAGAATTGAGGACTGAGGATTGACGATTGAGTATTGACGATTGAGTATTGAGTATTGAGGATTGATGACTGAGGATTGAGGATTGAGGATTGAGGATTGAGGATTGAGGATTGAGTATTGAGGATTGAAGATTGAGGATTGAGGGCTGAGGATTGAGGATGGAGGATGAGGGCTGAGGGTTGAGGATTGAGGTTTGAGTATTGAATACTGAGTATTCAGGATATTCTATTGAGTATTGAGAATTGAGGATTGATGGTTGAGTATTGAGAATTGAGGATTGAGTATTGAGGATTGAAGATTGAGGTTTGAGGATTGATTATTGAGTATTGAGGATTGAAGATTGAGGATTGAGGATTGAGAATTGAGAATTGAGGATGAGGACTGAGGGTTGAGGATTGAGGTTTGAAGAATGAGGATTGAGGGTTGAGGATTGAGGATTGAGTTATGAAGATTGAGTACTCATGACTTATCATTGAGGATTGAGGATTGAGGATTGAGGACTGATGATTGAAGATTGAGTATTGATGATTGTGGATTGAGGATTGAGGTTTGAGGATTGAGGATTGAGGATTGAAGATTGAGGATTGGGGACTGAGGATTGAGGATTGAGAATTGAGAATCGAAGATTGAGTATTGAGGATTGAAGATTGAGGTTTGAGGATTGAGGATTGAGGCTGGAGGATGAGGGCTGAGGGTTGAGGATTGAGGTTTGAGTATTGAATACTGAGAATTCAGGATATTCTATTGAGTATTGAGAATTGAGGATTGATGGTTGCGTATTGAGCTCTGAGGATTGAGTATTGAGTATTGAGGTTTGAGGTTCGATGATTGAGGATTGAGGACTGAGGATTGAGGATTGAGGATTGAGGATTGATCATTGAGGATTGAAGATTGAGGAGTGGGGATTGAGGATTGAAGATTGAGGATTAAGGATTTAGGATTGGGGATTGAGTATCTAGGATTGGAGATTGATTATTCAGGATTGAAGATTGAGGATTGAGGATTGAGGATTGAGAATTGAGAATTGAGGATGAGGACTGAGGGTAGAGGATTGAGGTTTGAAGAATGAGGATTGAGGATTGAGGATTGAGGATTGAGGATTGAGGATTGAGGATTGAGTTATGAAGATTGAGTATTCATGACTCATGATTGAGGATTGAGGATTGAGGATTGAGGATTGAGGATTGAGGATTGAAGATTGAGTATTGATGATTGAGGATTGAGGATTGAGGGTTGAGGATTGACGATTGAGGATTGAAGATTGAGGATTGGGTATTGAGGATTGAGGATTGAGAATTGAGAATCGAAGATTGAGTATTGAGGATTGAAGATTGAGGTTTGAGGATTGAGGATTGAGCATGGAGGATGATGGCTGAGTGTTGACGATTGAGGTTTGAGTATTGAATACTGAGAATTCAGGATATTCTATTGAGTATTGAGAGTTGAGGATTGATGGTTGAGTATTGAGGATTGAGGTTTGAGTATTGAGGATTGAGAATTGAGTATTGAGGATTGAAGATTGAGGATGAAGGATTGAGGATTGGGGATTGAGGATCTAGGATTGGAGATTGACTATTGAGGATTGAGGATTGAGTATTGAGGATTGAGGAACGAGTATTGAAGATTGAGGATGATGGCTGAGGGTTGAGGATTGATGTTTGAGGAACGAGGATTGAGGATTGAGGATTGAGGACTGCGGATTGACGATTGAGTATTGAAGATTGAGGATTGATGACTGAGGATTGAGGATTGAGGATTGAGGATTGAGGATTGACGATTGAGTATTGAAGATTGAGTATTGAGGATTGATGATTGAGGATTGAGGATTGACGATTGAGTATTGAGGATTGAGGAACGAGTATTGAGGATTGAGGATGATGGCTGAGGGTTGAGGATTGATGTTTGAGGAACGAGGATTGAGGATTGAGGATTGAGGACTGCGGATTGACGATTGAGTATTGAAGATTGAGGATTGATGAATGAGGATTGAGGATTGAGGATTGAGGATTGAGGATTGAAGATTGAAGATTGAAGATTGAGTATTGAGGATTGAAGATTGAGGATTGAGGATTGAGGATTGAGGATTGAGGATGATGGCTGAGTGTTGAGGGTTGAGGTTTGAGGACTGAGGACTGAGGATTGAGGATTGAGAATTGAGGATTGAGGATTGAGAGTTGAAGATTGAGGATTGGGTATTGAGGATTGAAGAATGAGGATTGAGGGTTGAAGGTTGAGGACTGAGGATTGCAGATTGGGTATTGAGGATTGAGGATTGAAGATTGAGGATTAAGGATTGAGGATTGAGGATTGAAGATTGAGGATTAAGGATTGAAGATTGAGGTTTGAGGATTGAGGATTGAGCATGGAGAATGAGGGCTGAGGGTTGAGGACTGAGGCTTGAGTATTGAATACTGAGAATTCAGGATATTCTATTGAGTATTGAGAGTTGAGGATTGATGGTTGATTATTGAGGACTGAGGGTTGAGTATTGAGGATTGAAGAGTGAGGCTTGAGGATTGAGGATTGAGAATTGAGGATGAGGACTGAGCGTTGAGGATTGAGGATTGAGGAACGAGGATTGAGGATTGAGAATTGAGGACTGGGGATTGACGATTGAGTGTCTAGGATCGAGGAACGAAGATTGAGGATTGATAATTGAGGACTGAGGATTGACGATGGAGTATTGAGGATTGAGGATTGATGACTGAGGATTGAGGATTGAGTATTGAGGATTAGGAATTGAGGATTGAAGATTGAGTATTGAGGATTGAAGGTTGAGGATTAAGGATTGAGGATTGGGGATTGAGGATCTAGGATTGGAGATTGACTATTGAGGATTGAGTATTGAGTATTGAGGATTAAGGAACGAGGATTGAGGATTGAGGATGATGGCTGAGGGTTGAGGATTGATGTTTGAGGAACGAGGATGGAGGATTGAGGATTGAGGACTGCGGATTGACGATTGAGTATTGAAGATTGAGGATTGATGACTGAGAATTGAGGATGAGGACTGAGGATAGAGGGTTGGGGATTGAGGACGAGGACTGACGGTTGAGGATTGAGGTTTGAGGTTTGATGATTGAGGATTGAGGACTGAGGATTGAGGATTGTCGATTGAGGATTGAGCATTGAGGATTGAAGATTGAGGACTGGGGATTGAGGTTTGAAGATTGAGGATTAAGGATTGAGGATTGGGGATTGAGGATCTAGGATTGGAGATTGATTATTCAGGATTGAAGATTGAGGATTGAGGATTGAGTATTGAGAATTGAGAATTGAGGATGAGGACTGAGGGTTGAGGATTGAGGTTTGAAGAATGAGGATTGAGGATTGAGGATTGAGGATTGAGGATTGAGGATTGAGGATTGAGTTATGAAGATTGAGTATTCATGACTCATGATTGAGGATTGAGAATTGAGGATTGAGGATTGAGGATTGAGGATTGAGGATTGAAGATTGAGTATTGATGATTGAGGATTGAGTATTGATGATTGAGGATTGAGGATTGAGGATTGAGGATTGAGGATTGAAGATTGAGGATTGGGGATTGAGGATTGAGGATTGAGAATTGAGAATCGAAGATTGAGTATTGAGGATTGAAGATTGAGGTTTGAGGATTGAGGATTGAGCATGGAGGATGAGGGCTGAGTGTTGAGGATTGAGGTTTGAGTATTGAATACTGAGAATTCAGGATATTGTATTGAGTATTGAGAGTTGAGGATTGATGGTTGAGTATTGAGGATTGAGGGTTGAGTATTGAGGATTGAGAATTGAGGATTGAGGATTGAAGATTGAGGATGAAGGATTGAGGATTGGGGATTGAGGATCTAGGATTGGAGATTGACGATTGAGGATTGAGGATTGAGTATTGAGGATTGAGGAACGAGTATTGAGGATTGAGGATGATGGCTGAGGGTTGAGGATTGATGTTTGAGGAACGAGGATTGAGGATTGAGGATTGAGGACTGCGGATTGACGATTGAGTATTGAAGATTGAGGATTGATGACTGAGGATTGAGGATTGAGGATTAAGGATTGAGGATTGAAGATTGAAGATTGAAGAATGAGTATTGAGGATTGAAGATTAAGGATTGAGGATTGACGATTGAGTATTGAGGATTGAGGAACGAGTATTGAGGATTGAGGATGATGGCTGAGGGTTGAGGATTGATGTTTGAGGAACGAGGATTGAGGATTGAGGATTGAGGACTGCGGATTGACGATTGAGTATTGAAGATTGAGGATTGATGACTGAGGATTGAGGATTGAGGATTGAGGATTGAGGATTGAAGATTGAAGATTGAAGATTGAGTATTGAGGATTGAAGATTGAGGATTGAGGATTGACGATTGAGTATTGAGTATTGAAGATTGATGACTGAGGATTGAGGATTGAGGATTGAGGATTGAGGATTGAGGATTGAGGATGATGGCTGAGTGTTGAGGATTGAGGATTGAGGATTGAGAGTTGAGGATTAAGGATTGAGGATTGGGGATTGAGGATTGATGATTGAAGGTTGAGTATTGAGGATTGAATATTGACGATTGAGGTTTGAGTATTGAATACTGAGAATTCAGGATATTCTATTGAGTATTGAGAATTGAGGATTGGTTGTTGCGTATTGAGGATTGAGGATTGAGTATTGAGTATTGAGGGTTGAAGGTTGAGGATTGGGGATCGAGGATTGAGGATTGAGGATTGAGAATCGAAGATTGAGTATTGAGGATTGAGAATTGAGGATTGAGGATTGAAGATTGAGGATTAAGGATTGAGGATTGGTGACCGAGGATCTAGGATTGGAGATTGACTATTGAGGATTGAGGATTGTGTATTGAGGATTGAGGAACGAGGATTGAGGATGGTGGATGAGGGCTGAGGGTTGAGGATTGAGGTTTGAGTATTGAATACTGAGAATTCAGGATATTCTATTGAGTATTGAGAATTGAGGATTGTTGGTTGCGTATTGAGGACTGAGGATTGAGTATTGAGTATTGAGGTTTGAGGTTCGATGATTGAGGATTGAGGACTGAGGATTGAGGATTGAGGATTGAGGATTGAGCATTGAGGATTGAAGGTTGAGGACTGGGGATTGAGGATTGAAGATTGAGGATTAAGGATTGAGGATTGGGGATTGAGTACCTTGGATTGGAGGTTGATTATTCAGGATTGAAGATTGAGGATTGAGGATTGAGGATTGAGAATTGAGAATTGAGGATGAGGACTGAGGGTTGAGGATTGAGGTTTGAAGAATGAGGATTGAGGATTGAGTATTGAGGATTGAGGATTGAGGATTGAGTATTGAGGATTGAGTCATGAAGATTGAGTATCCATGACTGATGATTGAGGATTGAGGATTGAGTATTGAGAGTTGAGGATTGATGGTTGAGTATTGAGGACTGAGGGTTGAGTATTGAGGATTGAAGAGTGAGGCTTGAGGATTGAGGATTGAGAATTGAGGATGAGGACTGAGCGTTGAGGATTGAGGATTGAGGAACGAGGATTGAGGATTGAGAATTGAGGACTGGGGATTGACGATTGAGTGTCTAGGATTGAGGAACGAGGATTGAGGATTGAGAATTGAGGACTGAGGATTGACGATTGAGTATTGAGGATTGAGGATTGAAGATTGAGGATTGAGGATTGAGGATTGAGGATTGAGGATTGAAGATTGAGAATTGATGATTGAGGATTGAGGATTGAGGATTGAGGATGGAGGATGAAGGCTGAGGGTTGGGGATTGAGGATGGAGGTTGAGGGCTGAGGGTTGAGGATTGAGGTTTGAGTATTGAATACTGACAATTCAGGATATTCTATTGAGTATTGTGAATTGAGGATTGATGGTCGAGTATTGAGGATTGAGGATTGAGTATTGAGGATTGAAGATTGAGGTTTGAGGATTGAGGATTGAGAATTGAGGATGAGGACTGAGGGTTGAGGACTGAGGTTTGAGGAACGAGGATTGAGGATTGAGAATTGAGGACTGAGGATTGACGATTGAGTATTGAGGATTGAGGATTGATGACTGAGGATAGAGGATTGAGGATTGAGGATTGGGTATTGAGGATTGAAGAATGAGGATTGACGATTCAGGATTGAGGATTGAGGATTGAAGATTGAGGCTTGAGGATTGAGGATTGAGGATTGAAGATAGAGGATTGGGGATTGAGGATTGAGGATTGAGGATTGAGTATTGAGGATTGAGAATTGAGGATTGAGGATTGAAAATTGAGGATTAAGGATTGAGGATTGGGGATTGAGGATCTAGGATTGGAGATTGACCATTGAGGATTGAGGATTGAGGTTTGAGAATTGAGGAACGAGGATTGAGGATTGAGGATGATGGCTGAGGGATGAGGATTGATGTTTGAGGAACGAGGATTGAGGATTGAGGATTGAGGACTGCGGATTGACGATTGAGTACTGAAGATTGAGGATTGATGACTGTGGATTGAGGATTGAGTATTGAGGATTGAGGATTGAGGATTGAAGATTGATGATTGAGTATTGAGGATTGAAGATTGAGGATTGAGGATTCAGGATTGAGGATGGAGGATGAGGGCTGAGGGTTGAGGGTTGAGGTTTGAGTATTGAATACTGAGAATTCAGGATATTCGATTGAGTATTGAGAATTGAGGATTGATGGTTGAGTATTGAGGATTGAGGATTGAGTATTGAAGATTGAATATTGATGTTTGAGGATTGAGGATTGAGAATTGAGGATGAGGACTGAGGGTTCAGGATTGAGGTTTGAGGAACGAGGATTGAGGATTGCGAATTGAGGACTGAGGATTGACGATTGAGTATTGACGATTCAGTATTGAGTATTGAGGATTGATGACTGAGGATTGAGGATTGAGGATTGAGGATTGAGGATTGAGGATTGAGTATTGAGGATTGAAGATTGAGGATTGAGGACTGAGGATTGAGGATGGAGGATGAGGGCTGAGGGTTGAGGATTGAGATTTGAGTATTGAATACTGAGAATTCAGGATATTCTATTGAGTATTGAGAATTGAGGATTGATGGTTGAGTATTGAGAATTGAGGATTGAGTATTAAGGATTGAAGATTGAGGTTTGAGTATTGAATACTGAGAATTCAGGATATTCGATTGAGTATTGAGAATTGAGGATTGATGGTTGAGTATTGAGGATTGATGATTGAGTATTGAAGATTGAAGATTGAGGTTTGAGGATTGAGGATTGAGAATTGAGGATGAGGACTGAGGGTTGAGGACTGAGGATTGACGATTGAGTATTGAGGATTGAGGATTGATGACTGAGGATTGAGGATTGAGTATTGAGGATTGGGTATTGAGGATTGAAGATTGAGTATTGAGGATTGAAGGTTGATGATTGAGGATTGAGGATTGTGGATTGTGGATTGAGGGTTGAGGATTGAAGATTGAGTATTGAGGACTGAGGATTGACGATTGAGTATTGACGATTGAGTATTGAGTATTGAGGATTGATGACTGAGGATTGAGGATTGAGAATTGAGGATTGAGGATTGAGGATTGAGTATTGAGGATTGAAGATTGAGGATTGAGGACTGAGGATTGAGGATGGAGGATGAGGGCTGAGGGTTGAGGATTGAGATTTGAGTATTGAATACTGAGAATTCAGGATATTCTATTGAGTATTGAGAATTGAGGATTGATGGTTGAGTATTGAGAATTGAGGATTGAGAATTAAGGATTGAAGATTGAGGTTTGAGGATTGATTATTGAGTATTGACGATTGAAGATTGAGGATTGAGGATAGAGAATTGAGAATTGAGGGTGAGGACTGAGGGTTGAGGATTGAGGTTTGAAGAATGAGGATTGAGGGTTGAGGATTGAGGATTGAGTTATGAAGATTGAGTATTCATGACTTATGATTGAGGATTGAGGATTGAGGATTGAGGACTGATGATTGAAGATTGAGTATTGATGATTGTGGATTGAGGATTGAGGATTGAGGATTGAGGATTGAGGATTGAAGATTGAGTATTGATGATTGAGGATTGAGGATTGAGGGTTGAGGATTGACGATTGAGGATTGAAGATTGAGGATTGGGGATTGAGGATTGAGGATTGAGAATTGAGAATCGAAGATTGAGTATTGAGGATTGAAGATTGAGGTTTGAGGATTGAGGATTGAGCATGGAGGATGAGGGCTGAGTGTTGACGATTGAGGTTTGAGTATTGAATACTGAGAATTCAGGATATTCTATTGAGTATTGAGAGTTGAGGATTGATGGTTGAGTATTGAGGATTGAGGTTTGAGTATTGAGGATTGAGAATTGAGTATTGAGGATTGAAGATTGAGGATGAAGGATTGAGGATTGGGGATTGAGGATCTAGGATTGGAGATTGACTATTGAGGATTGAGGATTGAGTATTGAGGATTGAGGAACGAGTATTGAAGATTGAGGATGATGGCTGAGGGTTGAGGATTGATGTTTGAGGAACGAGGATTGAGGATTGAGGATTGAGGACTGCGGATTGACGATTGAGTATTGAAGATTGAGGATTGATGACTGAGGATTGAGGATTGAGGATTGAGGATTGAGGATTGACGATTGAGTATTGAAGATTGAGTATTGAGGATTGATGATTGAGGATTGAGGATTGACGATTGAGTATTGAGGATTGAGGAACGAGTATTGAGGATTGAGGATGATGGCTGAGGGTTGAGGATTGATGTTTGAGGAACGAGGATTGAGGATTGAGGATTGAGGACTGCGGATTGACGATTGAGTATTGAAGATTGAGGATTGATGAATGAGGATTGAGGATTGAGGATTGAGGATTGAGGATTGAAGATTGAAGATTGAAGATTGAGTATTGAGGATTGAAGATTGAGGATTGAGGATTGAGGATTGAGGATTGAGGATGATGGCTGAGTGTTGAGGGTTGAGGTTTGAGGACTGAGGACTGAGGATTGAGGATTGAGAATTGAGGATTGAGGATTGAGGGTTGAAGATTGAGGATTGGGTATTGAGGATTGAAGAATGAGGATTGAGGGTTGAAGGTTGAGGACTGAGGATTGCAGATTGGGTATTGAGGATTGAGGATTGAAGATTGAGGATTAAGGATTGAGGATTGAGGATTGAAGATTGAGGATTAAGGATTGAAGATTGAGGTTTGAGGATTGAGGATTGAGCATGGAGGATGAGGGCTGAGGGTTGAGGACTGAGGCTTGAGTATTGAATACTGAGAATTCAGGATATTCTATTGAGTATTGAGAGTTGAGGATTGATGGTTGAGTATTGAGGACTGAGGGTTGAGTATTGAGGATTGAAGAGTGAGGCTTGAGGATTGAGGATTGAGAATTGAGGATGAGGACTGAGCGTTGAGGATTGAGGATTGAGGAACGAGGATTGAGGATTGAGAATTGAGGACTGGGGATTGACGATTGAGTGTCTTGGATTGAGGAACGAAGATTGAGGATTGATAATTGAGGACTGAGGATTGACGATGGAGTATTGAGGATTGAGGATTGATGACTGAGGATTGAGGATTGAGTATTGAGGATTGGGTATTGAGGATTGAAGATTGAGTATTGAGGATTGAAGGTTGAGGATTAAGGATTGAGGATTGGGGATTGAGGATCTAGGATTGGAGATTGACTATTGAGGATTGAGTATTGAGTATTGAGGATTAAGGAACGAGGATTGAGGATTGAGGATGATGGCTGAGGGTTGAGGATTGATGTTTGAGGAACGAGGATGGAGGATTGAGGATTGAGGACTGCGGATTGACGATTGAGTATTGAAGATTGAGGATTGATGACTGAGGATTGAGGATTGAGGATTGAGGATTGAAGATTGAAGATTGAAGATTGAGTATTGAGGGTTGAAGATTGAGGATTGAGGATTGAGGATTGAGGATTGAGGATTGCAGATTGAGAATTGATGATTGAGGATTGAGGATTGAGGATTGAGGATGGAGGATGAAGGCTGAGGGTTGAGGATTGAGGATGGAGGATGAGGGCTGAGGGTTGAGGATTGAGGTTTGAGTATTGAATACTGAGAAAATCAGGATATTCGATTGAGTATTGAGAATTGAGGATTGATGGTTGAGTATTGAGGATTGAGGATTGAGTATTGAAGATTGAAGATTGAGGTTTGAGGATTGAGGTTTGAGAATTGAGGATGAGGTCTGAGGGTTGAGGATTGAGGTTTGAGGAACGAGGATTGAGGATTGAGAATTGAGGACTGAGGATTGACGATTGAGTATTGTCGATTGAGTATTGAGTATTGAGGATTGATGACTGAGGATTGAGGATTGAGGATTGAGGATTGAGGATTGAGGATTGAGTATTGAGGATTGAAGATTGAGGATTGAGGGCTGAGGATTGAGGATGGAGGATGAGGGCTGAGGGTTGAGGATTGAGGTTTGAGTATTGAATACTGAGAATTCAGGATATTCTATTGAGTATTGAGAATTGAGGATTGATGGTTGAGTATTGAGAATTGAGGATTGAGTATTGAGGATTGAAGATTGAGGTTTGAGGATTGATTATTGAGGATTGAGTATTGATGATTGTGGATTGAGGATTGAGGTTTGAGGATTGAGGATTGAGGATTGAAGATTGAGGATTGGGGACTGAGGATTGAGGATTGAGAATTGAGAATCGAAGATTGAGCATTGAGGATTGAAGATTGAGGTTTGAGGATTGAGGATTGAGGCTGGAGGATGAGGGCTGAGGGTTGAGGATTGAGGTTTGAGTATTGAATACTGAGAATTCAGGATATTCTATTGAGTATTGAGAATTGAGGATTGATGGTTGCGTATTGAGCTCTGAGGATTGAGTATTGAGTATTGAGGTTTGAGGTTCGATGATTGAGGATTGAGGACTGAGGATTGAGGATTGAGGATTGAGGATTGATCATTGAGGATTGAAGATTGAGGAGTGGGGATTGAGGATTGAAGATTGAGGATTAAGGATTTAGGATTGGGGATTGAGTATCTAGGATTGGAGATTGATTATTCAGGATTGAAGATTGAGGATTGAGGATTGAGGATTGAGAATTGAGAATTGAGGATGAGGACTGAGGGTAGAGGATTGAGGTTTGAAGAATGAGGATTGAGGATTGAGGATTGAGGATTGAGGATTGAGGATTGAGGATTGAGTTATGAAGATTGAGTATTCATGACTCATGATTGAGGATTGAGGATTGAGGATTGAGGATTGAGGATTGAGGATTGAAGATTGAGTATTGATGATTGAGGATTGAGGATTGAGGGTTGAGGATTGACGATTGAGGATTGAAGATTGAGGATTGGGGATTGAGGATTGAGGATTGAGAATTGAGAGTCGAAGATTGAGTATTGAGGATTGAAGATTGAGGTTTGAGGATTGAGGATTGAGCATGGAGGATGAGGGCTGAGTGTTGACGATTGAGGTTTGAGTATTGAATACTGAGAATTCAGGATATTCTATTGAGTATTGAGAGTTGAGGATTGATGGTTGGGTATTGAGGATTGAGGTTTGAGTATTGAGGATTGAGAATTGAGTATTGAGGATTGAAGATTGAGGATGAAGGATTGAGGATTGGGGATTGAGGATCTAGGATTGGAGATTGACTATTGAGGATTGAGGATTGAGTATTGAGGATTGAGGAACGAGTATTGAAGATTGAGGATGATGGCTGAGGGTTGAGAATTGATATTTGAGGAACGAGGATTGAGGATTGAGGATTGAGGACTGCGGATTGACGATTGAGTATTGAAGATTGAGGATTGATGACTGAGGATTGAGGATTGAGGATTGAGGATTGAGGATTGACGATTGAGTATTGAAGATTGAGTATTGAGGATTGATGATTGAGGATTGAGGATTGAGGATTGACGATTGAGTATTGAGGATTGAGGAACGAGTATTGAGGATTGAGGATGATGGCTGAGGGTTGAGGATTGATGTTTGAGGAACGAGGATTGAGGATTGAGGATTGAGGACTGCGGATTGACGATTGAGTATTGAAGATTGAGGATTGATGAATGAGGATTGAGGATTGAGGATTGAGGATTGAGGATTGAAGATTGAAGATTGAAGATTGAGTATTGAGGATTGAAGATTGAGGATTGAGGATTGAGGATTGAGGATTGAGGATGATGGCTGAGTGTTGAGGGTTGAGGTTTGAGGAACGAGGATTGAGGATTGCGAATTGAGGACTGAGGATTGACGATTGAGTATTGACGATTCAGTATTGAGTATTGAGGATTGATGACTGAGGATTGAGGATTGAGGATTGAGGATTGAGGATTGAGGATTGAGTATTGAGGATTGAAGATTGAGGATTGAGGACTGAGGATTGAGGATGGAGGATGAGGGCTGAGGGTTGAGGATTGAGATTTGAGTATTGAATACTGAGAATTCAGGATATTCTATTGAGTATTGAGAATTGAGGATTGATGGTTGAGTATTGAGAATTGAGGATTGAGTATTAAGGATTGAAGATTGAGGTTTGAGTATTGAATACTGAGAATTCAGGATATTCGATTGAGTATTGAGAATTGAGGATTGATGGTTGAGTATTGAGGATTGATGATTGAGTATTGAAGATTGAAGATTGAGGTTTGAGGATTGAGGATTGAGAATTGAGGATGAGGACTGAGGGTTGAGGACTGAGGATTGACGATTGAGTATTGAGGATTGAGGATTGATGACTGAGGATTGAGGATTGAGTATTGAGGATTGGGTATTGAGGATTGAAGATTGAGTATTGAGGATTGAAGGTTGATGATTGAGGATTGAGGATTGTGGATTGTGGATTGAGGGTTGAGGATTGAAGATTGAGTATTGAGGACTGAGGATTGACGATTGAGTATTGACGATTGAGTATTGAGTATTGAGGATTGATGACTGAGGATTGAGGATTGAGAATTGAGGATTGAGGATTGAGGATTGAGTATTGAGGATTGAAGATTGAGGATTGAGGACTGAGGATTGAGGATGGAGGATGAGGGCTGAGGGTTGAGGATTGAGATTTGAGTATTGAATACTGAGAATTCAGGATATTCTATTGAGTATTGAGAATTGAGGATTGATGGTTGAGTATTGAGAATTGAGGATTGAGAATTAAGGATTGAAGATTGAGGTTTGAGGATTGATTATTGAGTATTGACGATTGAAGATTGAGGATTGAGGATAGAGAATTGAGAATTGAGGGTGAGGACTGAGGGTTGAGGATTGAGGTTTGAAGAATGAGGATTGAGGGTTGAGGATTGAGGATTGAGTTATGAAGATTGAGTATTCATGACTTATGATTGAGGATTGAGGATTGAGGATTGAGGACTGATGATTGAAGATTGAGTATTGATGATTGTGGATTGAGGATTGAGGATTGAGGATTGAGGATTGAGGATTGAAGATTGAGGATTGGGGACTGAGGATTGAGGATTGAGAATTGAGAATCGAAGATTGAGTATTGAGGATTGAAGATTGAGGTTTGAGGATTGAGGATTGAGGCTGGAGGATGAGGGCTGAGGGTTGAGGATTGAGGTTGGAGTATTGAATACTGAGAATTCAGGATATTCTATTGAGTATTGAGAATTGAGGATTGATGGTTGTGTATTGAGCTCTGAGGATTGAGTATTGAGTATTGAGGTTTGAGGTTCGATGATTGAGGATTGAGGACTGAGGATTGAGGATTGTGGATTGAGGATTGAGCATTGAGGATTGAAGATTGAGGAGTGGGGATTGAGGATTGAAGATTGAGGATTAAGGATTTAGGATTGAGGATGGAGGATGAGGGCTGAGGGTTTATGATTGAGGTTTGAGTATTGAATACTGAGAATTCAGGATATTCTATTGAGTATTGAGAATTGAGGATTGATGGTTGAGTATTGAGGATTGAGGACTGAGTATTGAGGATTGAGGATTGAGGTTTGAGGATTGAGGATTGAGAATTGAGGATGAGGACTGAGGGTTGAAGATTGAGGTTTGAGGAACGAGGATTGAGGATTGAGAATTGAGGACTGAGGATTGACGATTGGGTATTGACGATTGAGTATTGAGTATTGAAGATTGATGACTGAGGATTGATGATTGAGGATTGAGGATTGAGGATTGAGGATTGAGGATGATGGCTGAGGGTTGAGGATTGAGGTTTGAGCATTGAATACTGAGAATTCAGGATATTCTATTGAGTATTGAGAATTGAGGATTGATGGTTGCGTATTGAGGATTGAGGATTGAGTATTGAGTATTGAGGGTTGAAGATTGAGGATTGGGGATTGAGGATTGAGGATTGAGAATTGAGAATCGAAGATTGAGTATTGAGGATTGAAGATTGAGGTTTGAGGATTGAGGATTGAGGATGGAGGATGAGGGCTGAGGGTTGAGGATTGAGGTTTGAGTATTGAATACTGAGAATTCAGGATATTCTATTGAGTATTGGGAATTGAGGATTGATGGCTGCGTATTGAGGATTGAGGCATGAGTATTGAGTATTGAGGGTTGAAGTTTGAGGTTTGAGGATTGAGGATTGAGAATTGAGGATGAGGACTGAGGGTTGAGGATTGATGTTTGAGGAACGAGGATTGAGGATTGACAATTGAGGACTGAGAATTGAGAATCGAAGATTGAGTATTGAGGATTGAAGATTGAGGTTTGAGGATTGAGGATTGAGGATGGAGGATGAGGGCTGAGGGTTGAGGATTGAGGTTTGAGTATTGAATACTGAGAATTCAGGATATTCTATTGAGTATTGAGAATTGAGGATTGATGGTTGCGTATTGAGGACTGAGGATTGAGTATTCAGTATTGAGGTTTGAGGTTCGATGATTGAGGATTGAGGACTGAGGATTGAGGATTGAGGATTGAGGATTGAGCATTGAGGATTGAAGATTGAGGACTGGGGATTGAGGATTGAAGATTGAGAATTAAGGATTGAGGATTGGGGATTGAGTGTCTAGGATTGGAGATTGATTATTCAGGATTGAAGATTGAGGATTGAGGATTGAGGATTGAGAATTGAGAATTGAGGATGAGGACTGAGGGTTGAGGATTGCGGTTTGAAGAATGAGGATTGAGGATTGAGGATTGAGTTATGAAGATTGAGTATTCATGACTGATGATTGAGGATTGAGGATTGAGGATTGACGATTGAGGATTGAAGATTGAGAATTGATGATTGAGGATTGAGGATTGAGGATTGAGGATTGAGGATTGAGGATTGAGGATTGAAGATTGAGGATTGGGGATTGAGGATTGAGCATTGAGAATTGAGAATCGAAGATTGAGTATTGAGGATTGAAGATAGAGGTTTGAGGATTGAGGATTGAGGATGGAGGATGAGGGCTGAGGGTTGAGGATTGAGGTTTGAGTATTGAATACTGAGAATTCAGGATATTCTATTGAGTATTGAGAATTGAGGATTGATGGTTGCGTATTGAGGATTGAGGATTGAGTATTGAGTATTGAGAGTTGAAGGTTGAGGATTGGGGATTGAGGATTGAGGATTGAGAATTGAGAATCGAAGATTGAGTATTGAGGATTGAAGATTGAGGTTTGAGGATTGAGGATTGACGATGGAGGATGAGGGCTGAGGGTCGAGGATTGAGGTTTGAGTATTGAATACTGAGAATTCAGGATATTCTATTGAGTATTGAGAATTGAGGATTGACGGTTGCGTATTGAGGATTGAGGATTGAGTATTGAGTATTGAGGATTGAAGATTGAGGTTTGAGGATTGAGGATTGAGAATTGAGGATGAGGACTGAGGGTTGAGGATTCAGGTTTGAAGAACGAGGATTGAGGATTGAAGATTGTGGATTGAGGATTGAGGATTGAGGATTGAGGATTGAAGATTGAGGATTGGGGATTGACGATTGAGTACTGAAGATTGAGGATTGATGACTGAGGATTGAGGATTGAGGATTGAGGATTGAGGATTGAGGATTGAAGATTGAAGATTGAGTATTGAGGATTGAAGATTGAGGATTGAGGATTCAGGATTGAGGATGGAGGATGAGGGCTGAGGGTTGAGGATTGAGGTTTGAGTATTGAATACTGAGAAAATCAGGATATTCGATTGAGTATTGAGAATTGAGGATTGATGGTTGAGTATTGAGGATTGAGGATTGAGTATTGAAGATTGAAGATTGAGGTTTGAGGATTGAGGTTTGAGAATTGAGGATGAGGTCTGAGGGTTGAGGATTGAGGTTTGAGGAACGAGGATTGAGGATTGTGAATTGAGGACTGAGGATTGACGATTGAGTATTGACGATTGAGTATTGAGTATTGAGGATTGATGACTGAGGATTGAGGATTGAGGATTGAGGATTGAGGATTGAGGATTGAGTATTGAGGATTGAAGATTGAGGATTGAGGGCTGAGGATTGAGGATGGAGGATGAGGGCTGAGGGTTGAGGATTGAGGTTTGAGTATTGAATACTGAGAATTCAGGATATTCTATTGAGTATTGAGAATTGAGGATTGATGGTTGAGTATTGAGAATTGAGGATTGAGTATTGAGGATTGAAGATTGAGGTTTGAGGATTGATTATTGAGGATTGAGTATTGATGATTGTGGATTGAGGATTGAGGTTTGAGGATTGAGGATTGAGGATTGAAGATTGAGGATTGGGGACTGAGGATTGAGGATTGAGAATTGAGAATCGAAGATTGAGTATTGAGGATTGAAGATTGAGGTTTGAGGATTGAGGATTGAGGCTGGAGGATGAGGGCTGAGGGTTGAGGATTGAGGTTTGAGTATTGAATACTGAGAATTCAGGATATTCTATTGAGTATTGAGAATTGAGGATTGATGGTTGCGTATTGAGCTCTGAGGATTGAGTATTGAGTATTGAGGTTTGAGGTTCGATGATTGAGGATTGAGGACTGAGGATTGAGGATTGAGGATTGAGGATTGATCATTGAGGATTGAAGATTGAGGAGTGGGGATTGAGGATTGAAGATTGAGGATTAAGGATTTAGGATTGGGGATTGAGTATCTAGGATTGGAGATTGATTATTCAGGATTGAAGATTGAGGATTGAGGATTGAGGATTGAGAATTGAGAATTGAGGATGAGGACTGAGGGTAGAGGATTGAGGTTTGAAGAATGAGGATTGAGGATTGAGGATTGAGGATTGAGGATTGAGGATTGAGGATTGAGTTATGAAGATTGAGTATTCATGACTCATGATTGAGGATTGAGGATTGAGGATTGAGGATTGGGTATTGAGGATTGAAGAATGAGGATTGAGGGTTGAAGGTTGAGGACTGAGGATTGCAGATTGGGTATTGAGGATTGAGGATTGAAGATTGAGGATTAAGGATTGAGGATTGAGGATTGAAGATTGAGGATTAAGGATTGAAGATTGAGGTTTGAGGATTGAGGATTGAGCATGGAGGATGAGGGCTGAGGGTTGAGGACTGAGGCTTGAGTATTGAATACTGAGAATTCAGGATATTCTATTGAGTATTGAGAGTTGAGGATTGATGGTTGAGTATTGAGGACTGAGGGTTGAGTATTGAGGATTGAAGAGTGAGGCTTGAGGATTGAGGATTGAGAATTGAGGATGAGGACTGAGCGTTGAGGATTGAGGATTGAGGAACGAGGATTGAGGATTGAGAATTGAGGACTGGGGATTGACGATTGAGTGTCTAGGATTGAGGAACGAAGATTGAGGATTGATAATTGAGGACTGAGGATTGACGATGGAGTATTGAGGATTGAGGATTGATGACTGAGGATTGAGGATTGAGTATTGAGGATTGGGTATTGAGGATTGAAGATTGAGTATTGAGGATTGAAGGTTGAGGATTAAGGATTGAGGATTGGGGATTGAGGATCTAGGATTGGAGATTGACTATTGAGGATTGAGTATTGAGTATTGAGGATTAAGGAACGAGGATTGAGGATTGAGGATAATGGCTGAGGGTTGAGGATTGATGTTTGAGGAACGAGGATGGAGGATTGAGGATTGAGGACTGCGGATTGACGATTGAGTATTGAAGATTGAGGATTGATGACTGAGGATTGAGGATTGAGGATTGAGGATTGAAGATTGAAGATTGAAGATTGAGTATTGAGGGTTGAAGATTGAGGATTGAGGATTGAGGATTGAGGATTGAGGATTGCAGATTGAGAATTGATGATTGAGGATTGAGGATTGAGGATTGAGGATGGAGGATGAAGGCTGAGGGTTGAGGATTGAGGATGGAGGATGAGGGCTGAGGGTTGAGGATTGAGGTTTGAGTATTGAATACTGAGAAAATCAGGATATTCGATTGAGTATTGAGAATTGAGGATTGATGGTTGAGTATTGAGGATTGAGGATTGAGTATTGAAGATTGAAGATTGAGGTTTGAGGATTGAGGTTTGAGAATTGAGGATGAGGTCTGAGGGTTGAGGATTGAGGTTTGAGGAACGAGGATTGAGGATTGAGAATTGAGGACTGAGGATTGACGATTGAGTACTGACGATTGAGTATTGAGTATTGAGGATTGATGACTGAGGATTGAGGATTGAGGATTGAGGATTGAGGATTGAGGATTGAGTATTGAGGATTGAAGATTGAGGATTGAGGGCTGAGGATTGAGGATGGAGGATGAGGGCTGAGGGTTGAGGATTGAGGTTTGAGTATTGAATACTGAGAATTCAGGATATTCTATTGAGTATTGAGAATTGAGGATTGATGGTTGAGTATTGAGAATTGAGGATTGAGTATTGAGGATTGAAGATTGAGGTTTGAGGATTGATTATTGAGGATTGAGTATTGATGATTGTGGATTGAGGATTGAGGTTTGAGGATTGAGGATTGAGGATTGAAGATTGAGGATTGGGGACTGAGGATTGAGGATTGAGAATTGAGAATCGAAGATTGAGCATTGAGGATTGAAGATTGAGGTTTGAGGATTGAGGATTGAGGCTGGAGGATGAGGGCTGAGGGTTGAGGATTGAGGTTTGAGTATTGAATACTGAGAATTCAGGATATTCTATTGAGTATTGAGAATTGAGGATTGATGGTTGCGTATTGAGCTCTGAGGATTGAGTATTGAGTATTGAGGTTTGAGGTTCGATGATTGAGGATTGAGGACTGAGGATTGAGGATTGAGGATTGAGGATTGATCATTGAGGAATGAAGATTGAGGAGTGGGGATTGAGGATTGAAGATTGAGGATTAAGGATTTAGGATTGGGGATTGAGTATCTAGGATTGGAGATTGATTATTCAGGATTGAAGATTGAGGATTGAGGATTGAGGATTGAGAATTGAGAATTGAGGATGAGGACTGAGGGTAGAGGATTGAGGTTTGAAGAATGAGGATTGAGGATTGAGGATTGAGGATTGAGGATTGAGGATTGAGGATTGAGTTATGAAGATTGAGTATTCATGACTCATGATTGAGGATTGAGGATTGAGGATTGAGGATTGAGGATTGAGGATTGAAGATTGAGTATTGATGATTGAGGATTGAGGATTGAGGGTTGAGGATTGACGATTGAGGATTGAAGATTGAGGATTGGGGATTGAGGATTGAGGATTGAGAATTGAGAGTCGAAGATTGAGTATTGAGGATTGAAGATTGAGGTTTGAGGATTGAGGATTGAGCATGGAGGATGAGGGCTGAGTGTTGACGATTGAGGTTTGAGTATTGAATACTGAGAATTCAGGATATTCTATTGAGTATTGAGAGTTGAGGATTGATGGTTGGGTATTGAGGATTGAGGTTTGAGTATTGAGGATTGAGAATTGAGTATTGAGGATTGAAGATTGAGGATGAAGGATTGAGGATTGGGGATTGAGGATCTAGGATTGGAGATTGACTATTGAGGATTGAGGATTGAGTATTGAGGATTGAGGAACGAGTATTGAAGATTGAGGATGATGGCTGAGGGTTGAGGATTGATATTTGAGGAACGAGGATTGAGGATTGAGGATTGAGGACTGCGGATTGACGATTGAGTATTGAAGATTGAGGATTGATGACTGAGGATTGAGGATTGAGGATTGAGGATTGAGGATTGACGATTGAGTATTGAAGATTGAGTATTGAGGATTGATGATTGAGGATTGAGGATTGAGGATTGACGATTGAGTATTGAGGATTGAGGAACGAGTATTGAGGATTGAGGATGATGGCTGAGGGTTGAGGATTGATGTTTGAGGAACGAGGATTGAGGATTGAGGATTGAGGACTGCGGATTGACGATTGAGTATTGAAGATTGAGGATTGATGAATGAGGATTGAGGATTGAGGATTGAGGATTGAGGATTGAAGATTGAAGATTGAAGATTGAGTATTGAGGATTGAAGATTGAGGATTGAGGATTGAGGATTGAGGATTGAGGATGATGGCTGAGTGTTGAGGGTTGAGGTTTGAGGACTGAGGACTGAGGATTGAGGATTGAGAATTGAGGATTGAGGATTGAGGGTTGAAGATTGAGGATTGGGTATTGAGGATTGAAGAATGAGGATTGAGGGTTGAAGGTTGAGGACTGAGGATTGCAGATTGGGTATTGAGGATTGAGGATTGAAGATTGAGGATTAAGGATTGAGGATTGAGGATTGAAGATTGAGGATTAAGGATTGAAGATTGAGGTTTGAGGATTGAGGATTGAGCATGGAGGATGAGGGCTGAGGGTTGAGGACTGAGGCTTGAGTATTGAATACTGAGAATTCAGGATATTCTATTGAGTATTGAGAGTTGAGGATTGATGGTTGAGTATTGAGGACTGAGGGTTGAGTATTGAGGATTGAAGAGTGAGGCTTGAGGATTGAGGATTGAGAATTGAGGATGAGGACTGAGCGTTGAGGATTGAGGATTGAGGAACGAGGATTGAGGATTGAGAATTGAGGACTGGGGATTGACGATTGAGTGTCTAGGATTGAGGAACGAAGATTGAGGATTGATAATTCAGGACTGAGGATTGACGATGGAGTATTGAGGATTGAGGATTGATGACTGAGGATTGAGGATTGAGTATTGAGGATTGGGTATTGAGGATTGAAGATTGAGTATTGAGGATTGAAGGTTGAGGATTAAGGATTGAGGATTGGGGATTGAGGATCTAGGATTGGAGATTGACTATTGAGGATTGAGTATTGAGTATTGAGGATTAAGGAACGAGGATTGAGGATTGAGGATGATGGCTGAGGGTTGAGGATTGATGTTTGAGGAACGAGGATGGAGGATTGAGGATTGAGGACTGCGGATTGACGATTGAGTATTGAAGATTGAGGATTGATGACTGAGGATTGAGGATTGAGGATTGAGGATTGAGGATTGAAGATTGAAGATTGAAGATTGAGTATTGAGGGTTGAAGATTGAGGATTGAGGATTGAGGATTGAGGATTGAGGATTGAAGATTGAGAATTGATGATTGAGGATTGAGGATTGAGGATTGAGGATGGAGGATGAAGGCTGAGGGTTGAGGATTGAGGATGGAGGTTGAGGGCTGAGGGTTGAGGATTGAGGTTTGAGTATTGAATACTGAGAATTCAGGATATTCTATTGAGTATTGTGAATTGAGGATTGATGGTCGTGTATTGAGGATTGAGGATAGAGTATTGAGGATTGAAGATTGAGGTTTGAGGATTGAGGATCGAGAATTGAGAATGAGGACTGAGGGTTGAGGACTGAGGTTTGAGGAACGAGGATTGAGGATTGAGAATTGAGGACTGAGGATTGACGATTGAGTATTGAGGATTGAGGATTGATGACTGAGGATAGAGGATTGAGGATTGAGAATTGAGGATTGAGAATTGAGGATTGAGGATTGAGGATTGAGGATTGAAGATTGAGGATTGGGGATTGAGGATTGAGGATTGAGGATTGAGAATTGAGGATTGAGAATTGAGGATTGAGGATTGAAAATTGAGGATTAAGGATTGAGGATTGGGGATTGAGGATCTAGGATTGGAGATTGACCATTGAGGATTGAGGATTGAGGTTTGAGGATTGAGGAACGAGGATTGAGGATTGAGGATGATGGCTGAGGGATGAGGATTGATGTTTGAGGAACGTGGATTGAGGATTGAGGATTGAGGACTGCGGATTGACGATTGAGTACTGAAGATTGAGGATTGATGACTGTGGATTGAGGATTGAGTATTGAGGATTGAGGATTGAGGATTGAAGATTGATGATTGAGTATTGAGGATTGAAGATTGAGGATTGAGGATTCAGGATTGAGGATGGAGGATGAGGGCTGAGGGTTGAGGATTGAGGTTTGAGTATTGAATACTGAGAATTCAGGATATTCGATTGAGTATTGAGAATTGAGGATTGATGGTTGAGTATTGAGGATTGAGGATTGAGTATTGAAGATTGAAGATTGATGTTTGAGGATTGAGGATTGAGAATTGAGGATGAGGACTGAGGGTTCAGGATTGAGGTTTGAGGAACGAGGATTGAGGTTTGAGAATTGAGGACTGAGGATTGACGATTGAGTATTGACGATTGAGTATTGAGTATTGAGGATTGATGACTGAGGATTGAGGATTGAGGATTGAGGATTGAGGATTGAGGATTGAGTATTGAGGTTTGAAGATTGAGGATTGAGGACTGAGGATTGAGGATGGAGAATGAGGGCTGAGGGTTGAGGATTGAGATTTGAGTATTGAATACTGAGAATTCAGGATATTCTATTGAGTATTGAGAATTGAGGATTGATGGTTGAGTATTGAGAATTGAGGATTGAGTATTAAGGATTGAAGATTGAGGTTTGAGTATTGAATACTGAGAATTCAGTATATTCGATTGAGTATTGAGAATTGAGGATTGATGGTTGAGTATTGAGGATTGATGATTGAGTATTGAAGATTGAAGATTGAGGTTTGAGGATTGAGGATTGAGAATTGAGGATCAGGACTGAGGGTTGAGGACTGAGGATTGACGATTGAGTATTGAGGATTGAGGATTGATGACTGAGGATTGAGGATTGAGTATTGAGGATTGGGTATTGAGGATTGAAGATTGAGTATTGAGGATTGAAGGTTGATGATTGAGGATTGAGGATTGTGGATTGTGGATTGAGGGTTGAGGATTGAAGATTGAGTATTGAGGATTGAAGATTGAGTATTCAGGATTGAAGATTGAGGATTGAGGATTGAGACTTGACGATTGAGGATTGACGATTGAAGATTGAGGATTGGGGATTGAGGATTGAGGATTGAGGATTGAGTATTGAGGATTGAGAATTGAGGATTGAGGGTTGAAGATTGAGGATTAAGGATTGAGGATTGGGGATTGAGGATCTAGGATTGGAGATTGACTATTGAGGATTGAGGATTGAGTATTGAGGATTAAGGAACGAGGATTGAGGATTGAGGATGATGGCAGAGGGTTGAGGATTGATGTTTGAGGAACGAGGATTGAGGATTGAGGATTGAGGACTGCGGATTGACGATTGAGTATTGAAGATTGAGGATTGATGACTGAGGATTGAGGATTGAGGATTGAGGATTGAGGTTTGAAGATTGAAGATTGAAGATTGAGTATTGAGGATTGAAGATTGAGGATTGAGGATTGAGGATTGAGGATTGAGGATTGAAGATTGAGAATTGATGATTGAGGATTGAGGATTGAGGATTGAGGATTGAGGATTGAGGATGGAGGATGAAGGCTGAGGGTTGAGGATTGAGGATGGAGGATGAAGGCTGAGGGTTGAGGATTGAGGTTTGAGTATTGAATACTGAGAATTCAGGATATTCTATTGAGTATTGTGAATTGAGGATTGATGGTCGAGTATTGAGGATTGAGGATTGAGTATTGAGGATTGAAGATTGAGGTTTGAGGATTGAGGATTGAGAATTGAGGATGAGGACTGAGGGTTGAGGATTGAGGTCTGAGGAACGAGGATTGAGGATTGAGAATTGAGGACTGAGGATTGACGATTGAGTATTGAGGATTGAGGATTGATGACTGAGGATAGAGGATTGAGGATTGAGGATTGGGTATTGAGGATTGAAGAATGAGGATTGACGATTCAGGATTGAGGATTGAGGATTGAAGATTGAGGCTTGAGGATTGAGCATTGAGGATTGAAGATTGAGGATTGGGGATTGAGGATTGAGGATTGAGGATTGAGTATTGAGGATTGAGAATTGAGGATTGAGGATTGAAAATTGAGGATTAAGGACTGAGGATTGGGGATTGAGGATCTAGGATTGGAGATTGACCATTGAGGATTGAGGATTGAGGTTTGAGGATTGAGGAACGAGGATTGAGGATTGAGGATGATGGCTGAGGGATGAGGATTGATGTTTGAGGTACGAGGATTGAGGATTGAGGATTGAGGTCTGCGGATTGACGATTGCGGATTGAAGATTGAGGATTGGGGATTGAGGATTGAGGATTGAGTATTGAGAATCGAAGATTGAGTATTGAGGATTGAAGATTGAGGTTTGAGGATTGAGGATTGAGCATGGAGGATGAGGGCTGAGTGTTGAGGATTGAGGTTTGAGTATTGAATACTGAGAATTCAGGATATTCTATTGAGTATTGAGAGTTGAGGATTGATGGTTGAGTATTGAGGATTGAGGGTTGAGTATTGAGGATTGAGAATTGAGGATTGAGGATTGAAGATTGAGGATGAAGGATTGAGGATTGGGGATTGAGGATCTAGGATTGGAGATTGACTATTGAGGATTGAGGATTGAGTATTGAGGATTGAGGAACGAGTATTGAGGATTGAGGATGATGGCTGAGGGTTGAGGATTGATGTTTGAGGAACGAGGATTGAGGATTGAGGATTGAGGACTGCGGATTGACGATTGAGTATTGAAGATTGAGGATTGATGACTGAGGATTGAGGATTGAGGATTGAGGATTGAGGATTGAAGATTGAAGATTGAAGATTGAGTATTGAGGATTGAAGATTGAGGATTGAGGATTGACGATTGAGTATTGAGGATTGAGGAACGAGTATTGAGGATTGAGGATGATGGCTGAGGGTTGACGATTGATGTTTGAGGAACGAGGATTGAGGATTGAGGATTGAGGACTGCGGATTGGCGATTGAGTATTGAAGATTGAGGATTGATGACTGAGGATTGAGGATTGAGGATTGAGTATTGAGGATTGAAGATTGAAGATTGAAGATTGAGTATTGAGGATTGAAGATTGAGGATTGAGGATTGACGATTGAGTATTGAGTATTGAAGATTGATGACTGAGGATTGAGGATTGAGGATTGAGGATTGAGGATTGAGGATTGAGGATGATGGCTGAGTGTTGAGGATTGAGGTTTGAGGACTGAGGACTGAGGATTGAGGATTGAGAATTGAGGATTGAGGATTGAGTGTTGAAGATTGAGGATTGGGTATTGAGGATTGAAGAATGAGGATTGAGGGTTGAAGGTTGAGGACTGAGGATTGCAGATTGGGTATTGAGGATTGAGGATTGAAGATTGAGGATTAAGGATTGAGGATTGAGGATTGAAGATTGAGGATTAAGGATTGAGGATTGGGGATTGAGGATTGATGATTGAAGGTTGAGTATTGAGGATTGAAGATTGACGACTGAGGTTTGAGTATTGAATACTGAGAATTCAGGATATTCTATTGAGTATTGAGAATTGAGGATTGATGGTTGCGTATTGAGGATTGAGGATTGAGTATTGAGTATTGAGGGTTGAAGGTTGAGGATTGGGGATTGAGGATTGAGGATTGAGAATTGAGAATCGAAGATTGAGTATTGAGGATTGAGAATTGAGGATTGAGGATTGAAGATTGAGGATTAAGGATTGAGGATTGGTGATTGAGGATCTAGGATTGGAGATTGACTATTGAGGATTGAGGATTGTGTATTGAGGATTGAGGAACGAGGATTGAGGATGGAGGATGAGGGCTGAGGGTTGAGGATTGAGGTTTGAGTAGTGAATACTGAGAATTCAGGATATTCTATTGAGTATTGAGAATTGAGGATTGTTGGTTGCGTATTGAGGACTGAGGATTGAGTATTGAGTATTGAGGTTTGAGGTTCGATGATTGAGGATTGAGGACTGAGGATTGAGGATTGAGGATTGAGGATTGAGCATTGAGGATTGAAGATTGAGGAATGGGGATTGAGGATTGAAGATTGAGGATTAAGGATTGAGGATTGGGGATTGAGTGTCTAGGATTGGAGATTGATTATTCAGGATTGAAGATTGAGGATTGAGGATTGAGGATTGAGAATTGAGACTTGAGGATGAGGACTGAGGGTTGAGGATTGAGGTTTGAAGAATGAGGATTGAGGATTGAGTATTGAGTATTGAGGATTGAGGATTGAGTATTGAGGATTGAGTTACGAAGATTGAGTATCCATGACTGATGATTGAGGATTGAGGATTGAGGATTGAGGATTGAAGAATGAGAATTGATGATTGAGGATTGAGGACTGAGGATTGAGGATTGAGGATTGAGGATTGAGGATTGAGGATTGAGGATTGAAGATTGAGGATTGGGGATTGAGGATTGAGGATTGAGCATGGAGGATGAGGGCTGAGGGTTGAGGACTGAGGTTTGAGTATTGAATACTGAGAATTCAGGATATTCTATTGAGTATTGAGAGTTGAGGATTGAGGATTGAGTATTGAGTATTGAGGATTGAGGATTGAGTATTGAGGATTGAGTTACGAAGATTGAGTATCCATGACTGATGATTGAGGATTGAGGATTGAGGATTGAGGATTGAAGATTGAGGCTTGAGGATTGAGGATTGAGGATTGAAGATTGAGGATTGGGGATTGAGGATTGAGGATTGAGGATTGAGTATTGAGGATTGAGAATTGAGGATTGAGGATTGAAAATTGAGGATTAAGGATTGAGGATTGGGGATTGAGGATCTAGGATTGGAGATTGACCATTGAGGATTGAGGATTGAGGTTTGAGGATTGAGGATTGAAGATTGAGGATTGGGGATTGAGGATTGAGGATTGAGGATTGAGAATCGAAGATTGAGTATTGAGGATTGAAGATTGAGGTTTGAGGATTGAGGATTGAGGATGGAGGATGAGGGCTGAGGGTTGAGGATTGAGGTTTGAGCATTGAATACTGACAATTCAGGATATTCTATTGAGTATTGAGAATTGAGGATTGATGGTTGCGTAATGAGGATTGAGGATTGAGTATTGAGTATTGAGGGTTGAAGATTGAGGATTGGGGATTGAGGATTGAGGATTGAGAATTGAGAATCGAAGATTGAGTATTGAGGATTGAAGATTGAGGTTTGACGATTGAGGATTGAGGATGGAGGATGAGGGCTGAGGGTTGAGGATTGAGGTTTGAGTATTGAATACTGAGAAATCAGGATATTCTGTTGAGTATTGAGAGTTGAGGATTGATGGTTGCGTATTGAGGATTGAGGCATGAGTATTGAGTATTGAGGGTTGAAGATTGAGGTTTGAGGATTGAGGATTGAGAATTGAGGATGAGGAATGAGGGTTGAGGATTGAGGTTTGAGGAACGAGGATTGAGGATTGAGAATTGAGGACTGAGTATTGAGAATCGAAGATTGAGTATTGAGGATTGAAGATTGAGGTTTGAGGATTGAGGATTGAGTATTGAGGATTGAGGAACGAGTATTGAGGATTGAGGATGATGGCTGAGGTTTGAGGATTGATGTTTGAGGAACGAGGATTGAGGATTGAGGATTGAGGACTGCGGATTGACGATTGAGTATTGAAGATTGAGGATTGATGACTGAGGATTGAGGATTGAGGATTGAGGATTGAGGATTGAAGATTGAAGATTGAAGATTGAGTATTGAGGATTGAAGATTGAGGATTGAGGATTGACGATTGAGTATCGAATATTGAAGATTGATGACTGAGGATTGAGGATTGAGGATAGAGGATTGAGGATTGAGGATTGAGGATGATGGCTGAGTTTTGAGGATTGAGGTTTGAGGACTGAGGACTGAGGATTGAGGTTTGAGGACTGAGGACTGAGGATTGAGGATTGAGAATTGAGGATTGAGGATTGAGTGTTGAAGATTGAGGATTGGGTATTGAGGATTGAAGAATGAGGATTGAGGGTTGAAGGTTGAGGACTGAGGATTGCAGATTGGGTATTGAGGATTGAGGATTGAAGATTGAGGATTAAGGATTGAGGATTGAGGATTGAAGATTGAGGATTAAGGATTGAGGATTGGGGATTGAGGATTGATGATTGAAGGTTGAGTATTGAGGATTGAAGATTGACGACTGAGGTTTGAGTATTGAATAGTGAGAATTCAGGATATTCTATTGAGTATTGAGAATTGAGGATTGATGGTTGCGTATTGAGGATTGAGGATTGAGTATTGAGTATTGAGGGTTGAAGGTTGAGGATTGGGGATTGAGGATTGAGGATTGAGAATTGAGAATCGAAGATTGAGTATTGAGGATTGAGAATTGAGGATTGAGTATTGAAGATTGAGGATTAAGGATTGAGGATTGGTGATTGAGGATCTAGGATTGGAGATTGACTATTGAGGATTGATGATTGTGTATTGAGGATTGAGGAACGAGGATTGAGGATGGAGGATGAGGGCTGAGGGTTTATGATTGAGGATTGAGTATTGAATACTGAGAATTCAGGATATTCTATTGAGTATTGAGAATTGAGGATTGATGGTTGAGTACTGAGGATTGAGGATTGAGTATTGAGGATTGAGGATTGAGGTTTGGGGATTGAGGATTGAGAATTGAGGATGAGGACTGAGGGTTGAGGATTGAGGTTTGAGGAACGAGGATTGAGGATTGAGAATTGAGGACTGAGGATTGACGATTGAGTATTGACGATTGAGTATTGACGATTGAGTATTGAGTATTGAAGATTGATGACTGAGGATTGAGGATTGAGGATTGAGGATTGAGGATTGAGGAAGATGGCTGAGTGTTGAGGATTGAGGTTTGAGGACTGAGGACTGAGGATTGAGGATTGAGAATTGAGGATTGAGGATTGAGGGTTGAAGATTGAGGATTGGGTATTGAGGATTGAAGAATGAGGATTAAGGATTGAGAATTGGGGATTGAGGATCTAGGATTGGAGATTGATTATTCAGGATTGAAGATTGAGGATTGAGGATTGAGTATTGAGAATTGAGAATTGAGGATGAGGACTGAGGGTTGAGGATTGAGGTTTGAAGAATGAGGATTGGGGATTGAGGATTGAGGATTGAGGATTGAGCATTGAGGATTGAGTTATGAAGATTGAGTATTCATGACTGATGATTGAGGATTGAGGATTGAGGATTGAGGATTGAGGATTGAGGATTGAGGATTGAAGATTGAGTATTGATGATTGAGGATTGAGGATTGAGGATTGAGGATTGAGGATTGAGGATTCAAGATTGAGGATTGGGGATTGAGGATTGAGGATTGAGAATTGAGAATCGAAGATTGAGTATTGAGGATTGAAGATTGAGGTTTGAGGATTGAGGATTGAGCATGGAGGATGAGGGCTGAGGGTTGAGGTTTGAGGTTTGAGTATTGAATACTGAGAATTCAGGATATTCTATTGAGTATTGAGAGTTGAGGATTGATGGTTGAGTATTGAGGATTGAGGGTTGAGTATTGAGGATTGAAGAGTGAGGTTTGAGGATTGAGGATTGAGAATTGAGGATGAGGACTGAGGATAGAGGGTTGGGGATTGAGGACGAGGACTGACGGTTGAGGATTGAGGTTTGAGGTTTGATGATTGAGGATTGAGGACGGAGGATTGAGGATTGTCGATTGAGGATTGAGCATTGAGGATTGAAGATTGAGGACTGGGGATTGAGGTTTGAAGATTGAGGATTAAGGATTGAGGATTGGGGATTGAGGATCTAGGATTGGAGATTGATTATTCAGGATTGAAAATTGAGGATTGAGGATTGAGTATTGAGAATTGAGA
Source organism: Calliopsis andreniformis (assembly GCF_051401765.1). Lineage (NCBI taxonomy): Eukaryota > Metazoa > Arthropoda > Insecta > Hymenoptera > Andrenidae > Calliopsis > Calliopsis andreniformis. Next base: position 2,087,811 of record NW_027480493.1, read on the forward strand.
ATTGAGGATGAGGACTGAGGGTTGAGGATTGAGGTTTGAAGAATGAGGATTGAGGATTGAGGATTGAGGATTGAGGATTGAGGATTGAGGATTGAGGATTGAGTTATGAAGATTGAGTATTCATGACTCATGATTGAGGATTGAGAATTGAGGATTGAGGATTGAGGATTGAGGATTGAGGATTGAAGATTGAGTATTGATGATTGAGGATTGAGTATTGATGATTGAGGATTGAGGATTGAGGATTGAGGATTGAGGATTGAGGATTGAAGATTGAGGATTGGGGATTGAGGATTGAGGATTGAGAATTGAGAATCGACGATTGAGTATTGAGGATTGAAGATTGAGGTTTGAGGATTGAGGATTGAGCATGGAGGATGAGGGCTGAGTGTTGAGGATTGTGGTTTGCGTATTGAATACTGAGAATTCAGGATATTGTATTGAGTATTGAGAGTTGAGGATTGATGGTTGAGTATTGAGGATTGAGGGTTGATTATTGAGCATTGAGAATTGAGGATTGAGGATTGAAGATTGAGGATGAAGGATTGAGGATTGGGGATTGAGGATCTAGGATTGGAGATTGACTATTGAGGATTGAGGATTGAGTATTGAGGATTGAGGAACGAGTATTGAGGATTGAGGATGATGGCTGAGGGTTGAGTATTGATGTTTGAGGAACGAGGATTGAGGATTGAGGATTGAGGACTGCGGATTGACGATTGAGTGTTGAAGATTGAGGATTGATGACTGAGGATTGAGGATTGAGGATTAAGGATTGAGGATTGAAGATTGAAGATTGAAGATTGAGTATTGAGGATTGAAGATTGAGGATTGAGGATAGACGATTGAGAATTGAGGATTGAGGAACGAGTATTGAGGATTGAGGATGATGGCTGAGGGTTGAGGATTGATGTTTGAGTAACGAGGATTGAGGATTGAGGATTGAGGACTGCGGATTGACGATTGCGTATTGAAGATTGAGGATTGATGACTGAGGATTGAGGATTGAGGATTGAGGATTGAGGATTGAAGATTGAAGATTGAAGATTGAGTATTGAGGATTGTAGATTGAGGATTGAGGATTGACGATTGAGTATTGAGTATTGAAGATTGATGACTGAGGATTGAGGATTGAGGATTGAGGATTGAGGATTGAGGATTGAGGATGATGGCTGAGTGTTGAGGATTGAGGATTGAGGATTGAAGATTGAGGATTAAGGATTGAGGATTGGGGATTGAGGATTGATGATTGAAGGTTGAGTATTGAGGATTGAAGATTGACGATTGAGGTTTGAGTATTGAATACTGAGAATTCAGGATATTCTATTGAGTATTGAGAATTGAGGATTGATGGTTGCGTATTGAGGATTGAGGATTGAGTATTGAGGATTGAGGAACGAGGATTGAGGATGGAGGATGAGGGCTGAGGGTTGAGGATTGAGGTTTGAGTATTGAATACTGAGAATTCAGGATATTCTATTGAGTATTGAGAATTGAGTATTGTTGGTTGCGTATTGAGGACTGAGGATTGAGTATTGAGTATTGAGGTTTGAGGTTCGATGATTGAGGATTGAGGACTGAGGATTGAGGATTGAGGATTGAGGATTGATCATTGAGGTTTGAAGATTGAGGAGTGGGGATTGAGGATTGAAGATTGAGGATTAAGGATTTAGGATTGGGGATTGAGTATCTAGGATTGGAGATTGATTATTCAGGATTGAAGATTGAGGATTGAGGATTGAGGATTGAGAATTGAGAATTGAGGATGAGGACTGAGGGTAGAGGATTGAGGTTTGAAGAATGAGGTTTGAGGATTGAGGATTGAGGATTGAGGATTGAGGATTGAGGATTGAGTTATGAAGATTGAGTATTCATGACTCATGATTGAGGATTGAGGATTGAGGATTGAGGATTGAGGATTGAGGATTGAAGATTGAGTATTGATGATTGAGGATTGAGGATTGAGGGTTGACGATTGACGATTGAGGATTGAAGATTGAGGATTGGGGATTGAGGATTGAGGATTGAGAATTGAGAATCGAAGATTGAGTATTGAGGATTGAAGATTGAGGTTTGAGGATTGAGGATTGAGCATGGAGGATGAGGGCTGAGTGTTGAGGATTGAGGTTTGAGTATTGAATACTGAGAATTCAGGATATTCTATTGAGTATTGAGAGTTGAGGATTGTTGGTTGAGTATTGAGGATTGAGGGTTGAGTATTGAGGATTGAGAATTGAGTATTGAGGATTGAAGTTTGAGGATGAAGGATTGAGGATTGGGGATTGAGGATCTAGGATTGGAGATTGACTATTGAGGATTGAGGATTGAGTATTGAGGATTGAGGAACGAGTATTGAAGATTGAGGATGATGGCTGAGGGTTGAGGATTGATGTTTGAGGAACGAGGATTGAGGATTGAGGATTGAGGACTGCGGATTGACGATTGAGTATTGAAGATTGAGGATTGATGACTGAGGATTGAGGATTGAGGATTGAGGATTGAGGATTGACGATTGAGTATTGAAGATTGAGTATTGAGGATTGAAGATTGAGGATTGAGGATGGACGATTGAGCATTGAGGATTGAGGAACGAGTATTGAGGATTGAGGATGATGGCTGAGGGTTGAGGATTGATGTTTGAGGAACGAGGATTGAGGATTGAGGATTGAGGACTGCGGATTGACGATTGAGTATTGAAGATTGAGGATTGATGACTGAGGATTGAGGATTGAGGATTGAGGATTGAGGATTGAAGATTGAAGATTGAAGATTGAGTATTGAGGATTGAAGATTGAGGATTGAGGATTGACGATTGAGTATTGAATATTGAAGATTGATGACTGATGATTGAGGATTGAGGATTGAGGATTGAGGATTGAGGATTGAGGATGATGGCTGAGTGTTGAGGATTGAGGTTTGAGGACTGAGGACTGAGGATTGAGGATTGAGAATTGAGGATTGAGGATTGAGGGTTGAAGATTGAGGATTGGGTATTGAGGATTGAAGAATGAGGATTGAGGGTTGAAGGTTGAGGACTGAGGATTGCAGATTGGGTATTGAGGATTGAGGATTGAAGATTGAGGATTAAGGATTGAGGATTGAGGATTGAAGATTGAGGATTAAGGATTGAAGATTGAGGTTTGAGGATTGAGGATTGAGCATGGAGGATGAGGGCTGAGGGTTGAGGATTGAGGTTTGAGTATTGAATACTGAGAATTCAGGATATTCGATTGAGTATTGAGAATTGAGGATTGATGGTTGAGTATTGAGGATTGAGGATTGAGTATTGAAGATTGAAGATTGATGTTTGAGGATTGAGGATTGAGAATTGAGAATGAGGACTGAGGGTTCAGGATTGAGGTTTGAGGAACGACGATTGAGGATTGAGAATTGAGGACTGAGGAATGACGATTGAGTATTGACGATTGAGTATTGAGTATTGAGGATTGATGACTGAGGATTGAGGATTGAGGATTGAGGATTGAGGATTGAGGATTGAGTATTGAGGATTGAAGATTGAGGATTGAGGACTGAGGATTGAGGATGGAGAATGAGGGCTGAGGGTTGAGGATTGAGATTTGAGTATTGAATACTGAGAATTCAGGATATTCTATTGAGTATTGAGAATTGAGGATTGATGGTTGAGTATTGAGAATTGAGGATTGAGTATTAAGGATTGAAGATTGAGGTTTGAGTATTGAATACTGAGAATTCAGGATATTCGATTGAGTATTGAGAATTGAGGATTGATGGTTGAGTATTGAGGATTGATGATTGAGTATTGAAGATTGAAGATTGAGGTTTGAGGATTGAGGATTGAGAATTGAGGATGAGGACTGAGGGTTGAGGACTGAGGATTGACGATTGAGTATTGAGGATTGAGGATGGATGACTGAGGATTGAGGATTGAGTATTGAGGATTGGGTATTGAGGATTGAAGATTGAGTATTGAGGATTGAAAGTTGATGATTGAGGATTGAGGATTGTGGATTGTGGATTGAGGGTTGAGGATTGAAGATTGAGTATTGAGGATTGAAGATTGAGTATTCAGGATTGAAGATTGAGGATTGAGGATTGAGACTTGACGATTGAGGATTGAGGATTGAAGATTGAGGATTGGGGATTGAGGATTGAGGATTGAGGATTGAGTATTGAGGATTGAGAATTGAGGATTGAGGATTGAAGATTGAGGATTAAGGATTGAGGATTGGGGATTGAGGATCTAGGATTGGAGATTGACTATTGAGGATTGAGGATTGAGTATTGAGGATTAAGGAACGAGGATTGAGGATTGAGGATGATGGCAGAGGGTTGAGGGTTGATGTTTGAGGAACGAGGATTGAGGATTGAGGATTGAGGACTGCGGATTGACGATTGAGTATTGAAGATTGAGGATTGATGACTGAGGATTGAGGATTGAGGATTGAGGATTGAGGATTGAAGATTGAAGATTGAAGATTGAGTATTGAGGATTGAAGATTGAGGATTGAGGATTGAGGATTGAGGATTGAGGATTGAAGATTGAGAATTGATGATTGAGGATTGAGGATTGAGGATTGAGGATTGAGGATTGAGGATGGAGGATGAAGGCTGAGGGTTGAGGATTGAGGATGGAGGATGAAGGCTGAGGGTTGAGGATTGAGGTTTGAGGATTGAATACTGAGAATTCAGGATATTCTATTGAGTATTGTGAATTGAGGATTGATGGTCGAGTATTGAGGATTGAGGATTGAGTTTTGAGGATTGAAGATTGAGGTTTGAGGATTGAGGATTGAGAATTGAGGATGAGGACTGAGGGTTGAGGATTGAGGTCTGAGGAACGAGGATTGAGGATTGAGAATTGAGGACTGAGGATTGACGATTGAGTATTGAGGATTGAGGATTGATGACTGAGGATAGAGGATTGAGGATTGAGGATTGGGTATTGAGGATAGAAAATGAGGATTGACGATCAGGATTGAGGATTGAGGATTGAAGATTGAGGCTTGAGGATTGAGGATTGAGGATTGAAGATTGAGGATTGGGGATTGAGGATTGAGGATTGAGGATTGAGTATTGAGGATTGAGAATTGAGGATTGAGGATTGAAAATTGAGGATTAAGGATTGAGGATTGAAGATTGAGGTTTGAGGATTGAGGATTGAGCATGGAGGATGAGGGCTGAGTGTTGAGGATTGAGGTTTGAGTATTGAATACTGAGAATTCAGGATATTCTATTGAGTATTGAGAGTTGAGGATTGATGGTTGAGTATTGAGGATTGAGGGTTGAGTATTGAGGATTGAGAATTGAGGATTGAGGATTGAGGATTGAAGATTGAGGATGAAGGATTGAGGATTGGGGATTGAGGATCTAGGATTGGAGATTGACTATTGACGATTGGGGATTGAGTATTGAGGATTGAGGAACGAGTATTGAGGATTGAGGATGATGGCTGAGGGTTGAGGATTGATGTTTGAGGAACGAGGATTGAGGATTGAGGATTGAGGACTGCGGATTGACGATTGAGTATTGAAGATTGAGGATTGATGACTGAGGATTGAGGATTGAGGATTGAGGATTGAGGATTGAAGATTGAAGATTGAAGATTGAGTATTGAGGATCGAAGATTGAGGATTGAGGATTGACGATTGAGTATTGAGGATTGAGGAACGAGTATTGAGGATTGAGGATGATGGCTGAGGGTTGACGATTGATGTTTGAGGAACGAGGATTGAGGATTGAGGATTGCGGACTCCGGATAGACGATTGAGTATTGAAGATTGAGGATTGATGACTGAGGATTGAGGATTGAGGATTGAGGATTGAGGATTGAAGATTGAAGATTGAAGATTGAGTATTGAGGATTGAAGATTGAGGATTGAGGATTGACGATTGAGTATTGAGTATTGAAGATTGATGACTGAGGATTGAGGATTGAGGATTGAGGATTGAGGATTGAGGATTGAGGATTGAAGATTGAGGATTGGGGATTGAGGATTGAGGATTGAGTATTGAGAATAGAAGATTGAGTATTGAGGATTGAAGATTGAGGTTTGAGGATTGAGGATTGAGCATGGAGGATGAGGGCTGAGTGTTGAGGATTGAGGTTTGAGTATTGAATACTGAGAATTCAGGTTATTCTATTGAGTATTGAGAGTTGAGGATTGATGGTTGAGTATTGAGGATTGAGGGTTGAGTATTGAGGATTGAGAATTGAGGATTGAGGATTGAAGATTGAGGATGAAGGATTGAGGATTGGGGATTGAGGATCTAGGATTGGAGATTGACTATTGACGATTGGGGATTGAGTATTGAGGATTGAGGAACGAGTATTGAGGATTGAGGATGATGGCTGAGGGTTGAGGATTGATGTTTGAGGAACGAGGATTGAGGATTGAGGATTGAGGACTGCGGATTGACGATTGAGTATTGAAGATTGAGGATTGATGACTGAGGATTGAGGATTGAGGATTGAGGATTGAGGATTGAAGATTGAAGATTGAAGATTGAGTATTGAGGATCGAAGATTGAGGATTGAGGATTGACGATTGAGTATTGAGGATTGAGGAACGAGTATTGAGGATTGAGGATGATGGCTGAGGGTTGACGATTGATGTTTGAGGAACGAGGATTGAGGATTGAGGATTGCGGACTCCGGATAGACGATTGAGTATTGAAGATTGAGGATTGACGACTGAGGATTGCAGATTGGGTATTGAGGATTGAGGATTGAAGATTGAGGATTAAGGATTGAGGATTGAGGATTGAAGATTGAGGATTAAGGATTGAGGATTGGGGATTGAGGATTGATGATTGAAGGTTGAGTATTGAGGATTGAAGATTGACGATTGAGGTTTGAGTATTGAATTCTGAGAATTCAGGATATTCTATTGAGTATTGAGAATTGAGGATTGATGGTTGCGTATTGAGGATTGAGGATTGAGTATTGAGTATTGAGGGTTGAAGGTTGAGGATTGGGGATTGAGGATTGAGGATTGAGAATTGAGAATCGAAGATTGAGTATTGAGGATTGAGAATTGAGGATTGAGGATTGAAGATTGAGGATTAAGGATTGAGGATTGGTGATTGAGGATCTAGGATTGGAGATTGACTATTGAGGATTGAGGATTGTGTATTGAGGATTGAGGAACGAGGATTGAGGATGGAGGATGAGGGCTGAGGGTTGAGGATTGAGGTTTGAGTATTGAATACTGAGAATTCAGGATATTCTATTGAGTATTGAGAATTGAGGATTGTTGGTTGCGTATTGAGGACTGAGGATTGAGTATTGAGTATTGAGGTTTGAGGTTCGATGATTGAGGATTGAGGACTGAGGATTGAGGATTGAGGATTGAGGATTGAGCATTGAGGATTGAATATTGAGGAATGGGAATTGAGGATTGAAGATTGAGGATTGGGGATTGAGGATTGAGGATTGAGGATTGAGAATCGAAGATTGAGTATTGAGGATTGAAGATTGAGGATTGAGGATTGAGGATTGAGGATGGAGGATGGGGGCTGAGGGTTGAGGATTGAGGTTTGAGCATTGAATACTGACAATTCAGGATATTCTATTGAGTATTGAGAATTGAGGATTGATGGTTGCGTATTGAGGATTGAGGATTGAGTATTGAGTATTGAGGGTTGAAGATTGAGGATTGGGGATTGAGGATTGAGGATTGAGAATTGAGAATCGAAGATTGAGTATTGAGGATTGAAGATTGAGGTTTGACGATTGAGGATTGAGGATGGAGGATGAGGGCTGAGGGTTGAGGATTGAGGTTTGAGCATTGAATACTGACAATTCAGGATATTCTTTTGAGTATTGAGAATTGAGGATTGATGGTTGCGTATTGAGGATTGAGGCATGAGTATTGAGTATTGAGGGTTGAAGATTGAGGTTTGAGGATTGAGGATTGAGAATTGAGGATGAGGACTGAGGGTTGAGGATTGAGGTTTGAGGAACGAGGATTGAGGATTGAGAATTGAGGACTGAGAATTGAGAATCGAAGATTGAGTATTGAGGATTGAAGATTGAGGTTTGAGGATTGAGGATTGAGTATTGAGGATTGAGGAATGAGTATTGAGGATTGAGGATGATGGCTGAGGGTTGAGGATTGATGTTTGAGGAACGAGGATTGAGGATTGAGGTTTGAGGACTGCGGATTGACGATTGAGTATTGAAGATTGAGGATTGATGACTGAGGATTGAGGATTGAGGATTGAGGATTGAGGATTGAAGATTGAAGATTGAAGATTGAGTATTGAGGATTGAAGATTGAGGATTGAGGATTGACGATTGAGTATTGAATATTGAAGATTGATGACTGAGGATTGAGGATTGAGGATAGAGGATTGAGGATTGAGGATTGAGGATGATGGCTGAGTGTTGAGTATTGAGGTTTGAGGACTGAGGACTGAGGATTGAGGATTGAGAATTGAGGATTGAGGATTGAGGGTTGAAGATTGAGAATTGGGTATTGAGGATTGAAGAATGAGGATTGAGGGTTGAAGGTTGAGGACTGAGGATTGCAGATTGGGTATTGAGGATTGAGGATTGAAGATTGAGGATTAAGGATTGAGTATTGAGGATTGAAGATTGAGGATTAAGGATTGAAGATTGAGGTTTGAGGATTGAGGATTGAGCATGGAGGATGAGGGCTGAGGGTTGAGGACTGAGGTTTGAGTATTGAATACTGAGAATTCAGGATATTCTATTGAGTATTGAGAGTTGAGGATTGATGGTTGAGTATTGAGGACTGAGGGTTGAGTATTGAGGATTGATGAGTGAGGTTTGAGGATTGAGGATTGAGAATTGAGGATGAGGACTGAGCGTTGAGGATTGAGGATTGAGGAACGAGGATTGAGGATTGAGAATTGAGGACTGGGGATTGACGATTGAGTATCTAGGATTGGGGAACGAGGATTGAGGATTGAGGATTGAGTATTGAGGATTGGGTATTGAGGATTGAAGATTGAGTATTGAGGATTGAAGGTTGATGATTGAGGATTGAGGATTGTGGATTGTGGATTGAGGGTTGAGGATTGAAGATTGAGTATTGAGGATTGAAGATTGAGTGTTCAGGATTGAAGATTGAGGATTGAGGATTGAGACTTGAGGATTGAGGATTGAGGATTGAAGATTGATGATTGGGGATTGAGGAATGAGTATTGAGGATTGAGGATGATGGCTGAGGGTTGAGGATTGATGTTTGAGGAACGAGGATTGAGGATTGAGGTTTGAGGACTGCGGATTGACGATTGAGTATTGAAGATTGAGGATTGATGACTGAGTATTGAGGATTAAGGAACGAGGATTGAGGATTGAGGATGATGGCTGAGGGTTGAGGATTGATGTTTGAGGAACGAGGATTGAGGATTGAGGATTGAGGACTGCGGATTGACGATTGAGTATTGAAGATTGAGGATTGATGACTGAGGATTGAGGATTGAGGGTTGAGGATTGAGGATTGAAGATTGAAGATTGAAGATTGAGTATTGAGGATTGAAGATTGAGGATTGAGGATTGAGGATTGAGGATTGAGGATTGATGGTTGAGAATTGATGATTGAGGATTGAGGATTGAGGATTGAGGATGGAGGATGAAGGCTGAGGGTTGAGGATTGAGGATGGAGGATGAGGGCTGAGGGTTGAGGATTGAGGTTTGAGTATTGAATACTGAGAATTCAGGATATTCTATTGAGTATTGTGAATTGAGGATTGATGGTCGAGTATTGAGGATTGAGGATTGAGTATTGAGGTTTGAAGATTGGGGTTTGAGGATTGAGGATTGAGAATTGAGGATGAGGACTGAGGGTTGAGGATTGAGGTTTGAGGAACGAGGATTGAGGTTTGAGAATTGAGGACTGAGGATTGACGATTGAGTATTGAGGATTGAGGATTGATGACTGAGGATAGAGGATTGAGGATTGAGGATTGGGTATTGAGGATTGAAGAATGAGGATTGACGATTCAGGATTGAGGATTGAGGATTGAAGATTGAGGCTTGAGGATTGAGGATTGAGGATTGAAGGTTGAGGATTGGGGATTGAGGATTGAGGATTGAGGATTGAGTATTGAGGATTGAGAATTGAGGATTGAGGATTGAAAATTGAGGATTAAGGATTGAGGATTGGGGATTGAGGATCTAGGATTGGAGATTGACCATTGAGGATTGAGGATTGAGGTTTGAGGATTGAGGAACGAGGATTGAGGATTGAGGATGATAGCTGAGGGATGAGGATTGATGTTTGAGGAACGAGGATTGAGGATTGAGGATCGAGGACTGCGGATTGACGATTGAGTACTGAAGATTTGGGATTGATGACTGAGGATTGAGGATTGAGTATTGAGGATTGAGGATTGAGGATTGAAGATTGATGATTGAGTATTGAGGATTGAAGATTGAGGATTGAGGATTCAGGATTGAGGATGGAGGATGAGGGCTGAGGGTTGAGGATTGAGGTTTGAGTATTGAATACTGAGAATTCAGGATATTCGATTGAGTATTGAGAATTCAGGATTGATGGTTGAGTATTGAGGATTGAGGATTGAGTATTGAAGATTGAAGATTGAGGTTTGAGGATTGAGGATTGAGAATTGAGGATGAGGACTGAGGGTTGAGGATTGAGGTTTGAGGAACGAGGATTGAGGATTGAGAATTGAGGACTGAGGATTGACGATTGAGTATTGACGATTGAGTATTGAGTATTGAGGATTGATGACTGAGGATCGAGGATTGAGGATTGAGGATTGAGGATTGAGGATTGAGTATTGAGGATTGAAGATTGAGGATTGAGGATTGACGATTGAGTATTGAATATTGAAGATTGATGACTGAGGATTGAGGATTGAGGATAGAGGATTGAGGATTGAGGATTGAGGATGATGGCTGAGGGTTGAGGATTGATGTTTGAGGAACGAGGATTGAGGATTGAGGATTGAGGACTGCGGATTGACGATTGAGTATTGAAGATTGAGGATTGATGACTGAGGATTGAGGATTGAGGGTTGAGGATTGAGGATTGAAGATTGAAGATTGAAGATTGAGTATTGAGGATTGAAGATTGAGGATTGAGGATTGAGGATTGAGGATTGAGGATTGATGGTTGAGAATTGATGATTGAGGATTGAGAATTGAGGATTGAGGATGGAGGATGAAGGCTGAGGGTTGAGGATTGAGGATGGAGGATGAGGGCTGAGGGTTGAGGATTGAGGTTTGAGTATTGAATACTGAGAATTCAGGATATTCTATTGAGTATTGTGAATTGAGGATTGATGGTCGAGTATTGAGGATTGAGGATTGAGTATTGAGGTTTGAAGATTGAGGTTTGAGGATTGAGGATTGAGAATTGAGGATGAGGACTGAGGGTTGAGGATTGAGGTTTGAGGAACGAGGATTGAGGTTTGAGAATTGAGGACTGAGGATTGACGATTGAGTATTGAGGATTGAGGATTGATGACTGAGGATAGAGGATTGAGGATTGAGGATTGGGTATTGAGGATTGAAGAATGAGGATTGACGATTCAGGATTGAGGATTGAGGATTGAAGATTGAGGCTTGAGGATTGAGGATTGAGGATTGAAGGTTGAGGATTGGGGATTGAGGATTGAGGATTGAGGATTGAGTATTGAGGATTGAGAATTGAGGATTGAGGATTGAAAATTGAGGATTAAGGATTGAGGATTGGGGATTGAGGATCTAGGATTGGAGATTGACCATTGAGGATTGAGGATTGAGGTTTGAGGATTGAGGAACGAGGATTGAGGATTGAGGATGATAGCTGAGGGATGAGGATTGATGTTTGAGGAACGAGGATTGAGGATTGAGGATCGAGGACTGCGGATTGACGATTGAGTACTGAAGATTGGGGATTGATGACTGAGGATTGAGGATTGAGTATTGAGGATTGAGGATTGAGGATTGAAGATTGATGATTGAGTATTGAGGATTGAAGATTGAGGATTGAGGATTCAGGATTGAGGATGGAGGATGAGGGCTGAGGGTTGAGGATTGAGGTTTGAGTATTGAATACTGAGAATTCAGGATATTCGATTGAGTATTGAGAATTCAGGATTGATGGTTGAGTATTGAGGATTGAGGATTGAGTATTGAAGATTGAAGATTGAGGTTTGAGGATTGAGGATTGAGAATTGAGGATGAGGACTGAGGGTTGAGGATTGAGGTTTGAGGAACGAGGATTGAGGATTGAGAATTGAGGACTGAGGATTGACGATTGAGTATTGACGATTGAGTATTGAGTATTGAGGATTGATGACTGAGGATCGAGGATTGAGGATTGAAGATTGATGATTGGGGATTGAGGATTGAGGATTGAGGATTGAGTATTGAGGATTGAGAATTGAGGAATGAGGATTGAAGATTGCGGATTAAGGATTGAGGATTGGGGATTGAGGGTCTAGGATTGGAGATTGACTATTGAGGATTGAGTATTGAGTATTGAGGATTAAGGAACGAGGATTGAGGATTGAGGATGATGGCTGAGGGTTGAGGATTGATGTTTGAGGAACGAGGATTGAGGATTGAGGATTGAGGACTGCGGATTGACGATTGAGTATTGAAGATTGAGGATTGATGACTGAGGATTGAGGATTGAGGGTTGAGGATTGAGGATTGAAGATTGAAGATTGAAGATTGAGTATTGAGGATTGAAGATTGAGGATTGAGGATTGAGGATTGAGGATTGAGGATTGATGGTTGAGAATTGATGATTGAGGATTGAGGATTGAGGATTGAGGATGGAGGATGAAGGCTGAGGGTTGAGGATTGAGGATGGACGATGAGGGCTGAGGGTTGAGGATTGAGGTTTGAGTATTGAATACTGAGAATTCAGGATATTCTATTGAGTATTGTGAATTGAGGATTGATGGTCGAGTATTGAGGATTGAGGATTGAGTATTGAGGTTTGAAGATTGAGGTTTGAGGATTGAGGATTGAGAATTGAGGATGAGGACTGAGGGTTGAGGATTGAGGTTTGAGGAACGAGGATTGAGGTTTGAGAATTGAGGACTGAGGATTGACGATTGAGTATTGAGGATTGAGGATTGATGACTGAGGATAGAGGATTGAGGATTGAGGATTGGGTATTGAGGATTGAAGAATGAGGATTGACGATTCAGGATTGAGGATTGAGGATTGAAGATTGAGGCTTGAGGATTGAGGATTGAGGATTGAAGGTTGAGGATTGGGGATTGAGGATTGAGGATTGAGGATTGAGTATTGAGGATTGAGAATTGAGGATTGAGGATTGAAAATTGAGGATTAAGGATTGAGGATTGGGGATTGAGGATCTAGGATTGGAGATTGACCATTGAGGATTGAGGATTGAGGTTTGAGGATTGAGGAACGAGGATTGAGGATTGAGGATGATGGCTGAGGGATGAGGATTGATGTTTGAGGAACGAGGATTGAGGATTGAGGATCGAAGACTGCGGATTGACGATTGAGTACTGAAGATTGGGGATTGATGACTGAGGATTGAGGATTGAGTATTGAGGATTGAGGATTGAGGATTGAAGATTGATGATTGAGTATTGAGGATTGAAGATTGAGGATTGAGGATTCAGGATTGAGGATGGAGGATGAGGGCTGAGGGTTGAGGATTGAGGTTTGAGTATTGAATACTGAGAATTCAGGATATTCGATTGAGTATTGAGAATTCAGGATTGATGGTTGAGTATTGAGGATTGAGGATTGAGTATTGAAGATTGAAGATTGAGGTTTGAGGATTGAGGATTGAGAATTGAGGATGAGGACTGAGGGTTGAGGATTGAGGTTTGAGGAACGAGGATTGAGGATTGAGAATTGAGGACTGAGGATTGACGATTGAGTATTGACGATTGAGTATTGCGTATTGAGGATTGATGACTGAGGATCGAGGATTGAGGATTGAGGATTGAGGATTGAGGATTGAGTATTGAGGATTGAAGATTGAGGATTGAGGACTGAGGATTGAGGATGGAGGATGAGGGCTGAGGGTTGAGGATTGAGATTTGAGTATTGAATACTGAGAATTCAGGATATTCTATTGAGTATTGAGAATTGAGGATTGATGGTTGAGTATTGAGAACTGAGGATTGAGTATTAAGGATTGAAGATTGAGGTTTGAGGATTGAGGATTGAGAATTGAGGATGAGGACTGAGGGTTGAGGACTGAGGATTGACGATTGAGTATTGAGGATTGAGGATTGATGACTGAGGATTGAGGATTGAGTATTGAGGATTGGGTATTGAGGATTGAAGGTTGAGTATTGAGGAATGAAGGTTGATGATTGAGGATTGAGGATTGTGGATTGTGGATTGAGTGTTGAGGATTGAAGATTGAGTATTGAGGATTGAAGATTGAGTATTCAGGATTGAAGATTGAGGATTGAGGATTGAGACTTGAGGATTGAGGATTGAGGATTGAAGATTGAGGATTGGGGATTGAGGATTGAGGATTGAGGATTGAGTATTGAGGATTGAGAATTGAGGATTGAGGATTGAAGATTGAGGATTAAGGATTGAGGATTGGGGATTGAGGATCTAGGATTGGAGATTGACTATTGAGGATTGAGGATTGAGTATTGAGGATTAAGGAACGAGGATAGAGGATTGAGGATGATGGCAGAGGGTTGAGGATTGATGTTTGAGGAACGAGGATTGAGGATTGAGGATTGAGGACTGCGGATTGACGATTGAGTATTGAAGATTGAGGATTGATGACTGAGGATTGAGGATTGCGGATTGAGGATTGAGGATTGAAGATTGAAGATTGAAGATTGAGTATTGAGGATTGAAGATTGAGGATTGAGGATTGAGGATTGAGGATTGAGGATTGAAGATTGAGAATTGATGATTGAGGATTGAGGATTGAGGATTGAGGATTGAGGATTGAGGATGGAGGATGAAGGCTGAGGGTTGAGGATTGAGGATGGAGGATGAAGGCTGAGGGTTGAGGATTGTGGTTTGAGTATTGAATACTGAGAATTCAGGATATTCTATTGAGTATTGTGAATTGAGGGTTGATGGTCGAGTATTGAGGATTGAGGATTGAGTATTGAGGATTGAAGATTGAGGTTTGAGGATTCAGGATTGAGAATTGAGTATGAGGACTGAGGGTTGAGGATTGAGGTCTGAGGAACGAGGATTGAGGATTGAGAATTGAGGACTGAGGATTGACGATTGAGTATTGAGGATTGAGGATTGATGACTGAGGATAGAGGATTGAGGATTGAGGATTGGGTATTGAGGATTGAAGAATGAGGATTGACGATTCAGGATTGAGGATTGAGGATTGAAGATTGAGGCTTGAGGGTTGAGGATTGAAGATTGAGGATTCGGGATTGAGGATCGAGGATTGAGGATTGAGTATTGAGGATTGAGAATTGAGGATTGAGGATTGAAAATTGAGGATTAAGGATTGAGGATTGGGGATTGAGGATCTAGGATTGGATATTGACCATTGAGGATTGAGGATTGAGGTTTGAGAATTGAGGAACGAGGATTGAGGATTGAGGATGATGGCTGAGGGATGAGGATTGATGTTTGAGGAACGAGGATTGAGGATTGAGGATTGAGGACTGCGGATTGACGATTGAGTACTAAAGATTGAGGATTGATGACTGAGGATTGAGGATTGAGTATTGAGGATTGAGGATTGAGGATTGAAGATTGATGATTGAGTATTGAGGATTGAGAATTGAGGATTGAGGATTCAGGATTGAGGATGGAGGATGAGGGCTGAGGGTTGAGGATTGAGGTTTGATTATTGAATACTGAGAATTCAGGATATTCGGTTGAGTATTGAGAGTTGAGGATTGATGGTTGAGTATTGAGGATTGAGGATTGAGTATTGAAGATTGAAGATTGAGGTTTGAGGATTGAGGATTGAGAATTGAGGATGAGGACTGAGGGTTGAGGATTGAGGTTTGAGGAACGAGGATAGAGGATTGAGAATTGAGGACTGAGGATTGACGATTGAGTATTGACGATTGAGTATTGAGTATTGAGGATTGATGACTGAGGATTGAGGATTGAGGATTGAGGATTGATGGTTGAGTATTGAGGATTGAGGGTTGAGTATTGAGGATTGAAGAGTGAGGTTTGAGGATTGAGGATTGAGAATTGAGGATGAGGACTGAGGGTTGAGGATTGAGGTTTGAGGAACGAGGATTGAGGATTGAGAATTGAGGACTGGGGATTGACGATTGAGTATCGAGGATTGAGGAACGAGGATTGAGGATTGAGAATTGAGGACTGAGGATTGACGATTGAGTATTGATGATTGAGGATTGATGACTGAGGATTGAGGATTGAGTATTGAAGATTGGGTATTGAGGATTGAAGAATGAGGATTGACGATTCAGGATTGAGGATTGAGGATTGAAGATTGAGTATTGAGGATTGAGGGTTGATGATTGAGGATTGAGGATTGTGGATTGTGGATTGAGGGTTGAGGATTGAAGATTGAGTATTGAGGATTGAAGATTGAGTATTCAGGATTGAAGATTGAGGATTGAGGATTGAGTATTGAGTATTGAGGTTTGAGGTTCGTTGATTGATGATTGAGGACTGAGGATTGAGGATTGAGGATTGAGGATTGAGCATTGAGGATTGAAGATTGAGGACTGGGGATTGAGGATTGAAGATTGAGGATTAAGGATTGAGGATTGGGGATTGAGTATCTAGGATTGGAGATTGATTATTCAGGATTGAAGATTGAGGATTGAGGATTGAGGATTGAGAATTGAGAATTGAGGATGAGGACTGAGGGTTGAGGATTGAGGTTTGAAGAATGAGGATTGAGGATTGAGTATTGAGGATTGAGGATTGAGGATTGAGTATTGAGGATTGAGTTATGAAGATTGAGTATCCACGACTGATGATTGAGGATTGAGGATTGAGGATTGAGGATTGAGGATTGAAGGATGAGAATTGATGATTGAGGATTGAGGATTGAGGATTGAGGATTGAGGATTGAGGATTGAGGATTGAGGATTGAGGATTGAGGATTGAGGATTG
Source organism: Calliopsis andreniformis (assembly GCF_051401765.1). Taxonomy (NCBI): domain Eukaryota; kingdom Metazoa; phylum Arthropoda; class Insecta; order Hymenoptera; family Andrenidae; genus Calliopsis; species Calliopsis andreniformis. The sequence goes on from NW_027480493.1 coordinate 2,104,813, forward strand.
AGGATTGAGGATTGAAGATTGAGGATTGGGGATTGAGGATTGATTATTCAGGATTGAAGATTGAGGATTGAGGATTGAGGATTGAGAATTGAGAATTGAGGATGAGGACTGAGGGTTGAGGATTGAGGTTTGAAGAATGAGGATTGAGGATTGAGGATTGAGGATTGAGGATTGAGGATTGAGTATTGAGGATTGAGTTATGAAGATTGAGTATTCATGACTGATGATTGAGGATTGAGGATTGAGGATTGACGATTGAGGATTGAAGATTGAGAATTGATGATTGAGGATTGAGGATTGAGAATTGAGGATTGAGGATTGAGGATTGAGGATTGAAGATTGAGGATTGAGGATTGAGGATTGAAGATTGAGGATTGGGGATTGAGGATTGAGCATTGAGTATTGAGAATCGAAGATTGAGTATTGAGGATTGAAGATAGAGGTTTGAGAATTGAGGATTGAGAATGGAGGATGAGGGCTGAGGGTTGAGGATTGAGGTTTGAGTGTTGAATACTGAGAATTCAGGATATTCTATTGAGTATTGAGAATTGAGGATTGATGGTTGCGTATTGAGGATTGAGGATTGAGTATTGAGTATTGAGAGTTGAAGGTTGAGGATTGGGGATTGAGGATTGAGGATTGAGAATTGAGAATCGAAGATTGAGTATTGAGGATTGAAGATTGAGGTTTGAGGATTGAGGATTGAGGATTGAGGATTGAGGATTGAAGATTGAGAATTGGGGATTGAGGATTGAGGATTGAGAATTGAGAATCGAAGATTGAGTATTGAGGATTGAAGATTGAGGTTTGAGGATTGAGGATTGAGCATGGAGGATGAGGGCTGAGGGTTGAGGACTGAGGTTTGAGTATTGAATACTGAGAATTCAGGATATTCTATTGAGTATTGAGAGTTGAGGATTGATGGTTGAGTATTGAGGATTGAGGATTGAGTATTGAGTATTGAAGATTGATGACTGAGGATTGAGGATTGAGGATTGAGGATTGAGGATTGAGGATTGAGGAAGATGGCTGAGTGTTGAGGATTGAGGTTTGAGGACTGAGGACTGAGGATTGAGGATTGAGAATTGAGGATTGAGGATTGAGGGTTGAAGATTGAGGATTGGGCATTGAGGATTGAAGAATGAGGATTGAGGGTTGAGGGTTGAGGACTGAGGATTTCAGATTGGGTAGTGAGGATTGAGGATTGAAGATTGAGGATTGAGGATTGAGGATTGAGAATTGAGAATTGAGGATGAGGACTGAGGGTTGAGGGTTGATGTTTGAAGAATGAGGATTGAGGATTGAGGACTGAGGATTGAGGATTGAGCATTGAGGATTGAGTTATGAAGATTGAGTATTCATGACTGATGATTGAGGATTGAGGATTGAGGATTGAGGATTGAGGATTGAGGATTGATGATTGAAGATTGAGTATTGATGATTGAGGATTGAGGATTGAGGATTGAGGTTTGAGGATTGAGGATTGAAGATTGAGGATTGGGGATTGAGGATTGAGGATTGAGAATTGAGAATCGAAGATTGAGTATTGAGGATTGAAGATTGAGGTTTGAGGATTGAGGATTGAGCATGGAGGATGAGGGCTGAGGGTTGAGGTTTGAGGTTTGAGTATTGAATACTGAGAATTCAGGATATTCTATTGAGTATTGAGAGTTGAGGATTGATGGTTGAGTATTGAGGATTGAGGGTTGAGTATTGAGGATTGAAGAGTGAGGTTTGAGGATTGAGGATTGAGAATTGAGGATGAGGACTGAGGATAGAGGGTTGGGGCTTGAGGACGAGGACTGACGGTTGAGGATTGAGGTTTGAGGTTTGATGATTGAAGATTGAGGACTGAGGATTGAGGATTGTCGATTGAGGATTGAGCATTGAGGATTGAAGATTGAGGACTGGGGATTGAGGTTTGAAGATTGAGGATTAAGGATTGAGGATTGGGGATTGAAGATTGAGGTTTGAGGATTGAGGATTGAGGATGGAGGATGAGGGCTGAGGGTTGAGGATTGAGGTTTGAGTATTGAATACTGAGAATTCAGGATATTCTATTGAGTATTGAGAATTGAGGATTGATGGTTGCGTATTGAGGATTGAGGCATGAGTATTGAGTGTTGAGGGTTGAAGTTTGAGGTTTGAGGATTGAGGATTGAGAATTGAGGATGAGGACTGAGGGTTGAGGATTGAGGTTTGAGGAACGAGGATTGAGGATTGAGAATTGAGGACTGAGAATTGAGAATCGAAGATTGAGTATTGAGGATTGAAGATTGAGGTTTGAGGATTGAGGATTGAGGATGGAGGATGAGGGCTGAGGGCTGAGTATTGAGGTTTGAGTATTGAATACTGAGAATTCAGGATATTCTATTGAGTATTGAGAATTGGGGATTGATGGTTGCGTATTGAGGACTGAGGATTGAGTATTCAGTATTGAGGTTTGAGGTTCGATGATTGAGGATTGAGGACTGAGGATTGAGGATTGAGCATTGAGGATTGAGCATCGAGGATTGAAGATTGAGGACTGGGGATTGAGGATTGAAGATTGAGGATTAAGGATTGAGGATTGGGGATTGAGTATCTAGGATTGGAGATTGATTATTCAGGATTGAAGATTGAGGATTGAGGATTGAGGATTGAGAATTGAGAATTGAGGATGAGGACTGAGGGTTGAGGGTTGAGGTTTGAAGAATGAGGATTGAGGATTGAGGATTGAGTTATGAAGATTGAGTATTCATGACTGATGATTGAGGATTGAGGATTGAGGATTGACGATTGAGGATTGAAGATTGAGAATTGATGATTGAGGATTGAGGATTGAGGATTGAGGATTGAGGATTGAGGATTGAGGATTGAAGATTGAGGATTGGGGATTGAGGATTGAGCATTGAGAATTGAGAATCGAAGATTGAGTATTGAGGATTGAAGATAGAGGTTTGAGGATTGAGGATTGAGGATGGAGGATGAGGGCTGAGGGTTGAGGATTGAGGTTTGAGTATTGAATACTGAGAATTCAGGATATTCTATTGAGTATTGAGAATTGAGGATTGATGGTTGCGTATTGAGGATTGAGGATTGAGTATTGAGTATTGAGAGTTGAAGATTGAGGATTGGGGATTGCGGATTGAGGATTGAGAATTGAGAATCGAAGATTGAGTGTTGAGGATTGAAGATTGAGGCTTGAGGATTGAGGATTGACGATGGAGGATGAGGGCTGAGGGTCGAGGATTGAGGTTTGAGTATTGAATACTGAGAATTCAGGATATTCTATTGAGTATTGAGAATTGAGGATTGATGGTTGCGTATTGAGGATTGAGGATTGAGTATTGAGTATTGAGGATTGAAGATTGAGGTTTGAGGATTGAGGATTGAGAATTGAGGATGAGGACTGAGGGTTGAGGATTGAGGTTTGAGGAACGAGGATTGAGGATTGAGAATTGAGGACTGGGGATTGACGATTGAGTATCGAGGATTGAGGAACGAGGGTTGAGGATTGAGAATTGAGGACTGAGGATTGACGATTGAGTATTGAGGATTGAGGATTGATGACTGAGGATTGAGGATTGAGTATTGAAGATTGGGTATTGAGGATTGAAGAATGAGGATTGACGATTCAGGATTGAGGATTGAGGATTGAAGATTGAGTATTGAGGATTGAGGGTTGAGGATTGGGGATTGAAGATTGAGCATTGAGAATTGAGAATCGAAGATTGAGTATTGAGGATTGAAGATAGAGGTTTGAGGATTGAGGATTGAGGATGGAGGATGAGGGCTGAGGGTTGAGGATTGAGGTTTGAGTATTGAATACTGAGAATTCAGGATATTCTATTGAGTATTGAGAATTGAGGATTGATGGTTGCGTATTGAGGATTGAGTATTGAGTATTGAGAGTTGAAGATTGAGGATTGGGGATTGAGGATTGAGGATTGAGAATTGAGAATCGAAGATTGAGTGTTGAGGATTGAAGATTGAGGCTTGAGGATTGAGGATTGACGATGGAGGATGAGGGCTGAGGGTCGAGGATTGAGGTTTGAGTATTGAATACTGAGAATTCAGGATATTCTATTGAGTATTGAGAATTGAGGATTGATGGTTGCGTATTGAGGATTGAGGATTGAGTATTGAGTATTGAGGATTGAAGATTGAGGTTTGAGGATTGAGGATTGAGAATTGAGGATGAGGACTGAGGGTTGAGGATTGAGGTTTGAGGAACGAGGATTGAGGATTGAGAATTGAGGACTGGGGATTGACGATTGAGTATCGAGGATTGAGGAACGAGGGTTGAGGATTGAGAATTGAGGACTGAGGATTGACGATTGAGTATTGAGGATTGAGGATTGATGACTGAGGATTGAGGATTGAGTATTGAAGATTGGGTATTGAGGATTGAAGAATGAGGATTGACGATTCAGGATTGAGGATTGAGGATTGAAGATTGAGTATTGAGGATTGAGGGTTGATGATTGAGGATTGAGGATTGTGGATTGTGGATTGAGGGTTGAGGATTGAAGATTGAGTATTGAGGATTGAAGATTGAGTATTCAGGATTGAAGATTGAGGATTGAGGATTGAGTATTGAGTATTGAGGTTTGAGGTTCGTTGATTGATGATTGAGGACTGAGGATTGAGGATTGAGGATTGAGGATTGAGCATTGAGGATTGAAGATTGAAGACTGGGGATTGAGGATTGAAGATTGAGGATTAAGGATTGAGGATTGGGGATTGAGTATCTAGGATTGGAGATTGATTATTCAGGATTGAAGATTGAGGATTGAGGATTGAGGATTGAGAATTGAGAATTGAGGATGAGGACTGAGGGTTGAGGATTGAGGTTTGAAGAATGAGGATTGAGGATTGAGTATTGAGGATTGAGGATTGAGGATTGAGTATTGAGGATTGAGTTATGAAGATTGAGTATCCACGACTGATGATTGAGGATTGAGGATTGAGGATTGAGGATTGAGGATTGAAGGATGAGAATTGATGATTGAGGATTGAGGATTGAGGATTGAGGATTGAGGATTGAGGATTGAGGATTGAGGATTGAGGATTGAGGATTGAGGATTGAGGATTGAGGATTGAAGATTGAGAATTGATGATTGAGGATTGAGGATTGAGAATTGAGGATTGAGGATTGAGGATTGAGGATTGAAGATTGAGGATTGAGGATTGAGGATTGAAGATTGAGGATTGGGGATTGAGGATTGAGCATTGAGTATTGAGAATCGAAGATTGAGTATTGAGGATTGAAGATAGAGGTTTGAGAATTGAGGATTGAGAATGGAGGATGAGGGCTGAGGGTTGAGGATTGAGGTTTGAGTGTTGAATACTGAGAATTCAGGATATTCTATTGAGTATTGAGAATTGAGGATTGATGGTTGCGTATTGAGGATTGAGGATTGAGTATTGAGTATTGAGAGTTGAAGGTTGAGGATTGGGGATTGAGGATTGAGGATTGAGAATTGAGAATCGAAGATTGAGTATTGATTATTGAAGATTGAGGTTTGAGGATTGAGGATTGAGGATTGAGGATTGAGGATTGAAGATTGAGAATTGGGGATTGAGGATTGAGGATTGAGAATTGAGAATCGAAGATTGAGTATTGAGGATTGAAGATTGAGGTTTGAGGATTGAGGATTGAGCATGGAGGATGAGGGCTGAGGGTTGAGGACTGAGGTTTGAGTATTGAATACTGAGAATTCAGGATATTCTATTGAGTATTGAGAGTTGAGGATTGATGGTTGAGTATTGAGGATTGAGGATTGAGTATTGAGTATTGAAGATTGATGACTGAGGATTGAGGATTGAGGATTGAGGATTGAGGATTGAGGATTGAGGAAGATGGCTGAGTGTTGAGGATTGAGGTTTGAGGACTGAGGACTGAGGATTGAGGATTGAGAATTGAGGATTGAGGATTGAGGGTTGAAGATTGAGGATTGGGCATTGAGGATTGAAGAATGAGGATTGAGGGTTGAGGGTTGAGGACTGAGGATTTCAGATTGGGTAGTGAGGATTGAGGATTGAAGATTGAGGATTGAGGATTGAGGATTGAGAATTGAGAATTGAGAATTGAGGATGAGGACTGAGGGTTGAGGGTTGATGTTTGAAGAATGAGGATTGAGGATTGAGGACTGAGGATTGAGGATTGAGCATTGAGGATTGAGTTATGAAGATTGAGTATTCATGACTGATGATTGAGGATTGAGGATTGAGGATTGAGGATTGAGGATTGAGGATTGAGGATTGAAGATTGAGTATTGATGATTGAGGATTGAGGATTGAGGATTGAGGTTTGAGGATTGAGGATTGAAGATTGAGGATTGGGGATTGAGGATTGAGGATTGAGAATTGAGAATCGAAGATTGAGTATTGAGGATTGAAGATTGAGGTTTGAGGATTGAGGATTGAGCATGGAGGATGAGGGCTGAGGGTTGAGGTTTGAGGTTTGAGTATTGAATACTGAGAATTCAGGATATTCTATTGAGTATTGAGAGTTGAGGATTGATGGTTGAGTATTGAGGATTGAGGGTTGAGTATTGAGGATTGAAGAGTGAGGTTTGAGGATTGAGGATTGAGAATTGAGGATGAGGACTGAGGATAGAGGGTTGGGGCTTGAGGACGAGGACTGACGGTTGAGGATTGAGGTTTGAGGTTTGATGATTGAGGATTGAGGACTGAGGATTGAGGATTGTCGATTGAGGATTGAGCATTGAGGATTGAAGATTGAGGACTGGGGATTGAGGTTTGAAGATTGAGGATTAAGGATTGAGGATTGGGGATTGAGGATCTATAATTGGAGATTGATTATTCAGGATTGAAGATTGAGGATTGAGGATTGAGTATTGAGAATTGAGGATGAGGACTGAGGGTTGAGGATTGAGGTTTGAAGAATGAGGATTGAGGATTGAGGATTGAGGATTGAGGATTGAGGATTGAGGATTGAGTTATGAAGATTGAGTATTCATGACTCATGATTGAGGATTGAGAATTGAGGATTGAGGATTGAGGATTGAGGATTGAGGATTGAAGATTGAGTATTGATGATTGAGGATTGAGTATTGATGATTGAGGATTGAGGATTGAGGATTGAGGATTGAGGATTGAGGATTGAAGATTGAGGATTGGGGATTGAGGATTGAGGATTGAGAATTGAGAATCGAAGATTGGGTATTGAGGATTGAAGATTGAGGTTTGAGGATTGAGGATTGAGCATGGAGGATGAGGGCTGAGTGTTGAGGATTGTGGTTTGAGTATTGAATACTGAGAATTCAGGATATTGTATTGAGTATTGAGAGTTGAGGATTGATGGTTGAGTATTGAGGATTGAGGGTTGAGTATTGAGGATTGAGAATTGAGGATTGAGGATTGAAGATTGAGGATGAAGGATTGAGGATTGGGGATTGAGGGTCTAGGATTGGAGATTGACTATTGAGGATTGAGGATTGAGTATTGAGGATTGAGGAACGAGTATTGAGGATTGAGGATGATGGCTGAGGGTTGAGTATTGATGTTTGAGGAACGAGGATTGAGGATTGAGGATTGAGGACTGCGGATTGACGATTGAGTATTGAAGATTGAGGATTGATGACTGAGGATTGAGGATTGAGGATTAAGGATTGAGGTTTGAGGATTGAGGATTGAAGATTGAGGATTGGGGATTGAGGATTGAGGATTGAGAATTGAGAATCGAAGATTGAGTATTGAGGATTGAAGATTGAGGTTTGAGGATTGAGGATTGAGCATGGAGGATGAGGGCTGAGGGTTGAGGTTTGAGGTTTGAGTATTGAATACTGAGAGTTCAGGATATTCTATTGAGTATTGAGAGTTGAGGATTGATGGTTGAGTATTGAAGATTGAGGGTTGAGTATTGAGGGTTGAAGAGTGAGGTTTGAGGATTGAGGATTGAGAATTGAGGATGAGGACTGAGGATAGAGGGTTGGGGATTGAGGACGAGGACTGACGGTTGAGGATTGAGGTTTGAGGTTTGATGATTGAGGATTGAGGACTGAGGATTGAGGATTGTCGATTGAGGATTGAGCATTGAGGATTGAAGATTGAGGACTGGGGATTGAGGTTTGAAGATTGAGGATTAAGGATTGAGGATTGGGGATTGAAGATTGAGGTTTGAGGATTGAGGATTGAGGATGGAGGATGAGGGCTGAGGGTTGAGGATTGAGGTTTGAGTATTGAATACTGAGAATTCAGGATATTCTATTGAGTATTGAGAATTGAGGATTGATGGTTGCGTATTGAGGATTGAGGCATGAGCATTGAGTGTTGAGGGTTGAAGTTTGAGGTTTGAGGATTGAGGATTGAGAATTGAGGATGAGGACTGAGGGTTGAGGATTGAGGTTTGAGGAACGAGGATTGAGGATTGAGAATTGAGGACTGAGAATTGAGAATCGAAGATTGAGTATTGAGGATTGAAGATTGAGGTTTGAGGATTGAGGATTGAGGATGGAGGATGAGGGCTGAGGGCTGAGTATTGAGGTTTGAGTATTGAATACTGAGAATTCAGGATATTCTATTGAGTATTGAGAATTGGGGATTGATGGTTGCGTATTGAGGACTGAGGATTGAGTATTCAGTATTGAGGTTTGAGGTTCGATGATTGAGGATTGAGGACTGAGGATTGAGGATTGAGGATTGAGGATTGAGCATCGAGGATTGAAGATTGAGGACTGGGGATTGAGGATTGAAGATTGAGGATTAAGGATTGAGGATTGGGGATTGAGTATCTAGGATTGGAGATTGATTATTCAGGATTGAAGATTGAGGATTGAGGATTGAGGATTGAGAATTGAGTATTGAGGATTGAAGATTGATGATTGAGTATTGAGTATTGAGGATTGAGGACTGTGTATTGAGGTTTGAAGATTGAGGATTAAGGATTGAGGATTGGGGATTGAGGATCTAGGATTGGAGATTGATTATTCACGATTGAGTATTGAGGATTGAGGATTGAGGATTGAGTATTGAGGATTGAGTTATGAAGATTGAGTATCCATGACTGATGATTGAGGATTGAGGATTGAGGATTGAAGAATGAGAATTGATGATTGAGGATTGAGGATTGAAGATTGAGGATTGAGGATTGAGGATTGAGGATTGAGGATTGAAGATTGAGGAGTGGGGATTGACGATTGAGTACTGAAGATTGGGGATTGATGACTGAGGATTGAGGATTGAGGATTGAGGATTGAGGATTGAGGATTGAAGATTGAAGATTGAGTATTGAGGATTGAAGATTGAGGATTGAGGATTCAGGATTGAGGATGGAGGATGAGGGCTGAGGGTTGAGGATTGAGGTTTGAGTATTGAATACTGAGAAAATCAGGATATTCGATTGAGTATTGAGAATTGAGGATTGATGGTTGAGTATTGAGGATTGAGGATTGAGTATTGAAGATTGAAGATTGAGGTTTGAGGATTGAGGATTGAGAATTGAGGATGAGGTCTGAGGGTTGAGGATTGAGGCTTGAGGAACGAGGATTGAGGATTGAGAATTGAGGACTGAGGATTGACGATTGAGTATTGACGATTGAGTATTGAGTATTGAGGATTGATGACTGAGGATTGAGGATTGAGGATTGAGGATTGAGGATTGAGGATTGAGTATTGAGGATTGAAGATTGAGGATTGAGGGCTGAGGATTGAGGATGGAGGATGAGGGCTGAGGGTTGAGGATTGAGGTTTGAGTATTGAATACTGAGAATTCAGGATATTCTATTGAGTATTGAGAATTGAGGATTGATGGTTGAGTATTGAGAATTGAGGATTGAGTATTGAGGATTGAAGATTGAGGTTTGAGGATTGATTATTGAGTATTGAGGATTGAAGATTGAGGATTGAGGATTGAGAATTGAGAATTGAGGATGAGGAATGAGGGTTGAGGATTGAGGTTTGAAGAATGAGGATTGAGGGTTGAGGATTGAGGATTGAGCTTTGAAGATTGAGTATTCATGACTTATCATTGAGGATTGAGGATTGAGGATTGAGGACTGATGATTGAAGATTGAGTATTGATGATTGTGGACTGAGGATTGAGGTTTGAGGATTGAGGATTGAGGATTGAAGATTGAGGATTGGGGACTGAGGATTGAGGATTGAGAATTGAGATTCGAAGATTGAGTATTGAGGATTGAAGATTGAGGTTTGAGGATTGAGGATTGAGGCTGGAGGATGAGGGCTGAGGGTTGAGGATTGAGGTTTGAGTATTGAATACTGAGAATTCAGGATATTCTATTGAGTATTGAGAATTGAGGATTGATGGTTGTGTATTGAGCTCTGAGGATCGAGTATTGAGTATTGAGGTTTGAGGTTCGATGATTGAGGATTGAGGACTGAGGATTGAGGATTGAGGATTGAGGATTGATCATTGAGGATTGAAGATTGAGGAGTGGGGATTGAGGATTGAAGATTGAGGATTAAGGATTTAGGATTGGGGATTGAGTATCTAGGATTGGAGATTGATTATTCAGGATTGAAGATTGAGGATTGAGGATTGAGGATTGAGAATTGAGAATTGAGGATGAGGACTGAGGGTAGAGGATTGAGGTTTGGAGAATGAGGATTGAGGATTGAGGATTGAGGATTGAGGATTGAGGATTGAGGATTGAGTTATGAAGATTGAGTATTCATGACTCATGATTGAGGATTGAGGATTGAGGATTGAGGATTGAGGATTGAGGATTGAAGATTGAGTATTGATGATTGAGGATTGAGGATTGAGGGTTGAGGATTGACGATTGAGGATTGAAGATTGAGGATTGGGGATTGAGGATTGAGGATTGAGAATTGAGAATCGAAGATTGAGTATTGAGGATTGAAGATTGAGGTTTGAGGATTGAGGATTGAGCATGGAGGATGAGGGCTGAGTGTTGAGGATTGAGGTTTGAGGATTGAATACTGAGAATTCAGGATATTCTATTGAGTATTGAGAGTTGAGGATTGATGGTTGAGTATTGAGGATTGAAGATTGAGTATTGAGGATTGAAGATTGAGTGTTCAGGATTGAAGATTGAGGATTGAGGATTGAGACTTGAGGATTGAGGATTGAGGATTGAAGATTGATGATTGGGGATTGAGGATTGAGGATTGAGGATTGAGTATTGAGGATTGAGAATTGAGGATTGAGGATTGAAGATTGCGGATTAAGGATTGAGGATTGGGGATTGAGGATCTAGGATTGGAGATTGACTATTGAGGATTGAGTATTGAGTATTGAGGATTAAGGAACGAGGATTGAGGATTGAGGATGATGGCTGAGGGTTGAGGATTGATGTTTGAGGAACGAGGATTGAGGATTGAGGATTGAGGACTGCGGATGGACGATTGAGTATTGAAGATTGAGGATTGATGACTGAGGATTGAGGATTGAGGGTTGAGGATTGAGGATTGAAGATTGAAGATTGAAGATTGAGTATTGAGGATTGAAGATTGAGGATTGAGGATTGAGGATTGAGGATTGAGGATTGATGGTTGAGAATTGATGATTGAGGATTGAGGATTGAGGATTGAGGATGGAGGATGAAGGCTGAGGGTTGAGGATTGAGGATGGAGGATGAGGGCTGAGGGTTGAGGATTGAGGTTTGAGTATTGAATACTGAGAATTCAGGATATTCTATTGAGTATTGTGAATTGAGGATTGATGGTCGAGTATTGAGGATTGAGGATTGAGTATTGAGGTTTGAAGATTGAGGTTTGAGGATTGAGGATTGAGAATTGAGGATGAGGACTGAGGGTTGAGGATTGAGGTTTGAGGAACGAGGATTGAGGATTGAGAATTGAGGACTGAGAATTGAGAATCGAAGATTGAGTATTGAGGATTGAAGATTGAGGTTTGAGGATTGAGGATTGAGGATGGAGGATGAGGGCTGAGGGCTGAGTATTGAGGTTTGAGTATTGAATACTGAGAATTCAGGATATTCTATTGAGTATTGAGAATTGGGGATTGATGGTTGCGTATTGAGGACTGAGGATTGAGTATTCAGTATTGAGGTTTGAGGTTCGATGATTGAGGATTGAGGACTGAGGATTGAGGATTGAGGATTGAGGATTGAGCATCGAGGATTGAAGATTGAGGACTGGGGATTGAGGATTGAAGATTGAGGATTAAGGATTGAGGATTGGGGATTGAGTATCTAGGATTGGAGATTGATTATTCAGGATTGAAGATTGAGGATTGAGGATTGAGGATTGAGAATTGAGTATTGAGGATTGAAGATTGATGATTGAGTATTGAGTATTGAGGATTGAGGACTGTGTATTGAGGTTTGAAGATTGAGGATTAAGGATTGAGGATTGGGGATTGAGGATCTAGGATTGGAGATTGATTATTCACGATTGAGTATTGAGGATTGAGGATTGAGGATTGAGTATTGAGGATTGAGTTATGAAGATTGAGTATCCATGACTGATGATTGAGGATTGAGGATTGAGGGTTGAAGAATGAGAATTGATGATTGAGGATTGAGGATTGAAGATTGAGGATTGAGGATTGAGGATTGAGGATTGAGGATTGAAGATTGAGGAGTGGGGATTGACGATTGAGTACTGAAGATTGGGGATTGATGACTGAGGATTGAGGATTGAGGATTGAGGATTGAGGATTGAGGATTGAAGATTGAAGATTGAGTATTGAGGATTGAAGATTGAGGATTGAGGATTCAGGATTGAGGATGGAGGATGAGGGCTGAGGGTTGAGGATTGAGGTTTGAGTATTGAATACTGAGAAAATCAGGATATTCGATTGAGTATTGAGAATTGAGGATTGATGGTTGAGTATTGAGGATTGAGGATTGAGTATTGAAGATTGAAGATTGAGGTTTGAGGATTGAGGATTGAGAATTGAGGATGAGGTCTGAGGGTTGAGGATTGAGGCTTGAGGAACGAGGATTGAGGATTGAGAATTGAGGACTGAGGATTGACGATTGAGTATTGACGATTGAGTATTGAGTATTGAGGATTGATGACTGAGGATTGAGGATTGAGGATTGAGGATTGAGGATTGAGGATTGAGTATTGAGGATTGAAGATTGAGGATTGAGGGCTGAGGATTGAGGATGGAGGATGAGGGCTGAGGGTTGAGGATTGAGGTTTGAGTATTGAATACTGAGAATTCAGGATATTCTATTGAGTATTGAGAATTGAGGATTGATGGTTGAGTATTGAGAATTGAGGATTGAGTATTGAGGATTGAAGACTGAGGTTTGAGGATTGATTATTGAGTATTGAGGATTGAAGATTGAGGATTGAGGATTGAGAATTGAGAATTGAGGATGAGGAATGAGGGTTGAGGATTGAGGTTTGAAGAATGAGGATTGAGGGTTGAGGATTGAGGATTGAGCTTTGAAGATTGAGTATTCATGACTTATCATTGAGGATTGAGGATTGAGGATTGAGGACTGATGATTGAAGATTGAGTATTGATGATTGTGGACTGAGGATTGAGGTTTGAGGATTGAGGATTGAGGATTGAAGATTGAGGATTGGGGACTGAGGATTGAGGATTGAGAATTGAGAATCGAAGATTGAGTATTGAGGATTGAAGATTGAGGTTTGAGGATTGAGGATTGAGGCTGGAGGATGAGGGCTGAGGGTTGAGGATTGAGGTTTGAGTATTGAATACTGAGAATTCAGGATATTCTATTGAGTATTGAGAATTGAGGATTGATGGTTGTGTATTGAGCTCTGAGGATCGAGTATTGAGTATTGAGGTTTGAGGTTCGATGATTGAGGATTGAGGACTGAGGATTGAGGATTGAGGATTGAGGATTGATCATTGAGGATTGAAGATTGAGGAGTGGGGATTGAGGATTGAAGATTGAGGATTAAGGATTTAGGATTGGGGATTGAGTATCTAGGATTGGAGATTGATTATTCAGGATTGAAGATTGAGGATTGAGGATTGAGGATTGAGAATTGAGAATTGAGGATGAGGACTGAGGGTAGAGGATTGAGGTTTGGAGAATGAGGATTGAGGATTGAGGATTGAGGATTGAGGATTGAGGATTGAGGATTGAGTTATGAAGATTGAGTATTCATGACTCATGATTGAGGATTGAGGATTGAGGATTGAGGATTGAGGATTGAGGATTGAAGATTGAGTATTGATGATTGAGGATTGAGGATTGAGGGTTGAGGATTGACGATTGAGGATTGAAGATTGAGGATTGGGGATTGAGGATTGAGGATTGAGAATTGAGAATCGAAGATTGAGTATTGAGGATTGAAGATTGAGGTTTGAGGATTGAGGATTGAGCATGGAGGATGAGGGCTGAGTGTTGAGGATTGAGGTTTGAGGATTGAATACTGAGAATTCAGGATATTCTATTGAGTATTGAGAGTTGAGGATTGATGGTTGAGTATTGAGGATTGAAGATTGAGTATTGAGGATTGAAGATTGAGTGTTCAGGATTGAAGATTGAGGATTGAGGATTGAGACTTGAGGATTGAGGATTGAGGATTGAAGATTGATGATTGGGGATTGAGGATTGAGGATTGAGGATTGAGTATTGAGGATTGAGAATTGAGGATTGAGGATTGAAGATTGCGGATTAAGGATTGAGGATTGGGGATTGAGGATCTAGGATTGGAGATTGACTATTGAGGATTGAGTATTGAGTATTGAGGATTAAGGAACGAGGATTGAGGATTGAGGATGATGGCTGAGGGTTGAGGATTGATGTTTGAGGAACGAGGATTGAGGATTGAGGATTGAGGACTGCGGATGGACGATTGAGTATTGAAGATTGAGGATTGATGACTGAGGATTGAGGATTGAGGGTTGAGGATTGAGGATTGAAGATTGAAGATTGAAGATTGAGTATTGAGGATTGAAGATTGAGGATTGAGGATTGAGGATTGAGGATTGAGGATTGATGGTTGAGAATTGATGATTGAGGATTGAGGATTGAGGATTGAGGATGGAGGATGAAGGCTGAGGGTTGAGGATTGAGGATGGAGGATGAGGGCTGAGGGTTGAGGATTGAGGTTTGAGTATTGAATACTGAGAATTCAGGATATTCTATTGAGTATTGTGAATTGAGGATTGATGGTCGAGTATTGAGGATTGAGGATTGAGTATTGAGGTTTGAAGATTGAGGTTTGAGGATTGAGGATTGAGAATTGAGGATGAGGACTGAGGGTTGAGGATTGAGGTTTGAGGAACGAGGATTGAGGTTTGAGAATTGAGGACTGAGGATTGACGATTGAGTATTGAGGATTGAGGATTGATGACTGAGGATAGAGGATTGAGGATTGAGGATTGGGTATTGAGGATTGAAGAATGAGGATTGACGATTCAGGATTGAGGATTGAGGATTGAAGATTGAGGCTTAAGGATTGAGGATTGAGGATTGAAGGTTGAAGATTGGGGATTGAGGATTGAGGATTGAGGATTGAGTATTGAGGATTGAGAATTGAGGATTGAGGATTGAAAATCGAGGATTAAGGATTGAGGATTGGGGATTGAGGATCTAGGATTGGAGATTGACCATTGAGGATTGAGGATTGAGGTTTGAGGATTGAGGAACGAGGATTGAGGATTGAGGATGATGGCTGAGGGATGAGGATTGATGTTTGAGGAACGAGGATTGAGGATTGAGGATCGAGGACTGCGGATTGACGATTGAGTACTGAAGATTGGGGATTGATGACTGAGGATTGAGGATTGAGTATTGAGGATTGAGGATTGAGGATTGAAGATTGATGATTGAGTATTGAGGATTGAAGATTGAGGATTGAGGATTCAGGATTGAGGATGGAGGATGAGGGCTGAGGGTTGAGGATTGAGGTTTGAGTATTGAATACTGAGAATTCAGGATATTCGATTGAGTATTGAGTATTCAGGATTGATGGTTGAGTATTGAGGATTGAGGATTGAGTATTGAAGATTGAAGATTGAGGTTTGAGGATTGAGGATTGAGAATTGAGGATGAGGACTGAGGGTTGAGGATTGAGGTTTGAGGAACGAGGATTGAGGATTGAGAATTGAGGACTGAGGATTGACGATTGAGTATTGACGATTGAGTATTGAGTATTGAGGATTGATGACTGAGGATCGAGGATTGAGGATTGAGGATTGAGGATTGAGGATTGAGTATTGAGGATTGAAGATTGAGGATTGAGGACTGAGGATTGAGGATGGAGGATGAGGGCTGAGGGTTGAGGATTGAGATTTGAGTATTGAATACTGAGAATTCAGGATATTCTATTGAGTATTGAGAATTGAGGATTGATGGTTGAGTATTGAGAACTGAGGATTGAGTATTAAGGATTGAAGATTGAGGTTTGAGTATTGAATACTGAGATTTCAGGATATCCGATTGAGTATTGAGAATTGAGGATTGATGGTTGAGTATTGAGGATTGAGGATTGAGTATTGAAGATTGAAGATTGAGGTTTGAGGATTGAGGATTGAGAATTGAGGATGAGGACTGAGGGTTGAGGACTGAGGATTGACGATTGAGTATTGAGGATTGAGGATTGATGACTGAGGATTGAGGATTGAGTATTGAGGATTGGGTATTGAGGATTGAAGGTTGAGTATTGAGGAATGAAGGTTGATGATTGAGGATTGAGGATTGTGGATTGTGGATTGAGTGTTGAGGATTGAAGATTGAGTATTGAGGATTGAAGATTGAGTATTCAGGATTGAAGATTGAGGATTGAGGATTGAGACTTGAGGATTGAGGATTGAGGATTGAAGATTGAGGATTGGGGATTGAGGATTGAGGATTGAGGATTGAGTATTGAGGATTGAGAATTGAGGATTGAGGATTGAAGATTGAGGATTAAGGATTGAGGATTGGGGATTGAGGATCTAGGATTGGAGATTGACTATTGAGGATTGAGGATTGAGTATTGAGGATTAAGGAACGAGGATAGAGGATTGAGGATGATGGCAGAGGGTTGAGGATTGATGTTTGAGGAACGAGGATTGAGGATTGAGGATTGAGGACTGCGGATTGACGATTGAGTATTGAAGATTGAGGATTGATGACTGAGGATTGAGGATTGCGGATTGAGGATTGAGGATTGAAGATTGAAGATTGAAGATTGAGTATTGAGGATTGAAGATTGAGGATTGAGGATTGAGGATTGAGGATTGAGGATTGAAGATTGAGAATTGATGATTGAGGATTGAGGATTGAGGATTGAGGATGGAGGATGAAGGCTGAGGGTTGAGGATTGAGGATGGAGGATGAAGGCTGAGGGTTGAGGATTGTGGTTTGAGTATTGAATACTGAGAATTCAGGATATTCTATTGAGTATTGTGAATTGAGGGTTGATGGTCGAGTATTGAGGATTGAGGATTGAGTATTGAGGATTGAAGATTGAGGTTTGAGGATTGAGGATTGAGAATTGAGTATGAGGACTGAGGGTTGAGGATTGAGGTCTGAGGAACGAGGATTGAGGATTGAGAATTGAGGACTGAGGATTGACGATTGAGTATTGAGGATTGAGGACTGATGACTGAGGATAGAGGATTGAGGATTGAGGATTGGGTATTGAGGATTGAAGAATGAGGATTGACGATTCAGGATTGAGGATTGAGGATTGAAGATTGAGGCTTGAGGGTTGAGGATTGAAGATTGAGGATTGAATACTGAGAATTCAGGATATTCTATTGAGTATTGAGAGTTGAGGATTGATGGTTGAGTATTGAGGATTGAAGATTGAGTATTGAGGATTGAAGATTGAGTGTTCAGGATTGAAGATTGAGGATTGAGGATTGAGACTTGAGGATTGAGGATTGAGGATTGAAGATTGATGATTGGGGATTGAGGATTGAGGATTGAGGATTGAGTATTGAGGATTGAGAATTGAGGATTGAGGATTGAAGATTGCGGATTAAGGATTGAGGATTGGGGATTGAGGATCTAGGATTGGAGATTGACTATTGAGGATTGAGTATTGAGTATTGAGGATTAAGGAACGAGGATTGAGGATTGAGGATGATGGCTGAGGGTTGAGGATTGATGTTTGAGGAACGAGGATTGAGGATTGAGGATTGAGGACTGCGGATTGACGATTGAGTATTGAAGATTGAGGATTGATGACTGAGGATTGAGGATTGAGGGTTGAGGATTGAGGATTGAAGATTGAAGATTGAAGATTGAGTATTGAGGATTGAAGATTGAGGATTGAGGATTGAGGATTGAGGATTGAGGATTGATGGTTGAGAATTGATGATTGAGGATTGAGGATTGAGGATTGAGGATGGAGGATGAAGGCTGAGGGTTGAGGATTGAGGATGGAGGATGAGGGCTGAGGGTTGAGGATTGAGGTTTGAGTATTGAATACTGAGAATTCAGGATATTCTATTGAGTATTGTGAATTGAGGATTGATGGTCGAGTATTGAGGATTGAGGATTGAGTATTGAGGTTTGAAGATTGAGGTTTGAGGATTGAGGATTGAGAATTGAGGATGAGGACTGAGGGTTGAGGATTGAGGTTTGAGGAACGAGGATTGAGGTTTGAGAATTGAGGACTGAGGATTGACGATTGAGTATTGAGGATTGAGGATTGATGACTGAGGATAGAGGATTGAGGATTGAGGATTGGGTATTGAGGATAGAAGAATGAGGATTGACGATTCAGGATTGAGGATTGAGGATTGAAGATTGAGGCTTGAGGATTGAGGATTGAGGATTGACGATTGAGTATTGAGGATTGAGGATTGATGACTGAGGATTGAGGATTGAGTATTGAAGATTGGGTATTGAGGATTGAAGAATGAGGATTGACGATTCAGGATTGAGGATTGAGGATTGAAGATTGAGTATTGAGGATTGAGGGTTGATGATTGAGGATTGAGGATTGTGGATTGTGGATTGAGGGTTGAGGATTGAAGATTGAGTATTGAGGATTGAAGATTGAGTATTCAGGATTGAAGATTGAGGATTGAGGATTGAGTATTGAGTATTGAGGTTTGAGGTTCGTTGATTGATGATTGAGGACTGAGGATTGAGGATTGAGGATTGAGGATTGAGCATTGAGGATTGAAGATTGAGGACTGGGGATTGAGGATTGAAGATTGAGGATTAAGGATTGAGGATTGGGGATTGAGTATCTAGGATTGGAGATTGATTATTCAGGATTGAAGATTGAGGATTGAGGATTGAGGATTGAGAATTGAGAATTGAGGATGAGGACTGAGGGTTGAGGATTGAGGTTTGAAGAATGAGGATTGAGGATTGAGTATTGAGGATTGAGGATTGAGGATTGAGTATTGAGGATTGAGTTATGAAGATTGAGTATCCATGACTGATGATTGAGGATTGAGGATTGAGGATTGAGGATTGAGGATTGAAGGATGAGAATTGATGATTGAGGATTGAGGATTGAGGATTGAGGATTGAGGATTGAGGATTGAGGATTGAGGATTGAGGATTGAGGATTGAGGATTGAGGATTGAAGATTGAGGATTGGGGATTGAGGATTGATTATTCAGGGTTGAAGATTGAGGATTGAGGATTGAGGATTGAGAATTGAGAATTGAGGATGAGGACTGAGGGTTGAGGATTGAGGTTTGAAGAATGAGGATTGAGGATTGAGGATTGAGGATTGAGGATTGAGGATTGAGTATTGAGGATTGAGTTATGAAGATTGAGTATTCATGACTGATGATTGAGGATTGAGGATTGAGGATTGACGGTTGAGGATTGAAGATTGAGAATTGATGATTGAGGATTGAGGATTGAGAATTGAGGATTGAGGATTGAGGATTGAGGATTGAAGATTGAGGATTGAGGATTGAGGATTGAAGATTGAGGATTGGGGATTGAGGATTGAGCATTGAGTATTGAGAATCGAAGATTGAGTATTGAGGATTGAAGATAGAGGTTTGAGAATTGAGGATTGAGAATGGAGGATGAGGGCTGAGGGTTGAAGATTGAGGTTTGAGTGTTGAATGCTGAGAATTCAGGATATTCTATTGAGTATTGACAATTGAGGATTGATGGTTGCGTATTGAGGATTGAGGATTGAGTATTGAGTATTGAGAGTTGAAGGTTGAGGATTGGGGATTGAGGATTGAGGATTGAGAATTGAGAATCGAAGATTGAGTATTGAGGATTGAAGATTGAGGTTTGAGGATTGAGGATTGAGGATGGAGGATGAGGGCTGAGGGTCGAGGATTGAGGTTTGAGTATTGAATACTGAGAAATCAGGATATTCTATTGAGTATTGAGAATTGAGGATTGATGGTTGCGTATTGAGGATTGAGGATTGAGTATTGAGTATTGAGGATTGAAGATTGAGGTTTGAGGATTGAGGATTGAGGATTGAGGATGAGGACTGAGGGTTGAGGATTGAGGTTTGAGGAACGAGGATTGAAAATTGAGAATTGAGGACTGAGGATTGAGGATTGAGGATTGAGGATTGAGGATTGAGGATGATGGCTGAGTGTTGAGGATTGAGGTTTGAGGACTGAGGATTGAGGATTGAGAATTGAGTATTCATGACTGATGATTGAGGATTGAGGATTGAGGATTGACGATTGAGGATTGAAGATTGAGAATTGATGATTGAGGATTGAGGATTGAGAATTGAGTATTGAGGATTGAAGATTGAGGTTTGAGGATTGAGGATTGAGAATTGAGGATGAGGACTGAGGGTTGAGGATTGAGGTTTGAGGAACGAGGATTGAAAATTGAGAATTGAGGACTGAGGATTGAGGATTGAGGATTGAGGATTGAGGATTGAGGATGATGGCTGAGTGTTGAGGATTGAGGTTTGAGGACTGAGGATTGAGGATTGAGAATTGAGTATTCATGACTGACGATTGAGGATTGAGGATTGAGGATTGAGGATTGAGGATTGAGGATTGAAGATTGAGTATTGATGATTGAGGATTGAGGATTGAGGATTGAGGATTGAGGATTGAGGATTGAGGATTGAAGATTGAGAATTGGGGATTGAGGATTGAGGATTGAGAATTGAGAATCGAAGATTGAGTATTGAGGATTGAAGATTGAGGTTTGAGGATTGAGGATTGAGCATGGAGGATGAGGGCTGAGGGTTGAGGACTGAGGTTTGAGTATTGAATACTGAGAATTCAGGATATTCTATTGAGTATTGAGAGTTGAGGATTGATGGTTGATTATTGAGGATTGAGGATTGAGTATTGAGGATTGAGGATTGAGGTTT
The DNA here is from genome assembly GCF_051401765.1 of Calliopsis andreniformis. Classification (NCBI taxonomy): domain Eukaryota; kingdom Metazoa; phylum Arthropoda; class Insecta; order Hymenoptera; family Andrenidae; genus Calliopsis; species Calliopsis andreniformis. Next base: position 2,125,972 of record NW_027480493.1, read on the forward strand.
GGGGATTGAGGATTGAGAATTGAGGATGAGGACTGAGGGTTGAGGATTGAGGTTTGAGGAACGAGGATTGAGGATTGAGGATTGAGAATTGAGGATTGAGGATTGAGGGTTGAAGATTGAGGATTGGGCATTGAGGATTGAAGAATGAGGATTGAGGGTTGAGGGTTGAGGACTGAGGATTTCAGATTGGGTAGTGAGGATTGAGGATTGAAGATTGAGGATTGAGGATTGAGGATTGAGAATTGAGAATTGAGGATGAGGACTGAGGGTTGAGGGTTGAGGGTTGATGTTTGAAGAATGAGGATTGAGGATTGAGGACTGAGGATTGAGGATTGAGCATTGAGGATTGAGTTATGAAGATTGAGTATTCATGACTGATGATTGAGGATTGAGGATTGAGGATTGAGGATTGAGGATTGAGGATTGAGGATTGAAGATTGAGTATTGATGATTGAGGATTGAGGATTGAGGATTGAGGTTTGAGGATTGAGGATTGAAGATTGAGGATTGGGGATTGAGGATTGAGGATTGAGAATTGAGAATCGAAGATTGAGTATTGAGGATTGAAGATTGAGGTTTGAGGATTGAGGATTGAGCATGGAGGATGAGGGCTGAGGGTTGAGGTTTGAGGTTTGAGTATTGAATACTGAGAATTCAGGATATTCTATTGAGTATTGAGAGTTGAGGATTGATGGTTGAGTATTGAGGATTGAGGGTTGAGTATTGAGGATTGAAGAGTGAGGTTTGAGGATTGAGGATTGAGAATTGAGGATGAGGACTGAGGATAGAGGGTTGGGGATTGAGGACGAGGACTGACGGTTGAGGATTGAGGTTTGAGGTTTGATGATTGAGGATTGAGGACTGAGGATTGAGGATTGTCGATTGAGGATTGAGCATTGAGGATTGAAGATTGAGGACTGGGGATTGAGGTTTGAAGATTGAGGATTAAGGATTGAGGATTGGGGATTGAGGATCTAGGATTGGAGATTGATTATTCAGGATTGAAGATTGAGGATTGAGGATTGAGTATTGAGAATTGAGAATTGAGGATGAGGACTGAGGGTTGAGGATTGAGGTTTGAAGAATGAGGATTGAGGATTGAGGATTGAGGATTGAGGATTGAGGATTGAGGATTGAGTTATGAAGATTGAGTATTCATGACTCATGATTGAGGATTGAGAATTGAGGATTGAGGATTGAGGATTGAGGATTGAGGATTGAAGATTGAGTATTGATGATTGAGGATTGAGTATTGATGATTGAGGATTGAGGATTGAGGATTGAGGATTGAGGATTGAGGATTGAAGATTGAGGATTGGGGATTGAGGATTGAGGATTGAGAATTGAGAATCGAAGATTGAGTATTGAGGATTGAAGATTGAGGTTTGAGGATTGAGGATTGAGCATGGAGGATGAGGGCTGAGTGTTGAGGATTGTGGTTTGAGTATTGAATACTGAGAATTCAGGATATTGTATTGAGTATTGAGAGTTGAGGATTGATGGTTGAGTATTGAGGATTGAGGGTTGAGTATTGAGAATTGAGAATTGAGGATTGAGGATTGAAGATTGAGGATGAAGGATTGAGGATTGGGGATTGAGGGTCTAGGATTGGAGATCGACTATTGAGGATTGAGGATTGAGTATTGAGGATTGAGGAACGAGTATTGAGGATTGAGGATGATGGCTCAGGGTTGAGTATTGATGTTTGAGGAACGAGGATTGAGGATTGAGGATTGAGGACTGCGGATTGACGATTGAGTATTGAAGATTGAGGATTGATGACTGAGGATTGAGGACTGAGGATTAAGGATTGAGGTTTGAGGATTGAGGATTGAAGATTGAGGATTGGGGATTGAGGATTGAGGATTGAGAATTGAGAATCGAAGATTGAGTATTGAGGATTGAAGATTGAGGTTTGAGGATTGAGGATTGAGCATGGAGGATGAGGGCTGAGGGTTGAGGTTTGAGGTTTGAGTATTGAATACTGAGAGTTCAGGGTATTCTATTGAGTATTGAGAGTTGAGGATTGATGGTTGAGTATTGAGGATTGAGGGTTGAGTATTGAGGATTGAAGAGTGAGGTTTGAGGATTGAGGATTGAGAATTGAGGATGAGGACTGAGGATAGAGTGTTGGGGATTGAGGACGAGGACTGACGGTTGAGGATTGAGGTTTGAGGTTTGATGATTGAGGATTGAGGACTGAGGATTGAGGATTGTCGATTGAGGATTGAGCATTGAGGATTGAAGATTGAGGACTGGGGATTGAGGTTTGAAGATTGAGGATTAAGGATTGAGGATTGGGGATTGAAGATTGAGGTTTGAGGATTGAGGATTGAGGATGGAGGATGAGGGCTGAGGGTTGAGGATTGAGGTTTGAGTATTGAATACTGAGAATTCAGGATATTCTATTGAGTATTGAGAATTGAGGATTGATGGTTGCGTATTGAGGATTGAGGCATGAGTATTGAGTGTTGAGGGTTGAAGTTTGAGGTTTGAGGATTGAGGATTGAGAATTGAGGATGAGGACTGAGGGTTGAGGATTGAGGTTTGAGGAACGAGGATTGAGGATTGAGAATTGAGGACTGAGAATTGAGAATCGAAGATTGAGTATTGAGGATTGAAGATTGAGGTTTGAGGATTGAGGATTGAGGATGGAGGATGAGGGCTGAGGGCTGAGTATTGAGGTTTGAGTATTGAATACTGAGAATTCAGGATATTCTATTGAGTATTGAGAATTGGGGATTGATGGTTGCGTATTGAGGACTGAGGATTGAGTATTCAGTATTGAGGTTTGAGGTTCGATGATTGAGGATTGAGGACTGAGGATTGAGGATTGAGGAACGAGGATTGAGGATTGAGAATTGAGGACTGAGAATTGAGAATCGAAGATTGAGTATTGAGGATTGAAGATTGAGGTTTGAGGATTGAGGATTGAGGATGGAGGATGAGGGCTGAGGGCTGAGTATTGAGGTTTGAGTATTGAATACTGAGAATTCAGGATATTCTATTGAGTATTGAGAATTGGGGATTGATGGTTGCGTATTGAGGACTGAGGATTGAGTATTCAGTATTGAGGTTTGAGGTTCGATGATTGAGGATTGAGGACTGAGGATTGAGGATTGAGGATTGAGGATTGAGCATCGAGGATTGAAGATTGAGGACTGGGGATTGAGGATTGAAGATTGAGGATTAAGGATTGAGGATTGGGGATTGAGTATCTAGGATTGGAGATTGATTATTCAGGATTGAAGATTGAGGATTGAGGATTGAGGATTGAGAATTGAGAATTGAGGATGAGGACTGAGGGTTGAGGGTTGAGGTTTGAAGAATGAGGATTGAGGATTGAGGATTGAGTTATGAAGATTGAGTATTCATGACTGATGATTGAGGATTGAGGATTGAGGTTTGACGATTGAGGATTGAAGATTGAGAATTGATGATTGAGGATTGAGGATTGAGGATTGAGGATTGAGGATTGAGGATTGAGGATTGAAGATTGAGGATTGAGGATTGAGAATTGAGAATTGAGGATGAGGACTGAGGGTTGAGGGTTGAGGTTTGAAGAATGAGGATTGAGGATTGAGGATTGAGTTATGAAGATTGAGTATTCATGACTGATGATTGATGACTGAGGATTGAGGACTGAGGATTAAGGATTGAGGTTTGAGGATTGAGGATTGAAGATTGAGGATTGGGGATTGAGGATTGAGGATTGAGAATTGAGAATCGAAGATTGAGTATTGAGAATTGAGGATTGATGGTTGCGTATTGAGGATTGAGGATTGAGTATTGAGTATTGAGGATTGAAGATTGAGGTTTGAGGATTGAGGATTGAGGATTGAGGATGAGGACTGAGGGTTGAGGATTGAGGTTTGAGGAACGAGGATTGAAAATTGAGAATTGAGGACTGAGGATTGAGGATTGAGGATTGAGGATTGAGGATTGAGGATGATGGCTGAGTGTTGAGGATTGAGGTTTGAGGACTGAGGATTGAGGATTGAGAATTGAGTATTCATGACTGATGATTGAGGATTGAGGATTGAGGATTGACGATTGAGGATTGAAGATTGAGAATTGATGATTGAGGATTGAGGATTGAGAATTGAGTATTGAGGATTGAAGATTGAGGTTTGAGGATTGAGGATTGAGAATTGAGGATGAGGACTGAGGGTTGAGGATTGAGGTTTGAGGAACGAGGATTGAAAATTGAGAATTGAGGACTGAGGATTGAGGATTGAGGATTGAGGATTGAGGATTGAGGATGATGGCTGAGTGTTGAGGATTGAGGTTTGAGGACTGAGGGTTGAGGATTGAGAATTGAGTATTCATGACTGACGATTGAGGATTGAGGATTGAGGATTGAGTATTGAGGATTGAGGATTGAAGATTGAGTATTGATGATTGAGGATTGAGGATTGAGGATTGAGGATTCAGGATTGAGGATTGAGGATTGAAGATTGAGAATTGGGGATTGAGGATTGAGGATTGAGAATTGAGAATCGAAGATTGAGTATTGAGGATTGAAGATTGAGGTTTGAGGATTGAGGATTGAGCATGGAGGATGAGGGCTGAGGGTTGAGGACTGAGGTTTGAGTATTGAATACTGAGAATTCAGGATATTCTATTGAGTATTGAGAGTTGAGGATTGATGGTTGATTATTGAGGATTGAGGATTGAGTATTGAGGATTGAGGATTGAGGTTTGGGGATTGAGGATTGAGAATTGAGGATGAGGACTGAGGGTTGAGGATTGAGGTTTGGGGAACGAGGATTGAGGATTGAGAATTGAGGACTGAGGATTGACGATTGAGTATTGACGATTGAGTATTGAGTATTGAAGATTGATGACTGAGGATTGAGGATTGAGGATTGAGGATTGAGGATTGAGGATTGAGGAAGATGGCTGAGTGTTGAGGATTGAGGTTTGAGGACTGAGGACTGAGGATTGAGGATTGAGAATTGAGGATTGAGGATTGAGGGTTGAAGATTGAGGATTGGGCATTGAGGATTGAAGAATGAGGATTGAGGGTTGAGGGTTGAGGACTGAGGATTTCAGATTGGGTAGTGAGGATTGAGGATTGAAGATTGAGGATTGAGGATTGAGGATTGAGAATTGAGAATTGAGGATGAGGACTGAGGGTTGAGGGTTGAGGGTTGATGTTTGAAGAATGAGGATTGAGGATTGAGGACTGAGGATTGAGGATTGAGCATTGAGGATTGAGTTATGAAGATTGAGTATTCATGACTGATGATTGAGGATTGAGGATTGAGGATTGAGGATTGAGGATTGAGGATTGAGGATTGAAGATTGAGTATTGATGATTGAGGATTGAGGATTGAGGATTGAGGTTTGAGGATTGAGGATTGAAGATTGAGGATTGGGGATTGAGGATTGAGGATTGAGAATTGAGAATCGAAGATTGAGTATTGAGGATTGAAGATTGAGGTTTGAGGATTGAGGATTGAGCATGGAGGATGAGGGCTGAGGGTTGAGGTTTGAGGTTTGAGTATTGAATACTGAGAATTCAGGATATTCTATTGAGTATTGAGAGTTGAGGATTGATGGTTGAGTATTGAGGATTGAGGGTTGAGTATTGAGGATTGAAGAGTGAGGTTTGAGGATTGAGGATTGAGAATTGAGGATGAGGACTGAGGATAGAGGGTTGGGGATTGAGGACGAGGACTGACGGTTGAGGATTGAGGTTTGAGGTTTGATGATTGAGGATTGAGGACTGAGGATTGAGGATTGTCGATTGAGGATTGAGCATTGAGGATTGAAGATTGAGGACTGGGGATTGAGGTTTGAAGATTGAGGATTAAGGATTGAGGATTGGGGATTGAGGATCTAGGATTGGAGATTGATTATTCAGGATTGAAGATTGAGGATTGAGGATTGAGTATTGAGAATTGAGAATTGAGGATGAGGACTGAGGGTTGAGGATTGAGGTTTGAAGAATGAGGATTGAGGATTGAGGATTGAGGATTGAGGATTGAGGATTGAGGATTGAGTTATGAAGATTGAGTATTCATGACTCATGATTGAGGATTGAGAATTGAGGATTGAGGATTGAGGATTGAGGATTGAGGATTGAAGATTGAGTATTGATGATTGAGGATTGAGTATTGATGATTGAGGATTGAGGATTGAGGATTGAGGATTGAGGATTGAGGATTGAAGATTGAGGATTGGGGATTGAGGATTGAGGATTGAGAATTGAGAATCGAAGATTGAGTATTGAGGATTGAAGATTGAGGTTTGAGGATTGAGGATTCAGCATGGAGGATGAGGGCTGAGTGTTGAGGATTGTGGTTTGAGTATTGAATACTGAGAATTCAGGATATTGTATTGCGTATTGAGAGTTGAGGATTGATGGTTGAGTATTGAGGATTGAGGGTTGAGTATTGAGGATTGAGAATTGAGGATTGAGGATTGAAGATTGAGGATGAAGGATTGAGGATTGGGGATTGAGGGTCTAGGATTGGAGATTGACTATTGAGGATTGAGGATTGAGTATTGAGGATTGAGGAACGAGTATTGAGGATTGAGGATGATGGCTGAGGGTTGAGTATTGATGTTTGAGGAACGAGGATTGAGGATTGAGGATTGAGGACTGCGGATTGACGATTGAGTATTGAAGATTGAGGATTGATGACTGAGGATTGAGGATTGAGGATTAAGGATTGAGGTTTGAGGATTGAGGATTGAAGATTGAGGATTGGGGATTGAGGATTGAGGATTGAGAATTGAGAATCGAAGATTGAGTATTGAGGATTGAAGATTGAGGTTTGAGGATTGAGGATTGAGCATGGAGGATGAGGGCTGAGGGTTGAGGTTTGAGGTTTGAGTATTGAATACTGAGAGTTCAGGATATTCTATTGAGTATTGAGAGTTGAGGATTGATGGTTGAGTATTGAGGATTGAGGGTTGAGTATTGAGGATTGAAGAGTGAGGTTTGAGGATTGAGGATTGAGAATTGAGGATGAGGACTGAGGATAGAGTGTTGGGGATTGAGGACGAGGACTGACGGTTGAGGATTGAGGTTTGAGGTTTGATGATTGAGGATTGAGGACTGAGGATTGAGGATTGTCGATTGAGGATTGAGCATTGAGGATTGAAGATTGAGGACTGGGGATTGAGGTTTGAAGATTGAGGATTAAGGATTGAGGATTGGGGATTGAAGATTGAGGTTTGAGGATTGAGGATTGAGGATGGAGGATGAGGGCTGAGGGTTGAGGATTGAGGTTTGAGTATTGAATACTGAGAATTCAGGATATTCTATTGAGTATTGAGAATTGAGGATTGATGGTTGCGTATTGAGGATTGAGGCATGAGTATTGAGTGTTGAGGGTTGAAGTTTGAGGTTTGAGGATTGAGGATTGAGAATTGAGGATGAGGACTGAGGGTTGAGGATTGAGGTTTGAGGAACGAGGATTGAGGATTGAGAATTGAGGACTGAGAATTGAGAATCGAAGATTGAGTATTGAGGATTGAAGATTGAGGTTTGAGGATTGAGGATTGAGGATGGAGGATGAGGGCTGAGGGCTGAGTATTGAGGTTTGAGTATTGAATACTGAGAATTCAGGATATTCTATTGAGTATTGAGAATTGGGGATTGATGGTTGCGTATTGAGGACTGAGGATTGAGTATTCAGTATTGAGGTTTGAGGTTCGATGATTGAGGATTGAGGACTGAGGATTGAGGATTGAGGAACGAGGATTGAGGATTGAGAATTGAGGACTGAGGATTGAGAATCGAAGATTGAGTATTGAGGATTGAAGATTGAGGTTTGAGGATTGAGGATTGAGGATGGAGGATGAGGGCTGAGGGCTGAGTATTGAGGTTTGAGTATTGAATACTGAGAATTCAGGATATTCTATTGAGTATTGAGAATTGGGGATTGATGGTTGCGTATTGAGGACTGAGGATTGAGTATTCAGTATTGAGGTTTGAGGTTCGATGATTGAGGATTGAGGACTGAGGATTGAGGATTGAGGATTGAGGATTGAGCATCGAGGATTGAAGATTGAGGACTGGGGATTGAGGATTGAAGATTGAGGATTAAGGATTGAGGATTGGGGATTGAGTATCTAGGATTGGAGATTGATTATTCAGGATTGAAGATTGAGGATTGAGGATTGAGGATTGAGAATTGAGAATTGAGGATGAGGACTGAGGGTTGAGGGTTGAGGTTTGAAGAATGAGGATTGAGGATTGAGGATTGAGTTATGAAGATTGAGTATTCATGACTGATGATTGAGGATTGAGGATTGAGGATTGACGATTGAGGATTGAAGATTGAGAATTGATGATTGAGGATTGAGGATTGAGGATTGAGGATTGAGGATTGAGGATTGAGGATTGAAGATTGAGGATTGGGGATTGAGGATTGAGCATTGAGAATTGAGAATCGAAGATTGAGTATTGAGGATTGAAGATAGAGGTTTGAGGATTGAGGATTGAGGATGGAGGATGAGGGCTGAGGGTTGAGGATTGAGGTTTGAGTATTGAATACTGAGAATTCAGGATATTCTATTGAGTATTGAGAATTGAGGATTGATGGTTGCGTATTGAGGATTGAGGATTGAGTATTGAGTATTGAGAGTTGAAGATTGAGGATTGGGGATTGAGGATTGAGGATTGAGAATTGAGAATCGAAGATTGAGTGTTGAGGATTGAAGATTGAGGCTTGAGGATTGAGGATTGACGATGGAGGATGAGGGCTGAGGGTCGAGGATTGAGGTTTGAGTATTGAATACTGAGAATTCAGGATATTCTATTGAGTATTGAGAATTGAGGATTGATGGTTGCGTATTGAGGATTGAGGATTGAGTATTGAGTATTGAGGATTGAAGATTGAGGTTTGAGGATTGAGGATTGAGAATTGAGGATGAGGACTGAGGGTTGAGGATTGAGGTTTGAAGAACGAGGATTGAGGATTGAGAATTGAGGACTGAGGATTGAGGATTGAGGATTGAGGATTGAGGATTGAGGATTGAGCATGATGACTGAGTGTTGAGGATTGAGGTTTGAGGGCTAAGGATTGAGGATTGAGAATTGAGTATTGAGGATTGAAGATTGACGATTGAGTATTGAGTATTGAGGATTGAGGACTGTGTATTGAGGTTTGAAGATTGAGGATTAAGGATTGAGGATTGGGGATTGAGGATCTAGGATTGGAGATTGAAGATTGAGTATTGAGGATTGAAGATTGAGGATTGAGGATTCAGGATTGAGGATGGAGGATGAGGGCTGAGGGTTGAGGATTGAGGTTTGAGTATTGAATACTGAGAAAATCAGGATATTCGATTGAGTATTGAGAATTGAGGATTGATGGTTGAGTATTGAGGATTGAGGATTGAGTATTGAAGATTGAAGATTGAGGTTTGAGGATTGAGGATTGAGAATTGAGGATGAGGTCTGAGGGTTGAGGATTGAGGCTTGAGGAACGAGGATTGAGGATTGAGAATTGAGGACTGAGGATTGACGATTGAGTATTGACGATTGAGTATTGAGTATTGAGGATTGATGACTGAGGATTGAGGATTGAGGATTGAGGATTGAGGATTGAGGATTGAGTATTGAGGATTGAAGGTTGAGGATTGAGGGCTGAGGATTGAGGATGGAGGATGAGGGCTGAGGGTTGAGGATTGAGGTTTGAGTATTGAATACTGAGAATTCAGGATATTCTATTGAGTATTGAGAATTGAGGATTGATGGTTGAGTATTGAGAATTGAGGATTGAGTATTGAGGATTGAAGATTGAGGTTTGAGGATTGATTATTGAGTATTGAGGATTGAAGATTGAGGATTGAGGATTGAGAATTGAGAATTGAGGATGAGGAATGAGGGTTGAGGATTGAGGTTTGAAGAATGAGGATTGAGGGTTGAGGATTGAGGATTGAGTTATGAAGATTGAGTATTCATGACTTATCATTGAGGATTGAGGATTGAGGATTGAGGACTGATGATTGAAGATTGAGTATTGATGATTGTGGACTGAGGATTGAGGTTTGAGGATTGAGGATTGAGGATTGAAGATTGAGGATTGGGGACTGAGGATTGAGGATTGAGAATTGAGAATCGAAGATTGAGTATTGAGGATTGAAGATTGAGGTTTGAGGATTGAGGATTGAGGCTGGAGGATGAGGGCTGAGGGTTGAGGATTGAGGTTTGAGTATTGAATACTGAGAATTCAGGATATTCTATTGAGTATTGAGGATTGATGGTTGCGTATTGAGCTCTGAGGATTGAGTATTGAGTATTGAGGTTTGAGGTTCGATGATTGAGGATTGAGGACTGAGGATTGAGGATTGAGGATTGAGGATTGATCATTGAGGATTGAAGATTGAGGAGTGGGGATTGAGGATTGAAGATTGAGGATTAAGGATTTAGGATTGGGGATTGAGTATCTAGGATTGGAGATTGATTATTCAGGATTGAAGATTGAGGATTGAGGATTGAGGATTGAGAATTGAGAATTGAGGATGAGGACTGAGGGTAGAGGATTGAGGTTTGGAGAATGAGGATTGAGGATTGAGGATTGAGGATTGAGGATTGAGGATTGAGGATTGAGTTATGAAGATTGAGTATTCATGACTCATGATTGAGGATTGAGGATTGAGGATTGAGGATTGAGGATTGAGGATTGAAGATTGAGTATTGATGATTGAGGATTGAGGATTGAGGGTTGAGGATTGACGATTGAGGATTGAAGATTGAGGATTGGGGATTGAGGATTGAGGATTGAGAATTGAGAATCGAAGATTGAGTATTGAGGATTGAAGATTGAGGTTTGAGGATTGAGGATTGAGCATGGAGGATGAGGGCTGAGTGTTGAGGATTGAGGTTTGAGTATTGAATACTGAGAATTCAGGATATTCTATTGAGTATTGAGAGTTGAGGATTGATGGTTGAGTATTGAGGATTGAGGGTTGAGGATTGAGGATTGAGGATTGAGGATTGAGGATTGACGATTGAGTATTGAAGATTGAGTATTGAGGATTGAAGATTGAGGATTGAGGATGGACGATTGAGTATTGAGGATTGAGGAACGAGTATTGAGGATTGAGGATGATGGCTGAGGGTTGAGGATTGATGTTTGAGGAACGAGGATTGAGGATTGAGGATTGAGGACTGCGGATTGACGATTGAGTATTGAAGATTGAGGATTGATGACTGAGGATTGAGGATTGAGGATTGAGGATTGAGGATTGAAGATTGAAGATTGAAGATTGAGTATTGAGGATTGAAGATTGAGGATTGAGGATTGACGATTGAGTATTGAATATTGAAGATTGATGACTGAGGATTGAGGATTGAGGATTGAGGATTGAGGATTGAGGATTGAGGATGACGGCTGAGTGTTGAGGATTGAGGTTTGAGGACTGAGGACTGAGGATTGAGGATTGAGAATTGAGGATTGAGGATTGAGGGTTGAAGATTGAGGATTGGGTATTGAGGATTGAAGAATGAGGATTGAGGGTTGAAGGTTGAGGACTGTGGATTGCAGATTGGGTATTGAGGATTGAGGATTGAAGATTGAGGATTAAGGATTGAGGATTGAGGATTGAAGATTGAGGATTAAGGATTGAAGATTGAGGTTTGAGGATTGAGGATTGAGCATGGAGGATGAGGGCTGAGGGTTGAGGACTGAGGCTTGAGTATTGAATACTGAGAATTCAGGATATTCTATTGAGTATTGAGAGTTGAGGATTGATGGTTGAGTATTGAGGACTGAGGGTTGAGTATTGAGGATTGAAGAGTGAGGCTTGAGGATTGAGGATTGAGAATTGAGGATGAGGACTGAGCGTTGAGGATTGAGGATTGAGGAACGAGGATTGAGGATTGAGAATTGAGGACTGGGGATTGACGATTGAGTGTCTAGGATTGAGGAACGAGGATTGAGGATTGAGAATTGAGGACTGGGGATTGACGATTGAGTGTCTAGGATTGAGGAACGAGGATTGAGGATTGAGAATTGAGGACTGAGGATTGACGATTGAGTATTGAGGATTGAGGATTGATGACTGAGGATTGAGGATTGAGTATTGAGGATTGGGTATTGAGGATTGAAGATTGAGTATTGAGGATTGAACGTTGAGGATTAAGGATTGAGGATTGGGGATTGAGGATCTAGGATTGGAGATTGACTATTGAGGATTGAGTATTGAGTATTGAGGATTAAGGAACGAGGATTGAGGATTGAGGATGATGGCTGAGGGTTGAGGATTGATGTTTGAGGAACGAGGATTGAGGATTGAGGATTGAGGACTGCGGATTGACGATTGAGTATTGAAGATTGAGGATTGATGACTGAGGATTGAGGATTGAGGATTGAGGATTGAGGATTGAAGATTGAAGATTGAAGATTGAGTATTGAGGATTGAAGATTGAGGGTTGAGGATTGAGGATTGAAGATTGAGGATTGAAGATTGAGAATTGATGATTGAGGATTGAGGATTGAGGATTGAGGATGGAGGATGAAGGCTGAGGGTTGAGGATTGAGGATGGAGGTTGAGGGCTGAGGGTTGAGGATTGAGGTTTGAGTATTGAATACTGAGAATTCAGGATATTCTATTGAGTATTGTGAATTGAGGATTGATGGTCGAGTATTGAGGATTGAGGATTGAGTATTGAGGATTGAAGATTGAGGTTTGAGGATTGAGGATTGAGAATTGAGGATGAGGACTGAGGGTTGAGGACTGAGGTTTGAGGAACGAGGATTGAGGATTGAGAATTGAGGACTGAGGATTGACGATTGAGTATTGAGGATTGAGGATTGATGACTGAGGATAGAGGATTGAGGATTGAGGATTGGGTATTGAGGATTGAAGAATGAGGATTGACGATTCAGGATTGAGGACTGAGGATTGAAGATTGAGGGTTGAGGATTGAGGATTGAGCATGGAGGATGAGGGCTGAGGGTTGAGGTTTGAGGTTTGAGTATTGAATACTGAGAATTCAGGATATTCTATTGAGGATTGAGAGTTGAGGATTGATGGTTGAGGTTTGAGGATTGAGGATTGAGAATTGAGGATTGAGGATTGAGGATTGAAGATTGATGATTGAGTATTGAGGATTGAAGATTGAGGATTGAGGATTCAGGATTGAGGATGGAGGATGAGGGCTGAGGGTTGAGGATTGAGGATTGAGGATTGAGAATTGAGAATCGAAGATTGAGAATTGAGGATTGAAGATTGAGGTTTGAGGATTGAGGATTGAGCATGGAGGATGAGGGCTGAGGGTTGAGGTTTGAGGTTTGAGTATTGAATACTGAGAATTCAGGATATTCTATTGAGGATTGAGAGTTGAGGATTGATGGTTGAGGTTTGAGGATTGAGGATTGAGAATTGAGGATGAGGACTGAGGGTTGAGGACTGAGGTTTGAGGAACGAGGATTGAGGATTGAGAATTGAGGACTGAGGATTGACGATTGAGTATTGAGGATTGAGGATTGATGACTGAGGATAGAGGATTGAGGATTGAGGATTGGGTATTGAGGATTGAAGAGTGAGGATTGACGATTCAGGATTGAGGATTGAGGATTGAAGATTGAGGCTTGAGGATTGAGGATTGAGGATTGAAGGTTGAGGATTGGGGATTGAGGATTGAGGATTGAGGATTGAGTATTGAGGATTGAGAATTGAGGATTGAGGATTGAAAATTGAGGATTAAGGATTGAGGATTGGGGATTGAGGATCTAGGATTGGAGATTGACCATTGAGGATTGAGGATTGAGGTTTGAGGATTGAGGAACGAGGATTGAGGATTGAGGATGATGGCTGAGGGATGAGGATTGATGTTTGAGGAACGAGGATTGAGGATTGAGGATTGAGGACTGCGGATTGACGATTGAGTACTGAAGATTGAGGATTGATGACTGAGGATTGAGGATTGAGTATTGAGGATTGAGGATTGAGGATTGAAGATTGATGATTGAGTATTGAGGATTGAAGATTGAGGATTGAGGATTTAGGATTGAGGATGGAGGATGAGGGCTGAGGGTTGAGGATTGAGGATTGAGGATTGAGAATTGAGAATCGAAGATTGAGAATTGAGGATTGAAGATTGAGGTTTGAGGATTGAGGATTGAGCATGGAGGATGAGGGCTGAGGGTTGAGGTTTGAGGTTTGAGTATTGAATACTGAGAATTCAGGATATTCTATTGAGGATTGAGAGTTGAGGATTGATGGTTGAGGTTTGAGGATTGAGGATTGAGAATTGAGGATGAGGACTGAGGGTTGAGGACTGAGGTTTGAGGAACGAGGATTGAGGATTGAGAATTGAGGACTGGGGATTGACGATTGAGTGTCTAGGATTGAGGAACGAGGATTGAGGATTGAGAATTGAGGACTGGGGATTGACGATTGAGTGTCTAGGATTGAGGAACGAGGATTGAGGATTGAGAATTGAGGACTGAGGATTGACGATTGAGTATTGAGGATTGAGGATTGATGACTGAGGATTGAGGATTGAGTATTGAGGATTGGGTATTGAGGATTGAAGATTGAGTATTGAGGATTGAAGGTTGAGGATTAAGGATTGAGGATTGGGGATTGAGGATCTAGGATTGGAGATTGACTATTGAGGATTGAGTATTGAGTATTGAGGATTAAGGAACGAGGATTGAGGATTGAGGATGATGGCTGAGGGTTGAGGATTGATGTTTGAGGAACGAGGATTGAGGATTGAGGATTGAGGACTGCGGATTGACGATTGAGTATTGAAGATTGAGGATTGATGACTGAGGATTGAGGATTGAGGATTGAGGATTGAGGATTGAAGATTGAAGATTGAAGATTGAGTATTGAGGATTGAAGATTGAGGGTTGAGGATTGAGGATTGAAGATTGAGGATTGAAGATTGAGAATTGATGATTGAGGATTGAGGATTGAGGATTGAGGATGGAGGATGAAGGCTGAGGGTTGAGGATTGAGGATGGAGGTTGAGGGCTGAGGGTTGAGGATTGAGGTTTGAGTATTGAATACTGAGAATTCAGGATATTCTATTGAGTATTGTGAATTGAGGATTGATGGTCGAGTATTGAGGATTGAGGATTGAGTATTGAGGATTGAAGATTGAGGTTTGAGGATTGAGGATTGAGAATTGAGGATGAGGACTGAGGGTTGAGGACTGAGGTTTGAGGAACGAGGATTGAGGATTGAGAATTGAGGACTGAGGATTGACGATTGAGTATTGAGGATTGAGGATTGATGACTGGGGATAGAGGATTGAGGATTGAGGATTGGGTATTGAGGATTGAAGAATGAGGATTGACGATTCAGGATTGAGGACTGAGGATTGAAGATTGAGGGTTGAGGATTGAGGATTGAGGATTGAAGATTGAGGATTGGGGATTGAGGATTGAGGATTGAGGATTGAGTATTGAGGATTGAGAATTGAGGATTGAGGATTGAAAATTGAGGATTAAGGATTGAGGATTGGGGATTGAGGATCTAGGATTGGAGATTGACCATTGAGGATTGAGGATTGAGGTTTGAGGATTGAGGAACGAGGATTGAGGATTGAGGATGATGGCTGAGGGATGAGGATTGATGTTTGAGGAACGAGGATTGAGGATTGAGGATTGAGGACTGCGGATTGACGATTGAGTACTGAAGATTGAGGATTGATGACTGAGGATTGAGGATTGAGTATTGAGGATTGAGGATTGAGGATTGAAGATTGATGATTGAGTATTGAGGATTGAAGATTGAGGATTGAGGATTCAGGATTGAGGATGGAGGATGAGGGCTGAGGGTTGAGGATTGAGGATTGAGGATTGAGAATTGAGAATCGAAGATTGAGAATTGAGGATTGAAGATTGAGGTTTGAGGATTGAGGATTGAGCATGGAGGATGAGGGCTGAGGGTTGAGGTTTGAGGTTTGAGTATTGAATACTGAGAATTCAGGATATTCTATTGAGGATTGAGAGTTGAGGATTGATGGTTGAGGTTTGAGGATTGAGGATTGAGAATTGAGGATGAGGACTGAGGGTTGAGGACTGAGGTTTGAGGAACGAGGATTGAGGATTGAGAATTGAGGACTGAGGATTGACGATTGAGTATTGAGGATTGAGGATTGATGACTGAGGATAGAGGATTGAGGATTGAGGATTGGGTATTGAGGATTGAAGAGTGAGGATTGACGATTCAGGATTGAGGATTGAGGATTGAAGATTGAGGCTTGAGGATTGAGGATTGAGGATTGAAGATTGAGGATTGGGGATTGAGGATTGAGGATTGAGGATTGAGTATTGAGGATTGAGAATTGAGGATTGAGGATTGAAAATTGAGGATTAAGGATTGAGGATTGGGGATTGAGGATCTAGGATTGGAGATTGACCATTGAGGATTGAGGATTGAGGTTTGAGGATTGAGGAACGAGGATTGAGGATTGAGGATGATGGCTGAGGGATGAGGATTGATGTTTGAGGAACGAGGATTGAGGATTGAGGATTGAGGACTGCGGATTGACGATTGAGTACTGAAGATTGAGGATTGATGACTGAGGATTGAGGATTGAGTATTGAGGATTGAGGATTGAGGATTGAAGATTGATGATTGAGTATTGAGGATTGAAGATTGAGGATTGAGGATTTAGGATTGAGGATGGAGGATGAGGGCTGAGGGTTGAGGATTGAGGATTGAGGATTGAGAATTGAGAATCGAAGATTGAGAATTGAGGATTGAAGATTGAGGTTTGAGGATTGAGGATTGAGCATGGAGGATGAGGGCTGAGGGTTGAGGTTTGAGGTTTGAGTATTGAATACTGAGAATTCAGGATATTCTATTGAGGATTGAGAGTTGAGGATTGATGGTTGAGGTTTGAGGATTGAGGATTGAGAATTGAGGATGAGGACTGAGGGTTGAGGACTGAGGTTTGAGGAACGAGGATTGAGGATTGAGAATTGAGGACTGAGGATTGACGATTGAGTATTGAGGATTGAGGATTGATGACTGAGGATAGAGGATTGAGGATTGAGGATTGGGTACTGAGGATTGAAGAATGAGGATTGACGATTCAGGATTGAGGATTGAGGATTGAAGATTGAGGCTTGAGGATTGAGGATTGAGGATTGAAGATTGAGGATTGGGGATTGAGGATTGAGGATTGAGGATTGAGTATTGAGGATTGAGAATTGAGGATTGAGGATTGAAAATTGAGGATTAAGGATTGAGGATTGGGGATTGAGGATCTAGGATTGGAGATTGACCATTGAGGATTGAGGATTGAGGTTTGAGGATTGAGGAACGAGGATTGAGGATTGAGGATGATGGCTGAGGGATGAGGAGTGATGTTTGAGGAACGAGGATTGAGGATTGAGGATTGAGGACTGCGGATTGACGATTGAGTACTGAAGATTGAGGATTGATGACTGAGGATTGAGGATTGAGTATTGAGGATTCAGGATTGAGGATTGAAGATTGATGATTGAGTATTGAGGATTGAAGATTGAGGATTGACGATTGAGTATTGAGGATTGAGGATTGATGACTGAGGATTGAGGATTGAGTATTGAGGATTGGGTATTGAGGATTGAAGGTTGAGTATTGAGGATTGAAGGTTGATGATTGAGGATTGAGGATTGTGGATTGTGGATTGAGGGTTGAGGATTGAAGATTGAGTATTGAGGATTGAAGATTGAGTATTCAGGATTGAACATTGAGGATTGAGGATTGAGACTTGAGGATTGAGGATTGAGGATTGAAGATTGAGGATTGGGGATTGAGGATTGAGGATTGAGGATTGAGTATTGAGGATTGAGAATTGAGGATTGAGGATTGAGTATTGACGATTAAGGATTGAGGATTGGGGATTGAGGATCTAGGATTGGAGATTGACTATTGAGGATTGAGGATTGAGTATTGAGGATTAAGGAACGAGGATTGAGGATTGAGGATGATGGCAGAGGGTTGAGGATTGATGTTTGAGGAACGAGGATTGAGGATTGAGGATTGAGGACTGCGGATTGACGATTGAGCATTGAAGATTGAGGATTGATGACTGAGGATTGAGGATTGCGGATTGAGGATTGAGGATTGAAGATTGAAGATTGAAGATTGAGTATTGAGGATTGAAGATTGAGGATTGAGGATTGAGGATTGAGGATTGAGGATTGAAGATTGAGAATTGATGATTGAGGATTGAGGATTGAGGATTGAGGATTGAGGATTGAGGATGGAGGATGAAGGCTGACGGTTGAGGATTGAGGATGGAGGATGAAGGCTGAGGGTTGAGGATTGTGGTTTGAGTATTGAATACTGAGAATTCAGGATATTCGATTGAGTATTGAGAATTGAGGATTGATGGTTGAGTATTGAGGATTGAGGATTGAGTATTGAAGATTGAAGATTGAGGTTTGAGGATTGAGGATTGAGAATTGAGAATGAGGACTGAGGGTTGAGGACTGAGGATTGACGATTGAGTATTGAGGATTGAGGATTGATGACTGAGGATTGAGGATTGAGTATTGAGGATTGGGTATTGAGGATTGAAGGTTGAGTATTGAGGATTGAAGGTTGATGATTGAGGATTGAGGATTGTGGATTGTGGATTGAGGGTTGAGGATTGAAGATTGAGTATTGAGGATTGAAGATTGAGTATTCAGGATTGAAGATTGAGGATTGAGGATTGAGACTTGAGGATTGAGGATTGAGGATTGAAGATTGAGGATTGGGGATTGAGGATTGAGGATTGAGGATTGAGTATTGAGGATTGAGAATTGAGGATTGAGGATTGAAGATTGAGGATTAAGGATTGAGGATTGGGGATTGAGGATCTATGATTGGAGATTGACTATTGAGGATTGAGGATTGAGTATTGAGGATTAAGGAACGAGGATTGAGGATTGAGGATGATGGCAGAGGGTTGAGGATTGAGGATGATGGCAGAGGGTTGAGGATTGATGTTTGAGGAACGAGGATTGAGGATTGAGGATTGAGGACTGCGGATTGACGATTGAGTATTGAAGATTGAGGATTGATGACTGAGGATTGAGGATTGCGGATTGAGGATTGAGGATTGAAGATTGAAGATTGAAGATTGAGTATTGAGGATTGAAGATTGAGGATTGAGGATTGAGGATTGAGGATTGAGGATTGAGGACGAGGACTGACGGTTGAGGATTGAGGTTTGAGGTTTGATGATTGAGGATTGAGGACTGAGGATTGAGGATTGTCGATTGAGGATTGAGCATTGAGGATTGAAGATTGAGGACTGGGGATTGAGGTTTGAAGATTGAGGATTAAGGATTGAGGATTGGGGATTGAGGATCTAGGATTGGAGATTGATTATTCAGGATTGAAGATTGAGGATTGAGGATTGAGTATTGAGAATTGAGAATTGAGGATGAGGACTGAGGGTTGAGGATTGAGGTTTGAAGAATGAGGATTGAGGATTGAGGATTGAGGATTGAGTATTGAGGATTGAGGATTGAGGATTGAGGTATGAAGGTTGAGTATTCATGACTGATGATTGAGGATTGAGGATTGAGGATTGAGGATTGAGGATTGAAGATTGAGAATTGATGATTGAGGATTGAGGATTGAGGATTGAGGATGGAGGATGAAGGCTGAGTGTTGAGGATTGAGGATGGAGGATGAGGGCTGAGGGTTGAGGATTGAGGTTTGAGTATTGAATACTGAGAATTCAGGATATTCTATTGAGTATTGTGAATTGAGGATTGATGGTCGAGTATTGAGGACTGAGGATTGAGTATTGAGGATTGAAGATTGAGGTTTGAGGATTGAGGATTGAGAATTGAGGATGAGGACTGAGGCTTGAGGATTGAGGTTTGAGGAACGAGGATTGAGGATTGAGAATTGAGGACTGAGGATTGACGATTGAGTATTGAGGATTGAGGATTGATGACTGAGGATAGAGGATTGAGGATTGAGGATTGGGTTTTGAGGATTGAAGAATGAGGATTGACGATTCAGGATTGAGGATTGAGGATTGAAGATTGAGGCTTGAGGATTGAGGATTGAGGATTGAAGATTGAGGATTGGGGATTGAGGATTGAGGATTGAGGATTGAGTATTGAGGATTGAGAATTGAGGATTGAGTATTGAAAATTGAGGATTAAGGATTGAGGATTGGGGATTGAGGATCTAGGATTGGAGATTGACCATTGAGGATTGAGGATTGAGGTTTGAGGATTGAGGAACGTGGATTGAGGATTGAGGATGATGGCTGAGGGATGAGGATTGATGTTTGAGGAACGAGGATTGAGGATTGAGGATTGTGGACTGCGGATTGACGATTGAGTACTGAAGATTGAGGATTGATGACTGAGGATTGAGGATTGAGGATTGAGGATTGAGGATTGAGGATTGAAGATTGAAGATTGAGTATTGAGGATTGAAGATTGAGGATTGAGGATTCAGGATTGAGGATGGAGGATGAGGGCTGAGGGTTGAGGATTGAGGTTTGAGTATTGAATACTGAGAATTCAGGATATTCGATTGAGTATTGAGAATTGAGGATTGATGGTTGAGTATTGAGGATTGAGGATTGAGTATTGAAGATTGAAGATTGAGGTTTGAGGATTGAGGATTGAGAATTGAGGATGAGATCTGAGGGTTGAGGATTGAGGTTTGAGGAACGAGGATTGAGGATTGAGAATTGAGGACTGAGGATTGACGATTGAGTATTGACGATTGAGTATTGAGTATTGAGGATTGATGACTGAGGATTGAGGATTGAGGATTGAGGATTGAGGATTGAGGATTGAGTATTGAGGATTGAAGATTGAGGATTGAGGACTGAGGATTGAGGATGGAGGATGAGGGCTGAGGGTTGAGGATTGAGGTTCGAGTATTGAATACTGAGAATTCAAGGTATTCTATTGAGTATTGAGAATTGAGGATTGATGGTTGAGTATTGAGAATTGAGGATTGAGTATTGAGGATTGAGGATTGAGGATTGAGCATTGAGGATTGAAGATTGAGGAATGGGGATTGAGGATTGAAGAATGAGGATTGAGGGTTGAAGGTTGAGGACTGAGGATTGCAGATTGGGTATTGAGGATTGAGGCTTGAAGATTGAGGATTAAGGATTGAGGATTGAGGATTGAAGATTGAGGATTAAGGATTGAGGATTGGGGATTGAGGATTGATGATTGAAGGTTGAGTATTGAGGATTGAAGATTGACGATTGAGGTTTGAGTATTGAATACTGAGAATTCAGGATATTCTATTGAGTATTGAGAACTGAGGATTGATGGTTGCGTATTGAGGATTGAGGATTGAGTATTGAGTATTGAGGGTTGAAGGTTGAGGATTGGGGATTGAGGATTGAGGGTTGAGAATTGAGAATCGAAGATTGAGTATTGAGGATTGAGAATTGAGGATTGAGGATTGAAGATTGAGGATTAAGGATTGAGGATTGGTGATTGAGGATCTAGGATTGGAGATTGACTATTGAGGATTGAGGATTGTGTATTGAGGATTGAGGAACGAGGATTGAGGATGGAGGATGAGGGCTGAGGGTTGAGGATTGAGGTTTGAGTATTGAATTCTGAGAATTCAGGATATTCTATTGAGTATTGAGAATTGAGGATTTCTGGTTGCGTATTGAGGACTGAGGATTGAGTATTGAGTATTGAGGTTTGAGGTTCGATGATTGAGGATTGAGGACTGAGGATTGAGGATTGAGGATTGAGGATTGAGCATTGAGTATTGAAGATTGAGGAATGGGGATTGAGGATTGAAGATTGAGGATTAAGGATTGAGGATTGGGGATTGAGTGTCTAGGATTGGAGATTGATTATTCAGGATTGAAGATTGAGGATTGAGGATTGAGGATTGAGAATTGAGAATTGAGGATGAGGACTGAGGGTTGAGGATTGAGGTTTGAAGAATGAGGATTGAGGATTGAGTATTGAGTATTGAGGATTGAGGATTGAGTATTGAGGATTGAGTTATGAAGATTGAGTATCCATGACTGATGATTGAGGATTGAGGATTGAGGATTGAGGATTGAAGAATGAGAATTGATGATTGAGGATTGAGGACTGAGGATTGAGGATTGAGGATTGAGGATTGAGGATTGAGGATTGAAGATTGAGGATTGGGGATTGAGGATTGAGGATTGAGGATTGAGAATCGAAGATTGAGTTTTGAGGATTGAAGATTGAGTTTTGAGGATTGAGGATTGAGGATGGAGGATGAGGGCTGAGGGTTGAGGATTGAGGTTTGAGCATTGAATACTGACAATTCAGGATATTCTATTGAGTATTGAGAATTGAGGATTGATGGTTGCGTATTGAGGATTGAGGATTGAGTATTGAGTATTGAGGGTTGAAGATTGAGGATTGGGGATTGACGATTGAGTATTGAATATTGAAGATTGATGACTGAGGATTGGGGATTGAGGATAGAGGATTGAAGATTGAAGATTGAGTATTGAGGATTGAAGATTGAGGATTGAGGATTGAGGATTGAGGATTGAGGATTGAGGATTGATGGTTGAGAACTGATGATTGAGGATTGAGGTTTGAGGATTGAGGATGGAGGATGAAGGCTGAGGGTTGAGGATTGAGGATGGAGGATGAGGGCTGAGGGTTGAGGATTGAGGTTTGAGTATTGAATACTGAGAATTCAGGATATTCTATTGAGTATTGAGAGTTGAGGATTGATGGTTGAGTATTGAGGATTGAGGGTTGAGTATTGAGGATTGAAGAGTGAGGTTTGAGGATTGAGGATTGAGAATTGAGGATGAGGACTGAGGATTGAGGGTTGAGGATTGAGGACGAGGACTGACGGTTGAGGATTGAGGTTTGAGGTTTGATGATTGAGGATTGAGGACTGAGGATTGAGGATTGTCGATTGAAGATTGAGAATTGATGATTGAGGATTGAGGATTGAGGATTGAGGGTTGAGGATTGAGGATGGAGGATGAAGGCTGAGGGTTGAGGATTGAGGATGGAGGATGAAGGCTGAGGGTTGAGGATTGTGGTTTGAGTATTGAATACTGAGAATTCAGGATATTCTATTGAGTATTGAGAGTTGAGGATTGATGGTTGAGTATTGAGGATTGAGGGTTGAGTATTGAGGATTGAAGAGTGAGGTTTGAGGATTGAGGATTGAGAATTGAGTATGAGGACTGAGGATTGAGGGTTGAGGATTGAGGACGAGGACTGACGGTTGAGGATTGAGGTTTGAGGTTTGATGATTGAGGATTGAGGACTGAGGATTGAGGATTGTCGATTGAGGATTGAGCATTGAGGATTGAAGATTGAGGACTGGGGATTGAGGTTTGAAGATTGAGGATTAAGGATTGAGGATTGGGGATTGAGGATCTAGGATTGGAGATTGATTATTCAGGATTGAAGATTGAGGATTGAGGATTGAGTATTGAGAATTGAGAATTGAGGATGAGGACTGAGGGTTGAGGATTGAGGTTTGAAGAATGAGGATTGAGGATTGAGGATTGAGGATTGAGTATTGAGGATTGAGGATTGAGGATTGAGGTATGAAGGTTGAGTATTCATGACTGATGATTGAGGATTGAGGATTGAGGATTGAGGATTGAGGATTGAAGATTGAGAATTGATGATTGAGGATTGAGGATTGAGGATTGAGGATGGAGGATGAAGGCTGAGTGTTGAGGATTGAGGATGGAGGATGAGGGCTGAGGGTTGAGGATTGAGGTTTGAGTATTGAATACTGAGAATTCAGGATATTCTATTGAGTATTGTGAATTGAGGATTGATGGTCGAGTATTGAGGACTGAGGATTGAGTATTGAGGATTGAAGATTGAGGTTTGAGGATTGAGGATTGAGAATTGAGGATGAGGACTGAGGCTTGAGGATTGAGGTTTGAGGAACGAGGATTGAGGATTGAGAATTGAGGACTGAGGATTGACGATTGAGTATTGAGGATTGAGGATTGATGACTGAGGATAGAGGATTGAGGATTGAGGATTGGGTTTTGAGGATTGAAGAATGAGGATTGACGATTCAGGATTGAGGATTGAGGATTGAAGATTGAGGCTTGAGGATTGAGGATTGAGGATTGAAGACTGAGGATTGGGGATTGAGGATTGAGGATTGAGGATTGAGTATTGAGGATTGAGAATTGAGGATTGAGTATTGAAAATTGAGGATTAAGGATTGAGGATTGGGGATTGAGGATCTAGGATTGGAGATTGACCATTGAGGATTGAGGATTGAGGTTTGAGGATTGAGGAACGTGGATTGAGGATTGAGGATGATGGCTGAGGGATGAGGATTGATGTTTGAGGAACGAGGATTGAGGATTGAGGATTGTGGACTGCGGATTGACGATTGAGTACTGAAGATTGAGGATTGATGACTGAGGATTGAGGATTGAGGATTGAGGATTGAGGATTGAGGATTGAAGATTGAAGATTGAGTATTGAGGATTGAAGATTGAGGATTGAGGATTCAGGATTGAGGATGGAGGATGAGGGCTGAGGGTTGAGGATTGAGGTTTGAGTATTGAATACTGAGAATTCAGGATATTCGATTGAGTATTGAGAATTGAGGATTGATGGTTGAGTATTGAGGATTGAGGATTGAGTATTGAAGATTGAAGATTGAGGTTTGAGGATTGAGGATTGAGAATTGAGGATGAGATCTGAGGGTTGAGGATTGAGGTTTGAGGAACGAGGATTGAGGATTGAGAATTGAGGACTGAGGATTGACGATTGAGTATTGACGATTGAGTATTGAGTATTGAGGATTGATGACTGAGGATTGAGGATTGAGGATTGAGGATTGAGGATTGAGGATTGAGTATTGAGGATTGAAGATTGAGGATTGAGGACTGAGGATTGAGGATGGAGGATGAGGGCTGAGGGTTGAGGATTGAGGTTCGAGTATTGAATACTGAGAATTCAAGGTATTCTATTGAGTATTGAGAATTGAGGATTGATGGTTGAGTATTGAGAATTGAGGATTGAGTATTGAGGATTGAGGATTGAGGATTGAGCATTGAGGATTGAAGATTGAGGAATGGGGATTGAGGATTGAAGAATGAGGATTGAGGGTTGAAGGTTGAGGACTGAGGATTGCAGCCTGGGTATTGAGGATTGAGGCTTGAAGATTGAGGATTAAGGATTGAGGATTGAGGATTGAAGATTGAGGATTAAGGATTGAGGATTGGGGATTGAGGATTGATGATTGAAGGTTGAGTATTGAGGATTGAAGATTGACGATTGAGGTTTGAGTATTGAATACTGAGAATTCAGGATATTCTATTGAGTATTGAGAACTGAGGATTGATGGTTGCGTATTGAGGATTGAGGATTGAGTATTGAGTATTGAGGGTTGAAGGTTGAGGATTGGGGATTGAGGATTGAGGGTTGAGAATTGAGAATCGAAGATTGAGTATTGAGGATTGAGAATTGAGGATTGAGGATTGAAGATTGAGGATTAAGGATTGAGGATTGGTGATTGAGGATCTAGGATTGGAGATTGACTATTGAGGATTGAGGATTGTGTAT
Organism: Calliopsis andreniformis; assembly: GCF_051401765.1. Lineage (NCBI taxonomy): Eukaryota > Metazoa > Arthropoda > Insecta > Hymenoptera > Andrenidae > Calliopsis > Calliopsis andreniformis. Next base: position 2,151,444 of record NW_027480493.1, read on the forward strand.
TGAGGATTGAGGAACGAGGATTGAGGATGGAGGATGAGGGCTGAGGGTTGAGGATTGAGGTTTGAGTATTGAATTCTGAGAATTCAGGATATTCTATTGAGTATTGAGAATTGAGGATTGTTGGTTGCGTATTGAGGACTGAGGATTGAGTATTGAGTATTGAGGTTTGAGGTTCGATGATTGAGGATTGAGGACTGAGGATTGAGGATTGAGGATTGAGGATTGAGCATTGAGGATTGAAGATTGAGGAATGGGGATTGAGGATTGAAGATTGAGGATTAAGGATTGAGGATTGGGGATTGAGTGTCTAGGATTGGAGATTGATTATTCAGGATTGAAGATTGAGGATTGAGGATTGAGGATTGAGAATTGAGAATTGAGGATGAGGACTGAGGGTTGAGGATTGAGGTTTGAAGAATGAGGATTGAGGATTGAGTATTGAGTATTGAGGATTGAGGATTGAGTATTGAGGATTGAGTTATGAAGATTGAGTATCCATGACTGATGATTGAGGATTGAGGATTGAGGATTGAGGATTGAAGAATGAGAATTGATGATTGAGGATTGAGGACTGAGGATTGAGGATTGAGGATTGAGGATTGAGGATTGAAGATTGAGGATTGGGGATTGAGGATTGAGGATTGAGGATTGAGAATCGAAGATTGAGTTTTGAGGATTGAAGATTGAGGTTTGAGGATTGAGGATTGAGGATGGAGGATGAGGGCTGAGGGTTGAGGATTGAGGTTTGAGCATTGAATACTGACAATTCAGGATATTCTATTGAGTATTGAGAATTGAGGATTGATGGTTGCGTATTGAGGATTGAGGATTGAGTATTGAGTATTGAGGGTTGAAGATTGAGGATTGGGGATTGACGATTGAGTATTGAATATTGAAGATTGATGACTGAGGATTGGGGATTGAGGATAGAGGATTGAAGATTGAAGATTGAGTATTGAGGATTGAAGATTGAGGATTGAGGATTGAGGATTGAGGATTGATTGATGATTGAAGATTGAGGACCGAGGATGATTGAGGATTGAGGTTTGAGGATTGAGGATGGAGGATGAAGGCTGAGGGTTGAGGATTGAGGATGGAGGATGAGGGCTGAGGGTTGAGGATTGAGGTTTGAGTATTGAATACTGAGAATTCAGGATATTCTATTGAGTATTGTGAATTGAGGATTGATGGTCGAGTATTGAGGATTGAGGATTGAGTATTGAGGATTGAAGATTGAGGTTTGAGGATTGAGGATTGAGAATTGAGGATGAGGACTGATTGTTGAGGATTGAGGTTTGAGGAACGAGGATTGAGGATTGAGAATTGAGGACTGAGGATTGACGATTGAGTATTGACGATTGAGTATTGAGTATTGAGGATTGATGACTGAGGATCGAGGATTGAGGATTGAGGATTGAGGATTGAGGATTGAGTATTGAGGCTTGAAGATTGAGGATTGAGGACTGAGGATTGAGGATGGAGGATGACGGCTGAGGGTTGTGGATTGAGATTTGAGTATTGAATACTGAGAATTCAGGATATTCTATTGAGTATTGAGAATTGAGGATTGATGGTTGAGTATTGAGAACTGAGGATTGAGTATTAAGGATTGAAGATTGAGGTTTGAGTATTGAATACTGAGAATTCAGGATATTCGATTGAGTATTGAGAATTGAGGATTGATGGTTGAGTATTGAGGATTGAGGATTGAGTATTGAAGGTTGAAGATTGAGGTTTGAGGATTGAGGATTGAGAATTGAGGATGAGGACTGAGGGTTGAGGACTGAGGATTGACGATTGAGTATTGAGGATTGAAGATTGAGGATTGAGGATTGACGATTGAGTATTGAATATTGAAGATTGATGACTGAGGATTGGGGATTGAGGATAGAGGATTGAGGATTGAGGATTGAGGATGATGGCTGAGTGTTGAGGATTGAGGTTTGAGGACTGAGGACTGAGGATTGAGGATTGAGAGTTGAGGATTGAGGATTGAGGGTTGAAGATTGAGGATTGGGTATTGAGGATTGAAAAATGAGGATTGAGGTTTGAAGGTTGAGGACTGAGGATTGCAGATTGGGTATTGAGGATTGAGGATTGAAGATTGAGGATTAAGGATTGAGGATTGAGGATTGAAGATTGAGGATTAAGGATTGAAGATTGAGGTTTGAGGATTGAGGATTGAGCATGGAGGATGAGGGCTGAGGGTTGAGGACTGAGGTTTGAGTATTGAATACTGAGAATTCAGGATATTCTATTGAGTATTGAGAGTTGAGGATTGATGGTTGAGTATTGAGGACTGAGGGTTGAGTATTGAGGATTGAAGAGTGAGGTTTGAGGATTGAGGATTGAGAATTGAGGATGAGGACTGAGCGTTGAGGATTGAGGATTGAGGAACGAGGATAGAGGATTGAGAATTGAGGACTGGGGATTGACGATTGAGTATCTAGGATTGAGGAACGAGGACTGAGGATTGAGGATTGAGTATTGAGGATTGGGTATTGAGGATTGAAGATTGAGTATTGTGGATTGAAGGTTGATGATTGAGGATTGAGGATTGTGGATTGTGGATTGAGGGTTGAGGATTGAAGATTGAGTATTGAGGATTGAAGATTGAGTGTTCAGGATTGAAGATTGAGGATTGAGGATTGAGACTTGAGGATTGAGGATTGAGGATTGAAGATTGAGGATTGGGGATTGAGGATTGAGGATTGAGGATTGAGTATTGAGGATTGAGAATTGAGGATTGAGGATTGAAGATTGAGGATTAAGGATTGAGGATTGGGGATTGAGGATCTAGGATTGGAGATTGACTATTGAGGATTGAGTATTGAGTATTGAGGATTAAGGAACGAGGATTGAGGATTGAGGATGATGGCTGAGGGTTGAGGATTGATGTTTGAGGAACGAGGATTGAGGATTGAGGATTGAGGACTGCGGATTGACGATTGAGTATTGAAGATTGAGGATTGATGACTGAGGATTGAGGATTGAGGGTTGAGGATTGTGGATTGAAGATTGAAGATTGAAGATTGAGTATTGAGGATTGAAGATTGAGGATTGAGGATTGAGGATTGAGGATTGAGGATTGATGGTTGAGAACTGATGATTGAGGATTGAGGTTTGAGGATTGAGGATGGAGGATGAAGGCTGAGGGTTGAGGATTGAGGATGGAGGATGAGGGCTGAGGGTTGAGGATTGAGGTTTGAGTATTGAATACTGAGAATTCAGGATATTCTATTGAGTATTGTGAATTGAGGATTGATGGTCGAGTATTGAGGATTGAGGATTGAGTATTGAGGATTGAAGATTGAGGTTTGAGGATTGAGGATTGAGAATTGAGGATGAGGACTGAGTGTTGAGGATTGAGGTTTGAGGAACGAGGATTGAGGTTTGAGAATTGAGGACTGAGGATTGACGATTGAGTATTGAGGATTGAGGATTGATGACTGAGGATAGAGGATTGAGGATTGAGGATTGGGTATTGAGGATTGAAGAATGAGGATTGACGATTCAGGATTGAGGATTGAGGATTGAAGATTGAGGCTTGAGGATTGAGGATTGAGGATTGAAGATTGAGGATTGGGGATTGAGGATTGAGGATTGAGGATTGAGTATTGAGGATTGAGAATTGAGGATTGAGGATTGAAAATTGAGGATTAAGGATTGAGGATTGGGGATTGAGGATCTAGGATTGGAGATTGACCATTGAGGATTGAGGATTGAGGTTTGAGGATTGAGGAACGAGGATTGAGGATTGAGGATGATGGCTGAGGGCTGAGGAGTACTGAAGATTGGGGATTGATGACTGAGGATTGAGGATTGAGTATTGAGGATTGAGGATTGAGGATTGAAGATTGATGATTGAGTATTGAGGATTGAAGATTGAGGATTGAGGATTCAGGATTGAGGATGGAGGATGAGGGCTGAGGGTTGAGGATTGAGGTTTGAGTATTGAATACTGAGAATTCAGGATATTCGATTGAGTATTGAGAATTGAGGATTGATGGTTGAGTATTGAGGATTGAGGATTGAGTATTGAAGATTGAAGATTGAGGTTTGAGGATTGAGGATTGAGAATTGAGGATGAGGACTGAGGGTTGAGGATTGAGGTTTGAGGAACGAGGATTGAGGATTGAGAATTGAGGACTGAGGATTGACGATTGAGTATTGACGATTGGGTATTGAGTATTGAGGATTGATGACTGAGGATCGAGGATTGAGGATTGAGGATTGAGGATTGAGGATTGAGTATTGAGGATTGAAGATTGAGGATTGAGGACAGAGGATTGAGGATGGAGGATGAGGGCTGAGGGTTGAGGATTGAGATTTGAGTATTGAATACTGAGAATTCAGGATATTCTATTGAGTATTGAGAATTGAGGATTGATGGTTGAGTATTGAGAACTGAGGATTGAGTATTAAGGATTGAAGATTGAGGTTTGAGTATTGAATACTGAGAATTCAGGATATTCGACTGAGTATTGAGAATTGAGGATTGATGGTTGAGTATTGAGGATTGAGGATTGAGTATTGAAGATTGAAGATTGAGGTTTGAGGATTGAGGATTGAGAATTGAGGATGAGGACTGAGGGTTGAGGACTGAGGATTGACGATTGAGTATTGAGGATTGAGGATTGATGACTGAGGATTGAGGATTGAGTATTGAGGATTGGGTATTGAGGATTGAAGGTTGAGTATTGAGGATTGAAGGTTGATGATTGAGGATTGAGGATTGTGGATTGTGGATTGAGGGTTGAGGATTGAAGATTGAGTATTGAGGATTGAAGATTGAGTATTCAGGATTGAACATTGAGGATTGAGGATTGAGACTTGAGGATTGAGGATTGAGGATTGAAGATTGAGGATTGGGGATTGAGGATTGAGGATTGAGGATTGAGTATTGAGGATTGAGAATTGAGGATTGAGGATTGAGTATTGAGGATTAAGGATTGAGGATTGGGGATTGAGGATCTAGGATTGGAGATTGACTATTGAGGATTGAGGATTGAGTATTGAGGATTAAGGAACGAGGATTGAGGATTGAGGATGATGGCAGAGGGTTGAGGATTGATGTTTGAGGAACGAGGATTGAGGATTGAGGATTGAGGACTGCGGATTGACGATTGAGCATTGAAGATTGAGGATTGATGACTGAGGATTGAGGATTGCGGATTGAGGATTGAGGATTGAAGATTGAAGATTGAAGATTGAGTATTGAGGATTGAAGATGGAGGATTGAGGATTGAGGATTGAGGATTGAGGATTGAAGATTGAGAATTGATGATTGAGGATTGAGGATTGAGGATTGAGGATTGAGGATTGAGGATGGAGGATGAAGGCTGAGGGTTGAGGGTTGAGGATGGAGGATGAAGGCTGAGGGTTGAGGATTGTGGTTTGAGTATTGAATACTGAGAATTCAGGATATTCGATTGAGTATTGAGAATTGAGGATTGATGGTTGAGTATTGAGGATTGAGGATTGAGTATTGAAGATTGAAGATTGAGGTTTGAGGATTGAGGATTGAGAATTGAGGATGAGGACTGAGGGTTGAGGACTGAGGATTGACGATTGAGTATTGAGGATTGAGGATTGATGACTGAGGATTGAGGATTGAGTATTGAGGATTGGGTATTGAGGATTGAAGGTTGAGTATTGAGGATTGAAGGTTGATGATTGAGGATTGAGGATTGTGGATTGTGGATTGAGGGTTGAGGATTGAAGATTGAGTATTGAGGATTGAAGATTGAGTATTCAGGATTGAAGATTGAGGATTGAGGATTGAGACTTGAGGATTGAGGATTGAGGATTGAAGATTGAGGATTGGGGATTGAGGATTGAGGATTGAGGATTGAGTATTGAGGATTGAGAATTGAGGATTGAGGATTGAAGATTGAGGATTAAGGATTGAGGATTGGGGATTGAGGATCTAGGATTGGAGATTGACTATTGAGGATTGAGGATTGAGTATTGAGGATTAAGGAACGAGGATTGAGGATTGAGGATGATGGCAGAGGGTTGAGGATTGAGGATGATGGCCGAGGGTTGAGGATTGATGTTTGAGGAACGAGGATTGAGGATTGAGGATTGAGGACTGCGGATTGACGATTGAGTATTGAAGATTGAGGATTGATGACTGAGGATTGAGGATTGCGGATTGAGGATTGAGGATTGAAGATTGAAGATTGAAGATTGAGTATTGAGGATTGAAGATTGAGGATTGAGGATTGAGGATTGAGGATTGAGGATTGAGGATTGAAGATTGAGAATTGATGATTGAGGATTGAGGATTGAGGATTGAGGATTGAGGATTGAGGATGGAGGATGAAGGCTGAGGGTTGAGGATTGAGGATGGAGGATGAAGGCTGAGGGTTGAGGATTGTGGTTTGAGTATTGAATACTGAGAATTCAGGATATTCTATTGAGTATTGAGAGTTGAGGATTGATGGTTGAGTATTGAGGATTGAGGGTTGAGTATTGAGGATTGAAGAGTGAGGTTTGAGGATTGAGGATTGAGAATTGAGGATGAGGACTGAGGATTGAGGGTTGAGGATTGAGGACGAGGACTGACGGTTGAGGATTGAGGTTTGAGGTTTGATGATTGAGGATTGAGGACTGAGGATTGAGGATTGTCGATTGAGGATTGAGCATTGAGGATTGAAGATTGAGGACTGGGGATTGAGGTTTGAAGATTGAGGATTAAGGATTGAGGATTGGGGATTGAGGATCTAGGATTGGAGATTGATTATTCAGGATTGAAGATTGAGGATTGAGGATTGAGTATTGAGAATTGAGAATTGAGGATGAGGACTGAGGGTTGAGGATTGAGGTTTGAAGAATGAGGATTGAGGATTGAGGATTGAGGATTGAGTATTGAGGATTGAGGATTGAGGATTGAGGTATGAAGGTTGAGTATTCATGACTGATGATTGAGGATTGAGGATTGAGGATTGAGGATTGAGGATTGAAGATTGAGAATTGATGATTGAGGATTGAGGATTGAGGATTGAGGATGGAGGATGAAGGCTGAGTGTTGAGGATTGAGGATGGAGGATGAGGGCTGAGGGTTGAGGATTGAGGTTTGAGTATTGAATACTGAGAATTCAGGATATTCTATTGAGTATTGTGAATTGAGGATTGATGGTCGAGTATTGAGGACTGAGGATTGAGTATTGAGGATTGAAGATTGAGGTTTGAGGATTGAGGATTGAGAATTGAGGATGAGGACTGAGGCTTGAGGATTGAGGTTTGAGGAACGAGGATTGAGGATTGAGAATTGAGGACTGAGGATTGACGATTGAGTATTGAGGATTGAGGATTGATGACTGAGGATAGAGGATTGAGGATTGAGGATTGGGTTTTGAGGATTGAAGAATGAGGATTGACGATTCAGGATTGAGGATTGAGGATTGAAGATTGAGGCTTGAGGATTGAGGATTGAGGATTGAAGATTGAGGATTGGGGATTGAGGATTGAGGATTGAGGATTGAGTATTGAGGATTGAGAATTGAGGATTGAGTATTGAAAATTGAGGATTAAGGATTGAGGATTGGGGATTGAGGATCTAGGATTGGAGATTGACCATTGAGGATTGAGGATTGAGGTTTGAGGATTGAGGAACGTGGATTGAGGATTGAGGATGATGGCTGAGGGATGAGGATTGATGTTTGAGGAACGAGGATTGAGGATTGAGGATTGTGGACTGCGGATTGACGATTGAGTACTGAAGATTGAGGATTGATGACTGAGGATTGAGGATTGAGGATTGAGGATTGAGGATTGAGGATTGAAGATTGAAGATTGAGTATTGAGGATTGAAGATTGAGGATTGAGGATTCAGGATTGAGGATGGAGGATGAGGGCTGAGGGTTGAGGATTGAGGTTTGAGTATTGAATACTGAGAATTCAGGATATTCGATTGAGTATTGAGAATTGAGGATTGATGGTTGAGTATTGAGGATTGAGGATTGAGTATTGAAGATTGAAGATTGAGGTTTGAGGATTGAGGATTGAGAATTGAGGATGAGATCTGAGGGTTGAGGATTGAGGTTTGAGGAACGAGGATTGAGGATTGAGAATTGAGGACTGAGGATTGACGATTGAGTATTGACGATTGAGTATTGAGTATTGAGGATTGATGACTGAGGATTGAGGATTGAGGATTGAGGATTGAGGATTGAGGATTGAGTATTGAGGATTGAAGATTGAGGATTGAGGACTGAGGATTGAGGATGCAGGATGAGGGCTGAGGGTTGAGGATTGAGGTTCGAGTATTGAATACTGAGAATTCAAGGTATTCTATTGAGTATTGAGAATTGAGGATTGATGGTTGAGTATTGAGAATTGAGGATTGAGTATTGAGGATTGAGGATTGAGGATTGAGCATTGAGGATTGAAGATTGAGGAATGGGGATTGAGGATTGAAGAATGAGGATTGAGGGTTGAAGGTTGAGGACTGAGGATTGCAGATTGGGTATTGAGGATTGAGGCTTGAAGATTGAGGATTAAGGATTGAGGATTGAGGATTGAAGATTGAGGATTAAGGATTGAGGATTGGGGATTGAGGATTGATGATTGAAGGTTGAGTATTGAGGATTGAAGATTGACGATTGAGGTTTGAGTATTGAATACTGAGAATTCAGGATATTCTATTGAGTATTGAGAACTGAGGATTGATGGTTGCGTATTGAGGATTGAGGATTGAGTATTGAGTATTGAGGGTTGAAGGTTGAGGATTGGGGATTGAGGATTGAGGATTGAGAATTGAGAATCGAAGATTGAGTATTGAGGATTGAGAATTGAGGATTGAGGATTGAAGATTGAGGATTAAGGATTGAGGATTGGTGATTGAGGATCTAGGATTGGAGATTGACTATTGAGGATTGAGGATTGTGTATTGAGGATTGAGGAACGAGGATTGAGGATGGAGGATGAGGGCTGAGGGTTGAGGATTGAGGTTTGAGTATTGAATTCTGAGAATTCAGGATATTCTATTGAGTATTGAGAATTGAGGATTGTTGGTTGCGTATTGAGGACTGAGGATTGAGTATTGAGTATTGAGGTTTGAGGTTCGATGATTGAGGATTGAGGACTGAGGATTGAGGATTGAGGATTGAGGATTGAGCATTGAGGATTGAAGATTGAGGAATGGGGATTGAGGATTGAAGATTGAGGATTAAGGATTGAGGATTGGGGATTGAGTGTCTAGGATTGGAGATTGATTATTCAGGATTGAAAATTGAGGATTGAGGATTGAGGATTGAGAATTGAGAATTGAGGATGAGGACTGAGGGTTGAGGATTGAGGTTTGAAGAATGAGGATTGAGGATTGAGTATTGAGTATTGAGGATTGAGGATTGAGTATTGAGGATTGAGTTATGAAGATTGAGTATCCATGACTGATGATTGAGGATTGAGGATTGAGGATTGAGGATTGAAGAATGAGAATTGATGATTGAGGATTGAGGACTGAGGATTGAGGATTGAGGATTGAGGATTGAGGATTGAGGATTGAAGATTGAGGATTGGGGATTGAGGATTGAGGATTGAGGATTGAGAATCGAAGATTGAGTATTGAGGATTGAAGATTGAGGTTTGAGGATTGAGGATTGAGGATGGAGGATGAGGGCTGAGGGTTGAGGATTGAGGTTTGAGCATTGAATACTGAGAATTCAGGATATTCGATTGAGTATTGAGAATTGAGGATTGATGGTTGAGTATTGAGGATTGAGGATTGAGTATTGAAGGTTGAAGATTGAGGTTTGAGGATTGAGGATTGAGAATTGAGGATGAGGACTGAGGGTTGAGGACTGAGGATTGACGATTGAGTATTGAGGATTGAGGATTGATGACTGAGGATTGAGGATTGAGTATTGAGGATTGGGTATTGAGGATTGAAGGTTGAGTATTGAGGATTGAAGGTTGATGATTGAGGATTGAGGATTGTGGATTGTGGATTGAGGGTTGAGGATTGAAGATTGAGTATTGAGGATTGAAGATTGAGTATTCAGGATTGAAGATTGAGGATTGAGGATTGAGACTTGAGGATTGAGGATTGAGGATTGAAGATTGAGGATTGGGGATTGAGGATTGAGGATTGAGGATTGAGTATTGAGGATTGAGAATTGAGGATTGAGGATTGAAGGTTGAGGATTAAGGATTGAGGATTGGGGATTGAGGATCTAGGATTGGAGATTGACTATTGAGGATTGAGGATTGAGTATTGAGGATTAAGGAACGAGGATTGAGGATTGAGGATGATGGCAGAGGGTTGAGGATTGATGTTTGAGGAACGAGGATTGAGGATTGAGGATTGAGGACTGCGGATTGACGATTGAGTATTGAAGATTGAGGATTGATGACTGAGGATTGAGGATTGCGGATTGAGGATTGAGGATTGAAGATTGAAGATTGAAGATTGAGTATTGAGGATTGAAGATTGAGGATTGAGGATTGAGGATTGAGGATTGAGGATTGAAGATTGAGAATTGATGATTGAGGATTGAGGATTGAGGATTGAGGATTGAGGATTGAGGATGGAGGATGAAGGCTGAGGGTTGAGGATTGAGGATGGAGGATGAAGGCTGAGGGTTGAGGATTGTGGTTTGAGTATTGAATACTGAGAATTCAGGATATTCTGTTGAGTATTGTGAATTGAGGGTTGATGGTCGAGTATTGAGGATTGAGGATTGAGTATTGAGGATTGAAGATTGAGGTTTGAGGATTGAGGATTGAGAATTGAGGATGAGGACTGAGGGTTGAGGATTGAGGTCTGAGGAACGAGGATTGAGGATTGAGAATTGAGGACTGAGGATTGACGATTGAGTATTGAGGATTGAGGATTGATGACTGAGGATAGAGGATTGAGGATTGAGGATTGGGTATTGAGGATTGAAGAATGAGGATTGACGATTCAGGATTGAGGATTGAGGATTGAAGATTGAGGCTTGAGGATTGAGGATTGAAGATTGAGGATTGGGGATTGAGGATCGAGGATTGAGGATTGAGTATTGAGGATTGAGAATTGAGGATTGAGGATTGAAAATTGAGGATTAAGGATTGAGGATTGGGGATTGAGGATCTAGGATTGGATATTGACCATTGAGGATTGAGGATTGAGGTTTGAGGATTGAGGAACGAGGATTGAGGATTGAGGATGATGGCTGAGGGATGAGGATTGATGTTTGAGGAACGAGAATTGAGGATTGAGGATTGAGGACTGCGGATTTACGATTGAGTACTGAAGATTGAGGATTGATGACTGAGGATTGAGGATTGAGTATTGAGGATTGAGGATTGAGGATTGAAGATTGATGATTGAGAATTGAGGATTGAAGATTGAGGATTGAGGATTCAGGATTGAGGATGGAGGATGAGGGCTGAGGGTTGAGGATTGAGGTTTGATTATTGAATACTGAGAATTCAGGATATTCTATTGAGTATTGGGAATTGAGGATTGATGGTTGCGTATTGAGGATTGAGGATTGAGTATTGAGTATTGAGAGTTGAAGATTGAGGATTGGGGATTGAGGATTGAGGATTGAGAATTGAGAATCGAAGATTGAGTATTGAGGATTGAAGATTGAGGTTTGAGGATTGAGGATTGACGATGGAGGATGAGGGCTGAGGGTCGAGGATTGAGGTTTGAGTATTGAATACTGAGAATTCAGGATATTCTATTGAGTATTGAGAATTGAGGATTGATGGTTGCGTATTGAGGATTGAGGATTGAGTATTGAGTATTGAGGATTGAAGATTGAGGTTTGAGGATTGAGGATTGAGAATTGAGGATGAGGACTGAGGGTTGAGGATTGAGGTTTGAAGAACGAGGATTGAGGATTGAGAATTGAGGACTGAGGATTGAGGATTGAGGATTGAGGATTGAGGATTGAGCATGATGGCTGAGTGTTGAGGATTGAGGTTTGAGGGCTAAGGATTGAGGATTGAGAATTGAGTATTGAGGATTGAAGATTGACGATTGAGTATTGAGTATTGAGGATTGAGGACTGTGTATTGAGGTTTGAAGATTGAGGATTAAGGATTGAGGATTGGGGATTGAGGATCTAGGATTGGAGATTGATTATTCACGATTGAGTATTGAGGATTGAGGGTTGAGGATTGAGTATTGAGGATTGAGTTATGAAGATTGAGTATCCATGACTGATGATTGAGGATTGAGGATTGAGGATTGAAGAATGAGAATTGATGATTGAGGATTGAGGATTGAAGATTGAGGATTGAGGATTGAGGATTGAGGATTGAGGATTGAAGATTGAGGATTGGGGATTGACGATTGAGTACTGAAGATTGGGGATTGATGACTGAGGATTGAGGATTGAGGATTGAGGATTGAGGATTGAGGATTGAAGATTGAAGATTGAGTATTGAGGATTGAAGATTGAGGATTGAGGATTCAGGATTGAGGATGGAGGATGAGGGCTGAGGGTTGAGGATTGAGGTTTGAGTATTGAATACTGAGAAAATCAGGATATTCGATTGAGTATTGAGAATTGAGGATTGATGGTTGAGTACTGAGGATTGAGGATTGAGTATTGAAGATTGAAGATTGAGGTTTGAGGATTGAGGATTGAGAATTGAGGATGAGGTCTGAGGGTTGAGGATTGAGGTTTGAGGAACGAGGATAGAGGATTGAGAATTGAGGACTGAGGATTGACGATTGAGTATTGACGATTGAGTATTGAGTATTGAGGATTGATGACTGAGGATTGAGGATTGAGGATTGAGGATTGAGGATTGAGGATTGAGTATTGAGGATTGAAGATTGAGGATTGAGGGCTGAGGATTGAGGATGGAGGATGAGGGCTGAGGGTTGAGGATTGAGGTTTGAGTATTGAATACTGAGAATTCAGGATATTCTATTGAGTATTGAGAATTGAGGATTGATGGTTGAGTATTGAGAATTGAGGATTGAGTATTGAGGATTGAAGATTGAGGTTTGAGGATTGATTATTGAGTATTGAGGATTGAAGATTGAGGATTGAGGATTGAGAATTGAGAATTGAGGATGAGGACTGAGGGTTGAGGATTGAGGTTTGAAGAATGAGGATTGAGGGTTGAGGACTGAGGATTGAGTTATGAAGATTGAGTATTCATGACTTATCATTGAGGATTGAGGATTGAGGATTGAGGACTGATGATTGAAGATTGAGTATTGATGATTGTGGATTAAGGATTGAGGTTTGAGGATTGAGGATTGAGGATTGAAGATTGAGGATTGGGGACTGAGGATTGAGGATTGAGAATTGAGAATCGAAGACTGAGTATTGAGGATTGAAGATTGAGGTTTGAGGATTGAGGATTGAGGCTGGAGGATGAGGGCTGAGGGTTGAGGATTGAGGTTTGAGTATTGAATACTGAGAATTCAGGATATTCTATTGAGTATTGAGAATTGAGGATTGATGGTTGCGTATTGAGCTCTGAGGATTGAGTATTGAGTATTGAGGTTTGAGGTTCGATGATTGAGGATTGAGGACTGAGGATTGAGGATTGAGGATTGAGGATTGATCATTGAGGATTGAAGATTGAGGAGTGGGGATTGAGGATTGAAGATTGAGGATTAAGGATTTAGGATTGGGGATTGAGTATCTAGGATTGGAGATTGATTATTCAGGATTGAACATTGAGGATTGAGGATTGAGGATTGAGAATTGAGAATTGAGGATGAGGACTGAGGGTAGAGGATTGAGGTTTGAAGAATGAGGATTGAGGATTGAGGATTGAGGATTGAGGATTGAGGATTGAGGATTGAGTTATGAAGATTGAGTATTCATGACTCATGATTGAGGATTGAGGATTGAGTTATGAAGATTGAGTATTCATGACTGATGATTGAGGATTGAGGATGGAGGATGAGGGCTGAGGGTTGAGGATTGAGGTTCGAGTATTGAATACTGAGAATTCAGGATATTCTATTGAGCATTGAGAATTGAGGATTGATGGTTGAGTTATGAGGATTGAGGATTGAGTATTGAGGATTGAAGAGTGAGGTTTGAGGATTGAGGATTGAGAATTGAGGATGGAGGATAGAGGATTGAGGATTGAGGATTGGGTATTGAGGATTGAAGAATGAGGATTGACGATTGAGGATTGGGAATTGGGGATTGAAGATTGAGTATTGAGGATTGAAGGTTGATGATTGAGTATTGAGGATTGTGGATTGAGGATTGAGGGTTGAGGATTGAAGGCTGAGTATTGAGGATTGAACATTGAGAATCGATGATTGAGGATTGAGGACTGAGGATTGAAGGTTGCGGATTGAAGGTTGAGGATTGGGGATTGAGGACTGGCGATTGAGGATTGAGGACCGAGGATTGAGAATAGAGGATTGAGGATTGAAGATTGAGTATTGAGGATTAAAGATTGAGGATTGAGGATCGAGGACTGAAGATTGAGGACTGAGTGTTGAGTGATGAGTGATGCGAATTGATGTTTGTAGACTGAGATTTCAAGATTGAAGATTGGGGATTGAGTACTGAAAACTGTGAATTGAGTATATTCTAATGAGGACTGAGGATTTACAATTGATTGTTGAGGACTGAGGGCTGAAGATTGAGGATTCAGGACTGAGGATTCGGGATTGATGTTTGAGGACAAGGACCGACGGTTGAGGATTGAGGTTTGAGGATTGATGATTGAGGACTGATCACTGAGGATTGAGGATTGAGGATCGAGCATTGAGGATTGAAGATTGAGGACTGGGGATTAAGGATTGAAGATTGAGTATTAAGGATTGGGGATTGGGGATTGAGGATCTAGGATTGGAGATTGATTATTGAGGATTGAAGATTGACGAATGAGGATTGAGGATTGAGAATTGAGAATTGAGGATTGAGGGTTGAGGATTGAGGATGAGGACTGACGGTTGAGGATTGAGGTTTGAGGTTTGATGATTGAGGATTGAGGACTGAGGATTGAGGATTGAGGATTGAGGATTGAGCATTGAGGATTGAAGATTGAGGACTGGTGATTGAGGATTGAAGATTGAGGATTAAGGATTGAGGATTGGGGATTGAGGATCTAGGATTGGAGATTGATTATTCAGGTTTGAAGATTGACGATTGAGGATTGAGGATTGATAATTGTGAATTGAGGATGAGGACTGAGGGTTGAGGATTGAGGTTTGGGGAATGAGGATTGAGGATTGAGGATTGAGGATTGAGGATTGAGGTTTGAGGTTTGAGGAACGAGGATTGAAGATTGAGAATTGAGGACTGAGGATTGACGATTGAGAATTGAGGTCTGAGGATAGACGATTGAGTATTGAGGATTGAGGACTGATGACTTAGGATGGAGGATTGAGGATTGAGGATTGGGTATTGAGGATTGAAGAATGAGGATTGACGATTCAGGATTGAGGATTGAGGATTGAAGATTGAGTATTGAGGTTTGAAGGTAGATGATTGAGGATTGAGGATTGTGGATTGTGGATTGAAGGTTGAGGATTGAAGATTGAGTATTGAGGATTGAAGATTGAGTATTCAGGATTGAAGATTGAGGATTGAGGATTGAGGCTTGAGGATTGAGGATTGAAGATTGAGGATTGGGGATTGAGTATTAAGGATTGAGGATTGAGTATTGAGGATTGAGGATTGAGGATTGTGGATTGTGGATTGAGGGTTGAGGATTGAAGATTGAGTATTGAGGATTGAAGATTGAGTATTCAGGATTGAAGATTGACGGTTGAGTATTGAAGATTGAGGATTGATGACTGAGGGTTGAGGGTTGAGGACTGAGGATTGCAGATTTGGTATTGAGGATTGAGGATTGAAGATTGAGGATTAAGGATTGAGGATTGGGGATTGAGGATTGAGGATTGAAGACTGAGTATTGAGGATTGAAGATTGACGTTTGAGGATTGAGGATTGAGAATTGAGAATTGAGGATTGAGGGTTGAGGATTGAGGACGAGGACTGACGGTTGAGGATTGAGGATTGAGGATTGAGGATTGAGGACTGGGGATTGAGGATTGAAGATTGAGGATTAAGGATTGAGGATTGGGGATTGAGTATCTAGGATTGGAGATTGATTATTCAGGATTGAAGATTGAGTATTGAGGATTGAAGACTGACGATTGAGGATTGAGGATTGACGATTGAGGATTGAGGATTGAGGATTGAAGATTGAGTATTCAGGATTGAAGATTGAGGATTGAGGATTGAGGATTGAGAATTGAGGATCGAAGATTGAGTATTGAGGATTGAAGACTGAGGTTTGAGGATTGAGGATTGAGGATGGAGGATGAGGGCTGAGGGTTGAGGATTGAGGATTGAGGATTGAAGATTGAGTATTGAGGATTGAAGGTTGATGATTGATGATTGAGGATTGTGGATTGTGGATTGAAGGTTGAGGATTGAAGATTGAGTATTGAGAATTGAAGATTGAGTATTCAGGATTGAAGATTGAGGATTGAGGATTGAGGATTGAGTATTGAAGATTGAGGATTGATGATTGAGGATTGAGGATTGAGGATTGAGGATTGAGGATTGATAGTTGAGGTTTGAGGACGAGGACTGACGGATGAGTATTGAGGTATGAGGATTGAGGATTGAGGATGAGGGCTGAGGGTTGAGGATTGAGGTTTGAGGACAGAGGACCGAAGATTGAGGATTGAGAATTGAGGACTGAGGGTTCAGGATTGAAGAATGACCATTGAGGATTGAGGAATGAGGGTTGAGGATTGAAGATTGAGTATTGAGGATTGAAGACAGACGATTGAGGATTGAGGATTGAGGATTGAGGATTGAGGATTGAGGTTTGAAGATTGAGTATTGAGGATTGAAGATTGAGGATTGAGGATTGTGGCTTGAGGATTGAGGATTGGGGATTGAAGATTGTGGATTGGGGATTGAGGATTGAGGAATGAGGATTGAGTATTGAGGATTGAGAATTGAGGACTGAGGATTGAAGATTGAGGATTAAGGCTTGAGGATTGGGTCTTGAGGATAGAAGAATGAGGATTGAGGGTTGAGGGCTGAGGACTGAGGATTGCAGATTGGGTATTGAGGATTGAAGACTGAGGATTGAGGATTGAGGAACGAGGATTGAGGATTGAGGATGATGGCTCAGGGTTGAGGATTGAGGTTTGAGGATTGAGGATTGAGGATTGAAGAATGAGCATTGAGGATTGAAGACTGATGATTGAGGATTTAGGATTGAGGATTGAGGATGAGGGCTGAGGGTTGAGGATTGAGGTTTGAGGACAGAGGACCGGGGATTGAGGATTGAGAATTGAGGATTGAGGATTCAGGATTGAAGATTGAGGATTGGGTATTGAGGATTGAAGAATGAGGATTGAGGATTGAGGATTGAGGGTTGAGGATTGAAGATTGAGTATTGAGGATTGAAGACTGACGATTGAGGATTGAGGATTGAGGATTGAGGGTTGAGGATTGAGGTTTGAAGATTGAGTATTCAGGATTGAAGATTGAGGATTGAGGATTGAGGCTTCAGGATTGAGGATTGAGGATTGAAGATTGAGGTTTGGGGATTGAGGATTGTGGATTGAGGACTGAGTATTGAGGATTGAGAATTGAGGATTGAGGATTGAAGATTGAGGATTAAGGATTGAGGATTGGGGATTGAGGATCTAGGATTGGAGATTGACTATTGAGGATTGAGGATTGAGGATTGAGGGTTGAGGAACGAGGATTGAGGATTGAGGATGATGGCTCAGGGTTGAGGATTGAGGTTTGAGGACTGAGGTCTGAGGATTGAGGATTGAGAATTGAGGATTGAGGATTGAGGGTTGAAGATTGAGGATTGGGTATTGAGGATTGAAGAATGAGGATTCAGCGTTGAGGGCTGAGGACTGAGGATTGCAGATTGGGTATTGAGGATTGAAGACTGACGATTGAGGATTGAGGATTGAGGATTGGGGATTGAGGATTGAGAATTGAGAATTGAGGATTGAGGATTGAGGGTTGAAGATTGAGGATTGGGTATTGAGGATTGAAGAATGAGGATTGAGGGTTGAGGGCTGAGGACTGAGGATTGCAGATTGGGTATTGAGGATTGAAGACTGACGATTGAGGATTGAGGAACGAGGATTGAGGATTGAGGATGATGGCTCAGGGTTGAGGATTGAGGTTTGAGCACTGAGGACTGAGGATTCAGGATTGAGTATTGACGATTGAGTATTGAGGTTTGAAGATTGAGTATTCAGGATTGAAGATTGAGTATTGAGGATTGAAGATTGAGGTTTGAGGATTGAGGCTTGAGGATTGAGGATTGAGGATTGAGGGTTGAGGATTGAGGATTGAAGATTCAGGATCGGGGATTGAGGATTGACGATTGAGTATTGATGGTTGAGGATTGAGGATTGAGGATTGAGGATTGAGGATTGAGGATTGAGGGTTGAGGATTGAGGATTGAAGATTCAGGATCGGGGATTGAGGATTGACGATTGAGTATTGACGATTGAGGATTGAGTATTGAGGATTGGGAATTAAGGATTGAGCATTGAAGATTGAGTATTGAGGATTGAGGACTGGGGATTCAGGATTGAAGATTGAGGATTGACGATTGAGGATTGGGGATTGAGGATCTAGGATTGGAGATTGATTATTGAGGATTGAAGATTGAGAATTGAGGATCGAGGATTGAGAATTGAGAATTGAGGATGAGGACTGAGCGTTGAGGATTGAGGTTTGAGCAATGAGGATTGAGGATTGAGAATTGAGGATGAGGACTGAGGGTTGAGGATTGAGGTTTGAGGAACGAGGATTGAGGATTGAGAATTGAGGACTGAGGAATGACGATTGAGTATTGAGGATTGATGATTGATGACTGAGGATTGAGGATTGAGGATTGAGGATTGAGGATTGACGATTGAAGATTGAGTATTGAAGATTGAGGATTGAGGATTGATGATTGGGTATTGAGGATTGAAGAATGAGGATTGACGATTCAGGATTGACGATTGAGGATTGAAGATTGAGTATTGAGGATTGAAGGTTGATGATTGAGGATTGAGGATTGTGGATTGTGGATTGAGGGTTGAGGATTGAAGATTGAGTATTGAGGATTGAAGATTGAGTATTCAGGATTGAAGATTGACGGTTGAGTATTGAAGATTGAGGATTGATGACTGAGGGTTGAGGGTTGAGGACTGAGGATTGCAGATTTGGTATTGAGGATTGAGGATTGAAGATTGAGGATTAAGGATTGAGGATTGGGGATTGAGGATTGAGGATTGAAGACTGAGTATTGAGGATTGAAGATTGACGTTTGAGGATTGAGGATTGAGAATTGAGAATTGAGGATTGAGGGTTGAGGATTGAGGACGAGGACTGACGGTTGAGGATTGAGGATTGAGGATTGAGGATTGAGGACTGGGGATTGAGGATTGAAGATTGAGGATTAAGGATTGAGGATTGGGGATTGAGTATCTAGGATTGGAGATTGATTATTCAGGATTGAAGATTGAGTATTGAGGATTGAAGACTGACGATTGAGGATTGAGGATTGACGATTGAGGATTGAGGATTGAGGATTGAAGATTGAGTATTCAGGATTGAAGATTGAGGATTGAGGATTGAGGATTGAGAATTGAGGATCGAAGATTGAGTATTGAGGATTGAAGACTGAGGTTTGAGGATTGAGGATTGAGGATGGAGGATGAGGGCTGAGGGTTGAGGATTGAGGTTTGAGTATTGAATACTGAGAATTCAGGATATTCTATTGAGTATTGAGAATTGAGGATTGATGGTTGAGTATTGAGGATTGAGGATTGAGTATTGAGGATTGAAGATTGAGGTTTGAGGATTGAGGGTTGAGAATTGAGGATGAGGACTGAGGGTTGAGGATAGTGGTTTGAGGAACGAGTATTGAGGATTGAGAATTGAGGACTGACGATTGACGGTTGAGTATTGAGGATTGAGGATTGATGACTGAGGATTGAGGATTGAGGAACGAGGATTGAGGATTGAGGATTGAAGATTGAGTATTGAGGATTGAGGATTGAGGATTGAGAATTGAGGATTGGGTATTGAGGATTGAAGAATGAGGTTTGACGATTCAGGATTGAGGATTGAGGATTGAAGATTGAGTATTGAGGATTGAAGGTTGGCGATTGAGGATTGAGGATTGTGGATTGAGGATTGAGGGTTGAGGATTGAAGATTGAGTATTGAGGATTGAAGGCTGAGTATTCAGGATTGAAGATTGAGGATTGAGGATTGAGGATTGAGGACTGGGGATTGAGGATTGAAGATTGAGGATTAAGGATTGAGGATTGGGGATTGAGTATCTAGGATTGGAGATTGATTATTCAGGATTGAAGATTGAGTATTGAGGATTGAAGACTGACGATTGAGGATTGAGGATTGACGATTGAGGATTGAGGATTGAGGATTGAAGATTGAGTATTCAGGATTGAAGATTGAGGATTGAGGATTGAGGATTGAGAATTGAGGATCGAAGATTGAGTATTGAGGATTGAAGACTGAGGTTTGAGGATTGAGGATTGAGGATGGAGGATGAGGGCTGAGGGTTGAGGATTGAGGTTTGAGTATTGAATACTGAGAATTCAGGATATTCTATTGAGTATTGAGAATTGAGGATTGATGGTTGAGTATTGAGGATTGAGGATTGAGTATTGAGGATTGAAGATTGAGGTTTGAGGATTGAGGGTTGAGAATTGAGGATGAGGACTGAGGGTTGAGGATAGAGGTTTGAGGAACGAGTATTGAGAATTGAGAATTGAGGACTGACGATTGACGGTTGAGTATTGAGGATTGAGGATTGATGACTGAGGATTGAGGATTGAGGAACGAGGATTGAGGATTGAGGATTGAAGATTGAGTATTGAGGATTGAGGATTGAGGATTGAGAATTGAGGATTGGGTATTGAGGATTGAAGAATGAGGTTTGACGATTCAGGATTGAGGATTGAGGATTGAAGATTGAGTATTGAGGATTGAAGGTTGGCGATTGAGGATTGAGGATTGTGGATTGAGGATTGAGGGTTGAAGGCTGAGTATTCAGGATTGAAGATTGAGGATTGAGGATTGAGGCTTGATGATTGAGGATTGAGGATTGAAGATTGAGGATTTTGGATTGAGGATTGGAGATTGACTATTGAGGATTGAAGGTTGAGGATTGAGGATTCAGGATTGAGGATTGAGGATAAGGGCTGAGGGTTGAGGATTGAGGATTGAGGATTGAGGATTGAAGATTGAGTATTGGGGATTGACGATTGAGGATTGATTATTGAGTATTAAAGATTGAGTATTGATGATTGAGGATTGAGGATTGAGGATTGAGGACTGAGGATTGAGTATTAAAGATTCTGGATTGATGATTGACGATTGAGGACTGAGGATTGAGGATTGATTATTGAGCTTTCGGGATTGAAGATTGTGGACTGTGTATAGACGATTGAATGTTGAGGATTAAGGATAGAGTATTGGGGATTGAGGATCTAGGATAGGAGATTGATTATTGAGGATTGAAGATTGAGGATTGAGGATTGATGATTGAGAATTGTGTATTGGGGATTGAGGGTTGAGGATTGAATATTGAGAATTGAGGTCTGAGGGTTGACGATTGAGTATTGAGGATTGAGGGATGATGACTGAGGATTGAGGATTGAGGGTTGAGGATTGGGTATTGAGGATTGAAGAATGAGGATTAACGATTCAGGATTGAGGATTGAGGATTGAAGATTGAGTATTGAGGATTGAAGGTTGATGATTGATGATTGAGGATTGTGGATTGTGGATTGAAGGTTGAGGATTGAAGATTGAGTATTGAGGATTGAAGATTGAGTATTCAGGATTGAAGATTGAGGATTGAGGATTGAGGATTGAGTATTGAAGATTGAGGATTGATGATTGAGGATTGAGGATTGAGGATTGAGGATTGAGGATTGATAGTTGAGGTTTGAGGACGAGGACTGACGGATGAGTATTGAGGTATGAGGATTGAGGATTGAGGATGAGGGCTGAGGGTTGAGGATTGAGGTTTGAGGACAGAGGACCGAAGATTGAGGATTGAGAATTGAGGACTGAGGGTTCAGGATTGAAGAATGACCATTGAGGATTGAGGAATGAGGGTTGAGGATTGAAGATTGAGTATTGAGGATTGAAGACAGACGATTGAGGATTGAGGATTGAGGATTGAGGATTGAGGATTGAGGTTTGAAGATTGAGTATTGAGGATTGAAGATTGAGGATTGAGGATTGTGGCTTGAGGATTGAGGATTGAGGATTGAAGATTGTGGATTGGGGATTGAGGATTGAGGATTGAGGATTGAGTATTGAGGATTGAGAATTGAGGACTGAGGATTGAAGATTGAGGATTAAGGCTTGAGGATTGGGTCTTGAGGATAGAAGAATGAGGATTGAGGGTTGAGGGCTGAGGACTGAGGATTGCAGATTGGGTATTGAGGATTGAAGACTGAGGATTGAGGATTGAGGAACGAGGATTGAGGATTGAGGATGATGGCTCAGGGTTGAGGATTGAGGTTTGAGGATTGAGGATTGAGGATTGAAGAATGAGCATTGAGGATTGAAGACTGATGATTGAGGATTTAGGATTGAGGATTGAGGATGAGGGCTGAGGGTTGAGGATTGAGGTTTGAGGACAGAGGACCGGGGATTGAGGATTGAGAATTGAGGATTGAGGATTCAGGATTGAAGATTGAGGATTGGGTATTGAGGATTGAAGAATGAGGATTGAGGATTGAGGATTGAGGGTTGAGGATTGAAGATTGAGTATTGAGGATTGAAGACTGACGATTGAGGATTGAGGATTGAGGATTGAGGGTTGAGGATTGAGGTTTGAAGATTGAGTATTCAGGATTGAAGATTGAGGATTGAGGATTGAGGCTTCAGGATTGAGGATTGAGGATTGAAGATTGAGGTTTGGGGATTGAGGATTGTGGATTGAGGACTGAGTATTGAGGATTGAGAATTGAGGATTGAGGATTGAAGATTGAGGATTAAGGATTGAGGATTGGGGATTGAGGATCTAGGATTGGAGATTGACTATTGAGGATTGAGGATTGAGGATTGAGGGTTGAGGAACGAGGATTGAGGATTGAGGATGATGGCTCAGGGTCGAGGATTGAGGTTTGAGGACTGAGGTCTGAGGATTGAGGATTGAGAATTGAGGATTGAGGATTGAGGGTTGAAGATTGAGGATTGGGTATTGAGGATTGAAGAATGAGGATTCAGCGTTGAGGGCTGAGGACTGAGGATTGCAGATTGGGTATTGAGGATTGAAGACTGACGATTGAGGATTGAGGATTGAGGATTGGGGATTGAGGATTGAGAATTGAGAATTGAGGATTGAGGATTGAGGGTTGAAGATTGAGGATTGGGTATTGAGGATTGAAGAATGAGGATTGAGGGTTGAGGGCTGAGGACTGAGGATTGCAGATTGGGTATTGAGGATTGAAGACTGACGATTGAGGACTGAGGAACGAGGATTGAGGATTGAGGATGATGGCTCAGGGTTGAGGATTGAGGTTTGAGCACTGAGGACTGAGGATTCAGGATTGAGTATTGACGATTGAGTATTGAGGTTTGAAGATTGAGTATTCAGGATTGAAGATTGAGGATTGAGGATTGAGGCTTGAAGATTGAGGATTGAGGATTGAAGATTGAGGATTGGGGATTGAGGATTGAGGATTGAGGATTGAGTATTGAGGATTGAGAATTGAGGATTGAGGATTGAAGATTGGGGACTGAGTCTTGAGTGTTCAGTGATGAGAATTGATGTTTGTGAATAGAGATTTGAGGATAGCAGATTGAGTATTGAGTATTGAAAACTGTGAATTGATGATATTGTATTGAGGATTGAGAATTGACAACTGATTGTTGAGGACTGAGGTCTGAAGAATGAGGATTGAGGATTGAGGATTGAGGATTGAGGATTGAGGATTGAGTTATGAAGATTGAGTATTCATGTCTGATGATTGAGGATTGAGGATTGAGGATTGAGGATTGAGGATTGAAGATTGAGTATTGATGGTTGAGGATTGAGGATTGAGGATTGAGGATTGAGTATTGAAGACTGACGATTGGGGATTGAGGATTGAGGATTGAGAATTGAGAATCGAAGATTGAGTATTGAGGATTGAAGATTGAGGTTTGAGGATTGAGGCTTGAGGATTGAGGATTGAGGATTGAGGGTTGAGGATTGAGGATTGAAGATTCAGGATCGGGGATTGAGGATTGACGATTGAGTATTGACGATTGAGGATTGAGTATTGAGGATTGGGAATTAAGGATTGAGCATTGAAGATTGAGTATTGAGGATTGAGGACTGGGGATTCAGGATTGAAGATTGAGGATTGACGATTGAGGATTGGGGATTGAGGATCTAGGATTGGAGATTGATTATTGAGGATTGAAGATTGAGAATTGAGGATCGAGGATTGAGAATTGAGAATTGAGGATGAGGACTGAGCGTTGAGGATTGAGGTTTGAGCAATGAGGATTGAGGATTGAGAATTGAGGATGAGGACTGAGGGTTGAGGATTGAGGTTTGAGGAACGAGGATTGAGGATTGAGAATTGAGGACTGAGGAATGACGATTGAGTATTGAGGATTGATGATTGATGACTGAGGATTGAGGATTGAGGATTGAGGATTGAGGATTGACGATTGAAGATTGAGTATTGAAGATTGAGGATTGAGGATTGATGATTGGGTATTGAGGATTGAAGAATGAGGATTGACGATTCAGGATTGACGATTGAGGATTGAAGATTGAGTATTGAGGATTGAAGGTTGATGATTGAGGATTGAGGATTGTGGATTGTGGATTGAGGGTTGAGGATTGAAGATTGACTATTGATGATTGAAGATTGAGTAGTCAGGATTGAAGATTGAAGATTGAGGATAGAGGCTTGAGGATTGAGGATTGAGGATTGAAGATTGAGGATTGAGGATTGAGGATTGAGGATGGAGGATGAGGGCTGAGGGTTGAGAATTGAGGTTTGAGGAATGAGGATTGAGGGCTGAGGATTGAGGACGAGGACTGACGGTTGAGGACTGAAGATTGAGGATTGAGGATTGAGGATTGAGAATTGAGGATTGAAGATTGAGTATTAAGGATTGAAGGTTGAGGATTGAGGATTGAGTGTTGAGGATTGAGGATTGAAGATTCAGGATTGGGGATTGAGGATTGACGATTGAGGATTGACGATTGAGTGCTGAGTATTGAGGATTGATAATTGAGGATTGAGGATTGAAGATTGAGTATTGAGGATTGAGGACTGGGGATTGAGGATTGAAGATTGAGGATTGACGATTCAGGATTGAGGATTGAGGATCTATGGTTGAGTATTAAGGATTGAAGATTGAGGATTGAGGATTGAGGGTTGAGGATTGAGGATTGAAGATTCAGGATTGGGGATTGAGGATTAACGATTGAGGATTGACGATTGAGTGTTGAGTATTGAGGATTGATAATTGAGGATTGAGGATTGAAGATTGAGGATTGGGGTTTGAGGAATGAGGATTGAGGATTGAGTATTGAGTATTGAGAATTGAGGATTGAGGATTGAAGGTTGGGGACTGAGTGTTGAGGGTTCAGTGATGAGAATTGATGTTTGTGCATAGAGATTTGAGGATTGCAGATTGAGTATTGAGTATTGAAAACTGTGAATTGATGATATTGTATTGAGGATTGAGTATTGACAACTGATTGTTGAGGACTGAGGTCTGAAGATTGAGGATTCATGATTGAAGATTCAGGATTGAGGTCTGAGGACTGAGGATTGAGGATTGAGGATTGAGGATTGAGGATTGAGGATTGAGGATTGAGGTTTGAGGATTGAAGATTGAGTATTGATGATTGAGTATTGAGGATTGAGGATTGATAGTTGAGGATTGAGGACGAGGACTGACGGTTGAGGATTGAGGTACGAGGATTGAGGATTGAGGATTGAGGACTGAGGATTGAGGATTGAGGATTAAGGATTGAGGATTGGGGATAGAGGATCTAGGATTGGAGGTTGATTATTGAGGATTAAGGATTGAGGATTGGGGATTGAGGATTGAAGACTGAGGATTGAGGATTGAGGATTGAGGATTGAGGATTGAGGATTGGGGATTGAGGATTGAGTTATGAAAATTGAGTATTCATGTCTGATGATTGAGGATTGAGGATTGAGGATTGAGGATTGAGGATTGAAGACTGAGTATTGATGGTTGAGGATTGAGGATTGAGGATTGAGGATTGAGGATTGAGTATTGAAGACTGAGGATTGGGGATTGAGGATTGAGTATTGAGAATTGAGAATCGAAGATTGAGTATTGAGGATTGAAGATTGAGGTTTGAGGATTGAGGCTTGAGGATTGAGCATTGAGGATTGAGGGTTGAGGATTGAGGATTGAAGATTCAGGATCGGGGATTGAGGATTGACGATTGAGTATTGACGATTGAGGATTGAGTATTGAGGATTGAGAATTGAGGATTGAGGATTGAAGATTGAGTATTGAGGATTGAGGACTGGGGATTCAGGATTGAAGATTGAGGATTGACGATTGAGGATTGGGGATTGAGGATCTAGGATTGGAAATTGATTATTGAGGATTGAAGATTGAGAATTGAGGATCGAGGATTGAGGATTGAGAATTGAGGATTAGGACTGAGCGTTGAGGATTGAGGTTTGAGCAATGAGGATTGAGGATTGAGAATTGAGGATGAGGACTGAGGGTTGAGGATTGAGGTTTGAGGAACGAGGATTGAGGATTGAGAATTGAGGACTGAGGAATGACGATTGAGTATTGAGGATTGAGGATTGATGACTGAGGATTGAGGATTGAGGATTGAGGATTGAGGATTGACGATTGAAGATTGAGTATTGAAGATTGAGGATTGAGGATTGATGATTGGGTATTGAGGATTGAAGAATGAGGATTGACGATTCAGGATTGAGGATTGAGGATTGAAGATTGAGTATTGAGGATTGAAGGTTGATGATTGAGGATTGAGGATTGTGGATTGTGGATTGAGGGTTGAGGATTGAAGATTGACTATTGATGATTGAAGATTGAGTAGTCAGGATTGAAGATTGAAGATTGAAGATAGAGGCTTGAGGATTGAGGATTGAGGATTGAATATTGAGGATTCGGGATTGAGGATTGATGATTGAGGATTGAGTATTGAGGATTGAGAATTGAGGATTGAGGATTGAGTATTGAAGATTGAGGATTGATGATTGAGGATTGAGGATTGTGGATTGTGGATTGAGGGTTGAGGATTGAGGATTGAGTATTGAGGATTGAAGATTGAGTACTCAGGATAGAAGATTGAGGATTGAGGATTGAGGATTGAAGATTGAGGATTGAGTATTGAAGATTGAGGATTGAGGATTGAGTATTGAGAATTGAGAATTGAGGATGAGGACTGAGGGTTGAGGATTGAGGTTTGAGGAATGAGGATGGAGGATTGAGGATTGAGGATTGAGGATTGTGGACGAGGACTGACGGTTGAGGATTGAAGATTGAGGATTGAGGATTGAGGATTGAGGATTGAGGATTGAGGATTGAGGATTGAGTGTTAAGGATTGAGGATCGAAGGTTGAGTATTGAGGATTGAAGATTGAGGTTTGAGGATAGAGTATTGAGGATGGAGGATGAGCGCTGCTGGATGAGGACTGAGGTTAGAGTATTGAATACTGAGAGTCCAGGATATTCTATTGAGTACTGGGAATTGAGGATTGATGGTTGAGTATTGAGGATTGAGAATTGAGGATTGAGGATTGAGTTTTGAAGATTGAGGATTGATGATTGAGGATTGGGGGTTGAGGATTGAGGATTGAGGATTGAGGATTGATGATTGAGTATTGAGGATTGAAGATTCAGTGTTGAGGAATGAAGGTTGAGAATTGAGGATTGAGGATTGAACATTGAGGACTGAGTGTTGAGGGTTGAGTGATGAGAATTGATGTTTGTGGATAGAGGTTGGAAGATTGCAGATTGAGTATTGAGTATTGAAAACTGTGAATTGATGATATTCTATTGAGGATTGAGGTTTGACATCTGATTGTTGAGGACTGAGGATTGAGGGTTGAGGATTGAGGATTGAGGATTGACGCTTGAGGATAGAGGATTCAGGATGGAGGATTGAAGAGAGAGGACCGAGTGTTGAGTTTTGAGTGTTGAGAATTGATGCTTGAGGATCGAGATTTGATTATTGAATATTGTGGATTGAGTATTGAATCATGAGAATTCAGGATATTCTATTGAGTATTAAGAATTGAGGATTGATGATTGAGTATTGAGAATTGATGGTTGATGTTTGTGTGTTGAATATTGAGGATTGAGGATTGAGGATTGAATATTGAGTATTGAGGATCGAGGACTGGGGATTGAGTATCGAAGATTGAGGTTTGAGGATTGAGGATTGAGAATTGAGGATGAGGACTGAGGGTTGAGGATTGATGTTTGAGGAACGAGGATTGAGGATTGAGAATTGAGGACTGAGGATTTACGATTGAGTATTGACGATTGAGTATTGAGGATTGAGGATTGATGACCTAGGATTGAGGATTGAGGATTGAGGATTGAGGATTGAGGGTTGAGGATTGAGGATTGAAGATTCAGGATTGGGGATTGAGGATTGACGATTGAGGATTGACGATTGAGTATTGAGTATTGAGGATTGATAATTGAGGATTGAGGATTGAAGATTGAGTATTGAGGATTGAGGACTGGGGATTGAGGATTGAAGATTGAGGATTGACGATTCAGGATTGAGGATTGAGGATCTAAGGTTGAGTATTGAGGATTGAAGGTTGGTGATTGAGGATTGAGGATTGTGGATTGAGGATTGAGGGCTGAGGATTGAAGATTGAGGATTGAGTTTTAAAGATTGAGGATTGATGATTGATGATTGAGGATTGGGGATTGAGGATTGAGGATTGAGGATTGAGGATTGAAGATTGAGTATTGAGGATTGAAGATTCAGTATTGAGGAATGAAGATTGAGAATTGAGGATTGAGGATTGAACATTGAGGACCGAGTGTTGAGGGTTGAGTGATGAGAATTGATGTTTGTGGATAGAGGTTGGAAGATTGCAGATTGAGTATTGAGTATTGAAAACTGTGAATTGATGATATTCTATTGAGGATTGAGGTTTGACAACTGATTGTTGAGGACTGAGGATTGAGGGTTGAGGATTGAGGATTGAGGATTGACGCTTGAGGATAGAGGATTCAGGATGGGGGATTGAAGAGAGAGGACCGAGTGTTGAGGATTGAGTGTTGAGAATTGGTGCTTGAGGATCGAGATTTGATTATTGAATATTGTGGATTGAGTATTGAATCATGAGAATTCAGGATATTCTATTGAGTATTAAGAATTGAGGATTGATGATTGAGTATTGAGAATTGATGGTTGATGGTTGTGTGTTGAATATTGAGGATTGAGGATTGAGGATTGAATATTGAGTATTGAGTATTGAGGACTGGGGATTGAGTAACGAAGATTGAGGTTTGAGG
Source organism: Calliopsis andreniformis (assembly GCF_051401765.1). Taxonomy (NCBI): domain Eukaryota; kingdom Metazoa; phylum Arthropoda; class Insecta; order Hymenoptera; family Andrenidae; genus Calliopsis; species Calliopsis andreniformis. The sequence continues at coordinate 2,180,920 of NW_027480493.1, forward strand.
ATTGATGATTGAGAATTGAGGATGAGGACTGAGGGTTGAGGATTGATGCTTGAGGAACGAGGATTGAGGATTGAGAATTGAGGACTGAGGATTGACGATTGAGTATTGACGATTGAGTATTGAGGATTGAATATTGATGACCTAGGATTGAGGATTGAGGATTGAGGATTGAGGATTGAGGATTGAAGATTGAGTTTGAGGATTGAGGATCGAGGATTGGGGATTGAGTATTGAAGATTGAGGATTGATGATTGAGGATTGAGGATTGAGAATTGAGGATTGAAGATTGAGTTTTAAGGATTGAAGATTGAGGATTGAGGATTGAGGGTTGAGGATTGAGGATTGAAGATTCAGGATTGGGGATTGAGGATTGACGATTGAGGATTGACGATTGAGTGTTGAGTATTGAGGATTGATAATTGAGGATTGAGGATTGAAGATTGAGTATTGAGGATTGAGGACTGGGGATTGAGGATTGAAGATTGAGGATTGACGATTCAGGATTGAGGATTGAGGATCTATGGTTGAGTATTGAGGATTGAAGGTTGGTGATTGAGGATTGAGGATTGTGGATTGAGGATTGAGGGCTGAGGATTGAAGATTGAGTATTGAGGATTGAAGATTGAGTATTCAGGATTGAAGATTGAGGATTGAGGATTGAGGCTTGAGGATTGAGGGTTAAGGATTGAAGATTGAGGATTGGGGTTTGAGGAATGAGGATTGAGGATTGAGTATTGAGGATTGAGAATTGAGAATTGAGGATTGAAGGTTGGGGACTGAGTGTTGAGGGTTCAGTGATGAGAATTGATGTTTGTGCATAGAGATTTGAGGATTGCAGATTGAGTATTGAGTATTGAAAACTGTGAATTGATGATATTGTATTGAGGATTGAGAATTGACAACTGATTGTTGAGGACTGAGGTCTGAAGATTGAGGATTCATGATTGAAGATTCAGGATTGAGGTCTGAGGACTGAGGATTGGGGATTGAGGATTGAGGATTGAGGATTGAGGATTGAGGTTTGAGGATTGAAGATTGAGTATTGATGATTGAATATTGAGGATTGAGGATTGATAGTTGAGGATTGAGGACGAGGACTGACGGTTGAGGATTGAGGTACGAGGATTGAGGATTGAGGATTGAGGACTGAGGATTGAGGATTGAGGATTGAGCATTGAGGATTGAAGATCGAGGACTGTGGAATGAGGATTGAAGATTGAGGATTAAGGATTAAGGATTGAGGACTTGGACTGATGGTTGAGGATTGAGGTTTGAGGATTGATGATTGAGGACTGATGACTGAGGATTGAGGATTGAGGATTGAGCATTGAGGATTGAAGATCGAGGACTGTGGAATGAGGATTGAAGATTGAGGATTAAGGATTGAGTATTGGGGATTGAGGATCTAGGATTGGAGGTTGATTATTGAGGATTGAAGATTGAGGATTGAGGATTGAGGATTGAGGACGGAGGATGAGGGCTGAGGGCTGAGGATTGAGGTATGAGTATTGAATCCTGAGAATTCAGTATATTCTATTGAGTATTGAGAATTTAGTATTGATGGTTGAGTATTGAGGATTGAGGATTGAGGGTCGAGGATTGAGTATTGACGATTGTGCATTGATGATTGAGGATTGAGGATTGAGGATTGAGGATTCAGTATTGGAGATTGTGGATTGATGATTGACGATTAAGGACTGAGCATTGAGGATTGATTATTGAGCTTTGGGGATTGAAGATTGTGGACTGGGGATAGAGTATTGAATATTGAGGATTAAGGATAGAGTATTGGGGATTGAGGATCTAGGATAGGAAATTGATTATTGAGGATTGAAGATTGAGGACTGAGGATTAAGGATTGAGGATTGGGGATTGAGGATTGAGGATTGAGGATTGAAGATTGAGTATTGATGATTGAATATTGAGCATTGAGGATTGATAGTTGAGGATTGAGGACGAGGATTGAGGATTGAGGAACGAGGATTGAGGATTGAGGATGGTGGCTGAGGGTTGAGGATTGAGGTTTGACGACTGAGGACTGTGGATTGAGGATTGAGGATTGAGAATTGAGGATTGAGGATAGAGGGTTGAAGATTGAGGATTGGGGATTGAGGATCTAGGATTGGATATTGACTATTGAGGATTGAGGATTGAGGATTGAGTATTGAGGAACGAGGATTGAGGATTGAGGATGGTGGCTGAGGGTTGAGGATTGAGGTTTGAGGACTGAGGACTGAGGACTGAGGATTGAGGATTGAGAATTGAGAATTGAGGATTGACGGTTGAAGATTGAGGACTGGGTATTGAGGGTTGAAGAATGAGGATTGAGGGTTGAGGGTTGAGGTCTGAGGATTGCAGATTGAGTATTGAGGATTGAAGACTGACGATTGAGGATTGAGGATTGAGGATTGGGGATTGAAGATTGAGGATTGAAGATTGTGTATTGAAGGTTGAAGATTGAGGATTGAGGATTGAGAATTGAGGATTGAGGATTGAAGATTGAGGATTGGGGACTGAGTGTTGAGGGTCCAATGATGAGAATTGATGATTGTGCATAGAGGTTTGAAGATTGCAGACTGAGTATTGCGTATTGAAAACTGTGAATTGATGATATTGTATTGAGGATTGAGAATTGACAACTGATTGTTGAGGACTGAGGTCTGAAGATTGAGGATTCAGGATTGAAGATTCAGGATTGAGGCTTGAGGACTGAGGATTGAGGATTGAGGATTGAGGATTGAGGATTGCTGATTGAGGATTGAGGATTGAATATTGAGTATTGATGATTGAATATTGAGGATTGAGGATTGAGGATTGAGTGTTGAAGATTGAGGATTCATGATTGAGGATTGAGGATTGAGGATCGAGGATTGAGGATTGAGGATTGAAGATTGAGGATTGAGGGTTGATGACTGAGGACTGAGGATTGAGGTTTGAGTATTGAGGACTGAGGATTGAGGATTGAAGATTGAAGATTGAGTATTGAGGATTGAAGATTGAGGATTGAGGATTGAGGATTGAGGATGGAGGAAGAGGGCTGAGGGTTGAGGATTGAGGTTTGAGTATTGAATACTGAGAATTCAGGATATACTATTGAGTATTGAGAATTGAGGATTGATGGTTGAGTATTGAGGATTGAGGATTGAGTATTGAGGATGGAAGATTGAGTATTGAGGATTGAAGATTGAGGTTTGGGTGTTGAGGATTGAAGATTGAGGATTGAGGATTGAGGATTGAGGATTGAGGATGAGGGCTCAGGGTTGAGGATTGAGGTTTGAGTATTGAATACTGAGAATTCAGGATATTCTATTGTGTATTGGGAATTGAGGATTGATGGTTGAGTACTGAGGATTGAGGATTGAGTATTGAGGATGGAAGATTGAGGTTTTAGGATTGAGAATTGAGAATTGAGTATGAGGACTGAGGGTTGAGGATTGAGGTTTGAGGAACGGGGATTGAGGATTGAGAACTGAGGACTGAGGATTGACGATTGAGTATTGACGATTGAGTATTGAGGATTGAGGATTGATAACTGAGGATTGAGGACTGAGTATTGAGGATTGAGGATTGAGGATTGAAGATTGAGTATTGAGGATTGAGGATTGAGGTTTGAGGATTGAGTATTGACGATTGAGGATTGATGATTGAGGATTGAGGACTGAGGATTGAGGATTGAGGATTGAGGATTGAAGAATGAGTATTGAGGATTGAAGATTGATGATTGAGGACTTAGGATTGAGGATTGAGGATGAGGGCTGAGGATTGAGGATTGAGGTTTGAGGAAAGAGGACCGAAGATTGAGGATTGAGAATTGAGGACTGAGGGTTCAGGATTGAAGAATGAGGATTGAGGATTGAGGAATGAGGGTTGAGGATTGAAGATTGAGTATTGAGGATTGAAGACAGACGATTGAGGATTGAGGATTGAGGATTGAGGATTGAGGATTGAGGTTTGAAGATTGAGTATTCAGGATTGAAGATTGAGGATTGAGGATTGAGGCTTGAGGATTGAGGATTGAGGATTGAAGATTGTGGATTGGGGATTGAGGATTGAGGATTGAGGATTGAGTATTGAGGATTGAGAATTGAGGATTGAGGATTGAAGATTGAGGATTAAGGATTGAGGATTGGGTCTTGAGGATTGAAGAATGAGGATTGAGGGTTGAGGGCTGAGGACTGAGGATTGCAGATTGGGTATTGAGGATTGAAGACTGACGATCGAGGATTGAGGAACGAGGATTGAGGATTGAGGATTGAGTATTGAGGATTGAGAATTGATGATTGAGGATTGAGTATTGAAGATTGAGGATTGATGATTGAGGATTGAGGATTGTGGATTGTGGATTGAGGGTTGAGGATTGAAGATTGAGTATTGAGGATTGAAGATTGAGTACTCAGGATAGAAGATTGAGGATTGAGGATTGAGGATTGAAGATTGAGGATTGAGTATTGAAGATTGAGGATTGAGGATTGAGTATTGAGAATTGAGAATTGAGGATGAGGACTGAGGGTTGAGGATTGAGGTTTGAGGAATGAGGATGGAGGATTGAGGATTGAGGATTGAGGATTGTGGACGAGGACTGACGGTTGAGTATTGAAGATTGAGGATTGTGGATTGAGGATTGAGGATTGAGGATTGAGGATTGAGGATTGAGTGTTAAGGATTGAGGATCGAAGGTTGAGTATTGAGGATTGAAGATTGAGGTTTGAGGATAGAGTATTGAGGATGGAGGATGAGCGCTGTTGGATGAGGACTGAGGTTTGAGTATTGAATACTGAGAGTCCAGGATATTCTATTGAGTACTGGGAATTGAGGATTGATGGTTGACTATTGAGGATTGAGGATTGAGGATTGCGGATTGAGTATTGAAGACTGAGGATTGATGATTCAGGATTGAGGACTGAGGATTGAGGATTGAGTGTTGAAGATTGAGGATTGACGATTGAGGATTGAGGATTGAGGATCGAGGATTGAGGATTGAGGATTGAAGATTGAGGATTGAGGGTTGATGGTTGAGTGTTGAAGACTGAGGATTGATGATTGAGGATTGAGGATTGATGATTGAGGATTGAGGATTGTGGATTGTGGATTGAGGGTTGAGGAATGAAGATTGACTATTGATGATTGAAGATTGAGTACTCAGGATTGAAGATTGAAGATTGAGGATAGAGGCTTGAGGATTGAAGGTTGATGATTGAGGATTGAGGATTGTGGATTGTGGATTGAGGGTTGAGGATTGAAGATTGACTATTGATGATTGAAGATTGAGTACTCAGGATTGAAGATTGAAGATTGAGGATAGAGTCTTGAGGATTGAGGATTGAGGATTGAAGATTGAGGCTTGACGGTTGAGTATTGAGGATTGAGAATTGAGAATTGAGGATTGAGTTTTGAAGATTGAGGATTGATGATTGAGGATTGGGGATTGAGGATTGAGGATTGAGGATTGAGGATTGAAGATTGAGTATTGAGGATTGAAGATTCAGTATTGAGGAATGAAGATTGAGAATTGAGGATTGAGGATTGAACATTGAGGACTGAGTGTTGAGGGTTGAGTGATGAGAATTGATGTTTGTGGATAGAGGTTGGAATATTGCAGATTGAGTATTGAGTATTGAAAACTGTGAATTGATGATATTCTATTGAGGATTGAGATTTGACAACTGATTGTTGAGGACTGAGGATTGAGGGTTGAGGATTGAGGATTGAGGATTGACGCTCGAGGATAGAGGATTCAGGATGGAGGATTGAAGAGAGAGGACCGAGTGTTGAGTTTTGAGTGTTGAGAATTGATGCTTGAGGATCGAGATTTGATTATTGAATATTGTGGATTGAGTATTGAATCATGAGAATTCAGGATATTCTATTGAGTATTAAGAATTGAGGATTGATGATTGAGTATTGAGAATTGATGGTTGATGGTTGTGTGTTGAATATTGAGGATTGAGGATTGAGGATTGAATATTGAGTATTGAGGATTGAGGACTGGGGATTGAGTATCGAAGATTGAGGTTTGAGGATTGAGGATTGAGAATTGATGATGAGGACTGAGGGTTGAGGATTGATGTTTGAGGAACGAGGATTGAGGATTGAGAATTGAGGACTGAGGATTGACGATTGAGTATTGACGATTGAGTATTGAGGATTGAGGATTGATGACCTAGGATTGAGGATTGAGGATTGAGGATTGAGTATTGAGGATTGAAGATTGAGCATTGAGGATTGAGGATCGAGGATTGAGGATTGAGTATTGAAGATTGAGGATTGATGATTGAGGATTGAGGATTGAGGATTGAGGATTGAGGATTGATAGTTGAGGATTGAGGACGAGGACTGACGGTTGAGTATTGAGGTATGAGGATTGAGGATTGAGGATTGAGGACTGAGGATTGAGGATTGAGGATTGAGCATTGAGGATTGAAGATCGAGGACTGCGGATTGAGGATTCAAGATTGATTATTGAGGGTTTTAAGATTGAGAATTGAGGATTGAGGATTGAGAATTGGGAATTGAGGATGAGGTCTGAGGGTTGAGGGTTGAGGTTTGAAGAATGAAGATTGAGGATTGAGGATTGAGGATTGACGATTGAGGATTGTGTATTGAGTATTGAAGATGGAGTATTCATGACTGAGGAATGAGGTTTGGGGATTTAGGACTGAGGATTGAGGATCGAAGGTTGAGTATTGAGGATTGAATATTGAGGATTGAGGATTGATAGTTGAGGATTGAGGACGAGGACTGACGGTTGAGGATTGAGGTATGAGGATTGAGGGTTGAGGATTGAAGCCTGAGGATTGAGGATTGAGGATTGAGCATTGAGGATTGAAGATTGAGGACTGGGGATTGAGGATTGAAGATTGATTATTGAGGATTGAAGATTGAGAATTGAGGATTGGGGATTGAGGATTGGGAATTGAGGATGAGGACTGAGGGTTCAGGATTGAGGTTTGAAGAATGAGGATTGAGCATTGAGGATTGAGGATTGACGATTGAGGATTGTGTATTGAGTATTGAAGATGGAGTATACATGACTGAGGACTGAGGTTTGAGGATTTAGGACTGAGGATTGAGGATCGAAGGTTGAGTATTGAGGATTGAAGATTGAGGATTGATGATTGAGGATTGAGGATGGAGGATGAGGGCTGAGGGTTGAGGATTGAGGTTTGAGGAATGAGGATTGAGGGTTGAGGATTGAGGACGAGGACTGACGGTTGAGGACTGAAGATTGAGGATTGAGGATTGAGGATTGAGAATTGAGGATTGAAGATTGAGTATTAAGGATTGAAGATTGAGGATTGAGGATTGAGGACTGGGGATTGAGGATTGAAGATTGAGGATTGACGATTCAGGATTGAGGATTGAGGATCTAAGGTTGAGTATTGAGGATTGAAGGTTGGTGATTGAGGATTGAGGATTGTGGATTGAGGTTTGAGGGCTGAGGATTGAAGATTGAGGATTGAGCTTTGAAGATTGAGGATTGATGATTGATGATTGAGGATTGGGGATTGAGGATTGAGGATTGAGGATTGAGGATTGAAGATTGAGTAGTGAGGATTGAAGATTCAGTATTGAGGAATGAAGATTGAGAATTGAGGATTGAGGATTGAACATTGAGGACCGAGTGTTGAGGGTTGAGTGATGAGAATTGATGTTTGTGGATAGAGGTTGGAAGATTGCAGATTGAGTATTGAGTATTGAAAACTGTGAATTGATGATATTCTATTGAGGATTGAGGTTTGACAACTGATTGTTGAGGACTGAGGATTGAGGGTTGAGGATTGAGGATTGAGGATTGACGCTTGAGGATAGAGGATTCAGGATGGGGGATTGAAGAGAGAGGACCGAGTGTTGAGGATTGAGTGTTGAGAATTGGTGCTTGAGGATCGAGATTTGATTATTGAATATTGTGGATTGAGTATTGAATCATGAGAATTCAGGATATTCTATTGAGTATTAAGAATTGAGGATTGATGATTGAGTATTGAGAATTGATGGTTGATGGTTGTGTGTTGAATATTGAGGATTGAGGATTGAGGATTGAATATTGAGTATTGAGTGTTGAGGACTGGGGATTGAGTAACGAAGATTGAGGTTTGAGGATTGATGATTGAGAATTGAGGATGAGGACTGAGGGTTGAGGATTGATGCTTGAGGAACGAGGATTGAGGATTGAGAATTGAGGACTGAGGATTGACGATTGAGTATTGACGATTGAGTATTGAGGATTGAGGATTGATGACCTAGGATTGAGGATTGAGGATTGAGGATTGAGGATTGAGGATTGAAGATTGAGTATTAAGGATTGAAGATTGAGGATTGAGGATTGAGGGTTGAGGATTGAGGATTGAAGATTCAGGATTGGGGATTGAGGATTGACGATTGAGGATTGACGATTGAGGATTGACGATTGAGTGTTGAGTATTGAGGATTGATAATTGAGGATTGAGGATTGAAGATTGAGTATTGAGGATTGAGGACTGGGGATTGAGGATTGAAGATTGAGGATTGACGATTCAGGATTGAGGATTGAGGATCTATGGTTGAGTATTGAGGATTGAAGGTTGGTGATTGAGGATTGAGGATTGTGGATTGAGGATTGAGGGCTGAGGATTGAAGATTGAGTATTGAGGATTGAAGATTGAGTATTCAGGATTGAAGATTGAGGATTGAGGATTCAGGCTTGAGGATTGAGGGTTAAGGATTGAAGATTGAGGATTGGGGTTTGAGGAATGAGGATTGAGGATTGAGTATTGAGGATTGAGAATTGAGAATTGAGGATTGAAGGTTGGGGACTGAGTGTTGAGGGTTCAGTGATGAGAATTGATGTTTGTGCATAGAGATTTGAGGATTGCAGATTGAGTATTGAGTATTGAAAACTGTGAATTGATGATATTGTATTGAGGATTGAGATTTGACAACTGATTGTTGAGGACTGAGGTCTGAAGATTGAGGATTCATGATTGAAGATTCAGGATTGAGGTCTGAGGACTGAGGATTGGGGATTGAGGATTGAGGATTGAGGATTGAGGATTGAGGTTTGAGGATTGAAGATTGGGTATTGATGATTGAATATTGAGGATTGAGGATTGATAGTTGAGGATTGAGGACGAGGACTGACGGTTGAGGATTGAGGTACGAGGATTGAGGATTGAGGATTGAGGACTGAGGATTGAGGATTGAGGATTGAGCATTGAGGATTGAAGATCGAGGACTGTGGAATGAGGATTGAAGATTGAGGATTAAGGATTAAGGATTGAGGACTTGGACTGATGGTTGAGGATTGAGGTTTGAGGATTGATGATTGAGGACTGATGACTGAGGATTGAGGATTGAGGATTGAGCATTGAGGATTGAAGATCGAGGACTGTGGAATGAGGATTGAAGATTGAGGATTAAGGATTGAGGATTGGGGATTGAGGATCTAGGATTGGAGGTTGATTATTGAGGATTGAAGATTGAGGATTGAGGATTGAGGATTGAGGACGGAGGATGAGGGCTGAGGGCTGAGGATTGAGGTATGCGTATTGAATCCTGAGAGTTCAGTATATTCTATTGAGTATTGAGAATTTAGTATTGATGGTTGAGTATTGAGGATTGAGGATTGAGGATCGAGGATTGAGTATTGACGATTGTGCATTGATGATTGAGGATTGAGGATTGAGGATTGAGGATTCAGTATTGGAGATTGTGGATTGATGATTGACGATTAAGGACTGAGCATTGAGGATTGATTATTGAGCTTTGGGGATTGAAGATTGTGGACTGGGGATAGAGTATTGAATATTGAGGATTAAGGATATAGTATTGGGGATTGAGGATCTAGGATAGGAAATTGATTATTGAGGATTGAAGATTGAGGACTGAGGATTAAGGATTGAGGATTGGGGATTGAGGATTGAGGATTGAGGATTGAAGATTGAGTATTGATGATTGAATATTGAGGATTGAGGATTGATAGTTGAGGATTGAGGACGAGGATTGAGGATTGAGGAACGAGGATTGAGGATTGAGGATGATGGCTGAGGGTTGAGGATTGAGGTTTGACGACTGAGGACTGTGGATTGAGGATTGAGGATTGAGAATTGAGGTTAGAGGATAGAGGGTTGAAGATTGAGGATTGGGGATTGAGGATCTAGGATTGGATATTGACTATTGAGGATTGAGGATTGAGGATTGAGGATTGAGGAACGAGGATTGAGGATTGAGGATGGTGGCTGAGGGTTGAGGATTGAGGTTTGATGACTGAGGACTGAGGACTGAGGATTGAGGATTGAGAATTGAGAATTGAGGATTGACGGTTGAAGATTGAGGACTGGGTATTGAGGGTTGAAGAATGAGGATTGAGGGTTGAGGGTTGAGGTCTGAGGATTGCAGATTGAGTATTGAGGATTGAAGACTGACGATTGAGGATTGAGGATTGAGGATTGGGGCTTGAAGATTGAGGATTGAAGATTGTGTATTGAAGGTTGAAGATTGAGGATTGAGGATTGAGGATTGAGGATTGAGGATTGAAGATTGAGGATTGGGGACTGAGTGTTGAGGGTCCAATGATGAGAATTGATGATTGTGCATAGAGATTTGAAGATTGCAGACTGAGTATTGCGTATTGAAAACTGTGAATTGATGATATTGTGTTGAGGATTGAGAATTGACAACTGACTGTTGAGGACTGAGGTCTGAAGATTGAGGATTCATGATTGAAGATTCAGGATTGAGGTCTGAGGACTGAGGATTGGGGATTGAGGATTGAGGATTGAGGATTGAGGATTGAGGTTTGAGGATTGAAGATTGAGTATTGATGATTGAATATTGAGGATTGAGGATTGATAGTTGAGGATTGAGGACGAGGACTGACGGTTGAGGATTGAGGTACGAGGATTGAGGATTGAGGATTGAGGACTGAGGATTGAGGATTGAGGATTGAGCATTGAGGATTGAAGATCGAGGACTGTGGAATGAGGATTGAAGATTGAGCATTAAGGATTAAGGATTGAGGACTTGGACTGATGGTTGAGGATTGAGGTTTGAGGATTGATGATTGAGGACTGATGACTGAGGATTGAGGATTGAGGATTGAGCATTGAGGATTGAAGATCGAGGACTGTGGAATGAGGATTGAAGATTGAGGATTAAGGATTGAGGATTGGGGATTGAGGATCTAGGATTGGAGGTTGATTATTGAGGATTGAAGATTGAGGATTGAGGATTGAGGATTGAGGACGGAGGATGAGGGCTGAGGGCTGAGGATTGAGGTATGCGTATTGAATCCTGAGAGTTCAGTATATTCTATTGAGTATTGAGAATTTAGTATTGATGGTTGAGTATTGAGGATTGAGGATTGAGGATCGAGGATTGAGTATTGACGATTGTGCATTGATGATTGAGGATTGAGGATTGAGGATTGAGGATTCAGTATTGGAGATTGTGGATTGATGATTGACGATTAAGGACTGAGCATTGAGGATTGATTATTGAGCTTTGGGGATTGAAGATTGTGGACTGGGGATAGAGTATTGAATATTGAGGATTAAGGATAGAGTATTGGGGATTGAGGATCTAGGATAGGAAATTGATTATTGAGGATTGAAGATTGAGGACTGAGGATTAAGGATTGAGGATTGGGGATTGAGGATTGAGGATTGATGATTGAAGATTGAGTATTGATGATTGAATATTGAGGATTGAGGATTGATAGTTGAGGATTGAGGACGAGGATTGAGGATTGAGGAACGAGGATTGAGGGTTGAGGATGATGGCTGAGGGTTGAGGATTGAGGTTTGACGACTGAGGACTGTGGATTGAGGATTGAGGATTGAGAATTGAGGTTTGAGGATAGAGGGTTGAAGATTGAGGATTGGGGATTGAGGATCTAGGATTGGATATTGACTATTGAGGATTGAGGATTGAGGATTGAGGATTGAGGAACGAGGATTGAGGATTGAGGATGGTGGCTGAGGGTTGAGGATTGAGGTTTGATGACTGAGGACTGAGGACTGAGGATTGAGGATTGAGAATTGAGAATTGAGGATTGACGGTTGAAGATTGAGGACTGGGTATTGAGGGTTGAAGAATGAGGATTGAGGGTTGAGGGTTGAGGTCTGAGGATTGCAGATTGAGTATTGAGGATTGAAGACTGACGATTGAGGATTGAGGATTGAGGATTGGGGATTGAAGATTGAGGATTGAAGATTGTGTATTGAAGGTTGAAGATTGAGGATTGAGGATTGAGGATTGAGGATTGAGGATTGCAGATTGAGGATTGGGGACTGAGTGTTGAGGGTCCAATGATGAGAATTGATGATTGTGCATAGAGATTTGAAGATTGCAGACTGAGTATTGCGTATTGAAAACTGTGAATTGATGATATTGTGTTGAGGATTGAGAATTGACAACTGACTGTTGAGGACTGAGGTCTGAAGATTGAGGATTCAGGATTGAAGATTCAGGATTGAGGTTTGAGGACTGAGGATTGAGGATTGAGGATTGAGGATTGAGGATTGCTGATTGAGGATTGAGGATTGAAGATTGAGTATTGATGATTGAATATTGAGGATTGAGGATTGAGGATTGATAGTTGAAGATTGAGGATTCATGATTGAGGATTGAGGATTGAGGATCGAGGATTGAGGATTGAGGATTGAAGATTGAGGATTGAGGGTTGATGACTGAGGACTGAGGATTGAGGTTTGAGTATTGAGGACTGAGGATTGAGGATTGAAGATTGAAGATTGAGTATTGAGGATTGAAGATTGAGGATTGAGGATTGAGGATTGAGGATGGAGGAAGAGGGCTGAGGGTTGAGGATTGAGGTTTGAGTATTGAATACTGAGAATTCAGGATATACTATTGAGTATTGAGAATTGAGGATTGATGGTTGAGTATTGAGGATTGAGGATTGAGGATTGAGTATTGAGGATTGAAGATTGAGGTTTGGGTGTTGAGGATTGAAGATTGAGGATTGAGGATTGAGGATTGAGGATTGAGGATGAGGGCTCAGGGTTGAGGATTGAGGTTTGAGTATTGAATACTGAGAATTCAGGATATTCTATTGTGTATTGGGAATTGAGGATTGATGGTTGAGTATTGAGGATTGAGGATTGAGTATTGAGGATTGAAGATTGAGGTTTTAGGATTGAGAATTGAGAATTGAGTATGAGGACTGAGAGTTGAGGATTGAGGATTGAGTATTGACGATTGAGGATTGATGATTGAGGATTGAGGACTGAGGATTGAGGATTGAGGATTGAGGATTGAAGAATGAGTATTGAGGATTGAAGATTGATGATTGAGGACTTAGGATTGAGGATTGAGGATGAGGGCTGAGGGTTGAGGATTGAGGTTTGAGGAAAGAGGACCGAAGATTGAGGATTGAAAATTGAGGACTGAGGGTTCAGGATTGAAGAATGAGGATTGAGGATTGAGGAATGAGGGTTGAGGATTGAGGATTGAGGATTGAGGATTGAGGATTGAGTGTTAAGGATTGAGGATCGAAGGTTGAGTATTGAGGATTGAAGATTGAGGTTTGAGGATAGAGTATTGAGGATGGAGGATGAGCGCTGTTGGATGAGGACTGAGGTTTGAGTATTGAATACTGAGAGTCCAGGATATTCTATTGAGTACTGGGAATTGAGGATTGATGGTTGAGTATTGAGGATTGAGGATTGAGGATTGCGGATTGAGTATTGAAGATTGAGGATTGATGATTCAGGATTGAGGATTGAGGATTGAGGATTGAGTGTTGAAGATTGAGGATTGACGATTGAGGATTGAGGATTGAGGATCGAGGATTGAGGATTGAGGATTGAAGATTGAGGATTGAGGGTTGATGGTTGAGTGTTGAAGACTGAGGATTGATGATTGAGGATTGAGGATTGATGATTGAGGATTGAGGATTGTGGATTGTGGATTGAGGGTTGAGGAATGAAGATTGACTATTGATGATTGAAGATTTAGTACTCAGGATTGAAGATTGAAGATTGAAGATTGAGGATAGAGGCTTGAGGATTGAAGGTTGATGATTGAGGATTGAGGATTGTGGATTGTGGATTGAGGGTTGAGGATTGAAGATTGACTATTGATGATTGAAGATTGAGTACTCAGGATTGAAGATTGAAGATTGAGGATAGAGGCTTGAGGATTGAGGATTGAGGATTGAAGATTGAGGCTTGACGGTTGAGTATTGAGGATTGGGAATTGAGGATTGAGGATTGAGTTTTGAAGATTGAGGATTGATGATTGAGGATTGGGGATTGAGGATTGAGGATTGAGGATTGAGGATTGAAGATTGAGTATTGAGGATTGAAGATTCAGTATTGAGGAATGAAGATTGAGAATTGAGGATTGAGGATTGAACATTGAGGACTGAGTGTTGAGGGTTGAGTGATGAGAATTGATGTTTGTGGATAGAGGTTGGAAGATTGCAGATTGAGTATTGACTATTGAAAACTGTGAATTGATGATATTCTATTGAGGATTGAGATTTGACAACTGATTGTTGAGGACTGAGGATTGAGGGTTGAGGATTGAGGATTGAGGATTGACGCTCGAGGATAGAGGATTCAGGATGGAGGATTGAAGAGAGAGGACCGAGTGTTGAGTTTTGAGTGTTGAGAATTGATGCTTGAGGATCGAGATTTGATTATTGAATATTGTGGATTGAGTATTGAATACTGAGAATTCAGGATATTCTATTGTGTATTGGGAATTGAGGATTGATGGTTGAGTATTGAGGATTGAGGATTGAGTATTGAGGATTGAAGATTGAGGTTTTAGGATTGAGAATTGAGAATTGAGTATGAGGACTGAGAGTTGAGGATTGAGGATTGAGTATTGACGATTGAGGATTGATGATTGAGGATTGAGGACTGAGGATTGAGGATTGAGGATTGAGGATTGAAGAATGAGTATTGAGGATTGAAGATTGATGATTGAGGACTTAGGATTGAGGATTGAGGATGAGGGCTGAGGGTTGAGGATTGAGGTTTGAGGAAAGAGGACCGAAGATTGAGGATTGAAAATTGAGGACTGAGGGTTCAGGATTGAAGAATGAGGATTGAGGATTGAGGAATGAGGGTTGAGGATTGAAGATTGAGTATTGAGGATTGAAGACAGACGATTGAGGATTGAGGATTGAGGATTGAGGATTGAGGATTGAGGTTTGAAGATTGAGTATTCAGGATTGAAGATTGAGGATTGGGGACTGAGTGTTGAGGGTCCAATGATGAGAATTGATGATTGTGCATAGAGGTTTGAAGATTGCAGACTGAGTATTGAGTATTGAAAACTGTGAATTGATGATATTGTATTGAGGATTGAGAATTGACAACTGATTGTTGAGGACTGAGGTCTGAAGATTGAGGATTCAGGATTGAAGATTCAGGATTGAGGTTTGAGGACTGAGGATTGAGGATTGAGGATTGAGGATTGATGATTGAGGATTGAGGATTGAAGATTGAGTATTGATGATTGAATATTGAGGATTGAGGATTGAGGATTGAGTGTTGAAGATTGAGGATTGATGATTGAGGATTGAGGATTGAGGATCGAGGATTGAGGATTGAGGATTGAAGATTGAGGATTGAGGGTTGATGATTGAGGACTGAGGATTGAGGTTTGAGTATTGAGGACTGAGGATTGAGGATTGAAGATTGATGATTGAGTATTGAGGATTGAAGATTGAGGATTGAGGATTGAGGATTGAGGATGGAGGATGAGGGCTGAGGGTTGAGGTTTGAGGTTTGAGTATTGAATACTGAGAATTCAGGATATACTATTGAGTATTGAGAATTGAGGATTGATGGTTGAGTATTGAGGATCGAGGATTGAGTATTGAGGATTGAAGATTGAGGTTTGAGTGTTGAGGATTGAAGATTGAGGATTGAGGATTGAGGATTGAGGATTGAGGATGAGGGCTCAGGTTTGAGGATTGAGGTTTGAGTATTGAATACTGAGAATTCAGGATATTCAATTGTCTATTGAGAATTGAGGATTGATGGTTGAGTATTGAGGATTGAGGATTGAGTATTGAGGATTGAAGATTGAGGTTTTAGGATTGAGGATTGAGAATTGAGTATGAGGACTGGGGATTGAGGATTGAGGTTTGAGGAACGGGGATTGAGGATTGAGAATTGAGGGCTGAGGATTGACGATTGAGTATTGACGATTGAGTATTGAGGATTGAGGATTGATGACTGAGGATTGAGGACTGAGTATTGAGGATTGAGGATTGAGGGTTGAAGATTGAGTATTGAGGATTGAGGATTGATGATTGAGGACTTAGGATTGAGGATTGAGGATGAGGGCTGAGGGTTGAGGATTGAGGTTTGAGGACAGAGGACCGAAGATTGAGGATTGAGAATTGAGGACTGAGGGTTCAGGATTGAAGAATGAGGATTGAGGATTGAGGAATGAGGGTTGAGGATTGAAGATTGAGTATTGAGGATTGAAGACTGACGATTGAGGATTGAGGATTGAGGATTGAGGATTGAGGATTGGGGATTGAGGATCAAGGATTGGAGATTGACTATTGAGGATTGAGGATTGAGGATTGAGGGTTGAGGAACGAGGATTGAGGATTGAGGACGATGGCTCAGGGTTGAGGATTGAGGTTTGAGGACTGAGCACTGAGGATTGAGGATTGAGAATTGAGGATTGAGGATTGAGGGTTGAAGATTGAGGATTGTGTAATGAGGATTGAAGTATGAGGATTCAGCGTTGAGGGCTGAGGACTGAGGATTGCAGATTGGGTATTGAGGATTGAAGACTGACGATTGAGGATTGAGGATTGAGGATTGGGGATTGAGGATTGAGAATTGAGAATTGAGGATTGAGGATTGAGGGTTGAAGATTGAGGATTGGGTATTGAGCATTGAAGAATGAGGATTGAGGGTTGAGGGCTGAGGACTGAGGATTGCAGATTGGGTATTGAGGATTGAAGACTGACGATTGAGGATTGAGGAACGAGGATTGAGGATTGAGGATGATGGCTCAGGGTTGAGGATTGAGGTTTGAGCACTGAGGACTGAGGATTGAGGATTGAGCATTGACGATTGAGTATTGAGGTTTGAAGATTGAGTATTCAGGATTGAAGATTGAGGATTGAGGATTGAGGCTTGAAGATTGAGGATTGAGGATTGAATATTGAGGATTGGGGATTGAGGATTGAGGATTGAGGATTGAGTATTGAGGATTGAGAATTGAGGATTGAGGATTGAAGATTGGGGACTGAGTGTTGAGTGTTCAGTGATGAGAATTTATGTTTGTGCATAGAGATTTGAGGATTGCAGATTGAGTATTGAGTATTGAAAACTGTGAATTGATGATATTGTATTGAGGATTGAGAATTGACAACTGATTGTTGAGGACTGAGGTCTGAAGAATGAGGATTCAGGATTGAAGATTCAGGATTGAGGTGTCAGGACTGAGGTTTGAGGATTGAGGATTGAGGATTGAGGATTGAGGATTGAGGTTTGAGGATTGAAGATTGAGGACTGGGGATTGAGGATTGAAGATTGATTATAGAGGATTGAAGATTGAGAATTGAGGATTGAGGATTGAGAATTGGGAATTGAGGATGAGGACTGAGGGTTGAGGATTGAGGTTTGAGGAATAAGGATTGACGATTGAGGATTGAGGATTGAGGATTGTGTATGGAATATTGAAGATGGAGTATTCATGACTCAGGATTGAGGTTTGTGGTTTGAGGACTGAGGATTGAGGATCGAAGGTTGAGTATTGAGGATTGAAGATTGAGGATTGAGGATTGAGGGTTGATGACTGAGGATGAGGACTGAGGGTTGAGGATTGGGGTTTGAGGAATGAGGATTGAGGATTGAGGATTGAGGATTGAGGATTGAGGATTGGGTATTGAAGATTGAGGATTGATGACTGAGGACTGAGGATTGAGTATTGAGGATTGAGGATTGAGGATTGAAGATTGAGTAAAGAGGATTGAAGATTGAGGATTGAGGATTGAGGATTAAAGATTGAGGACTTAGTGTTGAGGGTTGAGTGATGAGAATAGATGTTTGTGGATGGAGACTTGAAGATTGTAGATTGAGGATTGAGTATTGAAAACTGAGAATTCCGGATATTCTATTGACTACTGAGAATTGAGAATTGATGGTTGAGTATTGCGGACTGATGGCTGTGGGTTGTGTGTTGAATATTGAGGATTGAGGATTTTAGGATTAAGGATTGAGTATTGAAGATTGAGGACTGAGGACTGAGGACTGAGGATTGAGTATGGAGGATTGAGGATTGAAGATTGAGGACTGAGTGTTGTGGGCTGAGTGATGAGAATTGATGTTTGTGGATGGAGACATGAAGTTTGAAGATTGAGGATTGAGTATTGAAAACTGAGAATTCAGGATATTCTATTGAGTATTGAAAATTGAGTATTGATGGTTGAGTATTGAGGATTGATGGTTGAGGGTTGTGTGTTCAATATTGAGGATTGAGGATTTTAGGATTGAGGATTGAGGATTGAGGATTGAAGATTGAGTATTGATGATTGAAGATTGAGGATTGAGGATTGATGACTGAGGGTTGAGGGTTGATGACTGAGGATTTCGGATTGGGTATTGAGGATTGAGGATCGAAGATTGAGGATTAAGGATTGAGGATTGGGGATTGAGGATTGAGGATTGAAGACTGAGTATTGAGGATTGAAGATTGACGTCTGAGGATTGGGGATTGAGAAATAAGAATTGAGGATTGAGGGTTGAGGATTGAGGACGAGGACTGACGGTTGAGGATTGAGGTTTGAAGTTTGATGATTGAGGATTGAGGACTGAGGATTGAGGATTGAGGATTGAGGATTGAGCATTGAGAATTGAAGATTGAGGACTGGCGATTGAGGATTGAAGATTGAGGATTAAGGATTGAGGATTGGGGATTGAGTATCTAGGATTGGAGATTGATTATTCAGGATTGAACATTGAGGATTGAGGATTGAGGATTGAGAATTGAGAATTGAGGATGAGGACTGAGGGTTGAGGATTGAGGTTTGAAGAATGAGGATTGAGGATTGAGGGTTGAGGGCTGAGGACTGAGGATTGCAGATTGGGTATTGAGGATTGAAGACTGACGATTGAGGATTGAGGAACGAGGATTGAGGACTGAGGATGATGGCTCAGGGTTGAGGATTGAGGTTTGAGGATTGAGGATTGAGGATTGAAGAATGAGCATTGAGGATTGAAGACTTATGATTGAGGATTTAGGATTGAGGATTGAGGATGAGGGCTGAGGGTTTAGGATTGAGGTTTGAGGACAGAGGACCGAGGATTGAGGATTGAGAATTGAGGATTGAGGATTCAGGATTGAAGATTGAGGATTGGGTATTGAGGATTGAAGAATGAGGATTGAGGATTGAGGATTGAGGGTCGAGGATTGAAGATTGAGTATTGAGGATTGAAGACTGACGAATGAGGATTGAGGATTGAGGATTGAGGATTGTGGATTGAGGTTTGAAGATTGAGTATTGATGATTGAAGATTGAGGATTGAGGATTGATGACTGAGGGTTGAGGGTTGAGGACTGAGGATTGCAGATTGGGTATTGAGGATTGAGGATTGAAGATTGAGGATTAAGGATTGAGGATTGGGGATTGAGGATTGAGGATTGAAGACTGAGTATTGAGGATTGAAGATTGACGTCTGAGGATTGAGGATTGAGAATTAAGAATTGAGGATTGAGGGTTGAGGATTGAGGACGAGGACTGACGGTTGAGGATTGAGGTTTGAAGTTTGAGGACTGAGGATAGAGGATTGAGGATTGAGGATTGAGGATTGAGGATTCAGGATTGAGGATTGAAGATTGAGGATTGAGGATTGAGGATTGAGGATGACGGATGAGGGCTGAGGGCTGAGGGTTGAGGATTGAGGTTTGAGGAATGAGGGTTGAGGATTGACGCTTGAGGATAGAGGATTGAGGATGGAGGATTGAAGAGAGAGGACCGAGTGTTGAGGATTGAGTGTTGAGAATTGATGTTTGAGGATCGAGATCTGATTATTGCATATTGTGGATTGAGTATTGAATCACGAGAATTCAGGATATTCCATTGAGTATTAAGAATTGAGGATTGATGGTTGAGTATTGAGAACTGATGGTTGATGGTTGTGTGTTGAATATTGAGTTTTGAGAATTGAGGATTGAGGATTGAGAATTGAGGATTGAAGATTGAGTATTAATGATTGAAGTTTGAGGATTGAGGATTGAGGGTTGAGGATTGAGGACGAGGACTGACAGTTGAGGATTGAAGATTGAGGATTGAGGATTGAGGATTGAGAATTGAGGATTGAAGATTGAGTATTAAGGATTGAAGATTGAGGATTGAGGATTGAGGGTTGAGGATTGAGGATTAAAGATTCAGGATTGGGGATTGAGGATTGACGATTGAGGATTGACGATTGAGGATTGAGTATTGAGGATTGATAATTGAGGATTGAGGATTGAAGATTGAGTATTGAGGATTGAGGACTGGGGATTGAGGATTGAAGATTGAGGATTAACGATTGAGGATTGGGGATTGAGGATCTAGGATTGGAGATTGATTATTGAGTATTGAAGGTTGAGGATTGAGGATTGAGGGTAGAGAATTGAGAATTGAGGATAAGGAGTGAGGGTTGAGGATTGAGGTTTGAGGAATGAGGATTGAGGATTGAAGATTGAGGATTGAAGATTGAGGATTGAGGATTGAGTATTGAAGATTGAGTATTCATGACTGAGGATTGAGGATTGAGGACTGAGTGTTGAGGATTGAGGATCGAAGATTGAGTATTGAGGATTGAAGATTGAGGTTTGAGGATTGAGGATTGAGGATTGAGTATTCAAGGTTGTGGATTGATGATTGACGATTGAGGACTGAGGATTGAGGATTGATTATTGAGCTTTGGGGATCGAAGATTGTGGACTGGGGATAGAGGATTGAATATTGAGGATTAAGGATAGAGTATTGGGGATTGAGGATCTAGGATAGGAGATTGATTATTGAGGATTGTAGATTGAGGATTGAGGATTGAGGATTGAGGATTGAGAATTGAGAATTGAGGAAGAGGACTGAGGGTTGGGGATTGAGGATTGAGGGTTGAAGATTGAGTATTGAGGATCGAAGATTGAGGATTGAGGATCGAGGATTGAAGATTGAGGATTGGGGACTGAGTGTTGAGGGTTCAGTGATGAGAATTGATGTTTGTGGTTAGAGATTTGAAGATTGCAGATTGAGTATTGAGTATTGAAAGCTGTAAATTGATGATATTGTATTGAGGATTGAGAGTTGACAACTGATTGTTGAGGACTGAGGTCTGAAGGTTGAGGTTTCAGGATTGCTGAATCAGGATTGAAGTTTGAGGGCTGAGGATTGAGGATTGAGGATTGAGGATTGAGGATTGAGGATTCAGGATTGAGGATTGAAGATTGAGTATTGATGATTGAATATTGAGGATTGAGGATTGATAGTTGAGGATTGAGTACGAGGACTGACGGTTGAAGATTGAGCTACGAGGATTGAGGATTGAGGATTGAGGACTTAGGATTGAGTGTTGAGAATTGATGTTTGAGGATCGAAATCTGATTATTGAATATTGTGGATTGAGTATTGAATCACGAGAATTCAGGATATTCCATTGAGTATTAAGAATTGAGGATTGATGGTTGAGTATTGAGAATTGATGGTTGATGGTTGTGCGTTGAATATTGAGGATTGAGGATTGAGGATTGAGGATTGAAGATTGAGGTTTGAGGATTGAGGATTGAGGATGGAGGATGAGGACTGATGTTTGAGGATTGAGTTTTGAGTATTGAATACTGAGAATTCAGGATATTCTATTGAGTACTGGGAATTGAGGATTGATGGTTGAGTATTGAGGATTGAGGATTGAGGATTGAGTATTGAGGACTGAAGATAGAGGATTGAGGATTGAGGATTGAGGATTGAGGATTGAAGTTTGAAGATTGAGTATTGAGGATTGAAGACTGAGGATTGAGGATTGAGGATTGAGAATGGAGGATGAGGGCTAAGGGTTGAGGATTGAGGTTTGAGTATTGAATCCTGAGAATTCAGGATATTGTATTGAGTATTGAGAATTGAGGCTTGATGGTTGAGTATTGAGGATTGAGAATTGAGGATTGAGGATTGAGTTTTGAAGATTGAGGATTGATAATTGAGGATTGGGGATTGAGGTTTGAGGAATGAGAATTGAGGATTGAGGATTGAGGATTGAGGATTGAGGATTGAGGATTGAGTATTGAAGATTGAGTATTCATGACTGAGGATTGAGGATTGAGGATTGAGTGTTGAGGATTGAGGATCGAAGATATAGTATTGAGGATTGAAGATTGAGGTTTGAGGATTGAGGACTGAGGATGGAGGATGAGGACTGATGGTTGAGGATTGAGTTTTGAGTACTGAATACTGATAATTCAGGATATTCTATTGAGTATTGGGAATTGAGGATTGATGGTTGAGTATTGAGGATTGAGAATTGAGGATTGAGTATTGAGGATTGAAGATTGAGGATTGAGGATTGAGGATTGAGGATTGAGGATTGAGGATTGAAGTTTGAAGATTGAGTATTGCGGATTGAAGATTGAGGATTGGGGATTGAGGATTGAGGATGGACGATGAGGGCTGAGGGTTGAGGATTGAGGTTTGAGTATTGAATCCTGAGAATTCAGGATATTGTATTGTGTATTGGGAATTGAGGCTTGACGGTTGAGTATTGAGGATTGAGAATTGAGGATTGAGGATTGAGCTTTGAAGATTGAGGATTGATGATTGAGGATTGGGGATTGAGGATTGAGGATTGAGGATTGAGGATTGAAGATTGAGTATTGAGGATTGAAGATTCAGTATTGAGGAATGAAGATTGAGAATTGAGGATTGAGGATTGAACATTCAGGACTGAGTGTTGAGGGTTGAGTGATGAGAATTGATGTTTGTGGATAGAGGTTGGAAGATTGCAGATTGAGTATTGAGTATTGAAAACTGTGAATTGATGATATTCTAATGAGGATTGAGGTTTGACAACTGATTGTTGAGGACTGAGGATTGAGGGTTTAGGATTGAGGATTGAGGATTGACGCTTGAGGATAGAGGATTCAGGATGGAGGATTGAAGAGAGAGGACCGAGTGTTGAGGATTGAGTGTTGAGAATTGATGCTTGAGGATCGAGACTTGATTATTGAATATTGTGGATTGAGTATTGAATCATGAGAATTCAGGATATTCTATTGAGTATTAAGAATTGAGGATTGATGATTGAGTATTGAGAATTGATGGTTGATGGTTGTGTGTTGAATATTGAGGATTGAGGATTGAGGATTGAATATTGAGTATTGAGGATTGAGGACTGGGGATTGAGTATCGAAGATTGAGGTTTGAGGATTGAGGATTGAGAATTGAGGATGAGGACTGAGGGTTGAGGATTGATGTTTGAGGAACTAGGATTGAGGATTGAGAATTGAGGACTGAGGATTGACGATTGAGTATTGACGATTGAGTATTGAGGATTGAGGATTGATGACCTAGGATTGAGGATTGAGGATTGAGGATTGAGGATTGAGGATTGAAGATTGAGTATTGAGGATTGAGGATCGAGGATTGAGGATTGAGTATTGAAGATTGAGGATTGATGATTGAGGATTGAGGATTGAGGATTGAGGATTGAGGATTGATAGTTGAGGATTGAGAACGAGGACTGACGGTTGAGTATTGAGGTATGAGGATTGAGGATTGAGGATTGAGGACTGAGGATTGAGGATTGAGGATTGAGCATTGAGGATTGAAGATCGAGGACTGCGGATTGAGGATTGAAGATTGATTATTGAGGATCTTAAGATTGAGAATTGAGGATTGAGGATTGAGAATTGGGAATTGAGGATGAGGTCTGAGGGTTGAGGATTGATGTTTGAAGAATGAGGATTGAGGATTGAGGATTGAGGATTGACGATTGAGGATTGTGTATTGAGTATTGAAGATGGAGTATTCATGACTGAGGACTGATGTTTGAGGATTTAGGACTGAGGATTGAGGATCGAAGGTTGAGTATTGAGGATTGAATATTGAGGATTGAGGATTGATAGTTGAGGATTGAGGACGAGGACTGACGGTTGAGGACTGAGGTATGAGGATTGAGGTTTGAGGAATGAGGATTGGGGATTGAGGATTGAGGATTGAGGATTGAGGACGAGGACTGACGGTAGAGGATTGATGATTGAGGATTGAGGATTGAAGATTGAGGATTGAGGATTGACAATTGAGGATTGAAGATTGTGTATTAAGGATTGAAGATTGAGGATTGAGGATTGAGGGTTGAGGAGCGAGGATTGAAGATTCAGGATTGGGGATTGAGTGTTGACGATTGAGGATTGACTATTGAGGATTGAGTATTGAAGATTGAGAATTGAGGAATGAGGATTGAAGATTGAGTATTGAGGATTGAGGGCTGTGGATTGAGGATTGAAGATTGAGGATTAACGATTGAGGATTGGCGATTGAGGATCTAGGATTGGAGATTGATTATTGAGGATTGAAGATTGAGAATTGAGGATTGAGGATTGAGAATTGAGAATTGAGGATAAGGAGTGAGGGATGAGGATTGAGGTTTGAGGAATGAGGATTGAGGATTGACAATTGAGGATTGAGGATTGAGGATTGAGGATTGAGTATTGAAGACTGAGTATTCGTGACTGAGGATTGAGGATTGAGGATTGAGGGTTGAGGATTGAGGATCGAAGATTGAGTATTGAGGATTGAAGATTGAGGTTCGAGGATTGAGGATTGAGGATGGAGGATGAGGGCTGGTGGTTGAGGATTGAGGTTTGAGTATTGAATACTGAGAATTCAGGATATTCTATTGAGTATTTTGAATTGAGGATTGATGGTTGAGTATTGAGGATTGAGGGTTGAGGATTGAGGATTGAGTATCGAAGATTGAGGATTGATGATTGAGGATTGAGGATTGAGGATTGAGGATTGAGTGTTGAAGATTGACGATTGAGTATTGAGGATCGAAGATTGAGGATTGAGGATTGAGGAATGAGGATTGAGGATTGAGGATTGTGGGTTTATGATTGAGGATTGGGTATTCAGGATTGAAGAATGAGGATTGAGGATTGAGGATTAAGGACTGAGGATTGCAGATTGATGATTGAGGATTGAAGACTGACGATTGAGGATTGAGGATTGAGGATTGAGGATTGAGGATTCAGGATTGAAGATTGAGTATTGAGGATTGAAGATTGAGGATTGAGGATTAAGGATTGAGGATTGGGGACTGAGTGTTGAGGGTTCAGTGATGAGAATTGATGTTTGTGGATAGAGATTTGAAGATTGCAGATTGAGTATTGAGTATTGAAAGCTGTAAATTGATGATATTGTATTGGGGATTGAGAGTTGACAACTGATTGTTGAGGACTGAGGTCTGAAGGTTGAGGTTTCAGGATTGCTGAATCAGGATTGAAGTTTGAGGGCTGAGGATTGAGGATTGAGGATTGAGGATTGAGGATTGAGGATTCAGGATTGAGGATTGAAGATTGAGTATTGATGATTGAATATTGAGGATTGAGGATTGATAGTTGAGGATTGAGTACGAGGACTGACGGTTGAAGATTGAGCTACGAGGATTGAGGATTGAGGATTGAGGACTTAGGATTGAGTGTTGAGAATTGATGTTTGAGGATCGAAATCTGATTATTGAATATTGTGGATTGAGTATTGAATCACGAGAATTCAGGATATTCCATTGAGTATTAAGAATTGAGGATTGATGGTTGAGTATTGAGAATTGATGGTTGATGGTTGTGCGTTGAATATTGAGGATTGAGGATTGAGGATTGAGGATTGAGAATTGAGGATTGAAGATTGAGTATTAATGGTTGAAGTTTGAGGATTGAGGATTGAGTGTTGAGGATTGAGGACGAGGACTGACGGTTGAGGGTTGAAGATTGAGGATTGAGGATTGAGGATTGAGAATTGAGGATTGAAGATTGAGTATTAAGGATTGAAGATTGAGGATTGAGGATTGAGTGTTGAGGATTGAGGATTGAAGATTCAGGATTGGGGATTGAGGATTGACGATTGAGAATTGACGATTGAGGATTGAGTATTGAGGATTAACGATTGAGGATTGGGGATTGAGGATCTAGGATTGGCGATTGATTATTGAGTATTGAAGGTTGAGAATTGAGGATTGAGGATTGAGAATTGAGAATTGAGGATAAGGAGTGAGGGTTGAGGATTGAGGTTTGAGGAATGAGGATTGAGGATTGAGGATTGAGGATTGAGGATTGAGGATTGAGGATTGAATATTGAAGATTGAGTATTCATGACTGAGGATTGAGGATTGAGGATTGAGTGTTGAGGATTGAGGATCGAAGATTGAGTATTGAGGATTGAAGATTGAGGTTTGAGGATTGAGGATTGAGGATGGAGGATGAGGACTGATGGTTGAGGATTGAGCTTTGAGTATTGAATACTGAGAATTCAGGATATTCTATTGAGTATTGGGAATTGAGGATTGATGGTTGAGTATTGAGGATTGAGGATTGAGGATTGAGTATTGAGGATTGAAGATTGAGGGTTGAGGATTGAGGATTGAGGATTGAGGATTGAAGTTTGAAGACTGAGTATTGAGGATTGAAGATTGAGGATTGAGGATTGAGGATTGAGGATGGAGGATAAGGGCTGAGGCTTGAGGATTGAGGTTTGAGTATTGAATCCTGAGTATTCAGGATATTGTATTGAGTATTGAGAATTGAGGCTTGATGGTTGAGTATTGAGGATTGAGAATTGAGGATTGAGGATTGAGTTTTGAAGATTGAGGATTGATGATTGAGGATTGGGGATTGAGGATTGAGGAATGAGGATTGAGGATTGAGGATTGAGGATTGAGGATTGAGGATTGAAGATTCAGGATTGAGGATTGAGGATTGAGGATTGAGGATGGAGGATGAGGACTGATGGTTGAGGATTGAGTTTTGAGTATTGAATACTGAGAATTCAGGATATTCTATTGAGTATTGGGAATTGAGGATTCATGGTTGAGTATTGAGGATTGAGGATTGAGGATTGAGTATTGAGGATTGAAGATTGAGGATTGAGGATTGAGGATTGAGGATTGAGGATTGAGGACTGAAGTTTGAAGATTGAGTATTGAGGATTGAAGATTGAGGATTGAGGATTGAGGATTGAGAATTGAGGATTGAAGATTGAGTATTAAGGACTGAAGATTGAGGATTGAGGATTGAGGGTTGAGGATTGGGGACTGAGTGTTGAGGGTTCAGTGATTAGAATTGATGTTTGTGGATAGAGATTTGAAGATTGCAGATTGAGTATTGAGTATTGAAAGCTGTAAATTGATGATATTGTATTGAGGATTGAGAGTTGACAACTGATTGTTGAGGACAGAGGTCTGAAGGTTGAGGTTTCAGGATTGCTGAATCAGGATTGAAGTTTGAGGACTGAGGATTGAGGATTGAGGATTGAGGATTGAGGATTGAGGATTCAGGATTGAGGATTGAAGATTGAGTATTGATGATTGAATATTGAGGATTGAGGATTGATAGTTGAGGATTGAGTACGAGGACTGACGGTTGAAGATTGAGCTACGAGGATTGAGGATTGAGGATTGAGGACTGTGGATTGAGTGTTGAGAATTGATGTTTGAGGATCGAAATCTGATTATTGAATATTGTGGATTGAGTATTGAATCACGAGAATTCAGGATATTCCATTGAGTATTAAGAATTGAGGATTGATGGTTGAGTATTGAGAATTGATGGTTGATGGTTGTGCGTTGAATATTGAGGATTGAGGATTGAGGATTGAGGATTGAGAATTGAGGATTGAAGATTGAGTATTAAGGATTGAAGATTGAGGATTGAGGATTGAGTGTTGAGGATTGAGGATTGAAGATTCAGGATTAGGGATTGAGGATTGACGATTGAGAATTGACGATTGAGGATTGAGTATTGAGGATTGATAATTGAGGATTGAGGATTGAAGATTGAGTATTGAAGATTGAGGACTGGGGTTGAGGATTGAAGATTGAGGATTAACGATTGAGGATTGGGGATTGAGGATCTAGGATTGGAGATTGATTATTGAGTATTGAAGGTTGAGAATTGAGGATTGAGGATTGAGAATTGAGAATTGAGGATAAGGAGTGAGGGTTGAGGATTGAGGTTTGAGGAATGAGGATTGAGGATTGAGGATTGAGGATTGAGGATTGAGGATTGAGGATTGAATATTAAAGATTGAGTATTCATGACTGAGGATTGAGGATTGAGGATTGAGTGTTGAGGATTGAGGATCGAAGATTGAGTATTGAGGATTGAAGATTGAGGTTTGAGGATTGAGGATTGAGGATGGAGGATGAGGACTGATGGTTGAGGGTTGAGTTTTGAGTATTGAATACTGAGAATTCAGGATATTCTATTGAGTATTGGGAATTGAGGATTGATGGTTGAGTACTGAGGATTGATGATTGAGGATCGAGTATTGAGGATTGAAGATTGAGGATTGAGGATTGAGGATTGAGGATTGAGGATTGATGATTGAGGATTGGGGATTGAGGATTGAGGAATGAAAATTGAGGATTGAGGATTGAGGATTGAGGATTGAGGATTGAGGATTGGGTATTGAAGATTGAGTATTCATGACTGAGGATTGAGGATTGAGGATTGAGTGTTGAGGATTGAGGATCGAAGATATAGTATTGAGGATTGAAGATTGAGGTTTGAGGATTGAGGATTGAGGATGGAGGATGAGGACTGATGGTTGAGGATTGAGTTTTGAGTACTGAATACTGATAATTCAGGATATTCTATTGAGTATTGGGAATTGAGGATTGATGGTTGAGTATTGAGGATTGAGAATTGAGGATTGAGTATTGAGGATTGAAGATTGAGGATTGAGGATTGAGGATTGAGGATTGAGGATTGAGGATTGAAGTTTGAAGGTTGAGTATTGCGGATTGAAGATTGAGGATTGGGGATTCAGGATTGAGGATGGAGGATGAGGGCTGAGGGTTGAGGATTGAGGTTTGAGTATTGAATCCTGAGATTTCAGGATATTGTATTGTGTATTGGGAATTGAGGCTTGACGGTTGAGTATTGAGGATTGAGAATTGAGGATTGAGGATTGAGCTTTGAAGATTGAGGATTGATGATTGAGGATTGGGGATTGAGGATTGAGGATTGAGGATTGAGGATTGAAGATTGAGTATTGAGGATTGAAGATTCAGTATTGAGGAATGAATATTGAGAATTGAGGATTGAGGATTGAACATTGAGGACTGAGTGTTGAGGGTTGAGTGATGAGAATTGATGTTTGTGGATAGAGGTTGGAAGATTGCAGATTGAGTATTGAGTATTGAAAACTGTGAATTGATGATATTCTATTGAGGATTGAGGTTTGACAACTGATTGTTGAGGACTGAGGATTGAGGGTTGAGGATGGAGGATTGAGGATTGACGCTTGAGGATAGAGGATTCAGGATGGAGGATGGAAGAGAGAGGACCGAGTGTTGAGGATTGAGTGTTGAGAATTGATGCTTGAGGATCGCGATTTGATTATTGAATATTGTGGATTGAGTATTGAATCATGAGAATTCAGGATATTCTGTTGAGTATTAAGAATTGAGGATTGATGATTGAGTATTGAGAATTGATGGTTGATGGTTGTGTGTTGAATATTGAGGATTGAGGATTGAGGATTGAATATTGAGTATTGAGGTTTGAGGACTGGGGATTGAGTATCGAAGATTGAGGTTTGAGGATTGAGGATTGAGAATTGAGGATGAGGACTGAGGTTTGAGGATTGATGTTTGAGGAACGAGGATTGAGGATTGAGAATTGAGGACTGAGGATTGACGATTGAGTATTGAGGATTGAGGATTGATGACCTAGGATTGAGGATTGAGGATTGAGGATTGAGGATTGAGGATTGAAGATTGAGTATTGAGGATTGAGGATCGAGGATTGAGGATTGAGTATTGAAGATTGAGGATTGATGATTGAGGATTGAGGATTGAGGATTGAGGATTGAGGATTGATAGTTGAGGATTGAGAACGAGGACTGACGGTTGAGTATTGAGGTATGAGGATTGAGGATTGAGGATTGAGGACTGAGGATTGAGGATTGAGGATTGAGCATTGAGGATTGAAGATCGAGGACTGCGGATTGAGGATTGAAGATTGATTATTGAGGATTTTAAGATTGAGAATTGAGGATTGAGGATTGAGAATTGGGAATTGAGGATGAGGACTGAGGGTTGAGGATTGATGTTTGAGGAACGAGGATTGAGGATTGAGGATTGAGGTTTGAGTAATGAAGATTGAGTATCCATGACTGAGGATTGAGGATTGAGGATTGAGTGTTGAGGATTGAGCATCGAAGATTGAGTATTGAGGATTGAAGATTGAGGTTTGAGGATTGAGGATTGAGGATGGAGGATCAGGACTGATGGTTGAGGATTGAGTTTTGAGTATTGAATACTGAGAATTCAGGATATTCTATTGAGTACTGGGAATTGAGGATTGATGGTTGAGTATTGAGGATTGAGGATTGTGGATTGAGTATTGAGGACTGAAGATAGAGGATTGAGGATTGAGGATTGAGGATTGAGGATTGAAGTTTGAAGATTGAGTATTGAGGATTGAAGACTGAGGATTGAGGATTGAGGATTGAGGATGGAGGATGAGGGCTAAGGGTTGAGGATTGAGGTTTGAGTATTGAATCCTGAGAATTCAGGATATTGTATTGGGTATTGAGAATTGAGGCTTGATGGTTGAGTATTGAGGATTGAGAATTGAGGATTGAGGATTGAGTTTTGAAGATTGAGGATTGATAATTGAGGATTGGGGATTGGGGATTGAGGAATGAGAATTGAGGATTGAGGATTGAGGATTGAGGATTGAGGATTGAGGATTGAGTATTGAAGATTGAGTATTCATGACTGAGGATTGAGGATTGAGGATTGAGTGTTGAGGATTGAGGATCGAAGATATAGTATTGAGGATTGAAGATTGAGGTTTGAGGATTGAGGATTGAGGATGGAGGATGAGGACTGATGGTTGAGGATTGAGTTTTGAGTACTGAATACTGATAATTCAGGATATTCTATTGAGTATTGGGAATTGAGGATTGATGGTTGAGTATTGAGGATTGAGAATTGAGGATTGAGTATTGAGGATTGAAGATTGAGGATTGAGGATTGAGGATTGAGGATTGAGGATTAAGGATTGAAGTTTGAAGATTGAGTATTGCGGATTGAAGATTGAGGATTGGGGATTGAGGATTGAGGATGGAGGATGAGGGCTGAGGGTTGAGGATTGAGGTTTGAGTATTGAATCCTGAGAATTCAGGATATTGTATTGTGTATTGGGAATTGAGGCTTGACGGTTGAGTATTGAGGATTGAGAATTGAGGATTGAGGATTGAGCTTTGAAGATTGAGGATTGATGATTGAGGATTGGGGATTGAGGATTGGGGATTGAGGATTGAGGATTGAAGATTGAGTATTGAGGATTGAAGATTCAGTATTGAGGAATGAAGATTGAGAATTGAGGATTGAGGATTGAACATTCAGGACTGAGTGTTGAGGGTTGAGTGATGAGAATTGATGTTTGTGGATAGAGGTTGGAAGATTGCAGATTGAGTATTGAGTATTGAAAACTGTGAATTGATGATATTCTAATGAGGATTGAGGTTTGACAACTGATTGTTGAGGACTGAGGATTGAGGGTTGAGGATTGAGGATTGAGGATTGACGCTTGAGGATAGAGGATTCAGGATGGAGGATTGAAGAGAGAGGACCGAGTGTTGAGGATTGAGTGTTGAGAATTGATGCTTGAGGATCGAGACTTGATTATTGAATATTGTGGATTGAGTATTGAATCATGAGAATTCAGGATATTCTATTGAGTATTAAGAATTGAGGATTGACGATTGAGTATTGAGAATTGATGGTTGATGGTTGTGTGTTGAATATTGAGGATTGAGGATTGAGGATTGAATATTGAGTATTGAGGATTGAGGACTGGGGATTGAGTATCGAAGATTGAGGTTTGAGGATTGAGGATTGAGAATTGAGGATGAGGACTGAGGGTTGAGGATTGATGTTTGAGGAACGAGGATTGAGGATTGAGAATTGAGGACTGAGGATTGACGATTGAGTATTGACGATTGAGTATTGAGGATTGAGGATTGATGACCTAGGATTGAGGATTGAGGATTGAGGATTGAGGATTGAGGATTGAAGATTGAGTATTGAGGATTGAGGATCGAGGATTGAGGATTGAGTATTGAAGATTGAGGATTGATGATTGAGGATTGAGGATTGAGGATTGAGGATTGAGGATTGATAGTTGAGGATTGAGAACGAGGACTGACGGTTGAGTATTGAGGTATGAGGATTGAGGATTGAGGATTGAGGACTGAGGATTGAGGATTGAGGATTGAGCATTGAGGATTGAAGATCGAGGACTGCGGATTGAGGATTGAAGATTGATTATTGAGGATTTTAAGATTGAGAATTGAGGATTGAGGATTGAGAATTGGGAATTGAGGATGAGGTCTGAGGGTTGAGGATTGAGGTATGAGGAACGAGGTTTGAGGATTGAGAATTCAGGATTGAGGATTGAGGATTGAGGATTGAGGATTGAAGATTGAGAATTGAGGAATGAGGAATGAAGATTGAGTATTGAGGATTGAGGACTGTGGATTGAGGATTGAAGATTGAGGATTGAGGATTGAAGATTCAGGATTGGGGATTGAGTGTTGACGATTGAGGATTGACTATTGAGGATTGAGTATTGAAGATTGAGAATTGAGGAATGAGGATTGAAGATTGAGTATTGAGGATTGAGGACTGTGGATTGAGGATTGAAGATTGAGGATTAACGATTGAGGATTGGGGATTGAGGATCTAGGATTGGAGATTGATTATTGAGGATTGAAGATTGAGAATTGAGGATTGAGGATTGACAATTGAGAATTGAGGACAAGGGGTGAGGGTTGAGGATTGAGGTTTGAGGAATGAGGATTGAGGATTGAGGATTGAGGATTGAGGACTGTGGATTGAGGATTGAAGATTGAGGATTAACGATTGAGGTTGGGGATTGAGGATCTAGGATTGGAGATTGATTATTGAGGATTGAAGATTGAGAATTGAGGATTGAGGATTGTGGATTGAAGATTGAGGATTAACGATTGAGTATTGACGATTGAGTATTGAGGATTGAGGATTGATGACTGAGGATTGAGGATTGAGGTTTGAGGATTGAGGATTGTGGATTGAAGATTGAGTATTGAGGATTGATGATCGAGGATTGAGGATTGAGTATTGAATATTGAGGATTGATGATTGAGGATTGAGGATTGAGGATTGACGATTGATGATTGAGGATTGAAGACTGAGTATTGAGGATTGAAGATTGATGATTGAGGATTTAGGATTGAGTATTCGTGACTGAGGATTGACAATTGAGGATTGGGTATTGAAGATTGAGGATTGGTGATTGAGGATTGAGGATTGAGGACTGAGGATTGAGGATTGATTATTGAGCTTTGGGGACTGAAGGTTGTGGACTTTGGATAGAGGATTGAATATTGAGGATAAGGATAGAGTATTGGGGATTGAGGATCTAGGAAAGGAGATTGATTATTGAGGATTGAAGATTGAGGATTGAGGATTGAGGATTGAGAATTGAGAATTGAGGATGAGGACTGAGGGTTGAGGAATGAGGTTTGAGGAATGAGGATTGAGGATTGACAATTGAGGATTGAGGATTGATGATTGAGGATTGAGGATTGATGATTGAGTATGGAGGATTGAAGATTGTGGATTGAGGATTGAGGATTGAAGATTGAGGACTGAGTGTTGAGGGTTGAGTGATGAGAATTGATGTCTGTTGATTGAGATTTGAAGATTGATGATTGGGGATTGAGTATTGAAAACTGTCAATTGAGGATATTCTATTGAGGATTGAGGATTGACAATTGGTTGTTGCGGACTGAGGGAAGAATATTGAGCATTCAGGATTGAGGATTCGGAATTGAGGTTTGAGGACAGAGGAATGAGGGTTGAGGATAGAGGGTTGAGGATTGACGCTTGAGGATGGAGGATTGAGGATGGAGGAATAAAGAGAGAGGACCGAGTGTTGAGGATTGAGTGTTGAGAATTGATGTTTGAGGATCGAGATTTGATTATTGAATATTGTGGATTGAGTATTGAATCATGAGAATTCAGGATATTCTATTGAGTATTAAGAATTGAGGATTGATGGTTGAGTATTGAGAATTGATGGTTGATGGTAGTGTGTTGAATATTGAGGATTGAGGATTGAGGATTGAGGATTGAGAATTGAGGATTGAAGATTGAGTATTGATGATAGAAGGTTGAGGATTGAGGATTGAGGGTTGAGGATTGATGACGAGGACTGACGGTAGAGGATTGATGATTGAGGATTGAGGATTGAGAATTGAGGATTGAAGATTGTGTATTAAGGATTGAAGATTGAGGATTGAGGATTGAGGGTTGAGGATTGAGGATTGAAGATTCAGGATTGGGGATTGAGGGTTGACGATTGAGGATTGACTATTGAGGATTGAGTATTGAGGATTGAGAATTGAGGAATGAGGATTGAAGATTGAGTATTGAGGATTGAGGATTGTGGATTGAGGATTGAGGTTTGAGGATTGAAGGTTGAGTATTGAGGATTGAGGATTGAGGATTGAGGATTGAGGATTGAGGATGGAGGATGAGGGCTGAGGGTTGAGGATTGAGGTTTGAGTATTGAATACTGAGAATTCAGGATGTTCTATTGAGTATTGGGAATAGAGTATTGATAGTTGAGTATTGAGGATTGAGAATTGAGTATTGAGAATTGAAGATTGAGGTTTGAGGATTGAGGATTGAGAATTGAGGATGAGGACTGAGGGTAGAGGATTGAGGTTTGAGGAACGAGGATTGAGGATTGAGAATTGAGGACTCAGGATTGACGATTGAGTATTGACGATTGAGCATTGAGGATTGAGGATTGATGACTGAGGATTGAGGATTGAGGTTTGAGGATTGAGGATTGAGGATTGAAGATTGAGTATTGAGGATTGAGGATCGAGGATTGAGGATTGAGTATTGAAGATTGAGGATTGATGATTGAGGATTGAGGATTGAGGATTGAGGATTGAGGATTGAGGATTGAGGATTGAGGATTGAAGACTGAGTATTGAGGATTGAAGATTGATGATTGAGGATTTAGGAATGAGTATTCGTGACTGAGGATTGAGGATTGAGGATTGAGGGTTGAGGATTGAGGATCGAAGATTGAGTATTGAGGATTGAAGATTGAGGTTTGAGGATTGAGGATTGTGGATGGAGGATGAGGGGTGGTGGTTGAGGATTGAGGTTTGAGTATTGAATACTGAGAATTCAGGATACTATATTGAGTATTTGGAATTGAGGATTGATGGTTGAGTATTGAGGATTGAGGATTGAGGATTGAGGATTGAGTATCGAAGATTGAGGATTGATGATTGAGGATTGAGGATTGAGGATTGAGTGTTGAAGATTGAGGATTGAGTATTGAGGATTGAAGATTGAGGTTTGAGGATTGAGAATTGAGAATTGAGGATCCGGACTGAGGGTTGAGGATTGAGGTTTGAGGAACGAGGTTTGAGGATTGAGAATTGAGGATTGAGGATTTAGGATTGAGGATTGAGGATTGAAGATTGAGGATTGGGGATTGAGGATTGAGGATTGATAATTGAGAAACGAAGGTTGAGTATTGAGTATTGAAGATTGAGGTTTGAGGATTGAGGATTGAGGACGGAGGATGAGGGCTGAGGGTTGAGCATTGAGGTTTGAGTATTGAATACTGAGAATTCAGGATATTCTATTGAGTATTGGGAATTGAGTATTGATGGTTGATTATTGAGGATTGAGGATTGAGTATTGAGGATTGAAGATTGATGCTTGAGGATTGAGGATTGAGAATTGAGGATGAGGACTGAGGGTTGAGGATTGAGGTTTGAGGAACGAGGATTGAGGATTGAGAATTGAGGACTGAGGATTGACGATTGAGTATTGACGATTGAGTATTGAGGATTGAGGATTGATGACTGAGGATTGAGGATTGAGGTTTGAGGATTGAGGATTGAGGATTGAAGATTGAGTATTGAGGATTGAGGATCGAGGATTGAGGATTGAGTACTGAAGATTGATGATTGATGATTGAGGATTGAGGATTGAGGATTGAGGATTGAGGATTGAGGATTGAAGACTGAGTATTGAGGATTGAAGATTGATGATTGAGGATTTAGGATTGAGGATTGAGGATGAGGGCTGAGGGTTGAGGGTTGAGGTTTGAGGACCGAGGACTGAGGATTGAGGATTGAGAATTGAGGACTGAGGATTGACGATTGAGTATTGACGATTGAGTATTGAGGATTGAAGATTGAGTATTGAGGATTGAAGATTGAGTATTCAGGATTGAAGATTGAGGATTGAGGAACGACGGTTGAGGATTGAGGATTGAGGATTGAGGATTGAAGTTTGAGGATTGGGGATTGAGGATTGAGGATTGTGAATTGAGAATCGAAGATTGAGTACTGAGGATTGAAGATTGAGGTTTGAGGATTGAGGATTGATGATGGAGGATGAGGGCTGAGGGTTGACGATTGAGGTTTGAGTATTGAATACTGAGAATTCAGGATATTCTATTGAGTATTGAGAATTGAGGATTGATGGTTGAGTATTGAGGATCGAGGATTCAGTATTGAGGATTGAAGGTTGAGGTTTGAGGATTGAGGATTGAGAATTGAGGATGAGGACTGAGGGTTGAGGATTGAGGTTTGAGGAACGAGGATTGAGGATTGAGAATTGAGGACTGAGGATTGACGATTGAGTATTGAGGATTGAGGGTTGATGACTGAGGATTGAGGATTGCGGATTGAGGATTGAGGATTGTGGATTGAAGATTGTGTATTGAGGATTGAGGATTGAGTATTGAAGATTGAGGATTGATGATTGAGGATTGAGGATTGAGGATTGAGGATTGAGGATTGAGGATTGAAGACTGAGTATTGAGGATTGAAGATTGATGATTGAGGATTTAGGATTGAGTATTCGTGACTGAGGATTGAGGATTGAGGATTGAGGGTTGAGGATTGAGGATCGAAGATTGAGTATTGAGGATTGAAGATTGAGGTTTGAGGATTGAGGATTGTGGATGGAGGATGAGGGGTGGTGGTTGAGGATTGAGGTTTGAGTATTGAATACTGAGAATTCAGGATACTATATTGAGTAGTTGGAATTGAGGATTGATGGTTGAGTATTGAGGATTGAGGATTGAGGATTGAGGATTGAGTATCGAAGATTGAGGATTGATGATTGAGGATTGAGAATTGAGGATTGAAGATTGTGTATTAAGGATTGAAGATTGAGGATTGAGGATTGAGGGTTGAGGATTGAGGATTGAAGATTCAGGATTGGGGATTGAGGGTTGACGATTGAGGATTGACTATTGAGGATTGAGTATTGAGGATTGAGAATTGAGGAATGAGGATTGAAATTGAGTATTGAGGATTGAGGACTGTGGATTGAGGATTGAAGATTGAGGATTAACGATTGAGGATTGGGGATTGAGGATCTAGGATTGGAGATTGATTTTTGAGGATTGAAGATTGAGAATTGAGGATTGAGGATTGAGAATTGAGAATTGAGGATAAGGAGTGAGGGTTGAGGATTGAGGTTTGAGGAATGAGGATTGAGGATTGAGGATTGAGGATTGAGGATTGAGGACGAGGACTGACGGTAGAGGATTGATGATTGAGGATTGAGGATTGAGGAATGAGGATTGAGGATTGAGAATTGAGGATTGAAGATTGTGTATTAAGGATTGAAGATTGAGGATTGAGGATTGAGGGTTGAGGAGTGAGGATTGAAGATTCAGGATTGGGGATTGAGTGTTGACGATTGAGGATTGACTATTGAGGATTGAGTATTGAAGATTGAGAATTGAGGAATGAGGATTGAAGATTGAGTATTGAGGATTGAGGACTGTGGATTGAGGATTGAAGATTGAGGATTAACGATTGAGGATTGGGGATTGAGGATCTAGGATTGGAGATTGATTATTGAGGATTGAAGATTGAGAATTGAGGACTGAGGATTGAGAATTGAGAATTGAGGATAAGGAGTGAAGGTTGAGGATTGAGGTTTGAGGAATGAGGATTGAGGATTGAGGATT
Source organism: Calliopsis andreniformis (assembly GCF_051401765.1). NCBI lineage: Eukaryota > Metazoa > Arthropoda > Insecta > Hymenoptera > Andrenidae > Calliopsis > Calliopsis andreniformis. The sequence goes on from NW_027480493.1 coordinate 2,219,170, forward strand.
GAGGATTGAGGACTGTGGATTGAGGATTGAAGATTGAGGATTAACGATTGAGGATTGGGGATTGAGGATCTAGGATTGGAGATTGATTATTGAGGATTGAAGATTGAGAATTGAGGATTGAGGATTGAGGATTGAAGATTGAGGATTAACGATTGAGTATTGACGATTGAGTATCGAGGATTGAGGATTGATGACTGAGGATTGAGGATTGAGGTTTGACGATTGAGGATTGAGGATTGAAGATTGAGTATTGAGGATTGATGATCGAGGATTGAGGATTGAGTATTGAAGATTGAGGATTGATGATTGAGGATTGAGGATTGAGGATTGAGGATTGATGATTGAGGATTGAAGACTGAGTATTGAGGATTGAAGATTGATGATTGAGGATTTAGGATTGAGTATTCGTGACTGAGGATTGACAATTGAGGATTGAGGATTGAGGATTGAAGATTGAGTATTGAGGATTGAATGTTGATGATTGAGGATTGAGGATTGTAGATTGAGGATTGAGGATTGAGTATTGAAGATTGAGGATTGATGATTGAGGATTGAGGATTGAGGATTGAGGATTGAGGATTGAGGATTGAGGATTGAAGACTGAGTATTGAGGATTGAAGATTGATGATTGAGGATTTAGGATTGAGTATTCGTGACTGAGGATTGAGGATTGAGGATTGAGGGTTGAGGATTGAGGATCGAAGATTGAGTATTGAGGATTGAAGATTGAGGTTTGAGGATTGAGGATTGTGGATGGAGGATGAGGGGTGGTGGTTGAGGATTGAGGTTTGAGTATTGAATACTGAGAATTCAGGATACTATATTGAGTATTTGGAATTGAGGATTGATGGTTGAGTATTGAGGATTGAGGATTGAGGATTGAGGATTGAGTATCGAAGATTGAGGATTGATGATTGAGGATTGAGAATTGAGGATTGAAGATTGTGTATTAAGGATTGAAGATTGAGGATTGAGGATTGAGGGTTGAGGATTGAGGATTGAAGATTCAGGATTGGGGATTGAGGGTTGACGATTGAGGATTGACTATTGAGGATTGAGTATTGAGGATTGAGAATTGAGGAATGAGGATTGAAATTGAGTATTGAGGATTGAGGACTGTGGATTGAGGATTGAAGATTGAGGATTAACGATTGAGGATTGGGGATTGAGGATCTAGGATTGGAGATTGATTTTTGAGGATTGAAGATTGAGAATTGAGGATTGAGGATTGAGAATTGAGAATTGAGGATAAGGAGTGAGGGTTGAGGATTGAGGTTTGAGGAATGAGGATTGAGGATTGAGGATTGAGGATTGAGGATTGAGGACGAGGACTGACGGTAGAGGATTGATGATTGAGGATTGAGGATTGAGGAATGAGGATTGAGGATTGAGAATTGAGGATTGAAGATTGTGTATTAAGGATTGAAGATTGAGGATTGAGGATTGAGGGTTGAGGAGTGAGGATTGAAGATTCAGGATTGGGGATTGAGTGTTGACGATTGAGGATTGACTATTGAGGATTGAGTATTGAAGATTGAGAATTGAGGAATGAGGATTGAAGATTGAGTATTGAGGATTGAGGACTGTGGATTGAGGATTGAAGATTGAGGATTAACGATTGAGGATTGGGGATTGAGGATCTAGGATTGGAGATTGATTATTGAGGATTGAAGATTGAGAATTGAGGACTGAGGATTGAGAATTGAGAATTGAGGATAAGGAGTGAAGGTTGAGGATTGAGGTTTGAGGAATGAGGATTGAGGATTGAGGATTGAGGATTGAGGACTGTGGATTGAGGATTGAAGATTGAGGATTAACGATTGAGGATTGGGGATTGAGGATCTAGGATTGGAGATTGATTATTGAGGATTGAAGATTGAGAATTGAGGATTGAGGATTGAGGATTGAAGATTGAGGATTAACGATTGAGTATTGACGATTGAGTATCGAGGATTGAGGATTGATGACTGAGGATTGAGGATTGAGGTTTGACGATTGAGGATTGAGGATTGAAGATTGAGTATTGAGGATTGATGATCGAGGATTGAGGATTGAGTATTGAAGATTGAGGATTCATGATTGAGGATTGAGGATTGAGGATTGAGGATTGATGATTGAGGATTGAAGACTGAGTATTGAGGATTGAAGATTGATGATTGAGGATTTAGGATTGAGTATTCGTGACTGAGGATTGACAATTGAGGATTGAGTATTGAGGATTGAAGATTGAGTATTGAGGATTGAATGTTGATGATTGAGGATTGAGGATTGTAGATTGAGGATTGAGGGTTGAGGATTGAAGATTGAGTATTGAGGATTGAAGATTGAGTATTCAGGATTGAAGATTGAGGATTGAGGAACGAGGATTGAGGATTGAGGATTGAGGATTGAGGATTGAAGTTTGAGGATTGGGGATTGAGGATTGAGGATTGAGAATTGAGAATCGAAGATTGAGTACTGAGGATTGAAGATTGAGGTTTGAGGATTGAGGATTGATGATGGAGGATGAGGGCTGAGGGTTGACGATTGAGGTTTGAGTATTGAATACTGAGAATTCAGGATATTCTATTGAGTATTGGGAATTGAGTATTGATGGTTGATTATTGAGGATTGAGGATTGAGTATTGAGGATTGAAGATTGAGGATTGAGTATTGAGGATCGAAGATTGAGGTTTGAGGATTGAGAATTGAGAATTGAGGATGCGGACTGAGGGTTGAGGATTGAGGTATGAGGAACGAGGTTTGAGGATTGAGAATTCAGGATTGAGGATTGAGGATTGAGGATTGAGGATTGAAGATTGAGAATTGAGGAATGAGGAATGAAAATTGAGTATTGAGGATTGAGGACTGTGGATTGAGGATTGAAGATTGAGGATTAACGATTGAGGATTGGGGATTGAGGATCTAGGATTGGAAATTGATTATTGAGGATTGAAGATTGAGAATTGAGGATTGAGGATTGAGAATTGAGAATTGAGGATAAGGAGTGAGGGTTGAGGATTGAGGTTTGAGGAATGAGGATTGAGGATTGAGGATTGAGGATTGAGGATTGAGGATTGAGGATTGAGTATTGAAGATTGAGTATTCGTGACTGAGGATTGAGGATTGAGGATAGAGTGTTGAGGATTGAGGATCGAAGATTGAGTATTGAGGATTGAAGATTGAGGTTCGAGGATTGAGGATTGAGGATGGAGAATGAGGGCTGGTGGTTGAGGATTGAGGTTTGAGTATTGAATACTGAGAATTCAGGATATTCTATTGAGTATTGGGAATTGAGTATTGATGGTTGATTATTGAGGATTGAGGATTGAGTATTGAGGATTGAAGATTGAGGTTTGAGGATTGAGGATTGAGAATTGAAGATGAGGACTGAGGGTTGAGGATTGAGGTTTGAGGAACGAGGACTGAGGATTGAGAATTGAGGACTGAGGATTGACGGTTGAGTATTGATGATTGAGGGTTGATGGCTGAGGATTGACGATTGCGGATTGTGGATTGAGGATTGTGGATTGAAGATTGTGTATTGAGGGTTGAGGATTGAGGATTGGGGATTGAGGATTGGATATTGAAGATTGAGGATTGGTGATTTAGGATTGAGGATTGAGGACTGGGGATTGAGGATTGATTATTGAGCTTTGGGGACTGAAGATTGTGGACTGGGGATAGATGATTGAATATTGAGGATTAAGGATAGAGTATTGGGGATTGAGGATCTAGGATAGGAGATTGATTATTGAGGATTGAAGATTGAGGATTGAGGATTGAGGATTGAGAATTGAAAATTGAGGATGAGGACTGAGGGTTGAGGAATGAGGTTTGAGGAATGAGGATTGAGGATTGACAATTGAGGATTGAGGATTGATGATTGAGGATTGAGGATTGAAGATTGAGTATGGAGGATTGAAGATTGAGGATTGAGGATTGTGGATTGAAGATTGAGGACTGAGTGTTGAGGGTTGAGTGATGAGAATTGATGTCTGTTGATTGAGATTTGAAGATTGAAGATTGGGGATTGAGTATTGAAAACTGTGAATTGAGGATATTCTATTGAGGATTGAGGATTGACAATTGGTTGTTGCGGACTGAGGGAAGAATATTGAGCATTCAGGATTGAGGATTCGGAATTCAGGTTTGAGGACAGAGGAATGAGGGTTGAGGATAGAGGGTTGAGGATTGACGCTTGAGGATAGAGGATTGAGGATGGAGGAATAAAGAGAGAGGACCGAGTGTTGAGGATTGAGTGTTGAGAATTGATGTTTGAGGATCGAGATTTGATTATTGAATATTGTGGATTGAGTATTGAATCATGAGAATTCAGGATATTCTATTGAGTATTAAGAATTGAGGATTGATGGTTGAGTATTGAGAATTGATGGTTGATGGTTGTGTGTTGAATATTGAGGATTGAGGATTGAGGATTGAGGATTGAGAATTGAGGATTGAAGATTGAGTATTGATGATAGAAGGTTGAGGATTGAGGATTGAGGGTTGAGGATTGATGACGAGGACTGACGGTAGAGGATTGATGATTGAGGATTGAGGATTGAGGATTGAAGATTGTGTATTAAGGATTGAAGATTGAGGATTGAGGATTGAGGGTTGAGGATTGAGGATTGAAGATTCAGGATTGGGGATTGAGTCTTGACGATTGAGGATTGACTATTGAGGATTGAGTATTGAAGATTGAGAATTGAGGAATGAGGATTGAAGATTGAGTATTGAGGATTGAGGGCTGTGGATTGAGGATTGAAGATTGAGGATTAACGATTGAGGATTGGGGATTGAGGATCTAGGATTGGAGATTGATTATTGAGGATTGAAGATTGAGAATTGAGGATTGAGGATTGAGAATTGAGAATTGAGGATAAGGAGTGAGGGTTGAGGATTGAGGTTTGAGGAATGAGGATTGAGGATTGAGGATTGAGGATTGAGGATTGAGGATTGAGGATTGAGTATTGAAGATTGAGTATTCGTGACTGAGGATTGAGGATTGAGGATTGAGGGTTGAGGATTGAGGATCGAAGATTGAGTATGGAGGATTGAAGATTGAGGATTGAGGATTGTGGATTGAAGATTGAGGACTGAGTGTTGAGGGTTGAGTGATGAGAATTGATGTCTGTTGATTGAGATTTGAAGATTGAAGATTGGGGATTGAGTATTGAAAACTGTGAATTGAGGATATTCTATTGAGGATTGAGGATTGACAATTGGTTGTTGCGGACTGAGGGAAGAATATTGAGCATTCAGGATTGAGGATTCGGAATTCAGGTTTGAGGACAGAGGAATGAGGGTTGAGGATAGAGGGTTGAGGATTGACGCTTGAGGATTGAGGACTGTGGATTGAGGATTGAAGATTGAGGATTAACGATTGAGGATTGGGGATTGAGGATCTAGGATTGGAGATTGATTTTTGAGGATTGAAGATTGAGAATTGAGGATTGAGGATTGAGAATTGAGAATTGAGGATAAGGAGTGAGGGTTGAGGATTGAGGTTTGAGGAATGAGGATTGAGGATTGAGGATTGAGGATTGAGGATTGAGGACGAGGACTGACGGTAGAGGATTGATGATTGAGGATTGAGGATTGAGGAATGAGGATTGAGGATTGAGAATTGAGGATTGAAGATTGTGTATTAAGGATTGAAGATTGAGGATTGAGGATTGAGGGTTGAGGAGTGAGGATTGAAGATTCAGGATTGGGGATTGAGTGTTGACGATTGAGGATTGACTATTGAGGATTGAGTATTGAAGATTGAGAATTGAGGAATGAGGATTGAAGATTGAGTATTGAGGATTGAGGACTGTGGATTGAGGATTGAAGATTGAGGATTAACGATTGAGGATTGGGGATTGAGGATCTAGGATTGGAGATTGATTATTGAGGATTGAAGATTGAGAATTGAGGACTGAGGATTGAGAATTGAGAATTGAGGATAAGGAGTGAAGGTTGAGGATTGAGGTTTGAGGAATGAGGATTGAGGATTGAGGATTGAGGATTGAGGACTGTGGATTGAGGATTGAAGATTGAGGATTAACGATTGAGGATTGGGGATTGAGGATCTAGGATTGGAGATTGATTATTGAGGATTGAAGATTGAGAATTGAGGATTGAGGATTGAGGATTGAAGATTGAGGATTAACGATTGAGTATTGACGATTGAGTATCGAGGATTGAGGATTGATGACTGAGGATTGAGGATTGAGGTTTGACGATTGAGGATTGAGGATTGAAGATTGAGTATTGAGGATTGATGATCGAGGATTGAGGATTGAGTATTGAAGATTGAGGATTCATGATTGAGGATTGAGGATTGAGGATTGAGGATTGATGATTGAGGATTGAAGACTGAGTATTGAGGATTGAAGATTGATGATTGAGGATTTAGGATTGAGTATTCGTGACTGAGGATTGACAATTGAGGATTGAGGATTGAGGATTGAAGATTGAGTATTGAGGATTGAATGTTGATGATTGAGGATTGAGGATTGTAGATTGAGGATTGAGGGTTGAGGATTGAAGATTGAGTATTGAGGATTGAAGATTGAGTATTCAGGATTGAAGATTGAGGATTGAGGAACGAGGATTGAGGATTGAGGATTGAGGATTGAGGATTGAAGTTTGAGGATTGGGGATTGAGGATTGAGGATTGAGAATTGAGAATCGAAGATTGAGTACTGAGGATTGAAGATTGAGGTTTGAGGATTGAGGATTGATGATGGAGGATGAGGGCTGAGGGTTGACGATTGAGGTTTGAGTATTGAATACTGAGAATTCAGGATATTCTATTGAGTATTGGGAATTGAGTATTGATGGTTGATTATTGAGGATTGAGGATTGAGTATTGAGGATTGAAGATTGAGGATTGAGTATTGAGGATCGAAGATTGAGGTTTGAGGATTGAGAATTGAGAATTGAGGATGCGGACTGAGGGTTGAGGATTGAGGTATGAGGAACGAGGTTTGAGGATTGAGAATTCAGGTTTGAGGATTGAGGATTGAGGATTGAGGATTGAAGATTGAGAATTGAGGAATGAGGAATGAAAATTGAGTATTGAGGATTGAGGACTGTGGATTGAGGATTGAAGATTGAGGATTAACGATTGAGGATTGGGGATTGAGGATCTAGGATTGGAAATTGATTATTGAGGATTGAAGATTGAGAATTGAGGATTGAGGATTGAGAATTGAGAATTGAGGATAAGGAGTGAGGGTTGAGGATTGAGGTTTGAGGAATGAGGATTGAGGATTGAGGATTGAGGATTGAGGATTGAGGATTGAGGATTGAGTATTGAAGATTGAGTATTCGTGACTGAGGATTGAGGATTGAGGATAGAGTGTTGAGGATTGAGGATCGAAGATTGAGTATTGAGGATTGAAGATTGAGGTTCGAGGATTGAGGATTGAGGATGGAGAATGAGGGCTGGTGGTTGAGGATTGAGGTTTGAGTATTGAATACTGAGAATTCAGGATATTCTATTGAGTATTGGGAATTGAGTATTGATGGTTGATTATTGAGGATTGAGGATTGAGTATTGAGGATTGAAGATTGAGGTTTGAGGATTGAGGATTGAGAATTGAAGATGAGGACTGAGGGTTGAGGATTGAGGTTTGAGGAACGAGGACTGAGGATTGAGAATTGAGGACTGAGGATTGACGGTTGAGTATTGATGATTGAGGGTTGATGGCTGAGGATTGACGATTGCGGATTGTGGATTGAGGATTGTGGATTGAAGATTGTGTATTGAGGGTTGAGGATTGAGGATTGGGGATTGAGGATTGGATATTGAAGATTGAGGATTGGTGATTTAGGATTGAGGATTGAGGACTGGGGATTGAGGATTGATTATTGAGCTTTGGGGACTGAAGATTGTGGACTGGGGATAGATGATTGAATATTGAGGATTAAGGATAGAGTATTGGGGATTGAGGATCTAGGATAGGAGATTGATTATTGAGGATTGAAGATTGAGGATTGAGGATTGAGGATTGAGAATTGAAAATTGAGGATGAGGACTGAGGGTTGAGGAATGAGGTTTGAGGAATGAGGATTGAGGATTGACAATTGAGGATTGAGGATTGATGATTGAGGATTGAGGATTGAAGATTGAGTATGGAGGATTGAAGATTGAGGATTGAGGATTGTGGATTGAAGATTGAGGACTGAGTGTTGAGGGTTGAGTGATGAGAATTGATGTCTGTTGATTGAGATTTGAAGATTGAAGATTGGGGATTGAGTATTGAAAACTGTGAATTGAGGATATTCTATTGAGGATTGAGGATTGACAATTGGTTGTTGCGGACTGAGGGAAGAATATTGAGCATTCAGGATTGAGGATTCGGAATTCAGGTTTGAGGACAGAGGAATGAGGGTTGAGGATAGAGGGTTGAGGATTGACGCTTGAGGATAGAGGATTGAGGATGGAGGAATAAAGAGAGAGGACCGAGTGTTGAGGATTGAGTGTTGAGAATTGATGTTTGAGGATCGAGATTTGATTATTGAATATTGTGGATTGAGTATTGAATCATGAGAATTCAGGATATTCTATTGAGTATTAAGAATTGAGGATTGATGGTTGAGTATTGAGAATTGATGGTTGATGGTTGTGTGTTGAATATTGAGGATTGAGGATTGAGGATTGAGGATTGAGAATTGAGGATTGAAGATTGAGTATTGATGATAGAAGGTTGAGGATTGAGGATTGAGGGTTGAGGATTGATGACGAGGACTGACGGTAGAGGATTGATGATTGAGGATTGAGGATTGAGGATTGAAGATTGTGTATTAAGGATTGAAGATTGAGGATTGAGGATTGAGGGTTGAGGATTGAGGATTGAAGATTCAGGATTGGGGATTGAGTCTTGACGATTGAGGATTGACTATTGAGGATTGAGTATTGAAGATTGAGAATTGAGGAATGAGGATTGAAGATTGAGTATTGAGGATTGAGGGCTGTGGATTGAGGATTGAAGATTGAGGATTAACGATTGAGGATTGGGGATTGAGGATCTAGGATTGGAGATTGATTATTGAGGATTGAAGATTGAGAATTGAGGATTGAGGATTGAGAATTGAGAATTGAGGATAAGGAGTGAGGGTTGAGGATTGAGGTTTGAGGAATGAGGATTGAGGATTGAGGATTGAGGATTGAGGATTGAGGATTGAGGATTGAGTATTGAAGATTGAGTATTCGTGACTGAGGATTGAGGATTGAGGATTGAGGGTTGAGGATTGAGGATCGAAGATTGAGTATTGAGGATTGAAGATTGAGGTTCGAGGATTGAGGATTGAGGATGGAGAATGAGGGCTGGTGGTTGAGGATTGAGGTTTGAGTATTGAATACTGAGAATTCAGGATATTCTATTGAGTATTTGGAATTGAGGATTGATGGTTGAGTATTGAGGATTGAGGGTTGAGGATTGAGGATTGAGTATCGAAGATTGAGGATTGATGACTGAGGATTGAGGATTGAGGATTGAGGATTGAGTGTTGAAGATTGAGGATTGAGTATTGAGGATTGAAGATTGAGGTTTGAGGATTGAGAACTGAGAATTGAGGATGCGGACTGATGGTTGAGGATTGAGGTTTGAGGAACGAGGATTGAGGATTGAGAATTGAGGATTGAGGATCGAGGGTTGAGGATTGAGGATTGAAGATTGAGGATTGGGGATTGAGGATTGAGGATTGAGAATTGAGAAGCGAAGGTTGAGTATTGAGTATTGAAGATTGAGGTTTGAGGATTGAGGATTGAGGATGGAGGATGAGGGCTGAGGGTTGAGGATTGAGGTTTGGGAAATGGGGATTGAGGATTGAGGATTGAGGATTGAGGATTGAGGATTGAGGATTGAGGATTGAGTATTGAGTATTGAAGATTGAGTATTGATCACTGAGGATTGAGGATTGAGGATTGAGGATTGAGAATTGAGGATTGAAGATTGAATATTGAGGATATAAGATTGAGGATTGATGATTGAGGATTGAGGATGGAGAATGAGGGCTGAGGGTTGGGGATTGAGGTTTGAGGACAGAGGACTGAGGATTGAGGATTGAGAATTGAGGATTGAGGATTAAGGATTGAAGATTGAGGATTGGGTATTGAGTATTGAAGAATGAGGATTGAGGATTGAGGATTGAGGATTGAGGATTGAAGATTGAGTATTGAGGATTGAAGATTGACGATTGAGGATTAAGGATTGAGGATTGAGGACTGAGGATTGAGGATTGAAGATTGAGGATTGATGATAGAGGATTGAGGATTGAGCATTGAGGTATGAGGACTGAGGACTGAGTATTGAGGATTGAGGATTGAGGACTGAGGATTGAGGATTGAGAATTAAGGATTGAAGATTGAGGATTAAGGATTGAAGATTGGGGAATGAGGATCTAGGATTGGAGGGTGATTATTGAGGATTGAAGATTGAGGATTGAGGATTGAGGATTGAGAATTGAGAATTGAGGATGGGGACTGAGCGTTGAGGGTTGAGGTTTGAGGAATGAGGATTGAGGGTTGGGGATTGAGGATTGAGGATTGAGGATTGAGTATTGAGTATTGAAGATTGAGGATTGATGATAGAGGATTGAGGATTGAGCATTGAGGTATGAGGACTGAGGACTGAGTATTGAGGATTGAGGATTGAGGACTGAGGATTGAAGATTGAGGATTGGGGACTGAGGATTGAAGATTGAGGATTGAGAATTGAGGGTTGAGGATTGAGGTTTGAGGACTGAGTGTTGCGGATTGAGGATTGAGGACTGAGGATTGAAGGTTGAGGGTTCAGGATTGAGGATTGACGCATGAGGATTGAGGATTGAAGATTGATGATTGGGTATTGAGGATTGAGCATTGAGGATTGAGGATTGAGGACTGAAGGTTGAATATTAATGAATGAAGATTGAGGATTGATGATCGAGGGTTGTGTATTGAGGACGAGGACTGAGGGCTGAGTATTGATACTTGAGGTCTGAGGATTGAGGATTGAGGATTGAGGATTGAAGATTGAGTATTAAGGTTTGAAGATTGGGGATTGAGGATCTAGGATTGGAGATTGATTATTGAGGATTGAAGATTGAGGATTGAGGATTGAGGATTGAGGATGGAGGATGAGGGCTGAGGGTTGAGGATTGAGGTTTGAGTATTGAATACTGAGAATTCAGGATATTCTATTGAGTATTGGGAATTGAGTATTGATGGTTGATTATTGAGGATTGAGGATTGAGTATTGAGGATTGAAGATTGAGGATTGAGTATTGAGGATCGAAGATTGAGGTTTGAGGATTGAGAATTGAGAATTGAGGATGCGGACTGAGGGTTGAGGATTGAGGTATGAGGAACGAGGTTTGAGGATTGAGAATTCAGGATTGAGGATTGAGGATTGAGGATTGAGGATTGAAGATTGAGAATTGAGGAATGAGGAATGAAAATTGAGTATTGAGGATTGAGGACTGTGGATTGAGGATTGAAGATTGAGGATTAACGATTGAGGATTGGGGATTGAGGATCTAGGATTGGAAATTGATTATTGAGGATTGAAGATTGAGAATTGAGGATTGAGGATTGAGAATTGAGAATTGAGGATAAGGAGTGAGGGTTGAGGATTGAGGTTTGAGGAATGAGGATTGAGGATTGAGGATTGAGGATTGAGGATTGAGGATTGAGGATTGAGTATTGAAGATTGAGTATTCGTGACTGAGGATTGAGGATTGAGGATAGAGTGTTGAGGATTGAGGATCGAAGATTGAGTATTGAGGATTGAAGATTGAGGTTCGAGGATTGAGGATTGAGGATGGAGAATGAGGGCTGGTGGTTGAGGATTGAGGTTTGAGTATTGAATACTGAGAATTCAGGATATTCTATTGAGTATTGGGAATTGAGTATTGATGGTTGATTATTGAGGATTGAGGATTGAGTATTGAGGATTGAAGATTGAGGTTTGAGGATTGAGGATTGAGAATTGAAGATGAGGACTGAGGGTTGAGGATTGAGGTTTGAGGAACGAGGACTGAGGGTTGAGAATTGAGGACTGAGGATTGACGGTTGAGTATTGATGATTGAGGGTTGATGGCTGAGGATTGACGATTGCGGATTGTGGATTGAGGATTGTGGATTGAAGATTGTGTATTGAGGGTTGAGGATTGAGGATTGGGGATTGAGGATTGGATATTGAAGATTGAGGATTGGTGATTTAGGATTGAGGATTGAGGACTGGGGATTGAGGATTGATTATTGAGCTTTGGGGACTGAAGATTGTGGACTGGGGATAGATGATTGAATATTGAGGATTAAGGATAGAGTATTGGGGATTGAGGATCTAGGATAGGAGATTGATTATTGAGGATTGAAGATTGAGGATTGAGGATTGAGGATTGAGAATTGAAAATTGAGGATGAGGACTGAGGGTTGAGGAATGAGGTTTGAGGAATGAGGATTGAGGATTGACAATTGAGGATTGAGGATTGATGATTGAGGATTGAGGATTGAAGATTGAGTATGGAGGATTGAAGATTGAGGATTGAGGATTGTGGATTGAAGATTGAGGACTGAGTGTTGAGGGTTGAGTGATGAGAATTGATGTCTGTTGATTGAGATTTGAAGATTGAAGATTGGGGATTGAGTATTGAAAACTGTGAATTGAGGATATTCTATTGAGGATTGAGGATTGACAATTGGTTGTTGCGGACTGAGGGAAGAATATTGAGCATTCAGGATTGAGGATTCGGAATTCAGGTTTGAGGACAGAGGAATGAGGGTTGAGGATAGAGGGTTGAGGATTGACGCTTGAGGATAGAGGATTGAGGATGGAGGAATAAAGAGAGAGGACCGAGTGTTGAGGATTGAGTGTTGAGAATTGATGTTTGAGGATCGAGATTTGATTATTGAATATTGTGGATTGAGTATTGAATCATGAGAATTCAGGATATTCTATTGAGTATTAAGAATTGAGGATTGATGGTTGAGTATTGAGAATTGATGGTTGATGGTTGTGTGTTGAATATTGAGGATTGAGGATTGAGGATTGAGGATTGAGAATTGAGGATTGAAGATTGAGTATTGATGATAGAAGGTTGAGGATTGAGGATTGAGGGTTGAGGATTGATGACGAGGACTGACGGTAGAGGATTGATGATTGAGGATTGAGGATTGAGGATTGAAGGTTGTGTATTAAGGATTGAAGATTGAGGATTGAGGATTGAGGGTTGAGGATTGAGGATTGAAGATTCAGGATTGGGGATTGAGTCTTGACGATTGAGGATTGACTATTGAGGATTGAGTATTGAAGATTGAGAATTGAGGAATGAGGATTGAAGATTGAGTATTGAGGATTGAGGGCTGTGGATTGAGGATTGAAGATTGAGGATTAACGATTGAGGATTGGGGATTGAGGATCTAGGATTGGAGATTGATTATTGAGGATTGAAGATTGAGAATTGAGGATTGAGGATTGAGAATTGAGAATTGAGGATAAGGAGTGAGGGTTGAGGATTGAGGTTTGAGGAATGAGGATTGAGGATTGAGGATTGAGGATTGAGGATTGAGGATTGAGGATTGAGTATTGAAGATTGAGTATTCGTGACTGAGGATTGAGGATTGAGGATTGAGGGTTGAGGATTGAGGATCGAAGATTGAGTATTGAGGATTGAAGATTGAGGTTCGAGGATTGAGGATTGAGGATGGAGAATGAGGGCTGGTGGTTGAGGATTGAGGTTTGAGTATTGAATACTGAGAATTCAGGATATTCTATTGAGTATTTGGAATTGAGGATTGATGGTTGAGTATTGAGGATTGAGGGTTGAGGATTGAGGATTGAGTATCGAAGATTGAGGATTGATGACTGAGGATTGAGGATTGAGGATTGAGGATTGAGTGTTGAAGATTGAGGATTGAGTATTGAGGATTGAAGATTGAGGTTTGAGGATTGAGAACTGAGAATTGAGGATGCGGACTGATGGTTGAGGATTGAGGTTTGAGGAACGAGGATTGAGGATTGAGAATTGAGGATTGAGGATTGAGGATTGAGGATTGAGGATTGAAGATTGAGGATTGGGGATTGAGGATTGAGGATTGAGAATTGAGAAGCGAAGGTTGAGTATTGAGTATTGAAGATTGAGGTTTGAGGATTGAGGATTGAGGATGGAGGATGAGGGCTGAGGGTTGAGGATTGAGGTTTGGGAAATGGGGATTGAGGATTGAGGATTGAGGATTGAGGATTGAGGATTGAGGATTGAGGATTGAGTATTGAGTATTGAAGATTGAGTATTGATCACTGAGGATTGAGGATTGAGGATTGAGGATTGAGAATTGAGGATTGAAGATTGAATATTGAGGATATAAGATTGAGGATTGATGATTGAGGATTGAGGATGGAGAATGAGGGCTGAGGGTTGGGGATTGAGGTTTGAGGACAGAGGACTGAGGATTGAGGATTGAGAATTGAGGATTGAGGATTAAGGATTGAAGATTGAGGATTGGGTATTGAGTATTGAAGAATGAGGATTGAGGATTGAGGATTGAGGATTGAGGATTGAAGATTGAGTATTGAGGATTGAAGATTGACGATTGAGGATTAAGGATTGAGGATTGAGGACTGAGGATTGAGGATTGAAGATTGAGGATTGATGATAGAGGATTGAGGATTGAGCATTGAGGTATGAGGACTGAGGACTGAGTATTGAGGATTGAGGATTGAGGACTGAGGATTGAGGATTGAGAATTAAGGATTGAAGATTGAGGAGTAAGGATTGAAGATTGGGGAATGAGGATCTAGGATTGGAGGGTGATTATTGAGGATTGAAGATTGAGGATTGAGGATTGAGGATTGAGAATTGAGAATTGAGGATGGGGACTGAGCGTTGAGGGTTGAGGTTTGAGGAATGAGGATTGAGGGTTGGGGATTGAGGATTGAGGATTGAGGATTGAGTATTGAGTATTGAAGATTGAGGATTGATGATAGAGGATTGAGGATTGAGCATTGAGGTATGAGGACTGAGGACTGAGTATTGAGGATTGAGGATTGAGGACTGAGGATTGAAGATTGAGGATTGGGGACTGAGGATTGAAGATTGAGGATTGAGAATTGAGGGTTGAGGATTGAGGTTTGAGGACTGAGTGTTGCGGATTGAGGATTGAGGACTGAGGATTGAAGGTTGAGGGTTCAGGATTGAGGATTGACGCATGAGGATTGAGGATTGAAGATTGATGATTGGGTATTGAGGATTGAGCATTGAGGATTGAGGATTGAGGACTGAAGGTTGAATATTAATGAATGAAGATTGAGGATTGATGATCGAGGGTTGTGTATTGAGGACGAGGACTGAGGGCTGAGTATTGATACTTGAGGTCTGAGGATTGAGGATTGAGGATTGAGGATTGAAGATTGAGTATTAAGGTTTGAAGATTGGGGATTGAGGATCTAGGATTGGAGATTGATTATTGAGGATTGAAGATTGAGGATTGAGGATTGAGGATTGAGGATGGAGGATGAGGGCTGAGGGTTGAGGATTGAGGTTTGAGTATTGAATACTGAGAATTCAGGATGTTCTATTGAGTATTGGGAATAGAGTATTGATAGTTGAGTATTGAGGATTGAGAATTGAGTATTGAGGATTGAAGATTGAGGTTTGAGGATTGAGGATTGAGAATTGAGGATGAGGACTGAGGGTAGAGGATTGAGGTTTGAGGAACGAGGATTGAGGATTGAGAATTGAGGACTCAGGATTGACGATTGAGTATTGACGATTGAGCATTGAGGATTGAGGATTGATGACTGAGGATTGAGGATTGAGGTTTGAGGATTGAGGATTGAGGATTGAAGATTGAGTATTGAGGATTGAGGATCGAGGATTGAGGATTGAGTATTGAAGATTGAGGATTGATGATTGAGGATTGAGGATTGAGGATTGAGGATTGAGGATTGAGGATTGAGGATTGAGGATTGAAGACTGAGTATTGAGGATTGAAGATTGATGATTGAGGATTTAGGAATGAGTATTCGTGACTGAGGATTGAGGATTGAGGATTGAGGGTTGAGGATTGAGGATCGAAGATTGAGTATTGAGGATTGAAGATTGAGGTTTGAGGATTGAGGATTGTGGATGGAGGATGAGGGGCGGTGGTTGAGGATTGAGGTTTGAGTATTGAATACTGAGAATTCAGGATACTATATTGAGTATTTGGAATTGAGGATTGATGGTTGAGTATTGAGGATTGAGGATTGAGGATTGAGGATTGAGTATCGAAGATTGAGGATTGATGATTGAGGATTGAGGATTGAGGATTGAGTGTTGAAGATTGAGGATTGAGTATTGAGGATTGAAGATTGAGGTTTGAGGATTGAGAATTGAGAATTGAGGATCCGGACTGAGGGTTGAGGATTGAGGTTTGAGGAACGAGGTTTGAGGATTGAGAATTGAGGATTGAGGATTTAGGATTGAGGATTGAGGATTGAAGATTGAGGATTGGGGATTGAGGATTGAGGATTGATAATTGAGAAACGAAGGTTGAGTATTGAGTATTGAAGATTGAGGTTTGAGGATTGAGGATTGAGGACGGAGGATGAGGGCTGAGGGTTGAGCATTGAGGTTTGAGTATTGAATACTGAGAATTCAGGATATTCTATTGAGTATTGGGAATTGAGTATTGATGGTTGATTATTGAGGATTGAGGATTGAGTATTGAGGATTGAAGATTGATGCTTGAGGATTGAGGATTGAGAATTGAGGATGAGGACTGAGGGTTGAGGATTGAGGTTTGAGGAACGAGGATTGAGGATTGAGAATTGAGGACTGAGGATTGACGATTGAGTATTGACGATTGAGTATTGAGGATTGAGGATTGATGACTGAGGATTGAGGATTGAGGTTTGAGGATTGAGGATTGAGGATTGAAGATTGAGTATTGAGGATTGAGGATCGAGGATTGAGGATTGAGTACTGAAGATTGATGATTGATGATTGAGGATTGAGGATTGAGGATTGAGGATTGAGGATTGAGGATTGAAGACTGAGTATTGAGGATTGAAGATTGATGATTGAGGATTTAGGATTGAGGATTGAGGATGAGGGCTGAGGGTTGAGGGTTGAGGTTTGAGGACCGAGGACTGAGGATTGAGGATTGAGAATTGAGGACTGAGGATTGACGATTGAGTATTGACGATTGAGTATTGAGGATTGAAGATTGAGTATTGAGGATTGAAGATTGAGTATTCAGGATTGAAGATTGAGGATTGAGGAACGACGGTTGAGGATTGAGGATTGAGGATTGAGGATTGAAGTTTGAGGATTGGGGATTGAGGATTGAGGATTGTGAATTGAGAATCGAAGATTGAGTACTGAGGATTGAAGATTGAGGTTTGAGGATTGAGGATTGATGATGGAGGATGAGGGCTGAGGGTTGACGATTGAGGTTTGAGTATTGAATACTGAGAATTCAGGATATTCTATTGAGTATTGAGAATTGAGGATTGATGGTTGAGTATTGAGGATCGAGGATTCAGTATTGAGGATTGAAGGTTGAGGTTTGAGGATTGAGGATTGAGAATTGAGGATGAGGACTGAGGGTTGAGGATTGAGGTTTGAGGAACGAGGATTGAGGATTGAGAATTGAGGACTGAGGATTGACGATTGAGTATTGAGGATTGAGGGTTGATGACTGAGGATTGAGGATTGCGGATTGAGGATTGAGGATTGTGGATTGAAGATTGTGTATTGAGGATTGAGGATTGAGTATTGAAGATTGAGGATTGATGATTGAGGATTGAGGATTGAGGATTGAGGATTGAGGATTGAGGATTGAAGACTGAGTATTGAGGATTGAAGATTGATGATTGAGGATTTAGGATTGAGTATTCGTGACTGAGGATTGAGGATTGAGGATTGAGGGTTGAGGATTGAGGATCGAAGATTGAGTATTGAGGATTGAAGATTGAGGTTTGAGGATTGAGGATTGTGGATGGAGGATGAGGGGTGGTGGTTGAGGATTGAGGTTTGAGTATTGAATACTGAGAATTCAGGATACTATATTGAGTATTTGGAATTGAGGATTGATGGTTGAGTATTGAGGATTGAGGATTGAGGATTGAGGATTGAGTATCGAAGATTGAGGATTGATGATTGAGGATTGAGAATTGAGGATTGAAGATTGTGTATTAAGGATTGAAGATTGAGGATTGAGGATTGAGGGTTGAGGATTGAGGATTGAAGATTCAGGATTGGGGATTGAGGGTTGACGATTGAGGATTGACTATTGAGGATTGAGTATTGAGGATTGAGAATTGAGGAATGAGGATTGAAATTGAGTATTGAGGATTGAGGACTGTGGATTGAGGATTGAAGATTGAGGATTAACGATTGAGGATTGGGGATTGAGGATCTAGGATTGGAGATTGATTTTTGAGGATTGAAGATTGAGAATTGAGGATTGAGGATTGAGAATTGAGAATTGAGGATAAGGAGTGAGGGTTGAGGATTGAGGTTTGAGGAATGAGGATTGAGGATTGAGGATTGAGGATTGAGGATTGAGGACGAGGACTGACGGTAGAGGATTGATGATTGAGGATTGAGGATTGAGGAATGAGGATTGAGGATTGAGAATTGAGGATTGAAGATTGTGTATTAAGGATTGAAGATTGAGGATTGAGGATTGAGGGTTGAGGAGTGAGGATTGAAGATTCAGGATTGGGGATTGAGTGTTGACGATTGAGGATTGACTATTGAGGATTGAGTATTGAAGATTGAGAATTGAGGAATGAGGATTGAAGATTGAGTATTGAGGATTGAGGACTGTGGATTGAGGATTGAAGATTGAGGATTAACGATTGAGGATTGGGGATTGAGGATCTAGGATTGGAGATTGATTATTGAGGATTGAAGATTGAGAATTGAGGACTGAGGATTGAGAATTGAGAATTGAGGATAAGGAGTGAAGGTTGAGGATTGAGGTTTGAGGAATGAGGATTGAGGATTGAGGATTGAGGATTGAGGACTGTGGATTGAGGATTGAAGATTGAGGATTAACGATTGAGGATTGGGGATTGAGGATCTAGGATTGGAGATTGATTATTGAGGATTGAAGATTGAGAATTGAGGATTGAGGATTGAGGATTGAAGATTGAGGATTAACGATTGAGTATTGACGATTGAGTATCGAGGATTGAGGATTGATGACTGAGGATTGAGGATTGAGGTTTGACGATTGAGGATTGAGGATTGAAGATTGAGTATTGAGGATTGATGATCGAGGATTGAGGATTGAGTATTGAAGATTGAGGATTGATGATTGAGGATTGAGGATTGAGGATTGAGGATTGATGATTGAGGATTGAAGACTGAGTATTGAGGATTGAAGATTGATGATTGAGGATTTAGGATTGAGTATTCGTGACTGAGGATTGACAATTGAGGATTGAGGATTGAGGATTGAAGATTGAGTATTGAGGATTGAATGTTGATGATTGAGGATTGAGGATTGTAGATTGAGGATTGAGGGTTGAGGATTGAAGATTGAGTATTGAGGATTGAAGATTGAGTATTCAGGATTGAAGATTGAGGATTGAGGAACGAGGATTGAGGATTGAGGATTGAGGATTGAGGATTGAAGTTTGAGGATTGGGGATTGAGGATTGAGGATTGAGAATTGAGAATCGAAGATTGAGTACTGAGGATTGAAGATTGAGGTTTGAGGATTGAGGATTGATGATGGAGGATGAGGGCTGAGGGTTGACGATTGAGGTTTGAGTATTGAATACTGAGAATTCAGGATATTCTATTGAGTATTGGGAATTGAGTATTGATGGTTGATTATTGAGGATTGAGGATTGAGTATTGAGGATTGAAGATTGAGGATTGAGTATTGAGGATCGAAGATTGAGGTTTGAGGATTGAGAATTGAGAATTGAGGATGCGGACTGAGGGTTGAGGATTGAGGTATGAGGAACGAGGTTTGAGGATTGAGAATTCAGGATTGAGGATTGAGGATTGAGGATTGAGGATTGAAGATTGAGAATTGAGGAATGAGGAATGAAAATTGAGTATTGAGGATTGAGGACTGTGGATTGAGGATTGAAGATTGAGGATTAACGATTGAGGATTGGGGATTGAGGATCTAGGATTGGAAATTGATTATTGAGGATTGAAGATTGAGAATTGAGGATTGAGGATTGAGAATTGAGAATTGAGGATAAGGAGTGAGGGTTGAGGATTGAGGTTTGAGGAATGAGGATTGAGGATTGAGGATTGAGGATTGAGGATTGAGGATTGAGGATTGAGTATTGAAGATTGAGTATTCGTGACTGAGGATTGAGGATTGAGGATAGAGTGTTGAGGATTGAGGATCGAAGATTGAGTATTGAGGATTGAAGATTGAGGTTCGAGGATTGAGGATTGAGGATGGAGAATGAGGGCTGGTGGTTGAGGATTGAGGTTTGAGTATTGAATACTGAGAATTCAGGATATTCTATTGAGTATTGGGAATTGAGTATTGATGGTTGATTATTGAGGATTGAGGATTGAGTATTGAGGATTGAAGATTGAGGTTTGAGGATTGAGGATTGAGAATTGAAGATGAGGACTGAGGGTTGAGGATTGAGGTTTGAGGAACGAGGACTGAGGATTGAGAATTGAGGACTGAGGATTGACGGTTGAGTATTGATGATTGAGGGTTGATGGCTGAGGATTGACGATTGCGGATTGTGGATTGAGGATTGTGGATTGAAGATTGTGTATTGAGGGTTGAGGATTGAGGATTGAGGATTGAGGATTGGATATTGAAGATTGAGGATTGGTGATTTAGGATTGAGGATTGAGGACTGGGGATTGAGGATTGATTATTGAGCTTTGGGGACTGAAGATTGTGGACTGGGGATAGATGATTGAATATTGAGGATTAAGGATAGAGTATTGGGGATTGAGGATCTAGGATAGGAGATTGATTATTGAGGATTGAAGATTGAGGATTGAGGATTGAGGATTGAGAATTGAAAATTGAGGATGAGGACTGAGGGTTGAGGAATGAGGTTTGAGGAATGAGGATTGAGGATTGACAATTGAGGATTGAGGATTGATGATTGAGGATTGAGGATTGAAGATTGAGTATGGAGGATTGAAGATTGAGGATTGAGGATTGTGGATTGAAGATTGAGGACTGAGTGTTGAGGGTTGAGTGATGAGAATTGATGTCTGTTGATTGAGATTTGAAGATTGAAGATTGGGGATTGAGTATTGAAAACTGTGAATTGAGGATATTCTATTGAGGATTGAGGATTGACAATTGGTTGTTGCGGACTGAGGGAAGAATATTGAGCATTCAGGATTGAGGATTCGGAATTCAGGTTTGAGGACAGAGGAATGAGGGTTGAGGATAGAGGGTTGAGGATTGACGCTTGAGGATAGAGGATTGAGGATGGAGGAATAAAGAGAGAGGACCGAGTGTTGAGGATTGAGTGTTGAGAATTGATGTTTGAGGATCGAGATTTGATTATTGAATATTGTGGATTGAGTATTGAATCATGAGAATTCAGGATATTCTATTGAGTATTAAGAATTGAGGATTGATGGTTGAGTATTGAGAATTGATGGTTGATGGTTGTGTGTTGAATATTGAGGATTGAGGATTGAGGATTGAGGATTGAGAATTGAGGATTGAAGATTGAGTATTGATGATAGAAGGTTGAGGATTGAGGATTGAGGGTTGAGGATTGATGACGAGGACTGACGGTAGAGGATTGATGATTGAGGATTGAGGATTGAGGATTGAAGATTGTGTATTAAGGATTGAAGATTGAGGATTGAGGATTGAGGGTTGAGGATTGAGGATTGAAGATTCAGGATTGGGGATTGAGTCTTGGCGATTGAGGATTGACTATTGAGGATTGAGTATTGAAGATTGAGAATTGAGGAATGAGGATTGAAGATTGAGTATTGAGGATTGAGGGCTGTGGATTGAGGATTGAAGATTGAGGATTAACGATTGAGGATTGGGGATTGAGGATCTAGGATTGGAGATTGATTATTGAGGATTGAAGATTGAGAATTGAGGATTGAGGATTGAGAATTGAGAATTGAGGATAAGGAGTGAGGGTTGAGGATTGAGGTTTGAGGAATGAGGATTGAGGATTGAGGATTGAGGATTGAGGATTGAGGATTGAGGATTGAGTATTGAAGATTGAGTATTCGTGACTGAGGATTGAGGATTGAGGATTGAGGGTTGAGGATTGAGGATCGAAGATTGAGTATTGAGGATTGAAGATTGAGGTTCGAGGATTGAGGATTGAGGATGGAGAATGAGGGCTGGTGGTTGAGGATTGAGGTTTGAGTATTGAATACTGAGAATTCAGGATATTCTATTGAGTATTTGGAATTGAGGATTGATGGTTGAGTATTGAGGATTGAGGGTTGAGGATTGAGGATTGAGTATCGAAGATTGAGGATTGATGACTGAGGATTGAGGATTGAGGATTGAGGATTGAGTGTTGAAGATTGAGGATTGAGTATTGAGGATTGAAGATTGAGGTTTGAGGATTGAGAACTGAGAATTGAGGATGCGGACTGATGGTTGAGGATTGAGGTTTGAGGAACGAGGATTGAGGATTGAGAATTGAGGATTGAGGATTGAGGATTGAGGATTGAGGATTGAAGATTGAGGATTGGGGATTGAGGATTGAGGATTGAGAATTGAGAAGCGAAGGTTGAGTATTGAGTATTGAAGATTGAGGTTTGAGGATTGAGGATTGAGGATGGAGGATGAGGGCTGAGGGTTGAGGATTGAGGTTTGGGAAATGGGGATTGAGGATTGAGGATTGAGGATTGAGGATTGAGGATTGAGGATTGAGGATTGAGTATTGAGTATTGAAGATTGAGTATTGATCACTGAGGATTGAGGATTGAGGATTGAGGATTGAGAATTGAGGATTGAAGATTGAATATTGAGGATATAAGATTGAGGATTGATGATTGAGGATTGAGGATGGAGAATGAGGGCTGAGGGTTGGGGATTGAGGTTTGAGGACAGAGGACTGAGGATTGAGGATTGAGAATTGAGGATTGAGGATTAAGGATTGAAGATTGAGGATTGGGTATTGAGTATTGAAGAATGAGGATTGAGGATTGAGGATTGAGGATTGAGGATTGAAGATTGAGTATTGAGGATTGAAGATTGACGATTGAGGATTAAGGATTGAGGATTGAGGACTGAGGATTGAGGATTGAAGATTGAGGATTGATGATAGAGGATTGAGGATTGAGCATTGAGGTATGAGGACTGAGGACTGAGTATTGAGGATTGAGGATTGAGGACTGAGGATCGAGGATTGAGAATTAAGGATTGAAGATTGAGGATTAAGGATTGAAGATTGGGGAATGAGGATCTAGGATTGGAGGGTGATTATTGAGGATTGAAGATTGAGGATTGAGGATTGAGGATTGAGAATTGAGAATTGAGGATGGGGACTGAGCGTTGAGGGTTGAGGTTTGAGGAATGAGGATTGAGGGTTGGGGATTGAGGATTGAGGATTGAGGATTGAGTATTGAGTATTGAAGATTGAGGATTGATGATAGAGGATTGAGGATTGAGCATTGAGGTATGAGGACTGAGGACTGAGTATTGAGGATTGAGGATTGAGGACTGAGGATTGAAGATTGAGGATTGGGGACTGAGGATTGAAGATTGAGGATTGAGAATTGAGGGTTGAGGATTGAGGTTTGAGGACTGAGTGTTGCGGATTGAGGATTGAGGACTGAGGATTGAAGGTTGAGGGTTCAGGATTGAGGATTGACGCATGAGGATTGAGGATTGAAGATTGATGATTGGGTATTGAGGATTGAGCATTGAGGATTGAGGATTGAGGACTGAAGGTTGAATATTAATGAATGAAGATTGAGGATTGATGATCGAGGGTTGTGTATTGAGGACGTGGACTGAGGGCTGAGTATTGATACTTGAGGTCTGAGGATTGAGGATTGAGGATTGAGGATTGAAGATTGAGTATTAAGGTTTGAAGATTGGGGATTGAGGATCTAGGATTGGAGATTGATTATTGAGGATTGAAGATTGAGGATTGAGGATTGAGGACTGAGAATTGAGAATTGAGGATGAGGACTGATGATTGAGGATTGAGAATTGAGGACTGATGATTGAGGATTGAAGATTGAGGATTGTGGATTCAGGATTGAGGTTTCAGAACTGAGAATTGAGGATTGAGAATTGAGGGTTGAGGATTGAGGATTGAGGATTGAGGATTGAAGATTGAGGATTGGGTATTTCGGATTGAACATTGAGGATTGAGGATTGAGGATTGAGGATTGCGGATTGAGGACTGAAGATTGAATATTGATGATTGATGATTGAGGATTGAGGATTGAGGGTTGTGGATTGAGGACGAGGGCTGAGGGTTGAGTATTGATGTGTGAGGTCTGACGATTGAGGATTGAGGATTGAGAGTTGAGGATTGAGGATTGAAGAATGAGGATTGGGTATTGAGAATTGAAGAATGAGGATTGAGGATTGAGGATTGAGGATTGAGGATTGCAGATTGAGTATTGAGGATTGAGGATTGAGGATTGAGGATTGAGGATTGAGGATTGAGGATTGAGGATTGAGGATTGAGGAATGGGGATTCAAGACTGAGTATTGAGGATTGAAGATTGATTATTGAAGAATGAGGATTGGGTATTGAGAATTGAAGAATGAGGATTGAGGATTGGGGATTGAGGATCTAGGATTGGAGATTGATTATTGAGGATTGAAGATTGAGAATTGAGGATTGAGGATTGAGAATTGAGAATTGAGGATAAGGAGTGAGGGTTGAGGATTGAGGTTTGAGGAATGAGGATTGAGGATTGAGGATTGAGGATTGAGGACGAGGACTGACGGTAGAGGATTGATGATTGAGGATTGAGGATTGAGGATTGAGGATTGAGGATTGAGAATTGAGGATTGAAGATTGTGTATTAAGGATTGAAGATTGAGGATTGAGGATTGAGGGTTGAGGAGTGAGGATTGAAGATTCAGGATTGGGGATTGAGTGTTGACGATTGAGGATTGACTATTGAGGATTGAGTATTGAAGATTGAGAATTGAGGAATGAGGATTGAAGATTGAGTATTGAGGATTGAGGGCTGTGGATTGAGGATTGAAGATTGAGGATTAACGATTGAGGATTGGGGATTGAGGATCTAGGATTGGAGATTGATTATTGAGGATTGAAGATTGAGAATTGAGGATTGAGGATTGAGAATTGAGAATTGAGGATAAGGAGTGAGGGTTGAGGATTGAGGTTTGAGGAATGAGGATTGAGGATTGAGGATTGAGGATTGAGTATTGAAGATTGAGTATTCGTGACTGAGGGTTGAGGATTGAGGATTGAGGGTTGAGGATTGAGGATCGAAGACTGAGTATTGAGGATTGAAGATTGAGGTTCGAGGATTGAGGATTGAGGATGGAGGATGAGGGCTGGTGGTTGAGGATTGAGGTTTGAGTATTGAATACTGAGAATTCAGGATATTCTATTGAGTATTTTGAATTGAGGATTGATGGTTGAGTATTGAGGATTGAGGGTTGAATATTGATGAATGAAGATTGAGGATTGATGATTGAGGGTTGTGTATTGAGGACGAGGACTGAGGGTTGAGTATTGATACTTGAGGTCTGAGGATTGAGGATTGAGGATTGAGGATTGAGGATTGAGTATTGAAGATAGAGGATTGATGATTGAGGTTTGAGGATTGGGGATTGAGGATTCAGGAATGAGTATTGAAGATTGAGGATTGAGGATTGAGGATTGAGGATTGAGTATTGAAGATTGAGTATTCGTGACTGAGGATTGAGGATTGAGGATAGAGTGTTGAGGATTGAGGATCGAAGATTGAGTATTGAGGATTGAAGATTGAGTTTCGAGGATTGAGGACTGAGGATGGAGAATGAGGGCTGGTGGTTGAGGATTGAGGTTTGAGTATTGAATACTGAGAATTCAGGATATTCTATTGAGTATTGGGAATTGAGTATTGATGGTTGATTATTGAGGATTGAGGATTGAGTATTGAGGATTGAAGATTGAGGTTTGAGGATTGAGGATTGAGAATTGAAGATGAGGACTGAGGGTTGAGGATTGAGGTTTGAGGAACGAGGACTGAGGATTGAGAATTGAGGACTGAGGATTGACGGTTGAGTATTGATGATTGAGGGTTGATGGCTGAGGATTGACGATTGCGGATTGTGGATTGAGGATTGTGGATTGAAGATTGTGTATTGAGGGTTGAGGATTGAGGATTGAGGATTGAGGATTGGATATTGAAGATTGAGGATTGGTGATTTAGGATTGAGGATTGAGGACTGGGGATTGAGGATTGATTATTGAGCTTTGGGGACTGAAGATTGTGGACTGGGGATAGATGATTGAATATTGAGGATTAAGGATAGAGTATTGGGGATTGAGGATCTAGGATAGGAGATTGATTATTGAGGATTGAAGATTGAGGATTGAGGATTGAGGATTGAGAATTGAAAATTGAGGATGAGGACTGAGGGTTGAGGAATGAGGTTTGAGGAATGAGGATTGAGGATTGACAATTGAGGATTGAGGATTGATGATTGAGGATTGAGGATTGAAGATTGAGTATGGAGGATTGAAGATTGAGGATTGAGGATTGTGGATTGAAGATTGAGGACTGAGTGTTGAGGGTTGAGTGATGAGAATTGATGTCTGTTGATTGAGATTTGAAGATTGAAGATTGGGGATTGAGTATTGAAAACTGTGAATTGAGGATATTCTATTGAGGATTGAGGATTGACAATTGGTTGTTGCGGACTGAGGGAAGAATATTGAGCATTCAGGATTGAGGATTCGGAATTCAGGTTTGAGGACAGAGGAATGAGGGTTGAGGATAGAGGGTTGAGGATTGACGCTTGAGGATAGAGGATTGAGGATGGAGGAATAAAGAGAGAGGACCGAGTGTTGAGGATTGAGTGTTGAGAATTGATGTTTGAGGATCGAGATTTGATTATTGAATATTGTGGATTGAGTATTGAATCATGAGAATTCAGGATATTCTATTGAGTATTAAGAATTGAGGATTGATGGTTGAGTATTGAGAATTGATGGTTGATGGTTGTGTGTTGAATATTGAGGATTGAGGATTGAGGATTGAGGATTGAGAATTGAGGATTGAAGATTGAGTATTGATGATAGAAGGTTGAGGATTGAGGATTGAGGGTTGAGGATTGATGACGAGGACTGACGGTAGAGGATTGATGATTGAGGATTGAGGATTGAGGATTGAAGATTGTGTATTAAGGATTGAAGATTGAGGATTGAGGATTGAGGGTTGAGGATTGAGGATTGAAGATTCAGGATTGGGGATTGAGTCTTGGCGATTGAGGATTGACTATTGAGGATTGAGTATTGAAGATTGAGAATTGAGGAATGAGGATTGAAGATTGAGTATTGAGGATTGAGGGCTGTGGATTGAGGATTGAAGATTGAGGATTAACGATTGAGGATTGGGGATTGAGGATCTAGGATTGGAGATTGATTATTGAGGATTGAAGATTGAGAATTGAGGATTGAGGATTGAGAATTGAGAATTGAGGATAAGGAGTGAGGGTTGAGGATTGAGGTTTGAGGAATGAGGATTGAGGATTGAGGATTGAGGATTGAGGATTGAGGATTGAGGATTGAGTATTGAAGATTGAGTATTCGTGACTGAGGATTGAGGATTGAGGATTGAGGGTTGAGGATTGAGGATCGAAGATTGAGTATTGAGGATTGAAGATTGAGGTTCGAGGATTGAGGATTGAGGATGGAGAATGAGGGCTGGTGGTTGAGGATTGAGGTTTGAGTATTGAATACTGAGAATTCAGGATATTCTATTGAGTATTTGGAATTGAGGATTGATGGTTGAGTATTGAGGATTGAGGGTTGAGGATTGAGGATTGAGTATCGAAGATTGAGGATTGATGACTGAGGATTGAGGATTGAGGATTGAGGATTGAGTGTTGAAGATTGAGGATTGAGTATTGAGGATTGAAGATTGAGGTTTGAGGATTGAGAACTGAGAATTGAGGATGCGGACTGATGGTTGAGGATTGAGGTTTGAGGAACGAGGATTGAGGATTGAGAATTGAGGATTGAGGATTGAGGATTGAGGATTGAGGATTGAAGATTGAGGATTGGGGATTGAGGATTGAGGATTGAGAATTGAGAAGCGAAGGTTGAGTATTGAGTATTGAAGATTGAGGTTTGAGGATTGAGGATTGAGGATGGAGGATGAGGGCTGAGGGTTGAGGATTGAGGTTTGGGAAATGGGGATTGAGGATTGAGGATTGAGGATTGAGGATTGAGGATTGAGGATTGAGGATTGAGTATTGAGTATTGAAGATTGAGTATTGATCACTGAGGATTGAGGATTGAGGATTGAGGATTGAGAATTGAGGATTGAAGATTGAATATTGAGGATATAAGATTGAGGATTGATGATTGAGGATTGAGGATGGAGAATGAGGGCTGAGGGTTGGGGATTGAGGTTTGAGGACAGAGGACTGAGGATTGAGGATTGAGAATTGAGGATTGAGGATTAAGGATTGAAGATTGAGGATTGGGTATTGAGTATTGAAGAATGAGGATTGAGGATTGAGGATTGAGGATTGAGGATTGAAGACTGAGTATTGAGGATTGAAGATTGACGATTGAGGATTAAGGATTGAGGATTGAGGACTGAGGATTGAGGATTGAAGATTGAGGATTGATGATAGAGGATTGAGGATTGAGCATTGAGGTATGAGGACTGAGGACTGAGTATTGAGGATTGAGGATTGAGGACTGAGGATCGAGGATTGAGAATTAAGGATTGAAGATTGAGGATTAAGGATTGAAGATTGGGGAATGAGGATCTAGGATTGGAGGGTGATTATTGAGGATTGAAGATTGAGGATTGAGGATTGAGGATTGAGAATTGAGAATTGAGGATGGGGACTGAGCGTTGAGGGTTGAGGTTTGAGGAATGAGGATTGAGGGTTGGGGATTGAGGATTGAGGATTGAGGATTGAGTATTGAGTATTGAAGATTGAGGATTGATGATAGAGGATTGAGGATTGAGCATTGAGGTATGAGGACTGAGGACTGAGTATTGAGGATTGAGGATTGAGGACTGAGGATTGAAGATTGAGGATTGGGGACTGAGGATTGAAGATTGAGGATTGAGAATTGAGGGTTGAGGATTGAGGTTTGAGGACTGAGTGTTGCGGATTGAGGATTGAGGACTGAGGATTGAAGGTTGAGGGTTCAGGATTGAGGATTGACGCATGAGGATTGAGGATTGAAGATTGATGATTGGGTATTGAGGATTGAGCATTGAGGATTGAGGATTGAGGACTGAAGGTTGAATATTAATGAATGAAGATTGAGGATTGATGATCGAGGGTTGTGTATTGAGGACGAGGACTGAGGGCTGAGTATTGATACTTGAGGTCTGAGGATTGAGGATTGAGGATTGAGGATTGAAGATTGAGTATTAAGGTTTGAAGATTGGGGATTGAGGATCTAGGATTGGAGATTGATTATTGAGGATTGAAGATTGAGGATTGAGGATTGAGGATTGAGAATTGAGAATTGAGGATGAGGACTGATGATTGAGGATTGAGAATTGAGGACTGATGATTGAGGATTGAAGATTGAGGATTGTGGATTCAGGATTGAGGTTTCAGAACTGAGAATTGAGGATTGAGAATTGAGGGTTGAGGATTGAGGATTGAGGATTGAGGATTGAAGATTGAGGATTGGGTATTTCGGATTGAACATTGAGGATTGAGGATTGAGGATTGAGGATTGCGGATTGAGGACTGAAGATTGAATATTGATGATTGATGATTGAGGATTGAGGATTGAGGGTTGTGGATTGAGGACGAGGGCTGAGGGTTGAGTATTGATGTGTGAGGTCTGACGATTGAGGATTGAGGATTGAGAGTTGAGGATTGAGGATTGAAGAATGAGGATTGGGTATTGAGAATTGAAGAATGAGGATTGAGGATTGAGGATTGAGGATTGAGGATTGCAGATTGAGTATTGAGGATTGAGGATTGAGGATTGAGGATTGAGGATTGAGGATTGAGGATTGAGGATTGAGGATTGAGGAATGGGGATTCAAGACTGAGTATTGAGGATTGAAGATTGATTATTGAAGAATGAGGATTGGGTATTGAGAATTGAAGAATGAGGATTGAGGATTGGGGATTGAGGATCTAGGATTGGAGATTGATTATTGAGGATTGAAGATTGAGAATTGAGGATTGAGGATTGAGAATTGAGAATTGAGGATAAGGAGTGAGGGTTGAGGATTGAGGTTTGAGGAATGAGGATTGAGGATTGAGGATTGAGGATTGAGGACGAGGACTGACGGTAGAGGATTGATGATTGAGGATTGAGGATTGAGGATTGAGGATTGAGGATTGAGAATTGAGGATTGAAGATTGTGTATTAAGGATTGAAGATTGAGGATTGAGGATTGAGGGTTGAGGAGTGAGGATTGAAGATTCAGGATTGGGGATTGAGTGTTGACGATTGAGGATTGACTATTGAGGATTGAGTATTGAAGATTGAGAATTGAGGAATGAGGATTGAAGATTGAGTATTGAGGATTGAGGGCTGTGGATTGAGGATTGAAGATTGAGGATTAACGATTGAGGATTGGGGATTGAGGATCTAGGATTGGAGATTGATTATTGAGGATTGAAGATTGAGAATTGAGGATTGAGGATTGAGAATTGAGAATTGAGGATAAGGAGTGAGGGTTGAGGATTGAGGTTTGAGGAATGAGGATTGAGGATTGAGGATTGAGGATTGAGTATTGAAGATTGAGTATTCGTGACTGAGGGTTGAGGATTGAGGATTGAGGGTTGAGGATTGAGGATCGAAGACTGAGTATTGAGGATTGAAGATTGAGGTTCGAGGATTGAGGATTGAGGATGGAGGATGAGGGCTGGTGGTTGAGGATTGAGGTTTGAGTATTGAATACTGAGAATTCAGGATATTCTATTGAGTATTTTGAATTGAGGATTGATGGTTGAGTATTGAGGATTGAGGGTTGAATATTGATGAATGAAGATTGAGGATTGATGATTGAGGGTTGTGTATTGAGGACGAGGACTGAGGGTTGAGTATTGATACTTGAGGTCTGAGGATTGAGGATTGAGGATTGAGGATTGAGGATTGAGTATTGAAGATAGAGGATTGATGATTGAGGTTTGAGGATTGGGGATTGAGGATTCAGGAATGAGTATTGAAGATTGAGGATTGATGATTGAGGATTGAGGATTGAGTATTGAAGATAGAGGATTGATGATTGAGGTTTGAGGATTGGGGATTGAGGATTCAGGAATGAGTATTGAAGATTGAGGATTGATGATTGAGGATTGAGGATTGAGGATTGAGGATTGAGTATTGAAGATTGAGGATTGATGATTGAGGATTGAGTATTGAAGATTGAGGATTGATGATTGAGGATTGAGGATTGGGGATTGAGGATTCAGGAATGAGTATTGAAGATTGAGGATTGAGGATTGAGGATTGAGGATTGAGGATTGAGGATCGAAGATTGAGTATTGATGATTGAATATTGAGGATTGAGGATTGAGGTTTGAGGATTGAGGACGAGGACTGACGGTAGAGGATTGAGGTTTGAGGATTGAGGATTGAGGACTGAGGATTGAGGATGAGGGCTGTGGGTCGGAGACTGAGGTTTGACGACTGAGGACTGAGGATTGAGGATTGACAATTGAGGACTGATGATTGACGATTGAAGATTGAGGATTGGGTATTGAGGATTGAAGAATGAGGATTGAGGATTGAGGATTCAGGATTGAGGATTGAAGATTGAGTATTGAGGATTGAACATTGAGGATTGAGGATTGAGAATTGAGGATTGGGGATTGAAGATTGAGTATTGAGGATTGAAGATTGAGGATTGAGGATTGAGGATTGAGGATTGAGGATTGAAGATTGAGGATTGAGGATTGAGGATTGAGGATTGAGGATTGAGGATTGAAGATTGAATATTGATGATTGAAGATTGAGGATTGAGGATTGAGGATTGAGGATTGAGGTTGAGGATTGAAGATTGAGGATTGGGGATTGAGGATTGACGATTGAGGATTGAGTATTGGGGATTGAGAACTGAGGATTGAGGATTGAAATTGAGTATTGAGGATTGAAGATTGAGGATTGAGATTTGATTATTGAATATTGTGGATTGAGTATTGAACCATGAGTATTCAGAATATTCTATTGAGTATTGAGAATTGAGGATTGATGGCTGAGGGTTCTGTCTTGAATATTGAGGATTGAGGATTGAGGATTGAGGATAGAGCATTGAGGATTGAAGATTGAGTATTGATGATTGAATATTCAGGATTGAGGATTGAGGTATGAGGATTGAGGACGAGGACTGACGGTTGAGGATTGAGGATTGAGGATTGAGGATTGAGCATTGAGGATTGAAGATTGATGACTGGGGATTGAGGATTGAAGATTGAGTATTAAGGATTGAAGATTGGGGTTGAGGATCTAGGATTGGAGGTTGATTATTGAGGATTGAAGATTGAGGATTGAGGATCGAGGATTGAGAATTGAGAATTGAGGATGAGGACTGAGGGTTGAGGATTAAGGTTTGAGGCATGAGGGTTGAGTGTTGAGGATTGAGGATTGAGGATTGAGGATTGAGGATTGAGTATTGAAGATTGAGTATTGATGCCTGAGGATTGAGGATCGAGGATTGAGGATTCAGGATTGGAGATTGATTATTGAGGATTGAAAATTGAGGATTGAGGATTGAGGATTGAGAATTGAGAATTGAGTATGAGGACTGAGGCTTGAGGATTGAGGTTTGTGGAATGAGGATTGAGGGTTGGGGAATGAGGATTGAGGATTGAGGATTGAGGATTGAGCATTGAAGATTGAGTATTGATGCCTGAGGATTGAGGATTGAGGATTGATGATTGAGGATCGAGGATTGAAGATTGAGAATTGAGGATTGAAGATTGAGGATTGAGGATTGAGGATTGAGGATGGAGGATGAGGGCTGAGGGTTGAGGACTGAGGATTGAGAAATGAAGTTTGAGGATTGAGGATTGAAATTGAGGATTGGGTATTGAGGATTGAAGAATGAGGATTGACGAATTAGGATTGAGGATTGAGGATTGAGGATTGAAGATTGAGGATTGGGTATTGAGGATTGAAGAGTGAGGATTGAGGATTGAGGATTGAGGATTGAAGATTGAGGATTGGGTATTGAGGATTGAAGAGTGAGGATTGAGGATTGAGGATTGAGGATTGAGGATTGAGGATTGAAGGTTGAGTATTGAGGATTGAATATTGAGGATTGAGGATTGAGGATTGAGGATTGAGGTTGAGGATTGAAGATTGAGGATTGGGGATTGAGGATTCACGATTGAGGATTGAGTATTCGGTATTGAGAATTGAGGATTGAGGATTGAAATTGAGTATTGAGGACTGAAGATTGAGGATTGTGATTTGATTATTGAATATTGTGGATTGAGTATTGAAACATGAGTATTCAGAATATTCTATTGAGTATTGAGAATTGAGGATTGATGGTTGAGTATTGAGGATTGATGGCTGAGGGTTGTGTCTTGAATATTGAGGATTGAGGATTGAGGATTGAGGATAGAGCATTGAGGATTGAAGATTGAGTATTGATGATTGAATATTGAGGATCGAGGATTGAGGTTTGAGGATTGAGGACGAGGACTGACGGTTGAGGATTGAGGTTTGAGGATTGAGGATTGTGGATCGAGGACTGAGGATTGAGGATTGAGGATTGAGCATTGAGGATTGAAGATTGATGACTGGGGACTGAGGATTGAAGATTGAGTATTAAGGTTTGAAGATTGGGGATTGAGGATCTAGGATTGGAGATTGATTATTGAGGATTGAAGATTGAGGATTGAGGATTGAGGATTGAGAATTGAGAATTGAGGATGAGGACTGATGATTGAGGATTGAGAATTGAGGACTGATAATTGAGGATTGAAGATTGAGGATTGTGGATTCAGGATTGAGGTTTCAGAACTGAGAATTGAGGATTGAGTATTGAGGGTTGAGGATTGAGGATTGAGGATTGAGGATTGAAGATTGAGGATTGGGTATTTCGGATTGAACATTGAGGATTGAGGATTGAGGATTGAGGATTGCGGATTGAGGACTGAAGATTGAATATTGATGATTGATGATTGAGGATTGAGGATTGAGGGTTGTGGATTGAGGACGAGGGCTGAGGGTTGAGTATTGATGTGTGAGGTCTGACGATTGAGGATTGAGGATTGAGAGTTGAGGATTGAGGATTGAAGATTGAGGATTGGGTATTAAGGATTGAAGAATGAGGATTGTGGATTCAGGATTGAGGATTGAGGATTGCAGATTGAGTATTGAGGATTGAGGATTGAGGATTGAGGATTGAGGATTGAGGATTGAGGATTGAGGATTGAGGATAGAGGATTGAGGATTGAGGACTGGGGATTCAAGATTGAGTATTGAGGATTGAAGATTGAGGATTGAGGATTGAGGATTGAGGATTGAGGATTGAGGTTGAGGATTAAGGATTGAGGGTTGGGAATTGAGGATTGAGGATTGAGGATTGAAGATTGAGGATTGGGTATTGAGGATTGAAGAATGAGTATTGAGGATTGAGGTTTGAGGATTGAGGATTGCAGATTGCGTATTGAGGATTGAAGATTGATGATTGAGGATTGAGGATTGAAGATTGAGGATTGAGGATTGAGGATTGAGGATTGAGGATTGAAGATTGAGTATTGAGGATTGAAGGTTGAGGATTGAGGATTGAGTACTGAGGATTGAGGATTGAGGATTGAGGATTGAGGATTGAAGATTGAGGATTGATGATTGAGGATTGAGAACTGAGAATTGAGGATGAGATCTGAAGGTTGAGGATTGAGGTTTGGGAAATGGGGATTGAGGATTGAGGATTGAGGATTGAGGATTGAGGATTGAGGATTGAGGATTGAGTATTGAGTATTGAAGATTGAGTATTGATCACTGAGGATTGAGGATTGAGGATTGAGGATTGAGAATTGAGGATTGAAGATTGAATATTGAGGATATAAGATTGAGGATTGATGATTGAGGATTGAGGATGGAGAATGAGGGCTGAGGGTTGGGGATTGAGGTTTGAGGACAGAGGACTGAGGATTGAGGATTGAGAATTGAGGATTGAGGATTAAGGATTGAAGATTGAGGATTGGGTATTGAGTATTGAAGAATGAGGATTGAGGATTGAGGATTGAGGATTGAGGATTGAAGATTGAGTATTGAGGATTGAAGATTGACGATTGAGGATTAAGGATTGAGGATTGAGGACTGAGGATTGAGGATTGAAGATTGAGGATTGATGATAGAGGATTGAGGATTGAGCATTGAGGTATGAGGACTGAGGACTGAGTATTGAGGATTGAGGATTGAGGACTGAGGATTGAGGATTGAGAATTAAGGATTGAAGATTGAGGATTAAGGATTGAAGATTGGGGAATGAGGATCTAGGATTGGAGGGTGATT
Organism: Calliopsis andreniformis; assembly: GCF_051401765.1. Lineage (NCBI taxonomy): Eukaryota > Metazoa > Arthropoda > Insecta > Hymenoptera > Andrenidae > Calliopsis > Calliopsis andreniformis. Next base: position 2,254,731 of record NW_027480493.1, read on the forward strand.
ATTGAGGATTGAAGATTGAGGATTGAGGATTGAGGATTGAGAATTGAGAATTGAGGATGGGGACTGAGCGTTGAGGGTTGAGGTTTGAGGAATGAGGATTGAGGGTTGGGGATTGAGGATTGAGGATTGAGGATTGAGTATTGAGTATTGAAGATTGAGGATTGATGATAGAGGATTGAGGATTGAGCATTGAGGTATGAGGACTGAGGACTGAGTATTGAGGATTGAGGATTGAGGACTGAGGATTGAAGATTGAGGATTGGGGACTGAGGATTGAAGATTGAGGATTGAGAATTGAGGGTTGAGGATTGAGGTTTGAGGACTGAGTGTTGCGGATTGAGGATTGAGGACTGAGGATTGAAGGTTGAGGGTTCAGGATTGAGGATTGACGCACGAGGATTGAGGATTGAAGATTGATGATTGGGTATTGAGGATTGAGCATTGAGGATTGAGGATTGAGGACTGAAGGTTGAATATTAATGAATGAAGATTGAGGATTGATGATCGAGGGTTGTGTATTGAGGACGAGGACTGAGGGCTGAGTATTGATACTTGAGGTCTGAGGATTGAGGATCGAGGATTGAGGATTGAGGATTGAGTATTGAAGATAGAGGATTGATGATTGAGGATTGAGGATTGGGGATTGAGGATTCAGGAATGAGTATTGAAGATTGAGGATTGAGGATTGAGGTTTGAGGATTGAGGACGAGGACTGACGGTAGAGGATTGAGGTTAAAGGATCGAGGATTGAGGTTTGAGGATTGAGGACGAGGACTGACGGTTGAGGATTGAGGTTTGAGGATTGAGGATGGTGGATTGAGGCCTGAGGATTGAGGATTGAGGATTGAGCATTGAGGATTGAAGATTGATGACTGGGGATTGAGGATTGAAGATTGAGTATTAAGGTTTGAAGATTGGGGATTGAGGATCTAGGATTGGAGATTGATTATTGAGGATTGAAGATTGAGGATTGAGGATTGAGGATTGAGAATTGAGAATTGAGGATGAGGACTGATGATTGAGGATTGAGAATTGAGGACTGATGATTGAGGATTGAAGATTGAGGATTGTGGATTCAGGATTGAGGTTTCAGAACTGAGAATTGAGGATTGAGAATTGAGGGTTGAGGATTGAGGATTGAGGATTGAGGATTGAAGATTGAGGATTGGGTATTTCGGATTGAACATTGAGGATTGAGGATTGAGGATTGAGGATTGCGGATTGAGGACTGAAGATTGAATATTGATGATTGATGATTGAGGATTGAGGATTGAGGGTTGTGGATTGAGGACGAGGGCTGAGGGTTGAGTATTGATGTGTGAGGTCTGACGATTGAGGATTGAGGATTGAGAGTTGAGGATTGAGGATTGAAGAATGAGGATTGGGTATTGAGAATTGAAGAATGAGGATTGAGGATTGAGGATTGAGGATTGAGGATTGCAGATTGAGTATTGAGGATTGAGGATTGAGGATTGAGGATTAAGGATTGAGGATTGAGGATTGAGGATTGAGGATTGAGGAATGGGGATTCAAGACTGAGTATTGAGGATTGAAGATTGATTATTGAAGAATGAGGATTGGGTATTGAGAATTGAAGAATGAGGATTGAGGATTGGGGATTGAGGATCTAGGATTGGAGATTGATTATTGAGGATTGAAGATTGAGAATTGAGGATTGAGGATTGAGAATTGAGAATTGAGGATAAGGAGTGAGGGTTGAGGATTGAGGTTTGAGGAATGAGGATTGAGGATTGAGGATTGAGGATTGAGGACGAGGACTGACGGTAGAGGATTGATGATTGAGGATTGAGGATTGAGGATTGAGGATTGAGGATTGAGAATTGAGGATTGAAGATTGTGTATTAAGGATTGAAGATTGAGGATTGAGGATTGAGGGTTGAGGAGTGAGGATTGAAGATTCAGGATTGGGGATTGAGTGTTGACGATTGAGGATTGACTATTGAGGATTGAGTATTGAAGATTGAGAATTGAGGAATGAGGATTGAAGATTGAGTATTGAGGATTGAGGGCTGTGGATTGAGGATTGAAGATTGAGGATTAACGATTGAGGATTGGGGATTGAGGATCTAGGATTGGAGATTGATTATTGAGGATTGAAGATTGAGAATTGAGGATTGAGGATTGAGAATTGAGAATTGAGGATAAGGAGTGAGGGTTGAGGATTGAGGTTTGAGGAATGAGGATTGAGGATTGAGGATTGAGGATTGAGTATTGAAGATTGAGTATTCGTGACTGAGGGTTGAGGATTGAGGATTGAGGGTTGAGGATTGAGGATCGAAGACTGAGTATTGAGGATTGAAGATTGAGGTTCGAGGATTGAGGATTGAGGATGGAGGATGAGGGCTGGTGGTTGAGGATTGAGGTTTGAGTATTGAATACTGAGAATTCAGGATATTCTATTGAGTATTTTGAATTGAGGATTGATGGTTGAGTATTGAGGATTGAGGGTTGAGGATTGAGGATTGAGTATCGAAGATTGAGGACTGATGATTGAGGATTGAGGATTGAGGATTGAGGATTGAGTGTTGAAGATTGAGGATTGAGTATTGAGGATCGAAGATTGAGGTTTGAGGATTGAAAATTGAGAATTGAGGATGCGGACTGAGGGTTGAGGATTGAGGTATGAGGAACGAGGTTTGAGGATTGAGAATTCAGGATTGAGGATTGAGGATTGAGGATTGAGGATTGAAGATTGAGAATTGAGGAATGAGGAATGAAGATTGAGTATTGAGGATTGAGGACTGTGGATTGAGGATTGAAGATTGAGGATTAACGATTGAGGATTGGTGATTGAGGATCTAGGATTGGAAATTGATTATTGAGGATTGAAGATTGAGAATTGAGGATTGAGGATTGAGAATTGAGAATTGAGGATAAGGAGTGAGGGTTGAGGATTGAGGTTTGAGGAATGAGGATTGAGGATTGAGAATTGAGAATTGAGGATTGAGGATTGAGGATTGAGTATTGAAGATTGAGTATTCGTGACTGAGGATTGAGGATTGAGGATTGAGGGTTGAGGATTGAGGATCGAAGATTGAGTATTGAGGATTGAAGATTGAGGTTCGAGGATTCAGTATTGAGGATTGAAGGTTGAGGTTTGAGGATTGAGGATTGAGAATTGAGTATGAGGACTGAGGGTTGAGGATTGAGGTTTGAGGAACGATGATTGAGGATTGAGTATTGAGGATTGAAGATTGAGGTTTGAGGATTGAGGGTTGAGAATTGAGGATGAGGACTGAGGGTTGAGGATTGAGGTTTAAGGAACGAGGGTTGAGGATTGAGAATTGAGGACTCAGGATTGACGATTGAGTATTGACGATTGAGTATTGAGGATTGAGGATTGATGACTGAGGATTGAGGATTGAGGTTTGAGGATTGAGGATTGAGGATTGAAGATTGAGTATTGAGGATTGAGGATCGAGGATTGAGGATTGAGTATTGAAGATTGAGGATTGAGGATTGACGATTGAGGATTGAGTATTGGGGATTGAGGATTGAGGATTGATGATTGAAATTGAGTATTGAGGATTGAAGATTGAGGATTGAGATTTGATTATTGAATATTGTGGACTGAGTATTGAAACGGGAGTATTCAGAATATTCTATTGAGTGTTGAGTATTGAGGATTGAAGATTGTGGATTGAGTATTGACGATTGAGGATTAAGGATTGAGGGTTGAGAATTGAGGATTGAGGATTGAGGACTGAAGATTGAGGATTGGGTATTGAGGATTGAAGAATGAGTATTGAGGATTGAGGTTTGAGGATTGAGGATTGCAGATTGCGTATTGAGGATTGAAGATTGATGATTGAGGATTGAGGATTGAAGATTGAGGATTGAGGATTGAGGATTGAGGATTGAGGATTGAAGATTGAGTATTGAGGATTGAAGGTTGAGGATTGAGGATTGAGTACTGAGGATTGAGGATTGAGGATTGAGGATTGAGGATTGAAGATTGAGGATTGATGATTGAGGATTGAGAATTGAGAATTGAGGATGAGATCTGAAGGTTGAGGATTGAGGTTTGGGAAATGGGGATTGAGGATTGAGGATTGAGGATTGAGGATTGAGGATTGAGGATTGAGGATTGAGTATTGAGTATTGAAGATTGAGTATTGATCACTGAGGATTGAGGATTGAGGATTGAGGATTGAGAATTGAGGATTGAAGATTGAATATTGAGGATATAAGATTGAGGATTGATGATTGAGGATTGAGGATGGAGAATGAGGGCTGAGGGTTGGGGATTGAGGTTTGAGGACAGAGGACTGAGGATTGAGGATTGAGAATTGAGGATTGAGGATTGAGGATTGAAGATTGAGGATTGGGTATTGAGTATTGAAGAATGAGGATTGAGGATTGAGGATTGAGGATTGAGGATTGAAGATTGAGTATTGAGGATTGAAGATTGACGATTGAGGATTAAGGATTGAGGATTGAGGACTGAGGATTGAGGATTGAAGATTGAGGATTGATGATAGAGGATTGAGGATTGAGCATTGAGGTATGAGGACTGAGGACTGAGTATTGAGGATTGAGGATTGAGGACTGAGGATTGAGGATTGAGAATTAAGGATTGAAGATTGAGGATTAAGGATTGAAGATTGGGGATTGAGGATCTAGGATTGGAGGTTGATTATTGAGGATTGAAGATTGAGGATTGAGGATTGAGGATTGAGAATTGAGAATTGAGGATGAGGACTGAGGGTTGAGGGTTGAGGTTTGAGGAATGAGGATTGAGGGTTGGGGATTGAGGATTGAGGATTGAGGATTGAGTATTGAGTATTGAAGATTGAGGATTGATGATAGAGGACTGAGGACTGAGCATTGAGGTATGAGGACTGAGGACTGAGTATTGAGGATTGAGGATTGAGGACTGAGGATTGAAGATTGAGGATTGGGGACTGAGGATTGAAGATTGAGGATTGAGAATTGAGGGTTGAGGATTGAGGTTTGAGGACTGAGGGTTGAGGATTGAGGATTGAGGACTGAGGATTGATGGTTGAGGGTTCAGGATTGAGGATTGACGCATGAGGATTGAGGATTGAAGATTGATGATTGGGTATTGAGGATTGAGCATTGAGGATTGAGGATTGAGGACTGAAGGTTGAATATTAATGAATGAAGATTGAGGATTGATGATCGAGGGTTGTGTATTGAGGACGAGGACTGAGGGCTGAGTATTGATACTTGAGGTCTGAGGATTGAGGATTGAGGATTGAGGATTGAGGATTGAGTATTGAAGATAGAGGATTGATGATTGAGGATTGAGGATTGAAGATTGATGATTGAGGATTTAGGATTGAGTATTCGTGACTGAGGATTGAGGATTGAGGATTGAGGGTTGAGGATTGAGGATCGAAGATTGAGTATTGAGGATTGAAGATTGAGGTTTGAGGATTGAGGATTGTGGATGGAGGATGAGGGGTGGTGGTTGAGGATTGAGGTTTGAGTATTGAATACTGAGAATTCAGGATACTATATTGAGTATTTGGAATTGAGGATTGATGGTTGAGTATTGAGGATTTAGGATTGAGTATTCGTGACTGAGGATTGAGTATTGAAGATTGAGTATTGATGATTGAATATTGAGGATTGAGGATTGAGGTTTGAGGATTGAGGACGAGGACTGACGGTAGAGGATTGAGGATTGAGTATTGAGGGTTGAGGATTGAGGATTGAGGATTGAGGATTGAAGATTGAGGATTGGGTATTTCGGATTGAACATTGAGGATTGAGGATTGAGGATTAAGGATTGCGGATTGAGGACTGAAGATTGAATATTGATGATTGATGATTGAGGATTGAGGATTGAGGGTTGTGGATTGAGGACGAGGGCTGAGGGTTGAGTATTGATGTGTGAGGTCTGACGATTGAGGATTGAGGATTGAGAGTTGAGGATTGAGGATTGAAGATTGAGGATTGGGTATTAAGGATTGAAGAATGAGGATTGTGGATTGAGGATTGAGGATTGAGGATTGCAGATTGAGTATTGAGGATTGAGGATTGAGGATTGAGGATTGAGGATTGAGGATTGAGGATTGAGGATTGAGGATAGAGGATTGAGGATTGAGGACTGGGGATTCAAGATTGAGTATTGAGGATTGAAGATTGAGGATTGAGGATTGAGGATTGAGGATTGAGGATTGAGGTTGAGGATTGAAGATTGAGGATTGGGGATTGAGGATCGACGATTGAGGATTGAGTATTGGGGATTGAGAATTGAGGATTGAGGATTGAAATTGAGTATTGACGATTGAAGATTCAGGATTGAGACTTGATTATTGAATATTGTGGATTGAGTGTTGAACCATGAGTATTCAGAATATTCTATTCAGTATTGAGAATTGAGGATTGATGGTTAAGTATTGAGGATTGATGGCTGAGGGTTGTGTCTTGAATATTGAGGATTGAGGATTGAGGATTGAGGATTGAGGATTGAGGATTGAAGATTGAGGATTGAGGATTGAGGATTGAAGATTGAGGATTGAGGATTGAGGTTTGAGGATTGAGGCTGAGGATTGAAGATTGAGGATTGGGGATTGAGGATTGACGATTGAGGATTGAGTATTGGGGATTGAGGATTGAGGATTGATGATTGAAATTGAGTATTGAGGATTGAAGATTGAGGATTGAGATTTGATTATTGAATATTGTGGACTGAGTATTGAAACGGGAGTATTCAGAATATTCTTTTGAGTGTTGAGTATTGAGGATTGAAGATTGTGGATTGAGTATTGACGATTGAGGATTAAGGATTGAGGGTTGAGAATTGAGGATTGAGGATTGAGGACTGAAGATTGAGGATTGGGTATTGAGGATTGAAGAATGAGTATTGAGGATTGAGGTTTGAGGATTGAGGATTGCAGATTGCGTATTGAGGATTGAAGATTGATGATTGAGGATTGAGGATTGAAGATTGAGGATTGAGGATTGAGGATTGAGGATTGAGGATTGAGGATTGAAGATTGAGTATTGAGGATTGAAGGTTGAGGATTGAGGATTGAGTACTGAGGATTGAGGATTGAGGATTGAGGATTGAGGATTGAAGATTGAGGATTGATGATTGAGGATTGAGAATTGAGAATTGAGGATGAGATCTGAAGGTTGAGGATTGAGGTTTGGGAAATGGGGATTGAGGATTGAGGATTGAGGATTGAGGATTGAGGATTGAGGATTGAGGATTGAGTATTGAGTATTGAAGATTGAGTATTGATCACTGAGGATTGAGGATTGAGGATTGAGGATTGAGAATTGAGGATTGAAGATTGAATATTGAGGATATAAGATTGAGGATTGATGATTGAGGATTGAGGATGGAGAATGAGGGCTGAGGGTTGGGGATTGAGGTTTGAGGACAGAGGACTGAGGATTGAGGATTGAGAATTGAGGATTGAGGATTGAGGATTGAAGATTGAGGATTGGGTATTGAGTATTGAAGAATGAGGATTGAGGATTGAGGATTGAGGATTGAGGATTGAAGATTGAGGATTGGGTATTTCGGATTGAACATTGAGGATTGAGGATTGAGGATTGAGGATTGCGGATTGAGGACTGAAGATTGAATATTGATGATTGATGATTGAGGATTGAGGATTGAGGGTTGTGGATTGAGGACGAGGGCTGAGGGTTGAGTATTGATGTGTGAGGTCTGACGATTGAGGATTGAGGATTGAGAGTTGAGGATTGAGGATTGAAGAATGAGGATTGGGTATTGAGAATTGAAGAATGAGGATTGAGGATTGAGGATTGAGGATTGAGGATTGAGGATTGAGGATTGAGGATTGAGGATTGAGGACTGGGGATCCAAGATTGAGTATTGAGGATTGAAGATTGAGGATTGAAGAATGAGGATTGGGTATTGAGAATTGAAGAATGAGGATTGAGGATTGGGGATTGAGGATCTAGGATTGGAGATTGATTATTGGGGATTGAAGATTGAGAATTGAGGATTGAGGATTGAGAATTGAGAATTGAGGATAAGGAGTGAGGGTTGAGGATTGAGGTTTGAGGAATGAGGATTGAGGATTGAGGATTGAGGATTGAGGATTGAGGACGAGGACTGACGGTAGAGGATTGATGATTGAGGATTGAGGATTGAGGATTGAGGATTGAGGATTGAGAATTGAGGATTGAAGATTGTGTATTAAGGATTGAAGATTGAGGATTGAGGATTGAGGGTTGAGGAGTGAGGATTGAAGATTCAGGATTGGGGATTGAGTGTTGACGATTGAGGATTGACTATTGAGGATTGAGTATTGAAGATTGAGAATTGAGGAATGAGGATTGAAGATTGAGTATTGAGGATTGAGGGCTGTGGATTGAGGATTGAAGATTGAGGATTAACGATTGAGGATTGGGGATTGAGGATCTAGGATTGGAGATTGATTATTGAGGATTGAAGATTGAGAATTGAGGATTGAGGATTGAGAATTGAGAATTGAGGATAAGGAGTGAGGGTTGAGGATTGAGGTTTGAGGAATGAAGATTGAGGATTGAGGATTGAGGATTGAGTATTGAAGATTGAGTATTCGTGACTGAGGGTTGAGGATTGAGGATTGAGGGTTGAGGATTGAGGATCGAAGACTGAGTATTGAGGATTGAAGATTGAGGTTCGAGGATTGAGGATTGAGGATGGAGGATGAGGGCTGGTGGTTGAGGATTGAGGTTTGAGTATTGAATACTGAGAATTCAGGATATTCTATTGAGTATTTTGAATTGAGGATTGATGGTTGAGTATTGAGGATTGAGGGTTGAGGATTGAGGATTGAGTATCGAAGATTGAGGACTGATGATTCAGGATTGAGGATTGAGGATTGAGGATTGAGTGTTGAAGATTGACGATTGAGTATTGAGGATCGAAGATTGAGGTTTGAGGATTGAGAATTGAGAATTGAGGATGCGGACTGAGGGTTGAGGATTGAGGTATGAGGAACGAGGTTTGAGGATTGAGAATTCAGGATTGAGGATTGAGGATTGAGGATTGAGGATTGAAGATTGAGAATTGAGGAATGAGGAATGAAGATTGAGTATTGAGGATTGAGGACTGTGGATTGAGGATTGAAGATTGAGGATTAACGATTGAGGATTGGTGATTGAGGATCTAGGATTGGAAATTGATTATTGAGGATTGAAGATTGAGAATTGAGGATTGAGGATTGAGAATTGAGAATTGAGGATAAGGAGTGAGGGTTGAGGATTGAGGTTTGAGGAATGAGGATTGAGGATTGAGGATTGAGAATTGAGGATTGAGGATTGAGGATTGAGTATTGAAGATTGAGTATTCGTGACTGAGCATTGAGGATTGAGGATTGAGGGTTGAGGATTGAGGATCGAAGATTGAGTATTGAGGATTGAAGATTGAGGTTCGAGGATTCAGTATTGAGGATTGAAGGTTGAGGTTTGAGGATTGAGGATTGAGAATTGAGTATGAGGACTGATGGTTGAGGATTGAGGTTTGAGGAACGATGATTGAGGATTCAGTATTGAGGATTGAAGATTGAGGTTTGAGGATTGAGGGTTGAGAATTGAGGATGAGGACTGAGGGTTGAGGGTTGAGGTTTGAGGAACGAGGATTGAGGATTGAGAATTGAGGACTCAGGATTGACGATTGAGTATTGACGATTGAGTATTGAGGATTGAGGATTGATGACTGAGGATTGAGGACTGAGGTTTGAGGATTGAGGATTGAGGATTGAAGATTGAGTATTGAGGATTGAGGATCGAGGATTGAGGATTGAGTATTGAAGATTGAGGATTGATGATTGAGGATTGAGGATTGAGGATTGAGGATTGAGGATTGAGGATTGAAGACTGAGTATTGAGGATTGAAGATTGATGATTGAGGATTTAGGATTGAGTATTCGTGACTGAGGATTGAGGATTGAGGATTGAGGGTTGAGGATTGAGGATCGAAGATTGAGTATTGAGGATTGAAGATTGAGGATTGAGGATTGAGGATTGTGGATGGAGGATGAGGGGTGGTGGTTGAGGATTGAGGTTTGAGTATTGAATACTGAGAATTCAGGATACTATATTGAGTATTTGGAATTGAGGATTGATGGTTGAGTATTGAGGATTTAGGATTGAGTATTCGTGACTGAGGATTGAGTATTGAAGATTGAGTATTGATGATTGAATATTGAGGATTGAGGATTGAGGTTTGAGGATTGAGGACGAGGACTGACGGTAGAGGATTGAGGTTTGAGGATTGAGGATTGAGGACTGAGGATTGAGGATGAGGGCTGTGGTTCGGAGACTGAGGTTTGACGACTGAGGACTGAGGATTGAGGATTGAGGATTGAGGATTGAGGATTGAAGATTGAGGATTGATGATTGAGGATTGAGAATTGAGAATTGAGGATGAGATCTGAGGGTTGAGGATTGAGGTTTGGGAAATGGGGATTGAGGATTGAGGGTTGAGGATTGAGGTTTGAGGACAGAGGACTGAGGATTGAGGATTGAGAATTGAGGATTGAGGATTGAGGATTGAAGATTGAGGATTGGGTATTGAGTACTGAAGAATGAGGATTGAGGATTGAGGATTGAGTATTTGGAATTGAGGATTGATGGTTGAGTATTGAGGATTGAGGATTGAGGATTGAGGATTGAGTATCGAAGATTGAGGATTGATGATTGAGGATTGAGAATTGAGGATTGAAGATTGTGTATTAAGGATTGAAGATTGAGGATTGAGGATTGAGGGTTGAGGATTGAGGATTGAAGATTCAGGATTGGGGATTGAGGGTTGACGATTGAGGATTGACTATTGAGGATTGAGTATTGAGGATTGAGAATTGAGGAATGAGGATTGAAATTGAGTATTGAGGATTGAGGACTGTGGATTGAGGATTGAAGATTGAGGATTAACGATTGAGGATTGGGGATTGAGGATCTAGGATTGGAGATTGATTTTTGAGGATTGAAGATTGAGAATTGAGGATTGAGGATTGAGAATTGAGAATTGAGGATAAGGAGTGAGGGTTGAGGATTGAGGTTTGAGGAATGAGGATTGAGGATTGAGGATTGAGGATTGAGGATTGAGGACGAGGACTGACGGTAGAGGATTGATGATTGAGGATTGAGGATTGAGGAATGAGGATTGAGGATTGAGAATTGAGGATTGAAGATTGTGTATTAAGGATTGAAGATTGAGGATTGAGGATTGAGGGTTGAGGAGTGAGGATTGAAGATTCAGGATTGGGGATTGAGTGTTGACGATTGAGGATTGACTATTGAGGATTGAGTATTGAAGATTGAGAATTGAGGAATGAGGATTGAAGATTGAGTATTGAGGATTGAGGACTGTGGATTGAGGATTGAAGATTGAGGATTAACGATTGAGGATTGGGGATTGAGGATCTAGGATTGGAGATTGATTATTGAGGATTGAAGATTGAGAATTGAGGACTGAGGATTGAGAATTGAGAATTGAGGATAAGGAGTGAAGGTTGAGGATTGAGGTTTGAGGAATGAGGATTGAGGATTGAGGATTGAGGATTGAGGACTGTGGATTGAGGATTGAAGATTGAGGATTAACGATTGAGGATTGGGGATTGAGGATCTAGGATTGGAGATTGATTATTGAGGATTGAAGATTGAGAATTGAGGATTGAGGATTGAGGATTGAAGATTGAGGATTAACGATTGAGTATTGACGATTGAGTATCGAGGATTGAGGATTGATGACTGAGGATTGAGGATTGAGGTTTGACGATTGAGGATTGAGGATTGAAGATTGAGTATTGAGGATTGATGATCGAGGATTGAGGATTGAGTATTGAAGATTGAGGATTGATGATTGAGGATTGAGGATTGAGGATTGAGGATTGATGATTGAGGATTGAAGACTGAGTATTGAGGATTGAAGATTGATGATTGAGGATTTAGGATTGAGTATTCGTGACTGAGGATTGACAATTGAGGATTGAGGATTGAGGATTGAAGATTGAGTATTGAGGATTGAATGTTGATGATTGAGGATTGAGGATTGTAGATTGAGGATTGAGGGTTGAGGATTGAAGATTGAGTATTGAGGATTGAAGATTGAGTATTCAGGATTGAAGATTGAGGATTGAGGAACGAGGATTGAGGATTGAGGATTGAGGATTGAGGATTGAAGTTTGAGGATTGGGGATTGAGGATTGAGGATTGAGAATTGAGAATCGAAGATTGAGTACTGAGGATTGAAGATTGAGGTTTGAGGATTGAGGATTGATGATGGAGGATGAGGGCTGAGGGTTGACGATTGAGGTTTGAGTATTGAATACTGAGAATTCAGGATATTCTATTGAGTATTGGGAATTGAGTATTGATGGTTGATTATTGAGGATTGAGGATTGAGTATTGAGGATTGAAGATTGAGGATTGAGTATTGAGGATCGAAGATTGAGGTTTGAGGATTGAGAATTGAGAATTGAGGATGCGGACTGAGGGTTGAGGATTGAGGTATGAGGAACGAGGTTTGAGGATTGAGAATTCAGGATTGAGGATTGAGGATTGAGGATTGAGGATTGAAGATTGAGAATTGAGGAATGAGGAATGAAAATTGAGTATTGAGGATTGAGGACTGTGGATTGAGGATTGAAGATTGAGGATTAACGATTGAGGATTGGGGATTGAGGATCTAGGATTGGAAATTGATTATTGAGGATTGAAGATTGAGAATTGAGGATTGAGGATTGAGAATTGAGAATTGAGGATAAGGAGTGAGGGTTGAGGATTGAGGTTTGAGGAATGAGGATTGAGGATTGAGGATTGAGGATTGAGGATTGAGGATTGAGGATTGAGTATTGAAGATTGAGTATTCGTGACTGAGGATTGAGGATTGAGGATAGAGTGTTGAGGATTGAGGATCGAAGATTGAGTATTGAGGATTGAAGATTGAGGTTCGAGGATTGAGGATTGAGGATGGAGAATGAGGGCTGGTGGTTGAGGATTGAGGTTTGAGTATTGAATACTGAGAATTCAGGATATTCTATTGAGTATTGGGAATTGAGTATTGATGGTTGATTATTGAGGATTGAGGATTGAGTATTGAGGATTGAAGATTGAGGTTTGAGGATTGAGGATTGAGAATTGAAGATGAGGACTGAGGGTTGAGGATTGAGGTTTGAGGAACGAGGACTGAGGATTGAGAATTGAGGACTGAGGATTGACGGTTGAGTATTGATGATTGAGGGTTGATGGCTGAGGATTGACGATTGCGGATTGTGGATTGAGGATTGTGGATTGAAGATTGTGTATTGAGGGTTGAGGATTGAGGATTGAGGATTGAGGATTGGATATTGAAGATTGAGGATTGGTGATTTAGGATTGAGGATTGAGGACTGGGGATTGAGGATTGATTATTGAGCTTTGGGGACTGAAGATTGTGGACTGGGGATAGATGATTGAATATTGAGGATTAAGGATAGAGTATTGGGGATTGAGGATCTAGGATAGGAGATTGATTATTGAGGATTGAAGATTGAGGATTGAGGATTGAGGATTGAGAATTGAAAATTGAGGATGAGGACTGAGGGTTGAGGAATGAGGTTTGAGGAATGAGGATTGAGGATTGACAATTGAGGATTGAGGATTGATGATTGAGGATTGAGGATTGAAGATTGAGTATGGAGGATTGAAGATTGAGGATTGAGGATTGTGGATTGAAGATTGAGGACTGAGTGTTGAGGGTTGAGTGATGAGAATTGATGTCTGTTGATTGAGATTTGAAGATTGAAGATTGGGGATTGAGTATTGAAAACTGTGAATTGAGGATATTCTATTGAGGATTGAGGATTGACAATTGGTTGTTGCGGACTGAGGGAAGAATATTGAGCATTCAGGATTGAGGATTCGGAATTCAGGTTTGAGGACAGAGGAATGAGGGTTGAGGATAGAGGGTTGAGGATTGACGCTTGAGGATAGAGGATTGAGGATGGAGGAATAAAGAGAGAGGACCGAGTGTTGAGGATTGAGTGTTGAGAATTGATGTTTGAGGATCGAGATTTGATTATTGAATATTGTGGATTGAGTATTGAATCATGAGAATTCAGGATATTCTATTGAGTATTAAGAATTGAGGATTGATGGTTGAGTATTGAGAATTGATGGTTGATGGTTGTGTGTTGAATATTGAGGATTGAGGATTGAGGATTGAGGATTGAGAATTGAGGATTGAAGATTGAGTATTGATGATAGAAGGTTGAGGATTGAGGATTGAGGGTTGAGGATTGATGACGAGGACTGACGGTAGAGGATTGATGATTGAGGATTGAGGATTGAGGATTGAAGATTGTGTATTAAGGATTGAAGATTGAGGATTGAGGATTGAGGGTTGAGGATTGAGGATTGAAGATTCAGGATTGGGGATTGAGTCTTGGCGATTGAGGATTGACTATTGAGGATTGAGTATTGAAGATTGAGAATTGAGGAATGAGGATTGAAGATTGAGTATTGAGGATTGAGGGCTGTGGATTGAGGATTGAAGATTGAGGATTAACGATTGAGGATTGGGGATTGAGGATCTAGGATTGGAGATTGATTATTGAGGATTGAAGATTGAGAATTGAGGATTGAGGATTGAGAATTGAGAATTGAGGATAAGGAGTGAGGGTTGAGGATTGAGGTTTGAGGAATGAGGATTGAGGATTGAGGATTGAGGATTGAGGATTGAGGATTGAGGATTGAGTATTGAAGATTGAGTATTCGTGACTGAGGATTGAGGATTGAGGATTGAGGGTTGAGGATTGAGGATCGAAGATTGAGTATTGAGGATTGAAGATTGAGGTTCGAGGATTGAGGATTGAGGATGGAGAATGAGGGCTGGTGGTTGAGGATTGAGGTTTGAGTATTGAATACTGAGAATTCAGGATATTCTATTGAGTATTTGGAATTGAGGATTGATGGTTGAGTATTGAGGATTGAGGGTTGAGGATTGAGGATTGAGTATCGAAGATTGAGGATTGATGACTGAGGATTGAGGATTGAGGATTGAGGATTGAGTGTTGAAGATTGAGGATTGAGTATTGAGGATTGAAGATTGAGGTTTGAGGATTGAGAACTGAGAATTGAGGATGCGGACTGATGGTTGAGGATTGAGGTTTGAGGAACGAGGATTGAGGATTGAGAATTGAGGATTGAGGATTGAGGATTGAGGATTGAGGATTGAAGATTGAGGATTGGGGATTGAGGATTGAGGATTGAGAATTGAGAAGCGAAGGTTGAGTATTGAGTATTGAAGATTGAGGTTTGAGGATTGAGGATTGAGGATGGAGGATGAGGGCTGAGGGTTGAGGATTGAGGTTTGGGAAATGGGGATTGAGGATTGAGGATTGAGGATTGAGGATTGAGGATTGAGGATTGAGGATTGAGTATTGAGTATTGAAGATTGAGTATTGATCACTGAGGATTGAGGATTGAGGATTGAGGATTGAGAATTGAGGATTGAAGATTGAATATTGAGGATATAAGATTGAGGATTGATGATTGAGGATTGAGGATGGAGAATGAGGGCTGAGGGTTGGGGATTGAGGTTTGAGGACAGAGGACTGAGGATTGAGGATTGAGAATTGAGGATTGAGGATTAAGGATTGAAGATTGAGGATTGGGTATTGAGTATTGAAGAATGAGGATTGAGGATTGAGGATTGAGGATTGAGGATTGAAGATTGAGTATTGAGGATTGAAGATTGACGATTGAGGATTAAGGATTGAGGATTGAGGACTGAGGATTGAGGATTGAAGATTGAGGATTGATGATAGAGGATTGAGGATTGAGCATTGAGGTATGAGGACTGAGGACTGAGTATTGAGGATTGAGGATTGAGGACTGAGGATCGAGGATTGAGAATTAAGGATTGAAGATTGAGGATTAAGGATTGAAGATTGGGGAATGAGGATCTAGGATTGGAGGGTGATTATTGAGGATTGAAGATTGAGGATTGAGGATTGAGGATTGAGAATTGAGAATTGAGGATGGGGACTGAGCGTTGAGGGTTGAGGTTTGAGGAATGAGGATTGAGGGTTGGGGATTGAGGATTGAGGATTGAGGATTGAGTATTGAGTATTGAAGATTGAGGATTGATGATAGAGGATTGAGGATTGAGCATTGAGGTATGAGGACTGAGGACTGAGTATTGAGGATTGAGGATTGAGGACTGAGGATTGAAGATTGAGGATTGGGGACTGAGGATTGAAGATTGAGGATTGAGAATTGAGGGTTGAGGATTGAGGTTTGAGGACTGAGTGTTGCGGATTGAGGATTGAGGACTGAGGATTGAAGGTTGAGGGTTCAGGATTGAGGATTGACGCATGAGGATTGAGGATTGAAGATTGATGATTGGGTATTGAGGATTGAGCATTGAGGATTGAGGATTGAGGACTGAAGGTTGAATATTAATGAATGAAGATTGAGGATTGATGATCGAGGGTTGTGTATTGAGGACGTGGACTGAGGGCTGAGTATTGATACTTGAGGTCTGAGGATTGAGGATTGAGGATTGAGGATTGAAGATTGAGTATTAAGGTTTGAAGATTGGGGATTGAGGATCTAGGATTGGAGATTGATTATTGAGGATTGAAGATTGAGGATTGAGGATTGAGGATTGAGAATTGAGAATTGAGGATGAGGACTGATGATTGAGGATTGAGAATTGAGGACTGATGATTGAGGATTGAAGATTGAGGATTGTGGATTCAGGATTGAGGTTTCAGAACTGAGAATTGAGGATTGAGAATTGAGGGTTGAGGATTGAGGATTGAGGATTGAGGATTGAAGATTGAGGATTGGGTATTTCGGATTGAACATTGAGGATTGAGGATTGAGGATTGAGGATTGCGGATTGAGGACTGAAGATTGAATATTGATGATTGATGATTGAGGATTGAGGATTGAGGGTTGTGGATTGAGGACGAGGGCTGAGGGTTGAGTATTGATGTGTGAGGTCTGACGATTGAGGATTGAGGATTGAGAGTTGAGGATTGAGGATTGAAGAATGAGGATTGGGTATTGAGAATTGAAGAATGAGGATTGAGGATTGAGGATTGAGGATTGAGGATTGCAGATTGAGTATTGAGGATTGAGGATTGAGGATTGAGGATTGAGGATTGAGGATTGAGGATTGAGGATTGAGGATTGAGGAATGGGGATTCAAGACTGAGTATTGAGGATTGAAGATTGATTATTGAAGAATGAGGATTGGGTATTGAGAATTGAAGAATGAGGATTGAGGATTGGGGATTGAGGATCTAGGATTGGAGATTGATTATTGAGGATTGAAGATTGAGAATTGAGGATTGAGGATTGAGAATTGAGAATTGAGGATAAGGAGTGAGGGTTGAGGATTGAGGTTTGAGGAATGAGGATTGAGGATTGAGGATTGAGGATTGAGGACGAGGACTGACGGTAGAGGATTGATGATTGAGGATTGAGGATTGAGGATTGAGGATTGAGGATTGAGAATTGAGGATTGAAGATTGTGTATTAAGGATTGAAGATTGAGGATTGAGGATTGAGGGTTGAGGAGTGAGGATTGAAGATTCAGGATTGGGGATTGAGTGTTGACGATTGAGGATTGACTATTGAGGATTGAGTATTGAAGATTGAGAATTGAGGAATGAGGATTGAAGATTGAGTATTGAGGATTGAGGGCTGTGGATTGAGGATTGAAGATTGAGGATTAACGATTGAGGATTGGGGATTGAGGATCTAGGATTGGAGATTGATTATTGAGGATTGAAGATTGAGAATTGAGGATTGAGGATTGAGAATTGAGAATTGAGGATAAGGAGTGAGGGTTGAGGATTGAGGTTTGAGGAATGAGGATTGAGGATTGAGGATTGAGGATTGAGTATTGAAGATTGAGTATTCGTGACTGAGGGTTGAGGATTGAGGATTGAGGGTTGAGGATTGAGGATCGAAGACTGAGTATTGAGGATTGAAGATTGAGGTTCGAGGATTGAGGATTGAGGATGGAGGATGAGGGCTGGTGGTTGAGGATTGAGGTTTGAGTATTGAATACTGAGAATTCAGGATATTCTATTGAGTATTTTGAATTGAGGATTGATGGTTGAGTATTGAGGATTGAGGGTTGAATATTGATGAATGAAGATTGAGGATTGATGATTGAGGGTTGTGTATTGAGGACGAGGACTGAGGGTTGAGTATTGATACTTGAGGTCTGAGGATTGAGGATTGAGGATTGAGGATTGAGGATTGAGTATTGAAGATAGAGGATTGATGATTGAGGTTTGAGGATTGGGGATTGAGGATTCAGGAATGAGTATTGAAGATTGAGGATTGAGGATTGAGGATTGAGGATTGAGTATTGAAGATTGAGTATTCGTGACTGAGGATTGAGGATTGAGGATAGAGTGTTGAGGATTGAGGATCGAAGATTGAGTATTGAGGATTGAAGATTGAGTTTCGAGGATTGAGGACTGAGGATGGAGAATGAGGGCTGGTGGTTGAGGATTGAGGTTTGAGTATTGAATACTGAGAATTCAGGATATTCTATTGAGTATTGGGAATTGAGTATTGATGGTTGATTATTGAGGATTGAGGATTGAGTATTGAGGATTGAAGATTGAGGTTTGAGGATTGAGGATTGAGAATTGAAGATGAGGACTGAGGGTTGAGGATTGAGGTTTGAGGAACGAGGAGTGAGGATTGAGAATTGAGGACTGAGGATTGACGGTTGAGTATTGATGATTGAGGGTTGATGGCTGAGGATTGACGATTGCGGATTGTGGATTGAGGATTGTGGATTGAAGATTGTGTATTGAGGGTTGAGGATTGAGGATTGAGGATTGAGGATTGGATATTGAAGATTGAGGATTGGTGATTTAGGATTGAGGATTGAGGACTGGGGATTGAGGATTGATTATTGAGCTTTGGGGACTGAAGATTGTGGACTGGGGATAGATGATTGAATATTGAGGATTAAGGATAGAGTATTGGGGATTGAGGATCTAGGATAGGAGATTGATTATTGAGGATTGAAGATTGAGGATTGAGGATTGAGGATTGAGAATTGAAAATTGAGGATGAGGACTGAGGGTTGAGGAATGAGGTTTGAGGAATGAGGATTGAGGATTGACAATTGAGGATTGAGGATTGATGATTGAGGATTGAGGATTGAAGATTGAGTATGGAGGATTGAAGATTGAGGATTGAGGATTGTGGATTGAAGATTGAGGACTGAGTGTTGAGGGTTGAGTGATGAGAATTGATGTCTGTTGATTGAGATTTGAAGATTGAAGATTGGGGATTGAGTATTGAAAACTGTGAATTGAGGATATTCTATTGAGGATTGAGGATTGACAATTGGTTGTTGCGGACTGAGGGAAGAATATTGAGCATTCAGGATTGAGGATTCGGAATTCAGGTTTGAGGACAGAGGAATGAGGGTTGAGGATAGAGGGTTGAGGATTGACGCTTGAGGATAGAGGATTGAGGATGGAGGAATAAAGAGAGAGGACCGAGTGTTGAGGATTGAGTGTTGAGAATTGATGTTTGAGGATCGAGATTTGATTATTGAATATTGTGGATTGAGTATTGAATCATGAGAATTCAGGATATTCTATTGAGTATTAAGAATTGAGGATTGATGGTTGAGTATTGAGAATTGATGGTTGATGGTTGTGTGTTGAATATTGAGGATTGAGGATTGAGGATTGAGGATTGAGAATTGAGGATTGAAGATTGAGTATTGATGATAGAAGGTTGAGGATTGAGGATTGAGGGTTGAGGATTGATGACGAGGACTGACGGTAGAGGATTGATGATTGAGGATTGAGGATTGAGGATTGAAGATTGTGTATTAAGGATTGAAGATTGAGGATTGAGGATTGAGGGTTGAGGATTGAGGATTGAAGATTCAGGATTGGGGATTGAGTCTTGGCGATTGAGGATTGACTATTGAGGATTGAGTATTGAAGATTGAGAATTGAGGAATGAGGATTGAAGATTGAGTATTGAGGATTGAGGGCTGTGGATTGAGGATTGAAGATTGAGGATTAACGATTGAGGATTGGGGATTGAGGATCTAGGATTGGAGATTGATTATTGAGGATTGAAGATTGAGAATTGAGGATTGAGGATTGAGAATTGAGAATTGAGGATAAGGAGTGAGGGTTGAGGATTGAGGTTTGAGGAATGAGGATTGAGGATTGAGGATTGAGGATTGAGGATTGAGGATTGAGGATTGAGTATTGAAGATTGAGTATTCGTGACTGAGGATTGAGGATTGAGGATTGAGGGTTGAGGATTGAGGATCGAAGATTGAGTATTGAGGATTGAAGATTGAGGTTCGAGGATTGAGGATTGAGGATGGAGAATGAGGGCTGGTGGTTGAGGATTGAGGTTTGAGTATTGAATACTGAGAATTCAGGATATTCTATTGAGTATTTGGAATTGAGGATTGATGGTTGAGTATTGAGGATTGAGGGTTGAGGATTGAGGATTGAGTATCGAAGATTGAGGATTGATGACTGAGGATTGAGGATTGAGGATTGAGGATTGAGTGTTGAAGATTGAGGATTGAGTATTGAGGATTGAAGATTGAGGTTTGAGGATTGAGAACTGAGAATTGAGGATGCGGACTGATGGTTGAGGATTGAGGTTTGAGGAACGAGGATTGAGGATTGAGAATTGAGGATTGAGGATTGAGGATTGAGGATTGAGGATTGAAGATTGAGGATTGGGGATTGAGGATTGAGGATTGAGAATTGAGAAGCGAAGGTTGAGTATTGAGTATTGAAGATTGAGGTTTGAGGATTGAGGATTGAGGATGGAGGATGAGGGCTGAGGGTTGAGGATTGAGGTTTGGGAAATGGGGATTGAGGATTGAGGATTGAGGATTGAGGATTGAGGATTGAGGATTGAGGATTGAGTATTGAGTATTGAAGATTGAGTATTGATCACTGAGGATTGAGGATTGAGGATTGAGGATTGAGAATTGAGGATTGAAGATTGAATATTGAGGATATAAGATTGAGGATTGATGATTGAGGATTGAGGATGGAGAATGAGGGCTGAGGGTTGGGGATTGAGGTTTGAGGACAGAGGACTGAGGATTGAGGATTGAGAATTGAGGATTGAGGATTAAGGATTGAAGATTGAGGATTGGGTATTGAGTATTGAAGAATGAGGATTGAGGATTGAGGATTGAGGATTGAGGATTGAAGACTGAGTATTGAGGATTGAAGATTGACGATTGAGGATTAAGGATTGAGGATTGAGGACTGAGGATTGAGGATTGAAGATTGAGGATTGATGATAGAGGATTGAGGATTGAGCATTGAGGTATGAGGACTGAGGACTGAGTATTGAGGATTGAGGATTGAGGACTGAGGATCGAGGATTGAGAATTAAGGATTGAAGATTGAGGATTAAGGATTGAAGATTGGGGAATGAGGATCTAGGATTGGAGGGTGATTATTGAGGATTGAAGATTGAGGATTGAGGATTGAGGATTGAGAATTGAGAATTGAGGATGGGGACTGAGCGTTGAGGGTTGAGGTTTGAGGAATGAGGATTGAGGGTTGGGGATTGAGGATTGAGGATTGAGGATTGAGTATTGAGTATTGAAGATTGAGGATTGATGATAGAGGATTGAGGATTGAGCATTGAGGTATGAGGACTGAGGACTGAGTATTGAGGATTGAGGATTGAGGACTGAGGATTGAAGATTGAGGATTGGGGACTGAGGATTGAAGATTGAGGATTGAGAATTGAGGGTTGAGGATTGAGGTTTGAGGACTGAGTGTTGCGGATTGAGGATTGAGGACTGAGGATTGAAGGTTGAGGGTTCAGGATTGAGGATTGACGCATGAGGATTGAGGATTGAAGATTGATGATTGGGTATTGAGGATTGAGCATTGAGGATTGAGGATTGAGGACTGAAGGTTGAATATTAATGAATGAAGATTGAGGATTGATGATCGAGGGTTGTGTATTGAGGACGAGGACTGAGGGCTGAGTATTGATACTTGAGGTCTGAGGATTGAGGATTGAGGATTGAGGATTGAAGATTGAGTATTAAGGTTTGAAGATTGGGGATTGAGGATCTAGGATTGGAGATTGATTATTGAGGATTGAAGATTGAGGATTGAGGATTGAGGATTGAGAATTGAGAATTGAGGATGAGGACTGATGATTGAGGATTGAGAATTGAGGACTGATGATTGAGGATTGAAGATTGAGGATTGTGGATTCAGGATTGAGGTTTCAGAACTGAGAATTGAGGATTGAGAATTGAGGGTTGAGGATTGAGGATTGAGGATTGAGGATTGAAGATTGAGGATTGGGTATTTCGGATTGAACATTGAGGATTGAGGATTGAGGATTGAGGATTGCGGATTGAGGACTGAAGATTGAATATTGATGATTGATGATTGAGGATTGAGGATTGAGGGTTGTGGATTGAGGACGAGGGCTGAGGGTTGAGTATTGATGTGTGAGGTCTGACGATTGAGGATTGAGGATTGAGAGTTGAGGATTGAGGATTGAAGAATGAGGATTGGGTATTGAGAATTGAAGAATGAGGATTGAGGATTGAGGATTGAGGATTGAGGATTGCAGATTGAGTATTGAGGATTGAGGATTGAGGATTGAGGATTGAGGATTGAGGATTGAGGATTGAGGATTGAGGATTGAGGAATGGGGATTCAAGACTGAGTATTGAGGATTGAAGATTGATTATTGAAGAATGAGGATTGGGTATTGAGAATTGAAGAATGAGGATTGAGGATTGGGGATTGAGGATCTAGGATTGGAGATTGATTATTGAGGATTGAAGATTGAGAATTGAGGATTGAGGATTGAGAATTGAGAATTGAGGATAAGGAGTGAGGGTTGAGGATTGAGGTTTGAGGAATGAGGATTGAGGATTGAGGATTGAGGATTGAGGACGAGGACTGACGGTAGAGGATTGATGATTGAGGATTGAGGATTGAGGATTGAGGATTGAGGATTGAGAATTGAGGATTGAAGATTGTGTATTAAGGATTGAAGATTGAGGATTGAGGATTGAGGGTTGAGGAGTGAGGATTGAAGATTCAGGATTGGGGATTGAGTGTTGACGATTGAGGATTGACTATTGAGGATTGAGTATTGAAGATTGAGAATTGAGGAATGAGGATTGAAGATTGAGTATTGAGGATTGAGGGCTGTGGATTGAGGATTGAAGATTGAGGATTAACGATTGAGGATTGGGGATTGAGGATCTAGGATTGGAGATTGATTATTGAGGATTGAAGATTGAGAATTGAGGATTGAGGATTGAGAATTGAGAATTGAGGATAAGGAGTGAGGGTTGAGGATTGAGGTTTGAGGAATGAGGATTGAGGATTGAGGATTGAGGATTGAGTATTGAAGATTGAGTATTCGTGACTGAGGGTTGAGGATTGAGGATTGAGGGTTGAGGATTGAGGATCGAAGACTGAGTATTGAGGATTGAAGATTGAGGTTCGAGGATTGAGGATTGAGGATGGAGGATGAGGGCTGGTGGTTGAGGATTGAGGTTTGAGTATTGAATACTGAGAATTCAGGATATTCTATTGAGTATTTTGAATTGAGGATTGATGGTTGAGTATTGAGGATTGAGGGTTGAATATTGATGAATGAAGATTGAGGATTGATGATTGAGGGTTGTGTATTGAGGACGAGGACTGAGGGTTGAGTATTGATACTTGAGGTCTGAGGATTGAGGATTGAGGATTGAGGATTGAGGATTGAGTATTGAAGATAGAGGATTGATGATTGAGGTTTGAGGATTGGGGATTGAGGATTCAGGAATGAGTATTGAAGATTGAGGATTGATGATTGAGGATTGAGGATTGAGTATTGAAGATAGAGGATTGATGATTGAGGTTTGAGGATTGGGGATTGAGGATTCAGGAATGAGTATTGAAGATTGAGGATTGATGATTGAGGATTGAGGATTGAGGATTGAGGATTGAGTATTGAAGATTGAGGATTGATGATTGAGGATTGAGTATTGAAGATTGAGGATTGATGATTGAGGATTGAGGATTGGGGATTGAGGATTCAGGAATGAGTATTGAAGATTGAGGATTGAGGATTGAGGATTGAGGATTGAGGATTGAGGATCGAAGATTGAGTATTGATGATTGAATATTGAGGATTGAGGATTGAGGTTTGAGGATTGAGGACGAGGACTGACGGTAGAGGATTGAGGTTTGAGGATTGAGGATTGAGGACTGAGGATTGAGGATGAGGGCTGTGGGTCGGAGACTGAGGTTTGACGACTGAGGACTGAGGATTGAGGATTGACAATTGAGGACTGATGATTGACGATTGAAGATTGAGGATTGGGTATTGAGGATTGAAGAATGAGGATTGAGGATTGAGGATTCAGGATTGAGGATTGAAGATTGAGTATTGAGGATTGAACATTGAGGATTGAGGATTGAGAATTGAGGATTGGGGATTGAAGATTGAGTATTGAGGATTGAAGATTGAGGATTGAGGATTGAGGATTGAGGATTGAGGATTGAAGATTGAGGATTGAGGATTGAGGATTGAGGATTGAGGATTGAGGATTGAAGATTGAATATTGATGATTGAAGATTGAGGATTGAGGATTGAGGATTGAGGATTGAGGTTGAGGATTGAAGATTGAGGATTGGGGATTGAGGATTGACGATTGAGGATTGAGTATTGGGGATTGAGAACTGAGGATTGAGGATTGAAATTGAGTATTGAGGATTGAAGATTGAGGATTGAGATTTGATTATTGAATATTGTGGATTGAGTATTGAACCATGAGTATTCAGAATATTCTATTGAGTATTGAGAATTGAGGATTGATGGCTGAGGGTTCTGTCTTGAATATTGAGGATTGAGGATTGAGGATTGAGGATAGAGCATTGAGGATTGAAGATTGAGTATTGATGATTGAATATTCAGGATTGAGGATTGAGGTATGAGGATTGAGGACGAGGACTGACGGTTGAGGATTGAGGATTGAGGATTGAGGATTGAGCATTGAGGATTGAAGATTGATGACTGGGGATTGAGGATTGAAGATTGAGTATTAAGGATTGAAGATTGGGGTTGAGGATCTAGGATTGGAGGTTGATTATTGAGGATTGAAGATTGAGGATTGAGGATCGAGGATTGAGAATTGAGAATTGAGGATGAGGACTGAGGGTTGAGGATTAAGGTTTGAGGCATGAGGGTTGAGTGTTGAGGATTGAGGATTGAGGATTGAGGATTGAGGATTGAGTATTGAAGATTGAGTATTGATGCCTGAGGATTGAGGATCGAGGATTGAGGATTCAGGATTGGAGATTGATTATTGAGGATTGAAAATTGAGGATTGAGGATTGAGGATTGAGAATTGAGAATTGAGTATGAGGACTGAGGCTTGAGGATTGAGGTTTGTGGAATGAGGATTGAGGGTTGGGGAATGAGGATTGAGGATTGAGGATTGAGGATTGAGCATTGAAGATTGAGTATTGATGCCTGAGGATTGAGGATTGAGGATTGATGATTGAGGATCGAGGATTGAAGATTGAGAATTGAGGATTGAAGATTGAGGATTGAGGATTGAGGATTGAGGATGGAGGATGAGGGCTGAGGGTTGAGGACTGAGGATTGAGAAATGAAGTTTGAGGATTGAGGATTGAAATTGAGGATTGGGTATTGAGGATTGAAGAATGAGGATTGACGAATTAGGATTGAGGATTGAGGATTGAGGATTGAAGATTGAGGATTGGGTATTGAGGATTGAAGAGTGAGGATTGAGGATTGAGGATTGAGGATTGAAGATTGAGGATTGGGTATTGAGGATTGAAGAGTGAGGATTGAGGATTGAGGATTGAGGATTGAGGATTGAGGATTGAAGGTTGAGTATTGAGGATTGAATATTGAGGATTGAGGATTGAGGATTGAGGATTGAGGTTGAGGATTGAAGATTGAGGATTGGGGATTGAGGATTCACGATTGAGGATTGAGTATTCGGTATTGAGAATTGAGGATTGAGGATTGAAATTGAGTATTGAGGACTGAAGATTGAGGATTGTGATTTGATTATTGAATATTGTGGATTGAGTATTGAAACATGAGTATTCAGAATATTCTATTGAGTATTGAGAATTGAGGATTGATGGTTGAGTATTGAGGATTGATGGCTGAGGGTTGTGTCTTGAATATTGAGGATTGAGGATTGAGGATTGAGGATAGAGCATTGAGGATTGAAGATTGAGTATTGATGATTGAATATTGAGGATCGAGGATTGAGGTTTGAGGATTGAGGACGAGGACTGACGGTTGAGGATTGAGGTTTGAGGATTGAGGATTGTGGATCGAGGACTGAGGATTGAGGATTGAGGATTGAGCATTGAGGATTGAAGATTGATGACTGGGGACTGAGGATTGAAGATTGAGTATTAAGGTTTGAAGATTGGGGATTGAGGATCTAGGATTGGAGATTGATTATTGAGGATTGAAGATTGAGGATTGAGGATTGAGGATTGAGAATTGAGAATTGAGGATGAGGACTGATGATTGAGGATTGAGAATTGAGGACTGATAATTGAGGATTGAAGATTGAGGATTGTGGATTCAGGATTGAGGTTTCAGAACTGAGAATTGAGGATTGAGTATTGAGGGTTGAGGATTGAGGATTGAGGATTGAGGATTGAAGATTGAGGATTGGGTATTTCGGATTGAACATTGAGGATTGAGGATTGAGGATTGAGGATTGCGGATTGAGGACTGAAGATTGAATATTGATGATTGATGATTGAGGATTGAGGATTGAGGGTTGTGGATTGAGGACGAGGGCTGAGGGTTGAGTATTGATGTGTGAGGTCTGACGATTGAGGATTGAGGATTGAGAGTTGAGGATTGAGGATTGAAGATTGAGGATTGGGTATTAAGGATTGAAGAATGAGGATTGTGGATTCAGGATTGAGGATTGAGGATTGCAGATTGAGTATTGAGGATTGAGGATTGAGGATTGAGGATTGAGGATTGAGGATTGAGGATTGAGGATTGAGGATAGAGGATTGAGGATTGAGGACTGGGGATTCAAGATTGAGTATTGAGGATTGAAGATTGAGGATTGAGGATTGAGGATTGAGGATTGAGGATTGAGGTTGAGGATTAAGGATTGAGGGTTGGGAATTGAGGATTGAGGATTGAGGATTGAAGATTGAGGATTGGGTATTGAGGATTGAAGAATGAGTATTGAGGATTGAGGTTTGAGGATTGAGGATTGCAGATTGCGTATTGAGGATTGAAGATTGATGATTGAGGATTGAGGATTGAAGATTGAGGATTGAGGATTGAGGATTGAGGATTGAGGATTGAAGATTGAGTATTGAGGATTGAAGGTTGAGGATTGAGGATTGAGTACTGAGGATTGAGGATTGAGGATTGAGGATTGAGGATTGAAGATTGAGGATTGATGATTGAGGATTGAGAACTGAGAATTGAGGATGAGATCTGAAGGTTGAGGATTGAGGTTTGGGAAATGGGGATTGAGGATTGAGGATTGAGGATTGAGGATTGAGGATTGAGGATTGAGGATTGAGTATTGAGTATTGAAGATTGAGTATTGATCACTGAGGATTGAGGATTGAGGATTGAGGATTGAGAATTGAGGATTGAAGATTGAATATTGAGGATATAAGATTGAGGATTGATGATTGAGGATTGAGGATGGAGAATGAGGGCTGAGGGTTGGGGATTGAGGTTTGAGGACAGAGGACTGAGGATTGAGGATTGAGAATTGAGGATTGAGGATTAAGGATTGAAGATTGAGGATTGGGTATTGAGTATTGAAGAATGAGGATTGAGGATTGAGGATTGAGGATTGAGGATTGAAGATTGAGTATTGAGGATTGAAGATTGACGATTGAGGATTAAGGATTGAGGATTGAGGACTGAGGATTGAGGATTGAAGATTGAGGATTGATGATAGAGGATTGAGGATTGAGCATTGAGGTATGAGGACTGAGGACTGAGTATTGAGGATTGAGGATTGAGGACTGAGGATTGAGGATTGAGAATTAAGGATTGAAGATTGAGGATTAAGGATTGAAGATTGGGGAATGAGGATCTAGGATTGGAGGGTGATTATTGAGGATTGAAGATTGAGGATTGAGGATTGAGGATTGAGAATTGAGAATTGAGGATGGGGACTGAGCGTTGAGGGTTGAGGTTTGAGGAATGAGGATTGAGGGTTGGGGATTGAGGATTGAGGATTGAGGATTGAGTATTGAGTATTGAAGATTGAGGATTGATGATAGAGGATTGAGGATTGAGCATTGAGGTATGAGGACTGAGGACTGAGTATTGAGGATTGAGGATTGAGGACTGAGGATTGAAGATTGAGGATTGGGGACTGAGGATTGAAGATTGAGGATTGAGAATTGAGGGTTGAGGATTGAGGTTTGAGGACTGAGTGTTGCGGATTGAGGATTGAGGACTGAGGATTGAAGGTTGAGGGTTCAGGATTGAGGATTGACGCATGAGGATTGAGGATTGAAGATTGATGATTGGGTATTGAGGATTGAGCATTGAGGATTGAGGATTGAGGACTGAAGGTTGAATATTAATGAATGAAGATTGAGGATTGATGATCGAGGGTTGTGTATTGAGGACGAGGACTGAGGGCTGAGTATTGATACTTGAGGTCTGAGGATTGAGGATCGAGGATTGAGGATTGAGGATTGAGTATTGAAGATAGAGGATTGATGATTGAGGATTGAGGATTGGGGATTGAGGATTCAGGAATGAGTATTGAAGATTGAGGATTGAGGATTGAGGTTTGAGGATTGAGGACGAGGACTGACGGTAGAGGATTGAGGTTAAAGGATCGAGGATTGAGGTTTGAGGATTGAGGACGAGGACTGACGGTTGAGGATTGAGGTTTGAGGATTGAGGATGGTGGATTGAGGACTGAGGATTGAGGATTGAGGATTGAGCATTGAGGATTGAAGATTGATGACTGGGGATTGAGGATTGAAGATTGAGTATTAAGGTTTGAAGATTGGGGATTGAGGATCTAGGATTGGAGATTGATTATTGAGGATTGAATATTGAGGATTGAGGATTGAGGATTGAGAATTGAGAATTGAGGATGAGGACTGATGATTGAGGATTGAGAATTGAGGACTGATGATTGAGGATTGAAGATTGAGGATTGTGGATTCAGGATTGAGGTTTCAGAACTGAGAATTGAGGATTGAGAATTGAGGGTTGAGGATTGAGGATTGAGGATTGAGGATTGAAGATTGAGGATTGGGTATTTCGGATTGAACATTGAGGATTGAGGATTGAGGATTGAGGATTGCGGATTGAGGACTGAAGATTGAATATTGATGATTGATGATTGAGGATTGAGGATTGAGGGTTGTGGATTGAGGACGAGGGCTGAGGGTTGAGTATTGATGTGTGAGGTCTGACGATTGAGGATTGAGGATTGAGAGTTGAGGATTGAGGATTGAAGAATGAGGATTGGGTATTGAGAATTGAAGAATGAGGATTGAGGATTGAGGATTGAGGATTGAGGATTGCAGATTGAGTATTGAGGATTGAGGATTGAGGATTGAGGATTAAGGATTGAGGATTGAGGATTGAGGATTGAGGATTGAGGAATGGGGATTCAAGACTGAGTATTGAGGATTGAAGATTGATTATTGAAGAATGAGGATTGGGTATTGAGAATTGAAGAATGAGGATTGAGGATTGGGGATTGAGGATCTAGGATTGGAGATTGATTATTGAGGATTGAAGATTGAGAATTGAGGATTGAGGATTGAGAATTGAGAATTGAGGATAAGGAGTGAGGGTTGAGGATTGAGGTTTGAGGAATGAGGATTGAGGATTGAGGATTGAGGATTGAGGACGAGGACTGACGGTAGAGGATTGATGATTGAGGATTGAGGATTGAGGATTGAGGATTGAGGATTGAGAATTGAGGATTGAAGATTGTGTATTAAGGATTGAAGATTGAGGATTGAGGATTGAGGGTTGAGGAGTGAGGATTGAAGATTCAGGATTGGGGATTGAGTGTTGACGATTGAGGATTGACTATTGAGGATTGAGTATTGAAGATTGAGAATTGAGGAATGAGGATTGAAGATTGAGTATTGAGGATTGAGGGCTGTGGATTGAGGATTGAAGATTGAGGATTAACGATTGAGGATTGGGGATTGAGGATCTAGGATTGGAGATTGATTATTGAGGATTGAAGATTGAGAATTGAGGATTGAGGATTGAGAATTGAGAATTGAGGATAAGGAGTGAGGGTTGAGGATTGAGGTTTGAGGAATGAGGATTGAGGATTGAGGATTGAGGATTGAGTATTGAAGATTGAGTATTCGTGACTGAGGGTTGAGGATTGAGGATTGAGGGTTGAGGATTGAGGATCGAAGACTGAGTATTGAGGATTGAAGATTGAGGTTCGAGGATTGAGGATTGAGGATGGAGGATGAGGGCTGGTGGTTGAGGATTGAGGTTTGAGTATTGAATACTGAGAATTCAGGATATTCTATTGAGTATTTTGAATTGAGGATTGATGGTTGAGTATTGAGGATTGAGGGTTGAGGATTGAGGATTGAGTATCGAAGATTGAGGACTGATGATTGAGGATTGAGGATTGAGGATTGAGGATTGAGTGTTGAAGATTGAGGATTGAGTATTGAGGATCGAAGAT
Source organism: Calliopsis andreniformis (assembly GCF_051401765.1). Classification (NCBI taxonomy): domain Eukaryota; kingdom Metazoa; phylum Arthropoda; class Insecta; order Hymenoptera; family Andrenidae; genus Calliopsis; species Calliopsis andreniformis. The sequence goes on from NW_027480493.1 coordinate 2,285,428, forward strand.
TGAGGTTTGAGGATTGAAAATTGAGAATTGAGGATGCGGACTGAGGGTTGAGGATTGAGGTATGAGGAACGAGGTTTGAGGATTGAGAATTCAGGATTGAGGATTGAGGATTGAGGATTGAGGATTGAAGATTGAGAATTGAGGAATGAGGAATGAAGATTGAGTATTGAGGATTGAGGACTGTGGATTGAGGATTGAAGATTGAGGATTAACGATTGAGGATTGGTGATTGAGGATCTAGGATTGGAAATTGATTATTGAGGATTGAAGATTGAGAATTGAGGATTGAGGATTGAGAATTGAGAATTGAGGATAAGGAGTGAGGGTTGAGGATTGAGGTTTGAGGAATGAGGATTGAGGATTGAGAATTGAGAATTGAGGATTGAGGATTGAGGATTGAGTATTGAAGATTGAGTATTCGTGACTGAGGATTGAGGATTGAGGATTGAGGGTTGAGGATTGAGGATCGAAGATTGAGTATTGAGGATTGAAGATTGAGGTTCGAGGATTCAGTATTGAGGATTGAAGGTTGAGGTTTGAGGATTGAGGATTGAGAATTGAGTATGAGGACTGAGGGTTGAGGATTGAGGTTTGAGGAACGATGATTGAGGATTGAGTATTGAGGATTGAAGATTGAGGTTTGAGGATTGAGGGTTGAGAATTGAGGATGAGGACTGAGGGTTGAGGATTGAGGTTTAAGGAACGAGGGTTGAGGATTGAGAATTGAGGACTCAGGATTGACGATTGAGTATTGACGATTGAGTATTGAGGATTGAGGATTGATGACTGAGGATTGAGGATTGAGGTTTGAGGATTGAGGATTGAGGATTGAAGATTGAGTATTGAGGATTGAGGATCGAGGATTGAGGATTGAGTATTGAAGATTGAGGATTGAGGATTGACGATTGAGGATTGAGTATTGGGGATTGAGGATTGAGGATTGATGATTGAAATTGAGTATTGAGGATTGAAGATTGAGGATTGAGATTTGATTATTGAATATTGTGGACTGAGTATTGAAACGGGAGTATTCAGAATATTCTATTGAGTGTTGAGTATTGAGGATTGAAGATTGTGGATTGAGTATTGACGATTGAGGATTAAGGATTGAGGGTTGAGAATTGAGGATTGAGGATTGAGGACTGAAGATTGAGGATTGGGTATTGAGGATTGAAGAATGAGTATTGAGGATTGAGGTTTGAGGATTGAGGATTGCAGATTGCGTATTGAGGATTGAAGATTGATGATTGAGGATTGAGGATTGAAGATTGAGGATTGAGGATTGAGGATTGAGGATTGAGGATTGAAGATTGAGTATTGAGGATTGAAGGTTGAGGATTGAGGATTGAGTACTGAGGATTGAGGATTGAGGATTGAGGATTGAGGATTGAAGATTGAGGATTGATGATTGAGGATTGAGAATTGAGAATTGAGGATGAGATCTGAAGGTTGAGGATTGAGGTTTGGGAAATGGGGATTGAGGATTGAGGATTGAGGATTGAGGATTGAGGATTGAGGATTGAGGATTGAGTATTGAGTATTGAAGATTGAGTATTGATCACTGAGGATTGAGGATTGAGGATTGAGGATTGAGAATTGAGGATTGAAGATTGAATATTGAGGATATAAGATTGAGGATTGATGATTGAGGATTGAGGATGGAGAATGAGGGCTGAGGGTTGGGGATTGAGGTTTGAGGACAGAGGACTGAGGATTGAGGATTGAGAATTGAGGATTGAGGATTGAGGATTGAAGATTGAGGATTGGGTATTGAGTATTGAAGAATGAGGATTGAGGATTGAGGATTGAGGATTGAGGATTGAAGATTGAGTATTGAGGATTGAAGATTGACGATTGAGGATTAAGGATTGAGGATTGAGGACTGAGGATTGAGGATTGAAGATTGAGGATTGATGATAGAGGATTGAGGATTGAGCATTGAGGTATGAGGACTGAGGACTGAGTATTGAGGATTGAGGATTGAGGACTGAGGATTGAGGATTGAGAATTAAGGATTGAAGATTGAGGATTAAGGATTGAAGATTGGGGATTGAGGATCTAGGATTGGAGGTTGATTATTGAGGATTGAAGATTGAGGATTGAGGATTGAGGATTGAGAATTGAGAATTGAGGATGAGGACTGAGGGTTGAGGGTTGAGGTTTGAGGAATGAGGATTGAGGGTTGGGGATTGAGGATTGAGGATTGAGGATTGAGTATTGAGTATTGAAGATTGAGGATTGATGATAGAGGACTGAGGACTGAGCATTGAGGTATGAGGACTGAGGACTGAGTATTGAGGATTGAGGATTGAGGACTGAGGATTGAAGATTGAGGATTGGGGACTGAGGATTGAAGATTGAGGATTGAGAATTGAGGGTTGAGGATTGAGGTTTGAGGACTGAGGGTTGAGGATTGAGGATTGAGGACTGAGGATTGATGGTTGAGGGTTCAGGATTGAGGATTGACGCATGAGGATTGAGGATTGAAGATTGATGATTGGGTATTGAGGATTGAGCATTGAGGATTGAGGATTGAGGACTGAAGGTTGAATATTAATGAATGAAGATTGAGGATTGATGATCGAGGGTTGTGTATTGAGGACGAGGACTGAGGGCTGAGTATTGATACTTGAGGTCTGAGGATTGAGGATTGAGGATTGAGGATTGAGGATTGAGTATTGAAGATAGAGGATTGATGATTGAGGATTGAGGATTGAAGATTGATGATTGAGGATTTAGGATTGAGTATTCGTGACTGAGGATTGAGGATTGAGGATTGAGGGTTGAGGATTGAGGATCGAAGATTGAGTATTGAGGATTGAAGATTGAGGTTTGAGGATTGAGGATTGTGGATGGAGGATGAGGGGTGGTGGTTGAGGATTGAGGTTTGAGTATTGAATACTGAGAATTCAGGATACTATATTGAGTATTTGGAATTGAGGATTGATGGTTGAGTATTGAGGATTTAGGATTGAGTATTCGTGACTGAGGATTGAGTATTGAAGATTGAGTATTGATGATTGAATATTGAGGATTGAGGATTGAGGTTTGAGGATTGAGGACGAGGACTGACGGTAGAGGATTGAGGATTGAGTATTGAGGGTTGAGGATTGAGGATTGAGGATTGAGGATTGAAGATTGAGGATTGGGTATTTCGGATTGAACATTGAGGATTGAGGATTGAGGATTAAGGATTGCGGATTGAGGACTGAAGATTGAATATTGATGATTGATGATTGAGGATTGAGGATTGAGGGTTGTGGATTGAGGACGAGGGCTGAGGGTTGAGTATTGATGTGTGAGGTCTGACGATTGAGGATTGAGGATTGAGAGTTGAGGATTGAGGATTGAAGATTGAGGATTGGGTATTAAGGATTGAAGAATGAGGATTGTGGATTGAGGATTGAGGATTGAGGATTGCAGATTGAGTATTGAGGATTGAGGATTGAGGATTGAGGATTGAGGATTGAGGATTGAGGATTGAGGATTGAGGATAGAGGATTGAGGATTGAGGACTGGGGATTCAAGATTGAGTATTGAGGATTGAAGATTGAGGATTGAGGATTGAGGATTGAGGATTGAGGATTGAGGTTGAGGATTGAAGATTGAGGATTGGGGATTGAGGATCGACGATTGAGGATTGAGTATTGGGGATTGAGAATTGAGGATTGAGGATTGAAATTGAGTATTGACGATTGAAGATTCAGGATTGAGACTTGATTATTGAATATTGTGGATTGAGTGTTGAACCATGAGTATTCAGAATATTCTATTCAGTATTGAGAATTGAGGATTGATGGTTAAGTATTGAGGATTGATGGCTGAGGGTTGTGTCTTGAATATTGAGGATTGAGGATTGAGGATTGAGGATTGAGGATTGAGGATTGAAGATTGAGGATTGAGGATTGAGGATTGAAGATTGAGGATTGAGGATTGAGGTTTGAGGATTGAGGCTGAGGATTGAAGATTGAGGATTGGGGATTGAGGATTGACGATTGAGGATTGAGTATTGGGGATTGAGGATTGAGGATTGATGATTGAAATTGAGTATTGAGGATTGAAGATTGAGGATTGAGATTTGATTATTGAATATTGTGGACTGAGTATTGAAACGGGAGTATTCAGAATATTCTTTTGAGTGTTGAGTATTGAGGATTGAAGATTGTGGATTGAGTATTGACGATTGAGGATTAAGGATTGAGGGTTGAGAATTGAGGATTGAGGATTGAGGACTGAAGATTGAGGATTGGGTATTGAGGATTGAAGAATGAGTATTGAGGATTGAGGTTTGAGGATTGAGGATTGCAGATTGCGTATTGAGGATTGAAGATTGATGATTGAGGATTGAGGATTGAAGATTGAGGATTGAGGATTGAGGATTGAGGATTGAGGATTGAGGATTGAAGATTGAGTATTGAGGATTGAAGGTTGAGGATTGAGGATTGAGTACTGAGGATTGAGGATTGAGGATTGAGGATTGAGGATTGAAGATTGAGGATTGATGATTGAGGATTGAGAATTGAGAATTGAGGATGAGATCTGAAGGTTGAGGATTGAGGTTTGGGAAATGGGGATTGAGGATTGAGGATTGAGGATTGAGGATTGAGGATTGAGGATTGAGGATTGAGTATTGAGTATTGAAGATTGAGTATTGATCACTGAGGATTGAGGATTGAGGATTGAGGATTGAGAATTGAGGATTGAAGATTGAATATTGAGGATATAAGATTGAGGATTGATGATTGAGGATTGAGGATGGAGAATGAGGGCTGAGGGTTGGGGATTGAGGTTTGAGGACAGAGGACTGAGGATTGAGGATTGAGAATTGAGGATTGAGGATTGAGGATTGAAGATTGAGGATTGGGTATTGAGTATTGAAGAATGAGGATTGAGGATTGAGGATTGAGGATTGAGGATTGAAGATTGAGGATTGGGTATTTCGGATTGAACATTGAGGATTGAGGATTGAGGATTGAGGATTGCGGATTGAGGACTGAAGATTGAATATTGATGATTGATGATTGAGGATTGAGGATTGAGGGTTGTGGATTGAGGACGAGGGCTGAGGGTTGAGTATTGATGTGTGAGGTCTGACGATTGAGGATTGAGGATTGAGAGTTGAGGATTGAGGATTGAAGAATGAGGATTGGGTATTGAGAATTGAAGAATGAGGATTGAGGATTGAGGATTGAGGATTGAGGATTGAGGATTGAGGATTGAGGATTGAGGATTGAGGATTGAGGACTGGGGATCCAAGATTGAGTATTGAGGATTGAAGATTGAGGATTGAAGAATGAGGATTGGGTATTGAGAATTGAAGAATGAGGATTGAGGATTGGGGATTGAGGATCTAGGATTGGAGATTGATTATTGGGGATTGAAGATTGAGAATTGAGGATTGAGGATTGAGAATTGAGAATTGAGGATAAGGAGTGAGGGTTGAGGATTGAGGTTTGAGGAATGAGGATTGAGGATTGAGGATTGAGGATTGAGGATTGAGGACGAGGACTGACGGTAGAGGATTGATGATTGAGGATTGAGGATTGAGGATTGAGGATTGAGGATTGAGAATTGAGGATTGAAGATTGTGTATTAAGGATTGAAGATTGAGGATTGAGGATTGAGGGTTGAGGAGTGAGGATTGAAGATTCAGGATTGGGGATTGAGTGTTGACGATTGAGGATTGACTATTGAGGATTGAGTATTGAAGATTGAGAATTGAGGAATGAGGATTGAAGATTGAGTATTGAGGATTGAGGGCTGTGGATTGAGGATTGAAGATTGAGGATTAACGATTGAGGATTGGGGATTGAGGATCTAGGATTGGAGATTGATTATTGAGGATTGAAGATTGAGAATTGAGGATTGAGGATTGAGAATTGAGAATTGAGGATAAGGAGTGAGGGTTGAGGATTGAGGTTTGAGGAATGAAGATTGAGGATTGAGGATTGAGGATTGAGTATTGAAGATTGAGTATTCGTGACTGAGGGTTGAGGATTGAGGATTGAGGGTTGAGGATTGAGGATCGAAGACTGAGTATTGAGGATTGAAGATTGAGGTTCGAGGATTGAGGATTGAGGATGGAGGATGAGGGCTGGTGGTTGAGGATTGAGGTTTGAGTATTGAATACTGAGAATTCAGGATATTCTATTGAGTATTTTGAATTGAGGATTGATGGTTGAGTATTGAGGATTGAGGGTTGAGGATTGAGGATTGAGTATCGAAGATTGAGGACTGATGATTCAGGATTGAGGATTGAGGATTGAGGATTGAGTGTTGAAGATTGACGATTGAGTATTGAGGATCGAAGATTGAGGTTTGAGGATTGAGAATTGAGAATTGAGGATGCGGACTGAGGGTTGAGGATTGAGGTATGAGGAACGAGGTTTGAGGATTGAGAATTCAGGATTGAGGATTGAGGATTGAGGATTGAGGATTGAAGATTGAGAATTGAGGAATGAGGAATGAAGATTGAGTATTGAGGATTGAGGACTGTGGATTGAGGATTGAAGATTGAGGATTAACGATTGAGGATTGGTGATTGAGGATCTAGGATTGGAAATTGATTATTGAGGATTGAAGATTGAGAATTGAGGATTGAGGATTGAGAATTGAGAATTGAGGATAAGGAGTGAGGGTTGAGGATTGAGGTTTGAGGAATGAGGATTGAGGATTGAGGATTGAGAATTGAGGATTGAGGATTGAGGATTGAGTATTGAAGATTGAGTATTCGTGACTGAGCATTGAGGATTGAGGATTGAGGGTTGAGGATTGAGGATCGAAGATTGAGTATTGAGGATTGAAGATTGAGGTTCGAGGATTCAGTATTGAGGATTGAAGGTTGAGGTTTGAGGATTGAGGATTGAGAATTGAGTATGAGGACTGATGGTTGAGGATTGAGGTTTGAGGAACGATGATTGAGGATTCAGTATTGAGGATTGAAGATTGAGGTTTGAGGATTGAGGGTTGAGAATTGAGGATGAGGACTGAGGGTTGAGGGTTGAGGTTTGAGGAACGAGGATTGAGGATTGAGAATTGAGGACTCAGGATTGACGATTGAGTATTGACGATTGAGTATTGAGGATTGAGGATTGATGACTGAGGATTGAGGACTGAGGTTTGAGGATTGAGGATTGAGGATTGAAGATTGAGTATTGAGGATTGAGGATCGAGGATTGAGGATTGAGTATTGAAGATTGAGGATTGATGATTGAGGATTGAGGATTGAGGATTGAGGATTGAGGATTGAGGATTGAAGACTGAGTATTGAGGATTGAAGATTGATGATTGAGGATTTAGGATTGAGTATTCGTGACTGAGGATTGAGGATTGAGGATTGAGGGTTGAGGATTGAGGATCGAAGATTGAGTATTGAGGATTGAAGATTGAGGATTGAGGATTGAGGATTGTGGATGGAGGATGAGGGGTGGTGGTTGAGGATTGAGGTTTGAGTATTGAATACTGAGAATTCAGGATACTATATTGAGTATTTGGAATTGAGGATTGATGGTTGAGTATTGAGGATTTAGGATTGAGTATTCGTGACTGAGGATTGAGTATTGAAGATTGAGTATTGATGATTGAATATTGAGGATTGAGGATTGAGGTTTGAGGATTGAGGACGAGGACTGACGGTAGAGGATTGAGGTTTGAGGATTGAGGATTGAGGACTGAGGATTGAGGATGAGGGCTGTGGTTCGGAGACTGAGGTTTGACGACTGAGGACTGAGGATTGAGGATTGAGGATTGAGGATTGAGGATTGAAGATTGAGGATTGATGATTGAGGATTGAGAATTGAGAATTGAGGATGAGATCTGAGGGTTGAGGATTGAGGTTTGGGAAATGGGGATTGAGGATTGAGGGTTGAGGATTGAGGTTTGAGGACAGAGGACTGAGGATTGAGGATTGAGAATTGAGGATTGAGGATTGAGGATTGAAGATTGAGGATTGGGTATTGAGTACTGAAGAATGAGGATTGAGGATTGAGGATTGAGGATTGAGGATTGAGGATTGAAGAGTGAGTATTGAGGATTGAAGATTGACGATTGAGGATTAAGGATTGAGGATTGAGGACTGAGGATTGAGGATTGAAGATTGAGTATTGAGGATTGAAGGTTGACGATTGAGAATGAAGGATTGAAGATTGAGGATTAAGGATTGAAGTTTGGGGATTGAGGATCTAGGATTGGAGGTTGATTATTGAGGATTGAAGATTGAGGATTGAGGATTGAGGATTGAGATTTGAGAATTGAGGATGAGGACTGAGGGTTGAGGATTGAGGTTTGAGGAATGAGGATTGAGGGTTGGGGATTGAGGTTTGAGGATTGAGGATTGAGTATTGAGTATTGAAGATTGAGGATTGACGATAGAGGATTGAGGATTGAGCATTGAGGTTTGAGGACTGAGGACTGAGTATTGAGGATTGAGCATTGAGGTTTGAGGACTGAGGACTGAGTATTGAGGATTGAGGATTGAGGATTGAGGACTGAGGATTGAAGATTGAGGATTGGGGACTGAGGATTGAAGATTGAGGATTGAGAATTGAGGGTTGAGGATTGAGGTTTGAGGACTGAGGATTGAGGATTGAGGATTGAGGACTGAGGATTGAGGGTTGAGGGTTCAGGATTGAGGATTGACGCATGAGGATTGAGGATTGAAGATTGATGATTGGGTATTGAGGATTGAGCATTGAGGATTGAGGATTGAGGACTGAAGGTTGAATATTGATGAATGAAGATTGAGGATTGATGATCGAGGGTTGTGTATTGAGGACGAGGACTGAGGGTTGAGTATTGATACTTGAGGTCTGAGGATTGAGGATTGAGGATTGAGGATTGAGGATTGAGTATTGAAGATAGAGGATTGATCATTGAGGATTGAGGATTGGGGATTGAGGATTCAGGAATGAGTATTGAAGATTGAGGATTGAGGATTGAGGATTGAGTATTGAAGATTGAGAATTGAGGAATGAGGAATGAAGATTGAGTATTGAGGATTGAGGACTGTGGATTGAGGATTGAAGATTGTAGGATTAACGATTGAGGATTGGTGATTGAGGATCTAGGATTGGAAATTGATTATTGAGGATTGAAGATTGAGAATTGAGGATTGAGGATTGAGAATTGAGAATTGAGGATAAGGAGTGAGGGTTGAGGATTGAGGTTTGAGGAATGAGGATTGAGGATTGAGGATTGAGAATTGAGGATTGAGGATTGAGGATTGAGTATTGAAGATTGAGTATTCGTGACTGAGGATTGAGGATTGAGGATTGAGGGTTGAGGATTGAGGATCGAAGATTGAGTATTGAGGATTGTAGATTGAGGTTCGAGGATTCAGTATTGAGGATTGAAGGTTGAGGTTTGAGGATTGAGGGTTGAGAATTGAGTATGAGGACTGAGGGTTGAGGATTGAGGTTTGAGGAACGATGATTGAGGATTGAGTATTGAGGATTGAAGATTGAGGTTTGAGGATTGAGGGTTGAGAATTGAGGATGAGGACTGAGGGTTGAGGATTGAGGTTTGAGGAACGAGGATTGAGGATTGAGAATTGAGGACTCAGGATTGACGATTGAGTATTGACGATTGAGTATTGAGGATTGAGGATTGATGACTGAGGATTGAGGACTGAGGTTTGAGGATTGAGGATTGAGGATTGAAGATTGAGTATTGAGGATTGAGGATCGAGGATTGAGGATTGAGTATTGAAGATTGAGGATTGATGATTGAGGATTGAGGATTGAGGATTGAGGATTGAGGATTGCGGATTGAAGACTGAGTATTGAGGATTGAAGATTGATGATTGAGGATTTAGGATTGAGTATTCGTGACTGAGGATTGAGGATTGAGGATTGAGGGTTGAGGATTGAGGATCGAAGATTGAGTATTGAGGATTGAAGATTGAGGATTGATGATTGAGGATTGAGAATTGAGAATTGAGGATAAGGAGTGAGGGTTGAGGATTGAGGTTTGAGGAATGAGGATTGAGGATTGAGGATTGAGGATTGAGGATTGAGGACGAGGACTGACGGTAGAGGATTGATGATTGAGGATTGAGGATTGAGGATTGAGGATTGAGGATTGAGTATTGAAGATTGAGTATTCGTGACTGAGGGTTGAGGATTGAGGATTGAGGGTTGAGGATTGAGGATCGAAGACTGAGTATTGAGGATTGAAGATTGAGGTTCGAGGATTGAGGATTGAGGATGGAGGATGAGGGCTGGTGGTTGAGGATTGAGGTTTGAGTATTGAATACTGAGAATTCAGGATATTCTATTGAGTATTTTGAATTGAGGATTGATGGTTGAGTATTGAGGATTGAGGGTTGAGGATTGAGGATTGAGTATCGAAGATTGAGGACTGATGATTCAGGATTGAGGATTGAGGATTGAGGATTGAGTGTTGAAGATTGAGGATTGAGTATTGAGGATCGAAGATTGAGGTTTGAGGATTGAGAATTGAGAATTGAGGATGCGGACTGAGGGTTGAGGATTGAGGTATGAGGAACGAGGTTTGAGGATTGAGAATTCAGGATTGAGGATTGAGGATTGAGGATTGAGGATTGAAGATTGAGAATTGAGGAATGAGGAATGAAGATTGAGTATTGAGGATTGAGGACTGTGGATTGAGGATTGAAGATTGAGGATTAACGATTGAGGATTGGTGATTGAGGATCTAGGATTGGAAATTGATTATTGAGGATTGAAGATTGAGAATTGAGGATTGAGGATTGAGAATTGAGAATTGAGGATTGAAGGTTGAGGATTGAGGATTGAGGTTTGAGGATTGAGGATTGTGGATGGAGGATGAGGGGTGGTGGTTGAGGATTGAGGTTTGAGTATTGAATACTGAGAATTCAGGATACTATATTGAGTATTTGGAATTGAGGATTGATGGTTGAGTATTGAGGATTTAGGATTGAGTATTCGTGACTGAGGATTGAGTATTGAAGATTGAGTATTGATGATTGAATATTGAGGATTGAGGATTGAGGTTTGAGGATTGAGGACGAGGACTGACGGTAGAGGATTGAGGTTTGAGGATTGAGGATTGAGGACTGATGATTGAGGATGAGGGCTGTGGGTCGGAGACTGAGGTTTGACGACTGAGGACTGAGGATTGAGGATTGAGGATTGAGGATTGAGGATTGAAGATTGAGGATTGATGATTGAGGATTGAGAATTGAGAATTGAGGATGAGATCTGAGGGTTGAGGATTGAGGTTTGGGAAATGGGGATTGAGGATTGAGGGTTGAGGATTGAGGTTTGAGGACAGAGGACTGAGGATTGAGGATTGAGAATTGAGGATTGAGGATTGAGGATTGAAGATTGAGGATTGGGTATTGAGTACTGAAGAATGAGGATTGAGGATTGAGGATTGAGGATTGAGGATTGAGGATTGAAGATTGAGTATTGAGGATTGAAGATTGACGATTGAGGATTAAGGATTGAGGATTGAGGACTGAGGATTGAGGATTGAAGATTGAGTATTGAGGATTGAAGGTTGACGATTGAGAATGAAGGATTGAAGATTGAGGATTAAGGATTGAAGATTGGGGATTGAGGATCTAGGATTGGAGGTTGATTATTGAGGATTGAAGATTGAGGATTGAGGATTGAGGATTGAGATTTGAGAATTGAGGATGAGGACTGAGGGTTGAGGATTGAGGTTTGAGGAATGAGGATTGAGGGTTGGGGATTGAGGTTTGAGGATTGAGGATTGAGTATTGAGTATTGAAGATTGAGGATTGACGATAGAGGATTGAGGATTGAGCATTGAGGTTTGAGGACTGAGGACTGAGTATTGAGGATTGACCATTGAGGTTTGAGGACTGAGGACTGAGTATTGAGGATTGAGGATTGAGGATTGAGGACTGAGGATTGAAGATTGAGGATTGGGGACTGAGGATTGAAGATTGAGGATTGAGAATTGAGGGTTGAGGATTGAGGTTTGAGGACTGAGGATTGAGGATTGAGGATTGAGGACTGAGGATTGAGGGTTGAGGGTTCAGGATTGAGGATTGACGCATGAGGATTGAGGATTGAAGATTGATGATTGGGTATTGAGGATTGAGCATTGAGGATTGAGGATTGAGGACTGAAGGTTGAATATTGATGAATGAAGATTGAGGATTGATGATCGAGGGTTGTGTATTGAGGACGAGGACTGAGGGTTGAGTATTGATACTTGAGGTCTGAGGATTGAGGATTGAGGATTGAGGATTGAGGATTGAGTATTGAAGATAGAGGATTGATCATTGAGGATTGAGGATTGGGGATTGAGGATTCAGGAATGAGTATTGAAGATTGAGGATTGAGGATTGAGGATTGAGGATTGAGGATTGAGGATTGAAGATTGAGTATTGATGATTGAATATTGAGGATTGAGGATTGAGGTTTGAGGATTGAGGACGAGGACTGACGGTAGAGGATTGAGGTTTGAGGATTGAGGATTGAGGACTGAGGATTGAGGATGAGGGCTGTGGGTCGGAGACTGAGGTTTGACGACTGAGGACTGAGGATTGAGGATTGACAATTGAGGACTGATGATTGAGGATTGAAGATTGAGGATTGGGTATTGAGGATTGAAGAATGAGGATTGAGGATTGAGGATTGAGGATTGCGGATTGAGGACCTAGGATTGGAGATTGATTATTGAGGATTGATGATTGGGGATTGAGGATTGAGGATTGAGGATCTAGGATTGGTAATCGATTATTGAGGATTGAGGTTTGCGGTCAGAGGACTGAGGATTGAGGATTGAGAATTGAGGATTGAGGATTGAGGATTGAAGATTGAGGATGGGGGACTGAGCGTTGAGGGTTGAGTGATGGTAATTGAAGTTTGTGGATAGAGATTTTAAGATTGCAGACTGAGTATTGAGTATTGAAAAGTGTGAATTGACGATATTCTATTGAGGATTGAGAACTGACGAATGATTGTTGAGGACTGAGGTCTGAAGATTGAGGATTCAGGATTGTGGATTCAGGATTGAGGTTTGAGGACTGAGAATTGAGGATTGAGTATTGATGCCTGAGGATTGAGGATCGAGGATTGAGGATTCAGGATTGGAGATTGATTATTGAGGATTGAAGATTGAGGATTGAGGATTGAGGATTGAGAATTGAGAATTGAGTATGAGGACTGAGGGTTGAGGATTGAGGTTTGAGGAATGAGTGTTGAGGGTTGGGGAATGAGGATTGAGGATTGAGGATTGAGGATTGAGTATTGAAGTTTGAGTATTGATGCCTGAGGATTGAGGATCGAGGATTGAGGATTCAGGATTGGAGATTGATTATTGAGGATTGAAAATTGAGGATTGAGGATTGAGGATTGAGAATTGAGAATTGAGTATGAGGACTGAGGGTTGAGGATTGAGGTTTGTGGAATGAGGATTGAGGGTTGGGGAATGAGGATTTAGGATTGAGGATTGAGGATTGAGCATTGAAGATTGAGTATTGATGCCTGAGTATTGAGGATTGAGGATTGATGATTGAGGATCGAGGATTGAAGGTTGAGAATTGAGGATTGAAGATTGAGGATTGAGGATTGAGGATTGAGGATGGAGGATGAGGGCTGAGGGTTGAGGATTGAGGATTGGGAAATGAAGTTTGAGGATTGAGGATTGAAATTGAGGATTGGGTATTGAGGATTGAAGAATGAGGATTGACGAATTAGGATTGAGGATTGAGGATTGAGGATTGAAGATTGAGGATTGGGTATTGAGGATTGAAGAATGAGGATTGAGGATTGAGGATTGGGGATTGAGGATTCACGATTGAGGATTGAGTATTCGGGATTGAGAATTGAGGATTGAGGATTGAAATTGAGTATTGAGGACTGAAGATTGAGGATTGTGATTTGATTATTGAATATTGTGGATTGAGTATTGAACCATGAGTATTCAGAATATTCTATTGAGTATTGAGAATTGAGGATTGATAGTTGAGTATTGAGGATTGATGGCTGAGGGTTGTGTCTTGAATATTGAGGATTGAGGATTGAGGATTGAGGATTGAGCATTGAGGATTGAAGATTGATGCCTGGGGATTGAGGATTGGAGATTGATTATTGAGGATTGAAGATTGAGGATTGAGGATTGAGAATTGAGAATTGAGAATTGAGGATGAGGACTGATGATTGAGGATTGAGAATTGAGGACTGATGATTGAGGATTGAAGATTGAGGATTGTGGATTCAGGATTGAGGTTTCAGAACTGAGAATTGAGAATTGAGTATTGAGGGTTGAGGATTGAGGATTGAGGATTGAGGATTGAAGATTGAGGATTGGGTATTTCGGATTGAACATTGAGGATTGAGGATTGAGGATTGAGGATTGCGGATTGAGGACTGAAGATTGAATATTGATGATTGATGATTGATGATTGAGGATTGAGGGTTGTGGATTGAGAGCGAGGGCTGAGGGTTGAGTATTGATGTGTGAGGTCTGACGATTGAGGATTGAGGATTGAGAGTTGAGGATTGAGGATTGAAGATTGAGGATTGGGTACTAAGGATTGAAGAATGAGGATTGAGGATTGAGGATTGAGGATTGAGGATTGCAGATTGAGTATTGAGGATTGAGGATTGAGTATTGAGGATTGAAGATTGTGGATTGAGTATTGAGGATTGAGGATTAAGGATTGAGGGTTGAGAATTGAGGATTGAGGATTGAGGATTGAAGATTGAGGATTGGTTATTGAGGATTGAAGAATGCGTATTGAGGATTGAGGTTTGAGGATTGAGGATTGCAGATTGCGTATTGAGGATTGAAGATTGATGATTGAGGATTGAGGATTGAAGATTGAGGATTGAGGATTGAGGATGGAGGATTGAGGATTGAAGATTGAGTATTGAGGATTGAAGATTGAGGATTGAGGATTGAGGATTGAGGATTGAGGATTGAGGATTGAAGATTGAGGATTGAGGATTGAGGATTGAAGATTGAGGATTGAGGATTGAGGTTTGAGGATTGAGGCTGAGGATTGAAGATTGAGGATTGGGGATTGAGGATTGACGATTGAGGATTGAGTATTGGGGATTGAGGATTGAGGATTGAGGATTGAAATTGAGTATTGAGGATTGAAGATTGAGGATTGAGATTTGATTATTGAATATTGTGGACTGAGTATTGAAACGGGAGTATTCAGAATATTCTATTGAGTGTTGAGTATTGAGGATTGAAGATTGTGGATTGAGTATTGAGGATTGAGGATTAAGGATTGAGGGTTGAGAATTGAGGATTGAGGATTGAGGATTGAAGATTGAGGATTGGTTATTGAGGATTGAAGAATGCGTATTGAGGATTGAGGTTTGAGGATTGAGGATTGCAGATTGCGTATTGAGGATTGAAGATTGATGATTGAGGATTGAGGATTGAAGATTGAGGATTGAGGATTGAGGATGGAGGATTGAGGATTGAAGATTGAGTATTGAGGATTGAAGGTTGAGGATTGAGGATTGAAGATTGATGGTTGAGGATTGAGGATTGAAGATTGAGGATTGAGGATTGAGGATTGAGGATTGAGGATTGAAGATTGAGTATTGAGGATTGAAGGTTGAGGATTGAGGATTGAGTACTAAGGATTGAGGATTGAGGATTGAGGATTGAGGATTGAAGATTGAGGATTGATGATTGAGGATTGAGAATTGAGAATTGAGGATGAGATCTGAGGGTTGAGGATTGAGGTTTGGGAAATGGGGATTGAGGATTGAGGATTGAGGATTGAGGGTTGAGGATTGAGGATTGAGTATTGAGTATTGAAGATTGAGTATTGATCACTGAGGATTGAAGATTGAGGATTGAGGATTGAGAATTGAGGATTGAAGATTGAATATTGAGGATATAAGATTGAGGATAGATGATTGAGGATTGAGGATGGAGAATGAGGGCTGAGGGTTTAGGATTGAGGTTTGAGGACAGAGGACTGAGGATTGAGGATTGAGAATTGAGGATTGAGGATTGAGGATTGAAGATTGAGGATTGGGTATTGAGTATTGAAGAATGAGGATTGAGGATTGAGGATTGAGGTTGAGGATTGAAGATTGAGGATTGGGGATTGAGGATCGACGATTGAGGATTGAGAATTGAGAATTGAGGATGAGGACTGAGGGTTGAGGATTGAGGTTTGAGGAATGAGGATTGAGGGTTGGGGATTGAGGATTGAGGATTGAGGATTGAGTATTGAGTATTGAAGATTGAGGATTGATGATAGAGGATTGAGGATTGAGCATTGAGGTTTGAGGACTGAGGACTGAGTATTGAGGATTGAGGATTGTGGACTGAGGATTGAAGATTGAGGATTGGGGACTGAGGATTGAAGATTGAGGATTGAGAATTGAGGGTTGAGGATTGAGGATTGAGGATTGAGGATTGAGGATTGAGGATTGAGCATTGAAGATCGAGGATTGGGTATTGAGGATTGAGGATTGAGGATTGAGGATTGAGGATTGAATATTGAGTATTGAGGATTGAAGATCGACTATTGAGGATTGCGAATTGAGGATTGAGGGTTGAGGATTGAGGATTGAGGATTGAGTATTGAGGATTGAAGGTTGATGATTGTGGATTGAGTATTGAGGATTGAGGCTTGAATATTGAGGATTGGGGACTGAGTGTTGAGGGTTGAGTGTTGAGAATTGATGTTTGTGGATAGAGATTTGAAGATTGCAGGTTGAGTATTGAGTATTGAAAACTCTGAAATCATGATATTCTATTGAGGATTGAGGATGGACCACTGATTGTTGAGGACTGAGGTCTGAAGATTGAGGATTCAGGATTGAGGATTCAGGATTGAGGTTTGAGGCCTTAGGATTGAGGATTGAGGATTGAGGATTGAAGATTGATGATTGGGGATTGAGGAATCAGGTTTGAGGTTTGAGGACTGATGATTGAGGATTGATGTTTGAGGATTGAGGATTGAGGATTGAAAATTGAGGACTGAGAATTGAGGATTGAGGGTTGTGGATTGAGGACGAGGACTGAGGGTTGAGTGTTGATGCCTGAGGTCTGTGGATTGAGGATTGAAGATTGAGGATTGGGTATTGAGGATTGAAGAATGAGGATTGAAGAGTGAGGATTGGGGTTTGAGTATTGAGGATTGAGGATTGAAGGTTGAGGATTGAGGATTGAGGATTGAGGATTGAGGGTTGTGGATTGAGGACGACGGGACTGAGGGTTGAATATTTATGTTTGAGGTCTGAGGATTGAGGATTGAGGATTGAGAATTGAGGATTGAGGATTGAGGATTGAAGATTGAGGATTGGGTATTGAGGATTGAAGATTGAGCATCGAGGATTGAGGATTGAGGATTGAGGATTGAATATTGAGTATTGGGGACTGAGTGTTGAGGGTTGCATGATGAGAATTGAAGTTTGTGGATAGAGATTTGAAGATTGCAGATTGAGTATTGAGTATTGAAAACTGTGAATTGATGATATCCTATTGAGGATTGAGGATTGACAGCTGATTGTCAAGGACTGAGGTCTGAAGCATGAGGATTCGGGATTGAGGATTCAGGATTGAGGTTTGAGGAGAGAGGACTGAGGATTGAGGATTGAGGATTGAGGATTGAGGATTGAGGATTGAGGATTGAAGATTGAGGATTGAGGATTGAGGATTGAAGATTGAGGATTGAGGATTGAGAATTGATGATTGAGGATTGAGGAATGAAGATTGTGGATTGGGTATTGAGGATTGAAGAATGAGGATTGAGGATTGAGGATTGAGGATTGAAGATTGAGGATTGAGGATTGAGGATTGAGGTTTGAAAATTGAGTATTGAGGATTGAAGATCGAGGATTGAGTATTGAGGATTGAGGATGAGGGCTGAGGGTTGAGGATTGAGGTTTGAGGACTGGGGACTGAGGATTGAGGATTGAGGATCGAGGATTGAGGACTGAATATTGAGTATTGAGGATTGAAGTTTGTGGATTGAGGATTGAGGGTTGAGGATTGAGGACGAGGACTGACGGTTGAGGATTGAGGTTTGAGGATTGAGGATTGAGCATTGAGGACTGAAGATTGAAGATTGAGGATTGAGCATTGAGGATTGGAGATTGAGGACTGGGGATTGAGAATTGATGATTGAGGATTGAGGAATGAAGATTGTGGATTGGGTATTGAGGATTGAAGAATGAGGATTGAGGATTGAGGATTGAGGATTGAGGATTGCGAACTGAGGATGGAGGATTGAGGATTGAAGATTGAGGATTGGGTATTGAGGATTGAAGAATGAGGATTGAAGAATGAGTATTGGGGATTGAGTACTGAGGATTGAGGATTGAAGATTGAGTATTGAGGATTGAATATTGAGGATTGAGGATTGAGGATTGAGGATTGAGGATTGAAGATTGAGTATTGATGATTGAAGATTGAGGATTGAGGTTTGAGGATTGAGAAATAGAGGATTGAGAATGGAGGATTGAGGATTGAGGATTGAGGATTGAGGATTGAATATTGAGTATTGAGGATTGAAGATCGACTATTGAGGATTGCGAATTGAGGATTGAGGGTTGAGGATTGAGGATTGAGGATTGAGTATTGAGGATTGAATGTTGATGATTGTGGATTGAGTATTGAGGATTGAGGCTTGAATATTGAGGATTGGGGACTGAGTGTTGAGGGTTGAGTGATGAGAATTTATGATTCTGGATAGAGATTTGAAGATTGCAGATTGAGTATTGAGCATTGAAAACTGTGAAATGAGGATATTCTATTGAGTATTGAGTATTGACAACTGAATGTTGAGGACTGAGGGCTGAAGATTGAGGATTCAGGATTGAGGATTCGGGATTGAGGTTTGAGGACTGTGGACTGAGGATTGAAGATTGAGTATTGAGGATTGAAGATTGAGGATTGAGGATTGTCGATTAAGGATTGGGGATGAGGGCTGAGGTTTGAGGATTGAAGTTTGAGGACTGAGGACTGAGGATTGAAGATTGAGAATTGAGGATTGAGGATTGAGGATTGAAGATTGAGGATTGGGTATTGAGGATTGAAGAATGAGGATTGAGGATTGAGGATTGAGGATTGAGGATTGAAGATTGAGTATTGAGCATTGAAGCCTGACGATTGAGGATTGAGGATTGAGGATTGAGGATTGAGGATGGAGGATTGAAGATTGAGTATTGAGGATTGAAGATTGAGGGTCGAGGATTGAGTATTGAGGATTGAGGATTGAAGATTGAGGATTGGGGACTGAGTGTTGAGGGTTGAATGATGAGAATTGATGATTGTGGATAGAGATTTGAAGATTGCAGATTGTGTATTGAGTATTGAAAGCTGTGAATTCATGATATTCTATTGAGGATTGAGGATTGACGACTGATTGCTGAGGACTGAGGTCTGAAGGTTGAGGATTCAGGATAGAGGAATCAGGTTTGAGGTTTGAGGACTGAGGATTGAGGATTGATGATTGGGGATTGAGGATTGAGGATTGAAGATTGAGGATTGGGGATTGAGGATTGACGAATGAGGATTGAGTATTGAGGATTGAGAGTTGAGGATCGTTTATTGAAGATTGAGTATTGAGGATTGAAGATTCAGGATTGAGGATTGAGGATTGTGGATTGAGGATGAGGGCTGAGGGTTGAGGGTAGAGGTTTGAGGACTGAGGACTGAGGATTGAGGATAGAGAATTGAGGATTGAGGATTGAGGATTGAAGTTTGAGGATTGAGGATTGAGGATGAGGGCTGAGGATTGAGGATTGAGGTTTGTGGACTGAGGACTGAGGATTGAGGATTGGGAGTTGAGGGTTGAGGGTAGAGGTTTGAGGACTGAGGACTGAGGATTGAGGATAGAGAATTGAGGATTGAGGATTGAGGATTGAAGTTTGAGGATTGAGGATTGAGGATGAGGGCTGAGGATTGAGGATTGAGGTTTGTGGACTGAGGACTGAGGATTGAGGATTGGGAGTTGAGGATTGAGGATTGAGGATTGAAGATTGAGGATTGGGTGTTGAGGATTGAAGAATGAGGATTGAGGAATGAGGATTGAGGATTGAGGATTGAAGATTGAGTATTGAGGATTGAAGCCTGGCGATTGAGGATTGAGTATTGAAGATTGAGGATTGATGATTGAGGATTGAGGATTGAGGATTGAGGATTGAGGATTGCGGATTGAAGACTGAGTATTGAGGATTGAAGATTGATGATTGAGGATTTAGGATTGAGTATTCGTGACTGAGGATTGAGGATTGAGGATTGAGGGTTGAGGATTGAGGATCGAAGATTGAGTATTGAGGATTGAAGATTGAGGATTGATGATTGAGGATTGAGAATTGAGAATTGAGGATAAGGAGTGAGGGTTGAGGATTGAGGTTTGAGGAATGAGGATTGAGGATTGAGGATTGAGGATTGAGGATTGAGGACGAGGACTGACGGTAGAGGATTGATGATTGAGGATTGAGGATTGAGGATTGAGGATTGAGGATTGAGAATTGAGGATTGAAGATTGTGTATTAAGGATTGAAGATTGAGGATTGAGGATTGAGGGTTGAGGAGTGAGGATTGAAGATTCAGGATTGGGGATTGAGTGTTGACGATTGAGGATTGACTATTGAGGATTGAGTATTGAAGATTGAGAATTGAGGAATGAGGATTGAAGATTGAGTATTGAGGATTGAGGGCTGTGGATTGAGGATTGAAGATTGAGGATTAACGATTGAGGATTGGGGATTGAGGATCTAGGATTGGGGATTGATTATTGAGGATTGAAGATTGAGAATTGAGGATTGAGGATTGAGAATTGAGAATTGAGGATAAGGAGTGAGGGTTGAGGATTGAGGTTTGAGGAATGAGGATTGAGGATTGAGGATTGAGGATTGAGTATTGAAGATTGAGTATTCGTGACTGAGGGTTGAGGATTGAGGATTGAGGGTTGAGGATTGAGGATCGAAGACTGAGTATTGAGGATTGAAGATTGAGGTTCGAGGATTGAGGATTGAGGATGGAGGATGAGGGCTGGTGGTTGAGGATTGAGGTTTGAGTATTGAATACTGAGAATTCAGGATATTCTATTGAGTATTTTGAATTGAGGATTGATGGTTGAGTATTGAGGATTGAGGGTTGAGGATTGAGGATTGAGTATCGAAGATTGAGGACTGATGATTCAGGATTGAGGATTGAGGATTGAGGATTGAGTGTTGAAGATTGAGGATTGAGTATTGAGGATCGAAGATTGAGGTTTGAGGATTGAGAATTGAGAATTGAGGATGCGGACTGAGGGTTGAGGATTGAGGTATGAGGAACGAGGTTTGAGGATTGAGAATTCAGGATTGAGGATTGAGGATTGAGGATTGAGGATTGAAGATTGAGAATTGAGGAATGAGGAATGAAGATTGAGTATTGAGGATTGAGGACTGTGGATTGAGGATTGAAGATTGAGGATTAACGATTGAGGATTGGTGATTGAGGATCTAGGATTGGAAATTGATTATTGAGGATTGAAGATTGAGAATTGAGGATTGAGGATTGAGAATTGAGAATTGAGGATTGAAGGTTGAGGATTGAGGATTGAGGTTTGAGGATTGAGGATTGTGGATGGAGGATGAGGGGTGGTGGTTGAGGATTGAGGTTTGAGTATTGAATACTGAGAATTCAGGATACTATATTGAGTATTTGGAATTGAGGATTGATGGTTGAGTATTGAGGATTTAGGATTGAGTATTCGTGACTGAGGATTGAGTATTGAAGATTGAGTATTGATGATTGAATATTGAGGATTGAGGATTGAGGTTTGAGGATTGAGGACGAGGACTGACGGTAGAGGATTGAGGTTTGAGGATTGAGGATTGAGGACTGATGATTGAGGATGAGGGCTGTGGGTCGGAGACTGAGGTTTGACGACTGAGGACTGAGGATTGAGGATTGAGGATTGAGGATTGAGGATTGAAGATTGAGGATTGATGATTGAGGATTGAGAATTGAGAATTGAGGATGAGATCTGAGGGTTGAGGATTGAGGTTTGGGAAATGGGGATTGAGGATTGAGGGTTGAGGATTGAGGTTTGAGGACAGAGGACTGAGGATTGAGGATTGAGAATTGAGGATTGAGGATTGAGGATTGAAGATTGAGGATTGGGTATTGAGTACTGAAGAATGAGGATTGAGGATTGAGGATTGAGGATTGAGGATTGAGGATTGAAGATTGAGTATTGAGGATTGAAGATTGACGATTGAGGATTAAGGATTGAGGATTGAGGACTGAGGATTGAGGATTGAAGATTGAGTATTGAGGATTGAAGGTTGACGATTGAGAATGAAGGATTGAAGATTGAGGATTAAGGATTGAAGATTGGGGATTGAGGATCTAGGATTGGAGGTTGATTATTGAGGATTGAAGATTGAGGATTGAGGATTGAGGATTGAGATTTGAGAATTGAGGATGAGGACTGAGGGTTGAGGATTGAGGTTTGAGGAATGAGGATTGAGGGTTGGGGATTGAGGTTTGAGGATTGAGGATTGAGTATTGAGTATTGAAGATTGAGGATTGACGATAGAGGATTGAGGATTGAGCATTGAGGTTTGAGGACTGAGGACTGAGTATTGAGGATTGACCATTGAGGTTTGAGGACTGAGGACTGAGTATTGAGGATTGAGGATTGAGGATTGAGGACTGAGGATTGAAGATTGAGGATTGGGGACTGAGGATTGAAGATTGAGGATTGAGAATTGAGGGTTGAGGATTGAGGTTTGAGGACTGAGGATTGAGGATTGAGGATTGAGGACTGAGGATTGAGGGTTGAGGGTTCAGGATTGAGGATTGACGCATGAGGATTGAGGATTGAAGATTGATGATTGGGTATTGAGGATTGAGCATTGAGGATTGAGGATTGAGGACTGAAGGTTGAATATTGATGAATGAAGATTGAGGATTGATGATCGAGGGTTGTGTATTGAGGACGAGGACTGAGGGTTGAGTATTGATACTTGAGGTCTGAGGATTGAGGATTGAGGATTGAGGATTGAGGATTGAGTATTGAAGATAGAGGATTGATCATTGAGGATTGAGGATTGGGGATTGAGGATTCAGGAATGAGTATTGAAGATTGAGGATTGAGGATTGAGGATTGAGGATTGAGGATTGAGGATTGAAGATTGAGTATTGATGATTGAATATTGAGGATTGAGGATTGAGGTTTGAGGATTGAGGACGAGGACTGACGGTAGAGGATTGAGGTTTGAGGATTGAGGATTGAGGACTGAGGATTGAGGATGAGGGCTGTGGGTCGGAGACTGAGGTTTGACGACTGAGGACTGAGGATTGAGGATTGACAATTGAGGACTGATGATTGAGGATTGAAGATTGAGGATTGGGTATTGAGGATTGAAGAATGAGGATTGAGGATTGAGGATTGAGGATTGCGGATTGAGGACCTAGGATTGGAGATTGATTATTGAGGATTGATGATTGGGGATTGAGGATTGAGGATTGAGGATCTAGGATTGGTAATCGATTATTGAGGATTGAGGTTTGCGGTCAGAGGACTGAGGATTGAGGATTGAGAATTGAGGATTGAGGATTGAGGATTGAAGATTGAGGATGGGGGACTGAGCGTTGAGGGTTGAGTGATGGTAATTGAAGTTTGTGGATAGAGATTTTAAGATTGCAGACTGAGTATTGAGTATTGAAAAGTGTGAATTGACGATATTCTATTGAGGATTGAGAACTGACGAATGATTGTTGAGGACTGAGGTCTGAAGATTGAGGATTCAGGATTGTGGATTCAGGATTGAGGTTTGAGGACTGAGAATTGAGGATTGAGTATTGATGCCTGAGGATTGAGGATCGAGGATTGAGGATTCAGGATTGGAGATTGATTATTGAGGATTGAAGATTGAGGATTGAGGATTGAGGATTGAGAATTGAGAATTGAGTATGAGGACTGAGGGTTGAGGATTGAGGTTTGAGGAATGAGTGTTGAGGGTTGGGGAATGAGGATTGAGGATTGAGGATTGAGGATTGAGTATTGAAGTTTGAGTATTGATGCCTGAGGATTGAGGATCGAGGATTGAGGATTCAGGATTGGAGATTGATTATTGAGGATTGAAAATTGAGGATTGAGGATTGAGGATTGAGAATTGAGAATTGAGTATGAGGACTGAGGGTTGAGGATTGAGGTTTGTGGAATGAGGATTGAGGGTTGGGGAATGAGGATTTAGGATTGAGGATTGAGGATTGAGCATTGAAGATTGAGTATTGATGCCTGAGTATTGAGGATTGAGGATTGATGATTGAGGATCGAGGATTGAAGGTTGAGAATTGAGGATTGAAGATTGAGGATTGAGGATTGAGGATTGAGGATGGAGGATGAGGGCTGAGGGTTGAGGATTGAGGATTGGGAAATGAAGTTTGAGGATTGAGGATTGAAATTGAGGATTGGGTATTGAGGATTGAAGAATGAGGATTGACGAATTAGGATTGAGGATTGAGGATTGAGGATTGAAGATTGAGGATTGGGTATTGAGGATTGAAGAATGAGGATTGAGGATTGAGGATTGGGGATTGAGGATTCACGATTGAGGATTGAGTATTCGGGATTGAGAATTGAGGATTGAGGATTGAAATTGAGTATTGAGGACTGAAGATTGAGGATTGTGATTTGATTATTGAATATTGTGGATTGAGTATTGAACCATGAGTATTCAGAATATTCTATTGAGTATTGAGAATTGAGGATTGATAGTTGAGTATTGAGGATTGATGGCTGAGGGTTGTGTCTTGAATATTGAGGATTGAGGATTGAGGATTGAGGATTGAGCATTGAGGATTGAAGATTGATGCCTGGGGATTGAGGATTGGAGATTGATTATTGAGGATTGAAGATTGAGGATTGAGGATTGAGAATTGAGAATTGAGAATTGAGGATGAGGACTGATGATTGAGGATTGAGAATTGAGGACTGATGATTGAGGATTGAAGATTGAGGATTGTGGATTCAGGATTGAGGTTTCAGAACTGAGAATTGAGAATTGAGTATTGAGGGTTGAGGATTGAGGATTGAGGATTGAGGATTGAAGATTGAGGATTGGGTATTTCGGATTGAACATTGAGGATTGAGGATTGAGGATTGAGGATTGCGGATTGAGGACTGAAGATTGAATATTGATGATTGATGATTGATGATTGAGGATTGAGGGTTGTGGATTGAGAGCGAGGGCTGAGGGTTGAGTATTGATGTGTGAGGTCTGACGATTGAGGATTGAGGATTGAGAGTTGAGGATTGAGGATTGAAGATTGAGGATTGGGTACTAAGGATTGAAGAATGAGGATTGAGGATTGAGGATTGAGGATTGAGGATTGCAGATTGAGTATTGAGGATTGAGGATTGAGTATTGAGGATTGAAGATTGTGGATTGAGTATTGAGGATTGAGGATTAAGGATTGAGGGTTGAGAATTGAGGATTGAGGATTGAGGATTGAAGATTGAGGATTGGTTATTGAGGATTGAAGAATGCGTATTGAGGATTGAGGTTTGAGGATTGAGGATTGCAGATTGCGTATTGAGGATTGAAGATTGATGATTGAGGATTGAGGATTGAAGATTGAGGATTGAGGA
Source organism: Calliopsis andreniformis (assembly GCF_051401765.1). Taxonomy (NCBI): domain Eukaryota; kingdom Metazoa; phylum Arthropoda; class Insecta; order Hymenoptera; family Andrenidae; genus Calliopsis; species Calliopsis andreniformis. The sequence continues at coordinate 2,310,983 of NW_027480493.1, forward strand.
TTGAGGATGGAGGATTGAGGATTGAAGATTGAGTATTGAGGATTGAAGATTGAGGATTGAGGATTGAGGATTGAGGATTGAGGATTGAGGATTGAAGATTGAGGATTGAGGATTGAGGATTGAAGATTGAGGATTGAGGATTGAGGTTTGAGGATTGAGGCTGAGGATTGAAGATTGAGGATTGGGGATTGAGGATTGACGATTGAGGATTGAGTATTGGGGATTGAGGATTGAGGATTGAGGATTGAAATTGAGTATTGAGGATTGAAGATTAAGAATTGAGATTTGATTATTGAATATTGTGGACTGAGTATTGAAACGGGAGTATTCAGAATATTCTATTGAGTGTTGAGTATTGAGGATTGAAGATTGTGGATTGAGTATTGAGGATTGAGGATTAAGGATTGAGGGTTGAGAATTGAGGATTGAGGATTGAGGATTGAAGATTGAGGATTGGTTATTGAGGATTGAAGAATGCGTATTGAGGATTGAGGTTTGAGGATTGAGGATTGCAGATTGCGTATTGAGGATTGAAGATTGATGATTGAGGATTGAGGATTGAAGATTGAGGATTGAGGATTGAGGATGGAGGATTGAGGATTGAAGATTGAGTATTGAGGATTGAAGGTTGAGGATTGAGGATTGAAGATTGATGGTTGAGGATTGAGGATTGAAGATTGAGGATTGAGGATTGAGGATTGAGGATTGAGGATTGAAGATTGAGTATTGAGGATTGAAGGTTGAGGATTGAGGATTGAGTACTAAGGATTGAGGATTGAGGATTGAGGATTGAGGATTGAAGATTGAGGATTGATGATTGAGGATTGAGAATTGAGAATTGAGGATGAGATCTGAGGGTTGAGGATTGAGGTTTGGGAAATGGGGATTGAGGATTGAGGATTGAGGATTGAGGGTTGAGGATTGAGGATTGAGTATTGAGTATTGAAGATTGAGTATTGATCACTGAGGATTGAAGATTGAGGATTGAGGATTGAGAATTGAGGATTGAAGATTGAATATTGAGGATATAAGATTGAGGATAGATGATTGAGGATTGAGGATGGAGAATGAGGGCTGAGGGTTTAGGATTGAGGTTTGAGGACAGAGGACTGAGGATTGAGGATTGAGAATTGAGGATTGAGGATTGAGGATTGAAGATTGAGGATTGGGTATTGAGTATTGAAGAATGAGGATTGAGGATTGAGGATTGAGGTTGAGGATTGAAGATTGAGGATTGGGGATTGAGGATCGACGATTGAGGATTGAGAATTGAGAATTGAGGATGAGGACTGAGGGTTGAGGATTGAGGTTTGAGGAATGAGGATTGAGGGTTGGGGATTGAGGATTGAGGATTGAGGATTGAGTATTGAGTATTGAAGATTGAGGATTGATGATAGAGGATTGAGGATTGAGCATTGAGGTTTGAGGACTGAGGACTGAGTATTGAGGATTGAGGATTGTGGACTGAGGATTGAAGATTGAGGATTGGGGACTGAGGATTGAAGATTGAGGATTGAGAATTGAGGGTTGAGGATTGAGGATTGAGGATTGAGGATTGAGGATTGAGGATTGAGCATTGAAGATCGAGGATTGGGTATTGAGGATTGAGGATTGAGGATTGAGGATTGAGGATTGAATATTGAGTATTGAGGATTGAAGATCGACTATTGAGGATTGCGAATTGAGGATTGAGGGTTGAGGATTGAGGATTGAGGATTGAGTATTGAGGATTGAAGGTTGATGATTGTGGATTGAGTATTGAGGATTGAGGCTTGAATATTGAGGACTGGGGACTGAGTGTTGAGGGTTGAGTGTTGAGAATTGATGTTTGTGGATAGAGATTTGAAGATTGCAGGTTGAGTATTGAGTATTGAAAACTCTGAAATCATGATATTCTATTGAGGATTGAGGATGGACCACTGATTGTTGAGGACTGAGGTCTGAAGATTGAGGATTCAGGATTGAGGATTCAGGATTGAGGTTTGAGGCCTTAGGATTGAGGATTGAGGATTGAGGATTGAAGATTGATGATTGGGGATTGAGGAATCAGGTTTGAGGTTTGAGGACTGATGATTGAGGATTGATGTTTGAGGATTGAGGATTGAGGATTGAAAATTGAGGACTGAGAATTGAGGATTGAGGGTTGTGGATTGAGGACGAGGACTGAGGGTTGAGTGTTGATGCCTGAGGTCTGTGGATTGAGGATTGAAGATTGAGGATTGGGTATTGAGGATTGAAGAATGAGGATTGAAGAGTGAGGATTGGGGTTTGAGTATTGAGGATTGAGGATTGAAGGTTGAGGATTGAGGATTGAGGATTGAGGATTGAGGGTTGTGGATTGAGGACGAGGACTGAGGGTTGAATATTTATGTTTGAGGTCTGAGGATTGAGGATTGAGGATTGAGAATTGAGGATTGAGGATTGAGGATTGAAGATTGAGGATTGGGTATTGAGGATTGAAGATTGAGCATCGAGGATTGAGGATTGAGGATTGAGGATTGAATATTGAGTATTGGGGACTGAGTGTTGAGGGTTGCATGATGAGAATTGAAGTTTGTGGATAGAGATTTGAAGATTGCAGATTGAGTATTGAGTATTGAAAACTGTGAATTGATGATATCCTATTGAGGATTGAGGATTGACAGCTGATTGTCAAGGACTGAGGTCTGAAGCATGAGGATTCGGGATTGAGGATTCAGGATTGAGGTTTGAGGAGAGAGGACTGAGGATTGAGGATTGAGGATTGAGGATTGAGGATTGAGGATTGAGGATTGAAGATTGAGGATTGAGGATTGAGGATTGAAGATTGAGGATTGAGGATTGAGAATTGATGATTGAGGATTGAGGAATGAAGATTGTGGATTGGGTATTGAGGATTGAAGAATGAGGATTGAGGATTGAGGATTGAGGATTGAAGATTGAGGATTGAGGATTGAGGATTGAGGTTTGAAAATTGAGTATTGAGGATTGAAGATCGAGGATTGAGTATTGAGGATTGAGGATGAGGGCTGAGGGTTGAGGATTGAGGTTTGAGGACTGGGGACTGAGGATTGAGGATTGAGGATCGAGGATTGAGGACTGAATATTGAGTATTGAGGATTGAAGTTTGTGGATTGAGGATTGAGGGTTGAGGATTGAGGACGAGGACTGACGGTTGAGGATTGAGGTTTGAGGATTGAGGATTGAGCATTGAGGACTGAAGATTGAAGATTGAGGATTGAGCATTGAGGATTGGAGATTGAGGACTGGGGATTGAGAATTGATGATTGAGGATTGAGGAATGAAGATTGTGGATTGGGTATTGAGGATTGAAGAATGAGGATTGAGGATTGAGGATTGAGGATTGAGGATTGCGAACTGAGGATGGAGGATTGAGGATTGAAGATTGAGGATTGGGTATTGAGGATTGAAGAATGAGGATTGAAGAATGAGTATTGGGGATTGAGTACTGAGGATTGAGGATTGAAGATTGAGTATTGAGGATTGAATATTGAGGATTGAGGATTGAGGATTGAGGATTGAGGATTGAAGATTGAGTATTGATGATTGAAGATTGAGGATTGAGGTTTGAGGATTGAGAAATAGAGGATTGAGAATGGAGGATTGAGGATTGAGGATTGAGGATTGAGGATTGAATATTATGTATTGAGGATTGAAGATCGACTATTGAGGATTGCGAATTGAGGATTGAGGGTTGAGGATTGAGGATTGAGGATTGAGTATTGAGGATTGAATGTTGATGATTGTGGATTGAGTATTGAGGATTGAGGCTTGAATATTGAGGATTGGGGACTGAGTGTTGAGGGTTGAGTGATGAGAATTTATGATTCTGGATAGAGATTTGAAGATTGCAGATTGAGTATTGAGCATTGAAAACTGTGAAATGAGGATATTCTATTGAGTATTGAGTATTGACAACTGAATGTTGAGGACTGAGGGCTGAAGATTGAGGATTCAGGATTGAGGATTCGGGATTGAGGTTTGAGGACTGTGGACTGAGGATTGAAGATTGAGTATTGAGGATTGAAGATTGAGGATTGAGGATTGTCGATTAAGGATTGGGGATGAGGGCTGAGGTTTGAGGATTGAAGTTTGAGGACTGAGGACTGAGGATTGAAGATTGAGAATTGAGGATTGAGGATTGAGGATTGAAGATTGAGGATTGGGTATTGAGGATTGAAGAATGAGGATTGAGGATTGAGGATTGAGGATTGAGGATTGAAGATTGAGTATTGAGCATTGAAGCCTGACGATTGAGGATTGAGGATTGAGGATTGAGGATTGAGGATGGAGGATTGAAGATTGAGTATTGAGGATTGAAGATTGAGGGTCGAGGATTGAGTATTGAGGATTGAGGATTGAAGATTGAGGATTGGGGACTGAGTGTTGAGGGTTGAATGATGAGAATTGATGATTGTGGATAGAGATTTGAAGATTGCAGATTGTGTATTGAGTATTGAAAGCTGTGAATTCATGATATTCTATTGAGGATTGAGGATTGACGACTGATTGCTGAGGACTGAGGTCTGAAGGTTGAGGATTCAGGATAGAGGAATCAGGTTTGAGGTTTGAGGACTGAGGATTGAGGATTGATGATTGGGGATTGAGGATTGAGGATTGAAGATTGAGGATTGGGGATTGAGGATTGACGAATGAGGATTGAGTATTGAGGATTGAGAGTTGAGGATCGTTTATTGAAGATTGAGTATTGAGGATTGAAGATTCAGGATTGAGGATTGAGGATTGTGGATTGAGGATGAGGGCTGAGGGTTGAGGGTAGAGGTTTGAGGACTGAGGACTGAGGATTGAGGATAGAGAATTGAGGATTGATGATTGAGGATTGAAGTTTGAGGATTGAGGATTGAGGATGAGGGCTGAGGATTGAGGATTGAGGTTTGTGGACTGAGGACTGAGGATTGAGGATTGGGAGTTGAGGGTTGAGGGTAGAGGTTTGAGGACTGAGGACTGAGGATTGAGGATAGAGAATTGAGGATTGAGGATTGAGGATTGAAGTTTGAGGATTGAGGATTGAGGATGAGGGCTGAGGATTGAGGATTGAGGTTTGTGGACTGAGGACTGAGGATTGAGGATTGGGAGTTGAGGATTGAGGATTGAGGATTGAAGATTGAGGATTGGGTGTTGAGGATTGAAGAATGAGGATTGAGGAATGAGGATTGAGGATTGAGGATTGAAGATTGAGTATTGAGGATTGAAGCCTGGCGATTGAGGATTGAGGATTGAGGATTGACGATTGAGGATGGAGGATTGAATATTGAGGATTGAGGATTGAGTATTGAATATTGAGGATTGGGTATTGCGGAATGAACATTGAGGATTGAGGATTGAGGATTGAGGACTGAGGATCGAGGATTGAGGGTTGAGTATTGAGGGTAGAAGATTGAGGATTGGGGACTGAGGATTGAAGATTGAGGATTGAGGATTGAGGACTGAGGATTGAGGATTGAGGATTGAAGGTTCAGTATTGAAGATTGAAGATTGAGAATTGAGGATTGAGGATTGAACATTGAGGACTGAGTGTTGAGGATTGAGTGGTGAGAATTGATGCTTGTGGATAGAGATTTGAAAATTGCAGATTGATTATTGAGTATTGAAAACTGTGAATTGATGATATTCTATTGAGGTTTGAGAATTGACAACTGATTGTTGAGGACTGAGGTCTGAAGATTGAGGATTCAGGATTGAGGATACAGGTTTGAGGTTCGAGTACTGAGGATTGAGGATTGAGGATTGAGGATTCAGGATTGAGGATTGAGGATTGAGGATTGAAGCTTGAGGATTGGGTATTGCGGATTGAACATTGAGGATTGAGGATTGAGGATTGAGGATTGAGGATTGAGGATTGAGAATTGAAGATTGAGGATTGAGGATTGAGGGTTGTGGATTGAGGACGAGGACTGAGGGTTGACTATTGATGTTTGAGGTCTGAGAATTGAGGATTGAGGATTGAGGATCGAAGATTGAGGATTGGGGTTTGAGTATTGAGGATTGACGATTGAAGATTGAGTATTGAGGATTGAATATTGAGGATTGAGGATTGAGGATTGAGGATTGAGGATTGAAGATTGAGTATTGAGGATTGAAGATTGAGGATTGAGGATTGAGGATTGAGAAATTGAGGATTGAAGATTGAGGATTGTGGATTGTCGATTAAGGATTGGGGATGAGGGCTGAGGGTTGAGGATTGAGGTTTGAGGACTGAGGACTGAGGATTGAATATTGAGAATTGAGGATTGAGTATTGAGGATTGAAGATTGCGGATTGGGTATTGAGGATTGAGGAATGAGGATTGAGGATTGAGGATTGAGGATTGAGGATTGAAGATTGAGTATTGAGCATTGAAGCCTGACGATTGAGGATTGAGGATTGAGGATTGAGGATTGAGGATGGAGGATTGAAGATTGAGTATTGAGGATTGAATATTGAGGGTCGAGGATTGAGTATTGAGGATTGAGGATTGAAGATTGAGGATTGGGGACTGAGTGTTGAGGGTTGAATGATGAGAATTGATGATTGTGGATAGAGATTTGAAGATTGCAGATTGTGTAATGAGTATTAAAAGCTGTGAATTGATGATATTCTATTGAGGATTGAGGATTGACAACTGATTGTTGAGGACTGAGGTCTGAAGATTGAGGATTCAGGATTGAGGAATCAGGTTTGAGGTTTGAGGACAGAGGATTGAGGATTGGAGAATGAGGATTGAGGATTGAGGATTGAGGATTGAAGATTGCAGATTGAGTATTGAGGATTGAAGATTGCGGATTGAGGATTGAGGATTGAGGATTGAGGATTGAGGATTGAAGATTGAGTATTGAGGATTTAAGACTGACGATTGAGGATTGAGGACTGAGGATTGAAGATTGAGTATTGAGGATTGAAGACTGACGATTGAGGATTGAGGATGGAGGATTGAATATTGAGTATTGAGGATTGAAGATTGAGGATTGGGTATTGGGGATTGAAGAATGAGGATTGAAGATTGAGGATTGAGGATTGAGTGTTGACGATTGAGGACGAGTGCTGACGGTTGAGGGTTGAGGTTTGAGGGTTGAGGATTGAGGATTGAGGACTGAGGATTGAGGATTGAGGATTGAGCATTGAGGATTGAAGATTGAGGATTGAGGATTGAGAATTGATGATTGAGGATTGAGGAATGAAGGTTGTGGATTGGGTATTGAGGATTGAAGAATGAGGATTGAGGATTGAGGATTGAGGATTGAAGATTGAGGATCGAGGATTGAGGATTGAGGACTGACGATTGAGTATTGAGGATTGAGGATTGATTACTGAGGATTGAGGATTGAGGATTGAGGATTGAGGATTGGGGATTGAGTATTGAAGATTCAGTATTGAGGATTGAAGGTTGAGAATTGAAGATTGAGGATTGAACATTGAGGACTGAGCGTTCAGGATTGAGTGATTAGAATTGATGTTTGTGGATAGAGATTTGAATATTGCAGATTGAGTATAGAGTATTGAAAACTGTGAATTGAGGATATTCAATTGCGGATTGAGGATTGACAACTGATTGTTGAGGACTGAGGGCTGATGATTGAGGATGCAGGATTGAGGATTCAGAATTGAGGTTTGAGGACTGAGGATTGAGGTTTGAAAATTGAGTATTGAGGATTGAAGATTGAGGATTGAGTATTTAGGATTGAGGATGAGGGCTGAGGGTTGAGGATTGAGGTTTGAGGACTGGGGACTGAGGATTGAGGATTGAGGATTGAGGATTGAGGACTGAATATTGAGTACTGAGGATTGAAGATTGTGGATTGAGGATTGAGGGTTGAGGATTGAGGACGAGGACTGACGGTTGAGGATTGAGGTTTGAGGATTGAGGATTGAGGATTGAGGACTGAGGATTGAAGATTGAGGATTGAGCATTCAGGATTGGAGATTGAGGACTGGGGATTGAGAATTGATGATTGAGGATTGAGGAATGAAGATTGTGGATTGGGTATTGAGGATTGAAGAATGAGGATTGAGGATTGAGGATTGAGGATTGAGGATTGAGTATTGAGAATTGAGAATTGAGGATGAGGGCTGAGGTTTGAGGATTGAGGTTTGAGGAACGAGGATTGAGGGTTGAGGATTGAGGACTGAGGACTGACGATTGAGTATTGAGGATTGAGGACTGATTACTGAGGATTGAGGATTGAGGATTGAGGATTGAGGATTGGGGATTGAGTTTTGAAGATTCAGTATTGCGGATTGAAGATTGAGAATTGAAGATTGAGGATTGAACATTGAGGACTGAGCGTTCAGGGTTGAGTGATGAGAATTGATGTTTGTGGATAGAGATTTGAAGATTGCAGATTGAGTATTGAGTATTGAAAACTGTGAATTGAGGATATTCTATTGGGTATTGAGGACTGACAACTGATTGTAGAGGACTCAGGGCTGAAGATTGAGAATGCAGGATTGAGGATTCAGAATTGAGGTTTGAGGACTGAGGATTGAGGATTGGAGAATGAGGATTGAGAATTGAGGATTGAGGGTTGAAGATTGCAGATTGAGTATTGAGGATTGAAGATTGCGGATTGAGGATTGAGGATTGAGGATTGAGGATTGAAGATTGAGTATTGAGGATTGAAGACAGACGATTGAGGGTTGAGGATTGAGGATTGAGGATTGAAGATTGAAGATTGAGTATTGAGGAATGAAGATTGAGGATTGAGAATTGAGGATTGAGGATTGAGGATTGAGGATGAGGGCTGAGGATTGAGAATTGGGGATTGAGGATTGAGGATTGAGGATTGAGGATTGAGGATTGAGGATTGAGGATTGGAGACTGAGTATTGAGGATTGAAGATTGAGGATTGAGGAGTGAGTATTGAAGATTGAGGATTTGGGACTGAGGATTGAAGATTGAGGATTGAAGATTGAGGATTGAGGATTGAGGATTGAGGATTGAGGATTGAAGGTTGAGGATTGGGTATTGAGGATTGAAGAATGAGGATTGAGGATTGAGGATTGAGGATTGAGGATTGAGGATTGAAGATTGAGTATTGAGGATTGAAGATTGACGATTGAGGATTGAGGATTGAGGATTGAGGATTGATGATTGAGGATTGAAGATTGAGTCATGATGATTGAAGATTGAGGATTGAGGATTGAGGATTGAGATTTGAGGATTGAGTATTGACGATTGAGTATTGAGGATTGAAGATTGACGATTGAGGATTGAGGATTGAGGATTGAGGATTGAATATTCAGGTTTGGGTACTGAGGATTGAAGAATGAGGATTGAGGATTGAGGATTGAGTATTGAGGATTGAGTATTGAGGATTGAAGATTCAGTATTGAGGATTGAAGATTGGGAATTGAGGATTGAGGATTGAGAATTGAGGATTCAGTATTGTGGATGAGGGCTGAGGGTTGAGTATTGAGGTTTGAGGACTGAGGACTGAGGATTGAGGATTGAGAATTGAGGATTGAGGATTGAGGATTGAAGACTGAGGATTGGGTATTGAGGATTGGAGAATGAGAATCGAGGATTTAGGATTGAGGATTGAGTGTTGACGTTTGAAGATTGAGTATTGAGGGTTGAAGACTGACGATTGAGGATTGAGGATTGAGGATTGAGGATTGAGGATTGGGAATTGAGGATTGAGGATTGAGGATTGAAGACTGAGGATTGAGGATTGCGGATGAGGCCTGGGGGTTGAGGATTGAGGTTTGAGGATTGAAGATTGAGGATTGGGTATTGGGGATTGAAGAATGAGGATTGAGTATCGTGGATTGAGGATTGAGGGTTGAAGAGTGAGTATTGAGGATTGAAGACTGACGAATGAGGATTGAGGACTGAGGATTGAGGATTGAGGATTGAGGATTGAAGATTGAGGATTGAGTATTGAGGATTGAAGATTGAGGATTGAGGACTGAGGATTGAGGATTGAGGATTGAGGATTGAAGAATGAGGATTGAGTATTGAGGATTGAAGGTTGAGGATTGAGGATTGAGGATTGGGGATTGACGATGAGTGCTGAGGGTTGAGGATTGAGGTTTGATAACTGAGGACTGAGGATTGAGGATTGAGAATTGAGGATTGAGGATTGAGGATTGAAGATTGAGGATTGGGTATTGAGGATTGAAGATTGAGGATTGAGGATTGAGGATTGAGGATTGAGGAATGAAAATTGAGGGTTGAGGGTTGAGGATTGAGGATTGAAGAATGAGTATTGACGATTGAAGATTGGGGATTGAGTATTGAGTATTGAGGACTGAAGATTGACGATTGAGGATTGAGGATTGAGGATTGAAGATTGAGTATTGAGGATTGAAGATTGAGGATTGAGGATTGATCATTGAGGACTGAGGATTGAGGATTGAGGATTGAGAATTGAGAACTGATGATGAGGTCTGAGGGTTGAGGATTGAGTATAGAGGATTGAGGAATGAATATTGAGGGTTGAGGGTTGAGGATTGAAGGATTGAAGAATGAGTATTGACGATTGAAGGTTGAGGATTGAGGATTGAGTATTGAGGACTGAAGATTGACGATTGAGGATTGAGGATTGAGGATTGAAGATTGAGTATTGAGGATTGAAGATTGAGGATTGAGGATTGATCATTGAGGACTGAGGATTGAGGACTGAGGATTGAGGATTGAGAATTGAGAACTGATAATGAGGTCTGAGGGTTGAGGATTGAGGATAGAGGATTGAGGATTGAGGATTGAGTATTGAAGATTGAGGATTGATGACTGAGTATTGAGGATTGAGGATTGAAAATTGATTATTAAGGATTGAAGATTGAGGTTTGAGGATTGAGGATTGAGAATTGAGGATTGAGGATTGAGTATTGAAGATTGAGGATTGATGATTGAGGATTGAGGATTGAGGATTGAAGATTGAATATTGATGATTGAATATTGAGGACTGAGGATTGAGGTTTGTGTATTGAGGACGAGGACTGAGGGTTGAATATTGATGTTTGAGGTCTGAGGGTTAAGGATTGAGGATTGAGAATTGAGGATTGAGGATTGTGGATTGAAGATTGAGGATTGGGTATTGAGGATTGAAGAATGAGGATTGAGGATTGAGGTTTGAGGATTGAGGATTGCAGATTGAGTATTGAGGATTGAAGATTGAGGATTGAGGACTGAGGATTGAAGATTGAGGATTGAGGGTTGAGAATTGATGATTGAGGATTGAAGATTGAGTATTGAGGATTGAAGGTTAAGGATTGAGGATTGAGGATTGAGGATTGACGATGAGGGCTGAAGGTTGAGGATTGAGGTTTGAGGACTGAGGACTGAGGATTGAGGATTGAGAATTGGGGATTGAGGATAGAGGATTGAAGATTGAGGATTGGGTATTGAGAATTGAAGAATGAGGGTTGAGGACTGAGGATTGAGGATTGAGGATTGAGGATTGAAGATTGAGGATTGAGTATTGAGGATTGAAGATTGAGGATTGAGGTTTGAGGATTGGGGATTTACGATGAGTGCTGAGGGTTGAGGATTGAGGTTTGAGAACTGAGGACTTAGGATTGAGGATTGAGAATTGAGGATTGAGGATTGAGGATTGAAGATTGAGGATTGGGTATTGAGGATTGAAGAATGAGGATTGAGGATTGAGGATTGAGGATTGAGGATTGAGGAATGAAAATTGAGGGTTGAGGGTTGAGGATTGAAGATTGAAGAATGAGTATTGACGATTGAAGATTGAGGATTGAGGATTGAGTATTGAGGACTGAAGATTGACGATTGAGGATTGAGGATTGAGGATTGAAGATTGAGTATTGAGGATTGAAGATTGAGGATTGAGGATTGATCATTGAGGACTGAGGATTGAGGACTGAGGATTGAGGATTGAGAATTGAGAACTGATAATGAGGTCTGAGGGTTGAGGGTTGAGGATAGAGGATTGAGGATTGAGGATTGAGTATTGAAGATTGAGGATTGATGACTGAGTATTGAGGATTGAGGATTGAAGATTGATTATTAAGGATTGAAGATTGAGGATTGAGGATTGAGGACTGAGAATTGAGGATTGAGGATTGAGTATTGAAGATTGAGGATTGATGATTGAGGATTGAGGATTGAGGATTGAAGATTGAATATTGATGATTGAATATTGAGGACTGAGGATTGAGGTTTGTGTATTGTGGACGAGGACTGTGGGTTGAATATTGATGTTTGAGGTCTGAGGGTTAAGGATTGAGGATTGAGAATTGAGGATTGAGGATTAAGGATTGAAGATTGAGGTTTGGGTACTGAGGATTGGAGAATGAGGATTGAGTATTGAGGTTTGAGGATTGAGGATTGCAGATTGAGTATTGACGATTGAAGATTGAGGAGTGAGTATTGCAGATTGAGGATTTGGGACTGAGGATTGAAGATTGAGTATTGAGGATTGAGGATTGAGGATTGAGGATTGACGATTAAAGAATGAAGATTGAGGATTGGGTATTGAGTATTGAAGAATGAGGATTGAGGATTGAGGTTTGAGGAGTCAGGACTGAGGATTGAGGATTGAGAATTGGGGATTGAGGATTGAGGATTGAAGATTGAGGATTGGGTATTGAGGATTGAAGAATGAGGGTTGAGGACTGAGGATTGAGGATTGAGGATTGAGGGTTGAAGATTGAGGATTGAGTATTGAAGATTGAAGATTGAGGATTGAGGATTCAGGATTGGGGATTGACGATGAGTGCTGAGGGTTGAGGATTGAGGTTTGAGAACTGAGGACTGAGGATTGAGGATTGAGAATTGAGGATTGAGGATTGAGGATTGAAGATTGAGGATTGAGGATTGAGGATGGGGCCTGACGGTTGAGGATTGAGGTTTGAGGACTGATGACTGAGGATAGAGCATTGAGAAATGAGGATTGAGGATTGAGGATTGAAGATTGAGTATTGGGTATTAGGGATTGAAGAATGAGGATTGAGGATTGAGTTTTGAGGATTGAGGATTGAAGATTGAGTATTGAGGATTGAAGACTGACGATTGAGCGTTGAGGATTGAGGACTGAGGATTGAGGATTGAAGATTGATGATTGAGGATTGGGTATTGAGGATTGAAGAATGAGGATCGAGGATTGAGGATTGAGGATTGAGTGTTGAGGATTGAAGATTGAGTATTGAGGATAGAAGCCTGACGATTGAGGATTGAGTATTGAAGATTGAGGATTGATGATTGAGGAATGAAGATTCATTATTGAGGATTGAAGATTGGGAATTGAGGATTGAGGATTGAACATTGAGGACTGAGTGTTGAGTGTTGAGTGATGAGAATTGATGTTTGTGGATAGAGGTTTGAAGATTGCAGATTGAGTATTGAGTATTGAAAACTTTGAATTGAGGATATTCTATTGAGGATTGAGGATTCACAACAGATTGTTGAGGACTGAGGGCCGAAGATTGAGGATTCAGGATTGAGGATTCAGAATTGAGGTTTGAGGACTGAGGATTGAGGATTGAAGATTGAGTATTGAGGATTGAAGATGGAGCATTGAGAATTGAGGATTCAGTATTGAGGATGAGGGCTGAGGGTTGAGTATTGAGGTTTGAGGACTGAGGACTGAGGATTGGGGATTGAGAATTGAGGATTGAGGATTGAGGATTGAAGACTGAAGATTGGGTATTGAGGATTGGAGAATGAGAATTGAGGATTTAGGATTGAGGATTGAGTGTTGAGGTTTGAAGATTGAGTATTGAGGGTTGAAGACTGACGATTGAGGATTGAGGATTGAGGATTGAGGATTGAGGATTGAAGATTGAGTATTAGGGATTGAAGATTGAGGATTGAGGATTGAGGATTGGGGATTGAAGTCTGACGATTGAGTATTGAGAATTGAGGACTGAGGATTGAGGGTTCAGAATTGAGGTTTGAGGGCTGACGATTGTGGATTGAGGATTGAGGATTGAAGATTCAGTATTGAGGATTGAAGAATGGGAATTGAGGATTGAGGATTGAACATTGAGGACTGAGTGTTGAGTGTTGAGTGATGAGAATTGATGTTTGTTGATAGATGTTTGAAGATTGCAGATTGAGTATTGAGTATTGAAAACTTTGAATTGAGGATATTCTATTGAGGACTGAGGATTGACAACTGAATGTTGAGGACTGAGGGCTGAAGATTGAGGATTCAGTATTGAGGATTCAGAATTGAGGTTTGAGGACTGAGGATTGAGGATTGAAGATTGAGTATTGAGGATTGAAGATTGAGGATTGAGGATTGAGGATTGAGGATTGAGGATGAGGGCTGAGGGTTGAGGATTGAGGCTTGAGGACTAAGGACAGAGGATTCAGGATTGAGAATTGAGGATTGAGGATTGAGGACTGAAGATTGAGGATTGGGTATTGAGGATTGAAGAATGAGGATTGAGGATTGAGGATTGAGGATTGAGGAATGAAAATTGAGGGTTGAGGAATGAGGATTGAGGATTGATGATTGAGGATTGAGGATTGAGGATTGAGGATTGAGGATTGAGGATTGAGGATTGGAGAATGAGAATTGAGGATTTAAGGATTGAGGATTGAGTGTTGAGGTTTGAAGATTGAGTATTGAGGGTTGAAGACTGACGATTGAGGATTGAGGATTGAGGATTGAGGATTGAGGATTGGGAATTGAGGATTGAGGATTGAGGATTGAGGATTGAAGACTGAGGATTGAGGATTGCGGATGAGGCCTGGGGGTTGAGGATTGAGGTTTGAGGATTAAAGATTGAGGATTGAGTATTGAGGATTGAAGATTGAGGATTGAGGACTGAGGATTGAGGATTGAGGATTGAGGATTGAAGAATGAGGATTGAGTACTGAGGATTGAAGATAGAGGATTGAGGATTGAGGATTGGGGATTGACGATGAGTGCTGAGGGTTGAGGATTGAGGTTTGAGAACTGAGGACTGAGGATTGAGGATTGAGAATTGAGGATTGAGGATTGAGGATTGAAGATTGACGATTGGGTATTGAGGATTGAAGATTGAGGATTGAGGATTGAGGATTGAGGATTGAGGAATGAAAATTGAGGGCTGAGGGTTCAGGATTGAGGATTGAAGAATGAGTATTGACGATTGAAGATTGAGGATTGAGTATTGAGTATTGAGGACTGAAGATTGACGATTGAGGATTGAGGATTGAGGATTGAAGATTAAGTATTGAGGATTGAAGATTGACGATTGAGGATTGATCATTGAGGACTGAGGATTGAGGATTGAGGATTGAGAATTGAGAACTGATAATGAGGTCTGAGGGTTGAGGATTGAGTATAGAGGATTGAGGATTGAGGATTGAGGAATGAATATTGAGGGTTGAGGGTTGAGGATTGAGGATTGAAGAATGAGTATTGACGATTGAAGGTTGAGGATTGAGGATTGAGTATTGAGGACTGAAGATTGACGATTGAGGATTGAGGATTGAGGATTGAAGATTGAGGATTGATGACTGAGTATTGAGGATTGAGGATTGAAAATTGATTATTGAGGATTGAAGATTGAGGATTGAGGATTGATCATTGAGGACTGAGGATTGAGGACTGAGGATTGAGGATTGAGAATTGAGAACTGATAATGAGGTCTGAGGGTTGAGGATTGAGGATAGAGGATTGAGGGTTGAGGATTGAGTATTGAAGATTGAGGATTGATGACTGAGTATTGAGGATTGAGGATTGAAAATTGATTATTAATGATTGAAGATTGAGGTTTGAGGATTGAGGATTGAGAATTGAGGATTGAGGATTGAGTATTGAAGATTGAGGATTGATGATTGAGGATTGAGGATTGAGGATTGAAGATTGAATATTGATGATTGAATATTGAGGACTGAGGATTGAGGTTTGTGTATTGAGGACGAGGACTGAGGGTTGAATATTGATGTTTGAGGTCTGAGGGTTAAGGACTGAGGATTGAGAATTGAGGATTGAGGATTGAGGATTGAAGATTGAGGATTGGGTATTGAGGATTGAAGAATGAGGATTGAGGATTGAGGTTTGAGGATTGAGGATTGCAGATTGAGTATTGAGGATTGAAGATTGAGGATTGAGGACTGAGGATTGAAGATTGAGGATTGAGGGTTGAGAATTGATGATTGAGGATTGAAGATTGAGTATTGAGGATTGAAGGTTAAGGATTGAGGATTGAGGATTGAGGATTGACGAGGAGGGCTGAGGGTTGAGGATTGAGGTTTGAGGACTGAGGACTGAGGATTGAGGATTGAGAATTGGGGATTGAGGATAGAGGATTGAAGATTGAGGATTGGGTATTGAGAATTGAAGAATGAGGGTTGAGGACTGAGGATTGAGGATTGAGGATTGAGGATTGAAGATTGAGGATTGAGTATTGAGGATTGAAGATTGAGGATTGAGGATTGAGGATTGGGGATTGAGGACTGAGGATTGAGGATTGAGGATTGAGGATTGAAGAATGAGGATTGAGTACTGAGGATTGAAGATAGAGGATTGAGGATTGAGGATTGGGGATTGACGATGAGTGCTGAGGGTTGAGGATTGAGGTTTGAGAACTGAGGACTGAGGATTGAGGATTGAGAATTGAGGATTGAGGATTGAGGATTGAAGATTGACGATTGGGTATTGAGGATTGAAGATTGAGGATTGAGGATTGAGGATTGAGGATTGAGGAATGAAAATTGAGGGCTGAGGGTTCAGGATTGAGGATTGAAGAATGAGTATTGACGATTGAAGATTGAGGATTGAGTATTGAGTATTGAGGACTGAAGATTGACGATTGAGGATTGAGGATTGAGGATTGAAGATTAAGTATTGAGGATTGAAGATTGACGATTGAGGATTGATCATTGAGGACTGAGGATTGAGGATTGAGGATTGAGAATTGAGAACTGATAATGAGGTCTGAGGGTTGAGGATTGAGTATAGAGGATTGAGGATTGAGGATTGAGGAATGAATATTGAGGGTTGAGGGTTGAGGATTGAGGATTGAAGAATGAGTATTGACGATTGAAGGTTGAGGATTGAGGATTGAGTATTGAGGACTGAAGATTGACGATTGAGGATTGAGGATTGAGGATTGAAGATTGAGGATTGATGACTGAGTATTGAGGATTGAGGATTGAAAATTGATTATTGAGGATTGAAGATTGAGGATTGAGGATTGATCATTGAGGACTGAGGATTGAGGACTGAGGATTGAGGATTGAGAATTGAGAACTGATAATGAGGTCTGAGGGTTGAGGATTGAGGATAGAGGATTGAGGGTTGAGGATTGAGTATTGAAGATTGAGGATTGATGACTGAGTATTGAGGATTGAGGATTGAAAATTGATTATTAATGATTGAAGATTGAGGTTTGAGGATTGAGGATTGAGAATTGAGGATTGAGGATTGAGTATTGAAGATTGAGGATTGATGATTGAGGATTGAGGATTGAGGATTGAAGATTGAATATTGATGATTGAATATTGAGGACTGAGGATTGAGGTTTGTGTATTGAGGACGAGGACTGAGGGTTGAATATTGATGTTTGAGGTCTGAGGGTTAAGGACTGAGGATTGAGAATTGAGGATTGAGGATTGAGGATTGAAGATTGAGGATTGGGTATTGAGGATTGAAGAATGAGGATTGAGGATTGAGGTTTGAGGATTGAGGATTGCAGATTGAGTATTGAGGATTGAAGATTGAGGATTGAGGACTGAGGATTGAAGATTGAGGATTGAGGGTTGAGAATTGATGATTGAGGATTGAAGATTGAGTATTGAGGATTGAAGGTTAAGGATTGAGGATTGAGGATTGAGGATTGACGAGGAGGGCTGAGGGTTGAGGATTGAGGTTTGAGGACTGAGGACTGAGGATTGAGGATTGAGAATTGGGGATTGAGGATAGAGGATTGAAGATTGAGGATTGGGTATTGAGAATTGAAGAATGAGGGTTGAGGACTGAGGATTGAGGATTGAGGATTGAGGATTGAAGATTGAGGATTGAGTATTGAGGATTGAAGATTGAGGATTGAGGATTGAGGATTGGGGATTTACGATGAGTGCTGAGGGTTGAGGATTGAGGTTTGAGAACTGAGGACTTAGGATTGAGGATTGAGAATTGAGGATTGAGGATTGAGGATTGAAGATTGAGGATTGGGTATTGAGGATTGAAGAATGAGGATTGAGGATTGAGGATTGAGGATTGAGGAATGAAAATTGAGGGTTGAGGGTTGAGGATTGAGGATTGAAGAATGAGTATTGACGATTGAAGATTGAGGATTGAGGATTGAGTATTGAGGACTGAAGATTGACGATGGAGGTTTGAGGATTGAGGATTGCAGATTGAGTATTGAGGATTGAAGATTGAGGATTGAGGATTGAGGATTGAAGATTGAGGATTGAGGGTTGAGAATTGATGATTGAGGATTGAAGATTGAGTATTGAGGATTGAAGGTTAAGGATTGAGGATTGAGGATTGAGGATTGACGATGAGGGCAGAGGGTTGAGGATTGAGGTTTGAGGACTCAGGACTGAGGATTGAGGATTGAGAATTGGGGATTGAGGATTGAGGATTGAAGATTGAGGATTGGGTATTGAGGATTGAAGAATGAGGGTTGAGGACTGAGGATTGAGGATTGAGGATTGAGGGTTGAAGATTGAGGATTGAGTATTGAAGATTGAAGATTGAGGATTGAGGATTCAGGATTGGGGATTGACGATGAGTGCTGAGGGTTGAGGATTGAGGTTTGAGAACTGAGGACTGAGGATTGAGGATTGAGAATTGAGGATTGAGGATTGAGGATTGAAGATTGAGGATTGAGGATTGAGGATGGGGCCTGACGGTTGAGGATTGAGGTTTGAGGACTGATGACTGAGGATAGAGCATTGAGAAATGAGGATTGAGGATTGAGGATTGAAGATTGAGTATTGGGTATTAGGGATTGAAGAATGAGGATTGAGGATTGAGTTTTGAGGATTGAGGATTGAAGATTGAGTATTGAGGATTGAAGACTGACGATTGAGCGTTGAGGATTGAGGACTGAGGATTGAGGATTGAAGATTGATGATTGAGGATTTGGTATTGAGGATTGAAGAATGAGGATCGAGGATTGAGGATTGAGGATCGAGTGTTGAGGATTGAAGATTGAGTATTGAGGATAGAAGACTGACGATTGAGGATTGAGGATTGAGTATTGAAGATTGAGGATTGATGATTGAGGAATGAAGATTCAGTATTGAGGATTGAAGAATGGGAATTGAGGATTGAGGATTGAACATTGAGGACTGAGTGTTGAGTGTTGAGTGATGAGAATTGATGTTTGTGGATAGATGTTTGAAGATTGCAGATTGAGTGTTGAGTATTGAAAACTTTGAATTGAGGATATTCTATTGAGGATTGAGGATTCACAACAGATTGTTGAGGACTGAGGGCCGAAGATTGAGGATTCAGGATTGAGGATTCAGAATTGAGGTTTGAGGACTCAGGATTGAGGATTGAAGATTGAGTATTGAGGATTGAAGATGGAGCATTGAGAATTGAGGATTCAGTATTGAGGATGAGGGCTGAGGGTTGAGTATTGAGGTTTGAGGACTGAGGACTGAGGATTGAGGATTGAGGATTGAGAATTGAGGATTGAGGATTGAGGATTGAAGACTGAAGATTGGGTATTCAGGATTGGAGAATGAGAATTGAGGATTTAGGATTGAGGATTGAGTGTTGAGGTTTGAAGATTGAGTATTGAGGGTTGAAGACTGACGATTGAGGATTGAGGATTGAGGATTGAGGATTGAAGATTGAGTATTAGGGATTGAAGATTGAGGATTGAGGATTGAGGATTGGGGATTGAAGACTGACGATTGAGTATTGAGAATTGAGGACTGAGGATTGAGGATTCAGAATTGAGGTTTGAGGGCTGACGATTGTGGATTGAGGATTGAGGATTGAAGATTCAGTATTGAGGATTGAAGATTGGGAATTGAGGATTGAGGATTGAACATTGAGGACTGAGTGTTGAGTGTTGAGTGGTGAGAATTGATGTTTGTTGATAGATGTTTGAAGATTGCAGATTGAGTATTGAGTATTGAAAACTTTGTATTGAGGATATTCTATTGAGGATTGAGGATTCACAACAGATTGTTGAGGACTGAGGGCCGAAGATTGAGGATTCAGGATTGAGGATACAGAAATGAGGTTTGAGGACTGAGGATTGAGGATTGAAGATTGAGTATTGAGGATTGAAGATTGAGGATTGAGAATTGAGGATTCAGTATTGAGGATGAGGGCTGAGGGTTGAGTATTGAGGTTTGAGGACTGAGGACTGAGGATTGAGGATTGAGAATTGAGGATTGAGGATTGAGGATTGAGGATTGAGGATTGAGGATTGGGTATTGAGGATTGAGGGTTGAGGATTGAGGATTGAAGACTGAGGATTGAGGATTGCGGATGAGGCCTGGGGGTTGAGGATTGAGGTTTGAGGGTTGAAGATTGAGGATTGGGTATTGGGGATTGAAGAATGAGGATTGAGTATCGTGGATTGAGGATTGAGGGTTGAAGAGTGAGTATTGAGGATTGAAGACTGACGAATGAGGATTGAGGACTGAGGAATGAGGATTGAGGTTTGAGGATTGAAGATTGAGGATTGAGGATTGAGGATTGAAGATTGAGGATTGAGGATGGGGGCTGACGGTTGAGGATTGAGGTTTGAGGTCTGAGGACTGAGGATAGAGCATTGAGAAATGAGGATTGAGGATTGAGGATTGAAGATTGAGTATTGTGTATTAGCGATTGAGGAATGAGGATTGAGGATTGAGATTTGAGGATTGAGGATTGAAGATTGAGTATTGAGGATTGAAGACTGACGATTGAGCATTGAGGATTGAGGACTGAGGATTGAGGATTGAGAATTGAGAACTGATAATGAGGTCTGAGGGTTGAGGATTGAGTATAGAGGATTGAGGATTGAGGATTGAGGAATGAATATTGAGGGTTGAGGGTTGAGGATTGAGGATTGAAGAATGAGTATTGACGATTGAAGGTTGAGGATTGAGGATTGAGTATTGAGGACTAAAGATTGACGATTGAGGATTGAGGATTGAGGATTGAAGATTGAGTATTGAGGATTGATGATTGAGGATTGAGGATTGAGGATTGAAGATTGAATATTGATGATTGAATATTGAGGACTGAGGATTGAGGTTTGTGTATTGAGGACGAGGACTGAGGGTTGAATATTGATGTTTGAGGTCTGAGGGTTAAGGATTGAGGATTGAGAATTGAGGACTGAGGATTGAGGATTGAAGATTGAGGATTGGGTATTGAGGATTGAAGAATGAGGATTGAGTATTGAGGTTTGAGGATTGAGGATTGCAGAATGAGTATTGAGGATTGAAGATTGAGGATTGAGGACTGAGGATTGAAGATTGAGGATTGAGGGTTGAGAATTGATGATTGAGGATTGAGGATTGAGTATTGAGGATTGAAGGTTAAGGATTGAGGATTGAGGATTGAGGATTGACGATGAGGGCTGAAGGTTGAGGATTGAGGTTTGAGGACTGAGGACTGAGGATTGAGGATTGAGAATTGGGGATTGAGGATAGAGGATTGAAGATTGAGGATTGGGTATTGAGAATTGAAGAATGAGGGTTGAGGACTGAGGACTGAGGATTGAGGATTGAGGATTGAAGATTGAGGATTGAGTATTGAGGATTGAGTATTGAGGATTGAAGATTCAGTATTGAGGATTGAAGATTGGGAATTGAGGATTGAGGATTGAACATTGAGGACTGAGTGTTGAGTGTTGAGTGATGAGAATTGATGTTTGTTGATAGACGTTTGAAGATTGCAGATTGAGTATTGAGTATTGAAAACTTTGAATTGAGGATATTCTATTGAGGATTGAGGATTCACAACAGATTGTTGAGGACTGAGGGCCGAGGATTGAGGATTCAGGATTGAGGATTCAGAAATGAGGTTTGAGGACTGAGGATTGAGGATTGAAGATTGAGTATTGAGGATTGAAGATTGAGGATTGAGAATTGAGGATTCAGTATTGTGGATGAGGGCTGAGGGTTGAGTATTGAGGTTTGAGGACTGAGGACTGAGGATTGAGGATTGAGAATTGAGGATTGAGGATTGAGGATTGAAGACTGAGGATTGGGTATTGAGGATTGGAGAATGAGAATCGAGGATTTAGGATTGAGGATTGAGTGTTGACGTTTGAAGATTGAGTATTGAGGGTTGAAGACTGACGATTGAGGATTGAGGATTGAGGATTGAGATTGAGGATTGGGAATTGAGGATTGAGGATTGAGGATTGAAGACTGAGGATTGAGGATTGCGGATGAGGCCTGGGGGTTGAGGATTGAGGTTTGAGGATTGAAGATTGAGGATTGGGTATTGGGGATTGAAGAATGAGGATTGAGTATCGTGGATTGAGGATTGAGGGTTGAAGAGTGAGTATTGAGGATTGAAGACTGACGAATGAGGATTGAGGACTGAGGATTGAGGATTGAGGATTGAGGATTGAAGATTGAGGATTGAGTATTGAGGATTGAAGATTGAGGATTGAGGACTGAGGATTGAGGATTGAGGATTGAGGATTGAAGAATGAGGATTGAGTATTGAGGATTGAAGGTTGAGGATTGAGGATTGAGGATTGGGGATTGACGATGAGTGCTGAGGGTTGAGGATTGAGGTTTGATAACTGAGGACTGAGGATTGAGGATTGAGAATTGAGGATTGAGGATTGAGGATTGAAGATTGAGGATTGGGTATTGAGGATTGAAGATTGAGGATTGAGGATTGAGGATTGAGGATTGAGGAATGAAAATTGAGGGTTGAGGGTTGAGGATTGAGGATTGAAGAATGAGTATTGACGATTGAAGATTGGGGATTGAGTATTGAGTATTGAGGACTGAAGATTGACGATCGAGGATTGAGGATTGAGGATTGAAGATTGAGTATTGAGGATTGAAGATTGAGGATTGAGGATTGATCATTGAGGACTGAGGATTGAGGATTGAGGATTGAGAATTGAGAACTGATAATGAGGTCTGAGGGTTGAGGATTGAGTATAGAGGATTGAGGAATGAATATTGAGGGTTGAGGGTTGAGGATTGAAGGATTGAAGAATGAGTATTGACGATTGAAGGTTGAGGATTGAGGATTGAGTATTGAGGACTGAAGATTGACGATTGAGGATTGAGGATTGAGGATTGAAGATTGAGTATTGAGGATTGAAGATTGAGGATTGAGGATTGATCATTGAGGACTGAGGATTGAGGACTGAGGATTGAGGATTGAGAATTGAGAACTGATAATGAGGTCTGAGGGTTGAGGATTGAGGATAGAGGATTGAGGATTGAGGATTGAGTATTGAAGATTGAGGATTGATGACTGAGTATTGAGGATTGAGGATTGAAAATTGATTATTAAGGATTGAAGATTGAGGTTTGAGGATTGAGGATTGAGAATTGAGGATTGAGGATTGAGTATTGAAGATTGAGGATTGATGATTGAGGATTGAGGATTGAGGATTGAAGATTGAATATTGATGATTGAATATTGAGGACTGAGGATTGAGGTTTGTGTATTGAGGACGAGGACTGAGGGTTGAATATTGATGTTTGAGGTCTGAGGGTTAAGGATTGAGGATTGAGAATTGAGGATTGAGGATTGTGGATTGAAGATTGAGGATTGGGTATTGAGGATTGAAGAATGAGGATTGAGGATTGAGGTTTGAGGATTGAGGATTGCAGATTGAGTATTGAGGATTGAAGATTGAGGATTGAGGACTGAGGATTGAAGATTGAGGATTGAGGGTTGAGAATTGATGATTGAGGATTGAAGATTGAGTATTGAGGATTGAAGGTTAAGGATTGAGGATTGAGGATTGAGGATTGACGATGAGGGCTGAAGGTTGAGGATTGAGGTTTGAGGACTGAGGACTGAGGATTGAGGATTGAGAATTGGGGATTGAGGATAGAGGATTGAAGATTGAGGATTGGGTATTGAGAATTGAAGAATGAGGGTTGAGGACTGAGGATTGAGGATTGAGGATTGAGGATTGAAGATTGAGGATTGAGTATTGAGGATTGAAGATTGAGGATTGAGGTTTGAGGATTGGGGATTTACGATGAGTGCTGAGGGTTGAGGATTGAGGTTTGAGAACTGAGGACTTAGGATTGAGGATTGAGAATTGAGGATTGAGGATTGAGGATTGAAGATTGAGGATTGGGTATTGAGGATTGAAGAATGAGGATTGAGGATTGAGGATTGAGGATTGAGGATTGAGGAATGAAAATTGAGGGTTGAGGGTTGAGGATTGAAGATTGAAGAATGAGTATTGACGATTGAAGATTGAGGATTGAGGATTGAGTATTGAGGACTGAAGATTGACGATTGAGGATTGAGGATTGAGGATTGAAGATTGAGTATTGAGGATTGAAGATTGAGGATTGAGGATTGATCATTGAGGACTGAGGATTGAGGACTGAGGATTGAGGATTGAGAATTGAGAACTGATAATGAGGTCTGAGGGTTGAGGGTTGAGGATAGAGGATTGAGGATTGAGGATTGAGTATTGAAGATTGAGGATTGATGACTGAGTATTGAGGATTGAGGATTGAAGATTGATTATTAAGGATTGAAGATTGAGGATTGAGGATTGAGGACTGAGAATTGAGGATTGAGGATTGAGTATTGAAGATTGAGGATTGATGATTGAGGATTGAGGATTGAGGATTGAAGATTGAATATTGATGATTGAATATTGAGGACTGAGGATTGAGGTTTGTGTATTGTGGACGAGGACTGTGGGTTGAATATTGATGTTTGAGGTCTGAGGGTTAAGGATTGAGGATTGAGAATTGAGGATTGAGGATTAAGGATTGAAGATTGAGGATTGGGTACTGAGGATTGGAGAATGAGGATTGAGTATTGAGGTTTGAGGATTGAGGATTGCAGATTGAGTATTGACGATTGAAGATTGAGGAGTGAGTATTGCAGATTGAGGATTTGGGACTGAGGATTGAAGATTGAGTATTGAGGATTGAGGATTGAGGATTGAGGATTGACGATTAAAGAATGAAGATTGAGGATTGGGTATTGAGTATTGAAGAATGAGGATTGAGGATTGAGGTTTGAGGAGTCAGGACTGAGGATTGAGGATTGAGAATTGGGGATTGAGGATTGAGGATTGAAGATTGAGGATTGGGTATTGAGGATTGAAGAATGAGGGTTGAGGACTGAGGATTGAGGATTGAGGATTGAGGGTTGAAGATTGAGGATTGAGTATTGAAGATTGAAGATTGAGGATTGAGGATTCAGGATTGGGGATTGACGATGTGTGCTGAGGGTTGAGGATTGAGGTTTGAGAACTGAGGACTGAGGATTGAGGATTGAGAATTGAGGATTGAGGATTGAGGATTGAAGATTGAGGATTGAGGATTGAGGATGGGGCCTGACGGTTGAGGATTGAGGTTTGAGGACTGATGACTGAGGATAGAGCATTGAGAAATGAGGATTGAGGATTGAGGATTGAAGATTGAGTATTGGGTATTAGGGATTGAAGAATGAGGATTGAGGATTGAGTTTTGAGGATTGAGGATTGAAGATTGAGTATTGAGGATTGAAGACTGACGATTGAGCGTTGAGGATTGAGGACTGAGGATTGAGGATTGAAGATTGATGATTGAGGATTGGGTATTGAGGATTGAAGAATGAGGATCGAGGATTGAGGATTGAGGATTGAGTGTTGAGGATTGAAGATTGAGTATTGAGGATAGAAGCCTGACGATTGAGGATTGAGGATTGAGTATTGAAGATTGAGGATTGATGATTGAGGAATGAAGATTCAGTATTGAGGATTGAAGATTGGGAATTGAGGATTGAGGATTGAACATTGAGGACTGAGTGTTGAGTGTTGAGTGATGAGAATTGATGTTTGTGGATAGAGGTTTGAAGATTGCAGATTGAGTATTGAGTATTGAAAACTTTGAATTGAGGTTATTCTATTGAGGATTGAGGATTCACAACAGATTGTTGAGGACTGAGGGCCGAAGATTGAGGATTCAGGATTGAGGATTCAGAATTGAGGTTTGAGGACTGAGGATTGAGGATTGAAGATTGAGTATTGAGGATTGAAGATGGAGCATTGAGAATTGAGGATTCAGTATTGAGGATGAGGGCTGAGGGTTGAGTATTGAGGTTTGAGGACTGAGGACTGAGGATTGGGGATTGAGAATTGAGGATTGAGGATTGAGGATTGAAGACTGAAGATTGGGTATTGAGGATTGGAGAATGAGAATTGAGGATTTAGGATTGAGGATTGAGTGTTGAGGTTTGAAGATTGAGTATTGAGGGTTGAAGACTGACGATTGAGGATTGAGGATTGAGGATTGAGGATTGAGGATTGAAGATTGAGTATTAGGGATTGAAGATTGAGGATTGAGGATTGAGGATTGGGGATTGAAGACTGACGATTGAGTATTGAGAATTGAGGACTGAGGATTGAGGGTTCAGAATTGAGGTTTGAGGGCTGACGATTGTGGATTGAGGATTGAGGATTGAAGATTCAGTATTGAGGATTGAAGAATGGGAATTGAGGATTGAGGATTGAACATTGAGGACTGAGTGTTGAGTGTTGAGTGATGAGAATTGATGTTTGTTGATAGATGTTTGAAGATTGCAGATTGAGTATTGAGTATTGAAAACTTTGAATTGAGGATATTCTATTGAGGATTGAGGATTGACAACTGAATGTTGAGGACTGAGGGCTGAAGATTGAGGATTCAGTATTGAGGATTCAGAATTGAGGTTTGAGGACTGAGGATTGAGGATTGAAGATTGAGTATTGAGGATTGAAGATTGAGGATTGAGGATTGAGGATTGAGGATTGAGGATGAGGGCTGAGGGTTGAGGATTGAGGCTTGAGGACTAAGGACAGAGGATTCAGGATTGAGAATTGAGGATTGAGGATTGAGGACTGAAGATTGAGGATTGGGTATTGAGGATCGAAGAATGAGGATTGACGTTGAGGATTGAGGGTTGAGGATTGAATATTGAGGATTGAGGATTGAGGATTGAAGATTGAGCATTGAGGATTGAGTATTGAGTATTGACGATTGACGATTGAGGACTGAGGATTGAGGGTTGAGGATTGAGGATTGAGGATTGAGAATTGGGGATTGAGGATAGAGGATTGAAGATTGAGGATTGGGTATTGAGAATTGAAGAATGAGGGTTGAGGACTGAGGATTGAGGATTGAGGATTGAGGATTGAAGATTGAGGATTGAGTATTGAGGATTGAAGATTGAGGATTGAGGATTGAGGATTGGGGATTTACGATGAGTGCTGAGGGTTGAGGATTGAGGTTTGAGAACTGAGGACTTAGGATTGAGGATTGAGAATTGAGGATTGAGGATTGAGGATTGAAGATTGAGGATTGGGTATTGAGGATTGAAGAATGAGGATTGAGGATTGAGGATTGAGGATTGAGGAATGAAAATTGAGGGTTGAGGGTTGAGGATTGAGGATTGAAGAATGAGTATTGACGATTGAAGATTGAGGATTGAGGATTGAGTATTGAGGACTGAAGATTGACGATGGAGGATTGAGGATTGAGGATTGAAGATTGAGTATTGAGGATTGAAGATTGAGGATTGAGGATTGATCATTGAGGACTGAGGATTGAGGACTGAGGATTGAGGATTGAGAATTGAGAACTGATAATGAGGTCTGAGGGTTGAGGGTTGAGGATAGAGGATTGAGGGTTGAGGATTGAGTATTGAAGATTGAGGATTGATGACTGAGCATTGAGGATTGAGGATTGAAGATTGATTATTAAGGATTGAAGATTGAGGATTGAGGATTGAGGACTGAGAATTGAGGATTGAGGATTGAGTATTGAAGATTGAGGATTGATGATTGAGGATTGAGGATTGAGGATTGAAGATTGAATATTGATGATTGAATATTGAGGACTGAGGATTGAGGTTTGTGTATTGTGGACGAGGACTGAGGGTTGAATATTGATGTTTGAGGTCTGAGGGTTAAGGATTGAGGATTGAGAATTGAGGATTGAGGATTAAGGATTGAAGATTGAGGATTGGGTATTGAGGATTGGAGAATGAGGATTGAGTATTGAGGTTTGAGGATTGAGGATTGCAGATTGAGTATTGAGGATTGAAGATTGAGGATTGAGGATTGAGGATTGAAGATTGAGGATTGAGGGTTGAGAATTGATGATTGAGGATTGAAGATTGAGTATTGAGGATTGAAGGTTAAGGATTGAGGATTGAGGATTGAGGATTGACGATGAGGGCAGAGGGTTGAGGATTGAGGTTTGAGGACTCAGGACTGAGGATTGAGGATTGAGAATTGGGGATTGAGGATTGAGGATTGAAGATTGAGGATTGGGTATTGAGGATTGAAGAATGAGGGTTGAGGACTGAGGATTGAGGATTGAGGATTGAGGGTTGAAGATTGAGGATTGAGTATTGAAGATTGAAGATTGAGGATTGAGGATTCAGGATTGGGGATTGACGATGAGTGCTGAGGGTTGAGGATTGAGGTTTGAGAACTGAGGACTGAGGATTGAGGATTGAGAATTGAGGATTGAGGATTGAGGATTGAAGATTGAGGATTGAGGATTGAGGATGGGGCCTGACGGTTGAGGATTGAGGTTTGAGTACTGATGACTGAGGATAGAGCATTGAGAAATGAGGATTGAGGATTGAGGATTGAAGATTGAGTATTGGGTATTAGGGATTGAAGAATGAGGATTGAGGATTGAGTTTTGAGGATTGAGGATTGAAGATTGAGTATTGAGGATTGAAGACTGACGATTGAGCGTTGAGGATTGAGGACTGAGGATTGAAGATTGAAGATTGATGATTGAGGATTGGGTATTGAGGATTGAAGAATGAGGATCGAGGATTGAGGATTGAGGATCGAGTGTTGAGGATTGAAGATTGAGTATTGAGGATAGAAGACTGACGATTGAGGATTGAGGATTGAGTATTGAAGATTGAGGATTGATGATTGAGGAATGAAGATTCAGTATTGAGGATTGAAGAAT
Organism: Calliopsis andreniformis; assembly: GCF_051401765.1. NCBI lineage: Eukaryota > Metazoa > Arthropoda > Insecta > Hymenoptera > Andrenidae > Calliopsis > Calliopsis andreniformis. Next base: position 2,339,982 of record NW_027480493.1, read on the forward strand.
GGGAATTGAGGATTGAGGATTGAACATTGAGGACTGAGTGTTGAGTGTTGAGTGATGAGAATTGATGTTTGTGGATAGAGGTTTGAAGATTGCAGATTGAGTATTGAGTATTGAATACTTTGAATTGAGGATATTCTATTGAGGATTGAGGATTCACAACAGATTGTTGAGGACTGAGGGCCGAAGATTGAGGATTCAGGATTGAGGATTCAGAATTGAGGTTTGAGGACTCAGGATTGAGGATTGAAGATTGAGTATTGAGGATTGAAGATGGAGCATTGAGAATTGAGGATTCAGTATTGAGGATGAGGGCTGAGGGTTGAGTATTGAGGTTTGAGGACTGAGGACTGAGGATTGAGGATTGAGAATTGAGGATTGAGGATTGAGGATTGAAGACTGAAGATTGGGTATTCAGGATTGGAGAATGAGAATTGAGGATTTAGGATTGAGGATTGAGTGTTGAGGTTTGAAGATTGAGTATTGAGGGTTGAAGACTGACGATTGAGGATTGAGGATTGAGGATTGAGGATTGAAGATTGAGTATTAGGGATTGAAGATTGAGGATTGACGATTGAGGATTGGGGATTGAAGACTGACGATTGAGTATTGAGAATTGAGGACTGAGGATTGAGGATTCAGAATTGAGGTTTGAGGGCTGACGATTGTGGATTGAGGATTGAGGATTGAAGATTCAGTATTGAGGATTGAAGATTGGGAATTGAGGATTGAGGATTGAACATTGAGGACTGAGTGTTGAGTGTTGAGTGGTGAGAATTGATGTTTGTTGATAGATGTTTGAAGATTGCAGATTGAGAATTGAGTATTGAAAACTTTGTATTGAGGATATTCTATTGAGGATTGAGGATTCACAACAGATTGTTGAGGACTGAGGGCCGAAGATTGAGGATTCAGGATTGAGGATACAGAAATGAGGTTTGAGGACTGAGGATTGAGGATTGAAGATTGAGTATTGAGGATTGAAGATTGAGGATTGAGAATTGAGGATTCAGTATTGAGGATGAGGGCTGAGGGTTGAGTATTGAGGTTTGAGGACTGAGGACTGAGGATTGAGGATTGAGAATTGAGGATTGAGGATTGAGGATTGAGGATTGAGGATTGAGGATTGGGTATTGAGGATTGAGGGTTGAGGATTGAGGATTGAAGACTGAGGATTGAGGATTGCGGATGAGGCCTGGGGGTTGAGGATTGAGGTTTGAGGGTTGAAGATTGAGGATTGGGTATTGGGGATTGAAGAATGAGGATTGAGTATCGTGGATTGAGGATTGAGGGTTGAAGAGTGAGTATTGAGGATTGAAGACTGACGAATGAGGATTGAGGACTGAGGAATGAGGATTGAGGTTTGAGGATTGAAGATAGAGGATTGAGGATTGAGGATTGAAGATTGAGGATTGAGGATGGGGGCTGACGGTTGAGGATTGAGGTTTGAGGTCTGAGGACTGAGGATAGAGCATTGAGAAATGAGGATTGAGGATTGAGGATTGAAGATTGAGTATTGTGTATTAGCGATTGAGGAATGAGGATTGAGGATTGAGATTTGAGGATTGAGGATTGAAGATTGAGTATTGAGGATTGAAGACTGACGATTGAGCATTGAGGATTGAGGACTGAGGATTGAGGATTGAGAATTGAGAACTGATAATGAGGTCTGAGGGTTGAGGATTGAGTATAGAGGATTGAGGATTGAGGATTGAGGAATGAATATTGAGGGTTGAGGGTTGAGGATTGAGGATTGAAGAATGAGTATTGACGATTGAAGGTTGAGGATTGAGGATTGAGTATTGAGGACTGAAGATTGACGATTGAGGATTGAGGATTGAGGATTGAAGATTGAGTATTGAGGATTGATGATTGAGGATTGAGGATTGAGGATTGAAGATTGAATATTGATGATTGAATATTGAGGACTGAGGATTGAGGTTTGTGTATTGAGGACGAGGACTGAGGGTTGAATATTGATGTTTGAGGTCTGAGGGTTAAGGATTGAGGATTGAGAATTGAGGACTGAGGATTGAGGATTGAAGATTGAGGATTGGGTATTGAGGATTGAAGAATGAGGATTGAGTATTGAGGTTTGAGGATTGAGGATTGCAGATTGAGTATTGAGGATTGAAGATTGAGGATTGAGGACTGAGGATTGAAGATTGAGGATTGAGGGTTGAGAATTGATGATTGAGGATTGAGGATTGAGTATTGAGGATTGAAGGTTAAGGATTGAGGATTGAGGATTGAGGATTGACGATGAGGGCTGAAGGTTGAGGATTGAGGTTTGAGGACTGAGGACTGAGGATTGAGGATTGAGAATTGGGGATTGAGGATAGAGGATTGAAGATTGAGGATTGGGTATTGAGAATTGAAGAATGAGGGTTGAGGACTGAGGACTGAGGATTGAGGATTGAGGATTGAACATTGAGGATTGAGTATTGAGGATTGAAGATTGAGGATTGAGGATTGAGGTTTGGGGATGGACGATGAGTGCTGAGGGTCGAGGATTGAGGTTTGAGAACTGAGGACTGAGGATTGAGGACTGAGAGTTGAGGATTGAGGATTGAGGATTGAAGATTGAGGATTGAGGATGGGGGCTGACGGTTGAGGATTGAGGTTTGAGGTCTGAGGACTGAGGATAGAGCATTGAGAAATGAGGATTGAGGATTGAGGATTGAAGATTGAGTATTGTGTGTTAGCGATTGAAGAATGAGGATTGAGGATTGAGATTTGAGGTTTGAGGATTGAAGATTGAGTATTGAGGATTGAAGACTGACGATTGAGCATTGAGGATTGAGGACTGAGGATTGAGGATTGAAGATTGATGATTGAGGTTTCGGTATTGAGGATTGAAGAATGAGGATTGAGGATTGAGGATTGAGGATTGGGTGTTGAGGATTGAAGAATGAAGATTGAGGATTGAGGATTGTGCATTGAGGATTGAAGAATGAGGATTGAGGATTGAGGACTGAGGATTGAGGATTGAAGACTGAGTGTTGAGGGTTGAGTGATGAGAATTGATGTTTGTGGATAGAGATTTGAAGATTGCAGGTTGAGTATTGAGTATTGAAAACTGTGAAATCATGGTATTCTATTGAGGATTGAGGATGGACCACTGATTGTTGAGGACTGAGGGCTGAAGATTGAGGATTCAGGATTGAGGATTCAGGATTGAGGTTTGAGGACTGAGGATTGAGGATTGGGGATTGAGGATTGAGGATTGGGGATTGATGATTGAGGATTGAAGATTGAATATTGATGATTAAAGATTGAGGGTTGAGGAATCAGGGTTGAACATTGAGTACTGAGTGTTGAGGGTTGAGTGATGAGAATTTATGTTTCTGGATAGAGATTTGAAGATTGCACATTGAGTATTGAGTATTGAAAACTGTAAATTGAGGATATTCTATTCAGGATTGAGGATTGACAACTGAATGTTGAGGACTGAGGGCTGAAGATTGAGGATTCAGTATTGAGGATTCAGAATTGAGGTTTGAGGACTGAGGATTGAGGATTGAAGATGGAGTATTGAGGATTGAAGATTGAGGATTGAGGATTGAGGATTGAGGATTGAGGATTGAGGATGAGGGCAGAGGGTTGAGGATTGAGGCTTGAGGACTAAGGACAGAGGATTCAGGATTGAGAATTGAGGATTGAGGATTGAGGACTGAAGATTGAGGATTGGGTATTGAGGATCGAAGAATGAGGATTGACGATTGAGGATTGAGGGTTGAGGATTGAATATTGAGGATTGAGGATTGAGGATTGAAGATTGAGCATTGAGGATTGAGTATTGAGTATTGAAGATTGACGATTGAGGATTGAGGATTGAGAATTGAGGATTGAGGATTGAGGATTGAAGATTGAGCATTGGGTAGTGAGGATTGAAGAATGAGGATTGAGGATTGAGGATTGAGGATTGAGTGTTGAGGATTGAAGATTGAGTATTGAGGATAGAAGACGGACGATTGAGGATTGAGGATTGAGGATTGAGGATCGAGGATTGAGGATTCAAGATTTAGTATTCAGGACTGAAGATAGAGGATTGAGAATTGAGGATTGAGGATTGAGGATTGAAGATTGAGTATTGGGTATTGAGGATTCAAGAATGAGGATTGAGGATTGAGGATTGAGGATTGAGGATTGAGGATAGAAGATTGAGTATTGAGGATTGAAGACTGACGATTGAGTATTGAGAATTGAGGACTGAGGATTGAGGATTGAGGATTGAGGGTTGAGAATTGATGATTGAGGGTTGAAGATTGAGTATTGAGGATTGAAGGTTAAGGATTGAGGATTGAGGATTGAGGATTGACGATGAGGGCTGAGGGTTGAGGGTTGAGGTTTGAGGACTGAGGACTGAGGATTGAGGATTGAGAATTGGGGATTGAGGATTGAGGATTGAAGATTGAGGATTGGGTATTGGGGATCGAAGAATGAGGGTTGAGGATTGAGGATTGAGCATTGAGGATTGAGGATTGAATATTCAGGTTTGGGTACTGAGGATTGAAGAATGAGGATTGAGGATTGAGGATTGAGTATTGAGGATTGAAGATTGAGTATTGAGGATTGAAGATTGACGATTGAGGATTGAGGATTGAGGATTGAGGATTGAACGTTGAGGACTGAGTGTTGAGGGTTGAGTGATGAGTATTGGTGTTTGTGGATAGAGGTTTGAAGATTGCAGTTTGAGTATTGAGTATTGAAAGCTGTGAATTGAGGATATTCTATTGAGGATTGAGGATTGACAATTGATTGTTGAGGACTGAGGGCCGAAGATTGAGGACTCAGGATTGAGGATTCAGAATTGAGGTTTGAGGGCTGACGATTGTGGATTGAGGATTGAGGATTGAAGATTCAGTATTGAGGATTGAAGATTGGGAATTGAGGATTGAGGATTGAACATTGAGGACTGAGTGTTGAGTGTTGAGTGATGAGAATTGATGTTTGTTGATAGATGTTTGAAGATTGCAGATTGAGTATTGAGTATTGAAAACTTTGAATTGAGGATATTCTATTGAGCATTGAGGATTCACAACAGATTGTTGAGGACTGAGGGCCGAAGATTGAGGATTCAGGATTGAGGATTCAGAAATGAGGTTTGAGGACTGAGGATTGAGGATTGAAGATTGAGTATTGAGGATTGAAGATTGAGGATTGAGAATTGAGGATTCAGTATTGAGGATGAGGGCTGAGGGTTGAGTATTGAGGTTTGAGGACTGAGGACTGAGGATTGAGGATTGAGAATTGAGGATTGAGGATTGAGGATTGAAGACTGAGGATTGGGTATTGAGGATTGGAGAATGAGAATCGAGGATTTAGGATTGAGGATTGAGTGTTGACGTTTGAAGATTGAGTATTGGGTGTTGAGGATTGAAAAATGAGGATTGAGGATTGAGGATTGAGGATTGAGGATTGAAGATTGAGAATTGAGGATTGAAGATTGAGGATTGAGGATTGAGGATTGAGGATTGAGGATTGAGGATTGAGGATTGAGGATTGCGGATAGAAGATTGAGGATTGGGTATTGCGGATTGAACATTGAGGATTGAGGATTGAGGACTGAGGATTGAGGATTGAGGATTGAGAATTGAGAATTGAGGATTGAGGATTGAGGATTGAAGATTGAGGATTGGGTATTGAGGATTGAAGAATGAGGATTGAGGATTGAGGATTGAGGATTGAGGATTGAGGATTGAAGACTGAGTATTGAGGATTGAAGATTGAGGATTGAGGAGTGAGTATTGAAGATTGAGGATTTGGGACTGAGGATTGAAGATTGAGGATTGAGGATTGAGGATTGAGGATTGAGGATTGAGGATTGAGGATTGAAGATTGAGGATTGGGTATTGAGGATTGAAGAATGAGGATTGAGGATGGAGGATTGAGGATTGAGGATTGAAGATTGAGTACTGAGTATTGAAGATTAAGGTTGAGGATTGAGGATTGAGGATTGAGGATTGAGGATTGAGGATTGAGGATTGAGGATTGAAGATTGAGTATTGAGGAATGAAGATTGAGGATTGAGGATTGAGGATTGATTATTGGGGATTGAGGATTGAGTATTGAATATTGAGGATTGTGTATTGAGGACTGAAGATTGAGGATTGAGTATTGAGTATTGAGGATTGAGGATTGAAGATTGGGTATTGAGGATTGAAGATTGACGATTGAGGATTGAGGATTGAGTATTGAGGATTGAGTATTGACGATTGAGTATTGAGGATTGAAGATTGACGATTGAGGATTGAGGATAGAGGATTGAGGATTGAGGATTGAAGATTGAGTATTGAGTATTGAAGATTGAGGATTGAGGATTGAGGATTGAGGATTGAGGATTGAGGATTCCGTACTGAGGATTGAGGATTGTGGATTGAGGATTGAGGATTGAGGATTGAGGATTGAGGATTGAGTGTTGAGGATTGAAGATTGAGTATTGAGGATAGAAGACTAACGATTGAGGATTGAGGATTGAGTATTGAAGATTGACGATTGATGATTGAGGAATGAGGATTGAGGATTGAGGATTGAGGATTGAGGATTGAGGATTGAGGATCGAGTGTTGAGGATTGAAGATTGAGTGTTGAGGATAGAAGACTGACGATTGAGGATTGAGGATTGAGTGTTGAAGATTGAGGATTGATGATTGAGGAATGAGGATTGAGGATTGAGGATTGAGGATTGAGTATTGAAGATGAGGCCTGAGGGTTGAGGATTGAGGTTTGAGGATTGAAGATTGAGGATTGGGTATTGGGGATTGAAGAATGAGGATTGAGTATCGTGGATTGAGGATTGAGGATTGAAGAGTGAGTATTGAGGATTGAGGATTGAGGATTGAGGATTGAGGATTGAAGATTGAGGATTGTGTATTGAGGATTGAAGATTGAGGATTGAGGATTGAGGATTGAGGATTGAAGATTGAGGATTGGGTAGTGAGGATTGAAGAATGAGGATTGAGGATTGAGGATTGAGGATTGAGGATTGAGTGTTGAGGATTGAAGATTGAGTATTGAGGATAGAAGACGGACGATTGAGGATTGAGGATTGAGGATTGAGGATCGAGGATTGAGGATTCAAGATTTAGTATTCAGGACTGAAGGTAGAGGATTGAGAATTGAGGATTGAAGATTGAGGATTGAAGATTGAGTATTGGGTATTGAGGATTCAAGAATGAGGATTGAGGATTGAGGATTGAGGATTGAGGATTGAAGATTGAGGATTGAGTATTGAGGATTGAAGATTGAGGATTGAGGATTGAGGATTGGGGATTGACGATGAGTGCTGAGGGTTGAGGATTGAGGTTTGAGAACTGAGGACTTAGGATTGAGGATTGAGAATTGAGGATTGAGAGTTGAGGATTGAAGATTGAGGATTGGGTATTGAGGATTGAAGAATGAGGATTGAGGATTGAGAATTGAGGATTGAGGAATGAAAGTTGAGGGTTGAGGGTTGAGGATTGAGGATTGAAGAATGTGTATTGACGATTGAAGATTGAGGATTGAGGATTGAGTATTGAGGACTGAAGATTGACGATTGAGGATTGAGGATTGAGGATTGAAGATTGAGTATTGAGGATTGAAGATTGAGGATTGAGGATTGATCATTCAGGACTGAGGATTGAGGACTGAGGATTGAGGATTGAGAATTGAGAACTGATAATGAGGTCTGAGGGTTGAGGGTTGAGGATAGAGGATTGAGGATTGAGGATTGAGTATTGAAGATTGAGGATTGATGACTGAGTATTGAGGATTGAGGATTGAAGATTGATTATTAAGGATTGAAGATTGAGGATTGAGGATTGAGGACTGAGAAGTGAGGATTGAGGATTGAGTATTGAAGATTGAGGATTGATGATTGAGGATTGAGAATTGAGGATTGAAGATTGAATATTGATGATTGAATATTGAGGACTGAGGATTGAGGTTTGTGTATTGTGGACGAGGACTGAGGGTTGAATATTGATGTTTGAGGTCTGAGGGTTAAGGATTGAGGATTGAGAATTGAGGATTGAGGATTAAGGATTGAAGATTGAGGATTGGGTATTGAGGATTGAAGAATGAGGATTGAGTATTGAGGTTTGAGGATTGAGGATTGCAGATTGAGTATTGAGGATTGAAGATTGAGGATTGAGGATTGAGGATTGAAGATTGAGGATTGAGGGTTGAGAATTGATGATTGAGGATTGAAGATTGAGAATTGAGGATTGAAGGTTAAGGATTGAGGATTGAGGATTGAGGATTGACGATGAGGGCAGAGGGTTGAGGATTGAGGTTTGAGGACTCAGGACTGAGGATTGAGGATTGAGAATTGGGGATTGAGGATTGAGGATTGAAGATTGAGGATTGGGTATTGAGGATTGAAGAATGAGGGTTGAGGACTGAGGATTGAGGATTGAGGATTGAGGGTTGAAGATTGAGGATTGAGGATTGAGTATTGAAGATTGAAGATTGAGGATTGAGGATTGAGGATTGGGGATTGACGATGAGTGCTGAGGGTTGAGGATTGAGGTTTGAGAACTGAGGACTGAGGATTGAGGATTGAGAATTGAGGATTGAGGATTGAGGATTGAAGATTGAGGATTGAAGATTGAGTATTGAGGAATGAAGATTGAGGATTGAGGATTGAGGATTGATTATTGAGGATTGAGGATTGAGGATTGAGGATTGAGGATTGAAGATTGATGATTCTGTATTGAGGATTGAAGATTGAGGATTGAGTATTCAGTATTGAGGATTGAGGATTGAAGATTGGGTATTGAGGATTGAAGATTGACGATTGAGGATTGAGGATTGAGTATTGAGGATTGAGTATTGACGATTGAGTATTGAGGATTGAAGATTGACGATTGAGGATTGAGGATAGAGGATTGAGGATTGTGGATTGAAGATTGAGTATTGAGTATTGAAGATTGAGGATTGAGGATTGAGGATTGAGGATTGAGGATTGCAGATTGCGTACTGAGGATTGAAGATTAAGATTGAGGATTGAGGATTGAGGATTGAGGATTGAGGATTGAGGATTGAGGATTGAGGATCGAGTGTTGAGGATTGAAGATTGAGTATTGAGGATAGAAGACTGATGATTGAGGTTTGAGGATTGAGTAATGAAGATTGAGGATTGATGATTGAGGAATGAGGATTGAGGATTGAGGATTGAGGATTGAGGATTGAGGATTGAGGATTGAGTGTTGAGGATTGAAGATTGAGTATTGAGGATAGAAGACTGACGATTGAGGATTGAGGATTGAGTGTTGAAGATTGAGGATTGATGATTGAGGAATGAGGATTGAGGATTGAGGATTGAGGATTGAGTATTGAAGATGAGGCCTGAGGGTTGAGGATTGAGGTTTGAGGATTGAAGGTTGAGGATTGGGTATTGGGGATTGAAGAATGAGGATTGAGTATCGTGGATTGAGGATTGAGGATTGAAGAGTGAGTATTGAGGATTGAAGACTGACGAATGAGGATTGAGGACTGAGGATTGAGGATTGAGGATTGAGGATTGAAGATTGAGGATTGAGTATTGAGGATTGAAGATTGAGGATTGAGGACTGTGGATTGGGGATTGAGGATTGAGGATTGAAGATTGAGGATTGAGTGTTGAGGATTGAAGATTGAGGATTGAGGATTGAGGGTTGGGGATTGACGATGAGTGCTGAGGGTTGAGTATTGAGGTTTGAGAACTGAGGACTTAGGATTGAGGATTGAGAATTGAGGATTGAGGATTGAGGATTGAAGATTGAGGATTAGGTATTGAGGATTGAAGAATGAGGATTGAGGATTGAGGATTGAGGATTGAGGAATGAAAATTGAGGGTTGAGGGTTGAGGATTGAGGATTGAAGAATGAGTATTGACGATTGAAGATTGAGGATTGAGGATTGAGTATTGAGGACTGAAGATTGACGATTGAGGATTGAGGATTGAGGATTGAAGATTGAGTATTGAGGATTGAAGATTGAGGATTGAGGATTGATCATTGAGGACTGAGGATCGAGGACTGAGGATTGAGGATTGAGAATTGAGAACTGATAATGAGGTCTGAGGGTTGAGGGTTGAGGATAGAGGATTGAGGATTGAGGATTGAGGATTGAGTATTGAAGATTGAGGATTGATGACTGAGTATTGAGGATTGAGGATTGAAGATTGATTATTAAGGATTGAAGATTGAGGATTGAGGATTGAGGACTGAGAATTGAGGATTGAGGATTGAGTATTGAAGATTGAGGATTGATGATTGAGGATGGAGGATTGAGGATTGAAGATTGAATATTGATGATTGAATATTGAGGACTGAGGATTGAGGTTTGTGTATTGTGGACGAGGACTGAGGGTTGCATATTGATGTTTGAGGTCTGAGGGTTAAGGATTGAGGATTGAGAATTTGAGGATTGAGGATTAAGGATTGAAGATTGAGGATTGGGTATTGAGGATTGAAGAATGAGGATTGAGTATTTAGGTTTGAGGATTGAGGATTGCAGATTGAGTATTGAGGATTGAAGATTGAAGATTGAGGATTGAGGATTGAGGATTGAAGATTGAGGATTGAGGGTTGAGAATTGATGATTGAGGATTGAAGATTGAGTATTGAGGATTGAAGGTTAAGGATTGAGGATTGAGGATTGAGGATTGACGATGAGGGCAGAGGGTTGAGGATTGAGGTTTGAGGACTCAGGACTGAGGATTGAGGATTGAGAATTGGGGATTGAGGATTGAGGATTGAAGATTGAGGATTGGGTATTGAGGATTGAAGAATGTGGGTTGAGGACTGAGGATTGAGGATTGAGGGTTGAAGATTGAGGATTGAGTATTGAAGATTGAAGATTGAGGATTGAGGATTGAGGATTGGGGATTGACGATGAGTGCTGAGGGTTGAGGATTGAGGTTTGAGAACTGAGGACTGAGGATTGAGGATTGAGAATTGAGGATTGAGGATTGAGGATTGAAGATTGAGGATTGAGGATTGAGGATGGGGCCTGACGATTGAGGATTGAGGTTTGAGGACTGATGACTGAGGATAGAGCATTGAGAAATGAGGATTGAGGATTTAGGATTGAAGATTGAGTATTGGGTATTAGGGATTGAAGAATGAGGATTGAGGATTGAGTTTTGAGGATTGAGGATTGAAGATTGAGTACTGAGGATTGAAGACTGACGATTGAGCGCTGAGGATTGAGGACTGAGGACTGAGGATTGAAGATTGATGATTGAGGATTGGGTATTGAGGATTGAAGAATGAGGATCGAGGATTGAGGATTGAGGATTGAGTGTTGAGGATTGAAGATTGAGTATTGAGGATAGAAGACTGACGATTGAGGATTGAGGATTGAGTATTGAGGACTGAGGATTGATGATTGAGGAATGAAGATTCAGTATTGAGGATTGAAGATTGGGAATTGAGGATTGAGGATTGAACATTGAGGACTGAGTGTTGAGTGTTGAGTGATGAGAATTGATGTTTGTGGATAGAGGTTTGAAGATTGCAGATTGAGTATTGAGTATTGAAAACTTTGAATTGAGGATATTCTATTGAGGATTGAGGATTCACAACAGATTTTTGAGGACTGAGGGCCGAAGATTGAGGATTCAGGATTGAGGATTCAGAATTGAGGTTTGAGGACTGAGGATTGAGGATTGAAGATTGAGTATTGAGGATTGAAGATTGAGCATTGAGAATTGAGGATTCAGTATTGATGATGCGGGCTGAGGGTTGAGTATTGAGGTTTGAGGACTTAGGACTGAGGATTGAGGATTGAGAATTGAGGATTGAGGATTGAGGATTGAAGACTGAAGATTGGGTATTGAGGATTGGAGAATGAGAATTGAGGATTTAGGATTGAGGATTGAGTGTTGAGGTTTGAAGATTGAGTATTGAGGGTTGAAGACTGACGATTGAGGATTGAGGATTGAGGATTGAGGATTGAGTATTGAAGATTGAGGATCGAGTATTGAGGATAGAAGATTGAGGATTGAGGATTGAGTATTGAAGATTGAGGATTGATGACTGAGTATTGAGGATTGATGACTGAGTATTGAGGATTGAGGATTGAAAATTGATTATGAAGGATTGAAGATTGAGGATTGAGGATTGGGGATTGAGAATTGAGGATTGAGGATTGAGTATTGAAGATTGAGGATTGATGATTGAGGATTGAGGATTGAGGATTGAAGATTGAATATTGATGATTGAATATTGAGGACTGAGGATTGAGGTTTGTGTATTGAGGACGGGGACTGAGGGTTGAATATTGATGTTTGAGGTCTGAGGGTTAAGGATTGAGGATAGAGAATTGAGGATTGAGGATTGAGGATTGAAGATTGAGGATTGAGTATTGAGGATTGAAGAATGAGGATTGAGGATTGAGGTTTGAGGATTGAGGATTATAGATTGAGTATTGAGGATTGAAGATTGAGGATTGAGGATTGAGAATTGAAGATTGAGGATTGAGGGTTGAGAATTGATGACTGAGGATTGAAGATTGAGTATTGAGGTATGAAGGTTAAGGATTGAGGATTGAGGATTGAGGATTGACGATGAGGGCTGAGGGTTGAGGATTGAGGTTTGAGGACTGAGGACTGAGGATTGAGGATTGAGAATTGGGGATTGAGGTTTGAGGATTGAAGATTGAGGATTGCGTATTGAGGATTGAATAATGAGGATTGAGGATTGAGGATTGAGGATTGAGGAATGAAAATTGAGGGTTGAGGGTTGAGGATTGAGGATTGAAGAATGAGTATTGACGATTGAAGATTGAGGATTGAGGATTGAGTATTGAAGATTGAGGATTGATGACTGAGTATTGAGGATTGAGGATTGAAGATTGATTATTAAGGATTGAAGATTGAGGATTGAGGATTGAGGATTGAGAATTGAGAATTGAGAATGAGGACTGAGGGTTTTGGATTGAGGTTTGAGGAATGAGGATTGAGGATTGAGGATTGAGTATTGAGGACTGAGGATTGAGGATTGAGGATTGAGTATTGAAGATTGCGTATTGATGACTGAGGATTGAGGATTGAGGATTGAGGATTGACGATTGAGGATTGAAAATTGAGTATCGGGGCCTCAAGAATGAGGATTGAGGATTGAGTATTGAGGACGGAGGATGAGGGCTGAGGGTTGAGGATTGAGGTTTGAGTATTGAATCCTTAGAATTCAGGATATTCTATTGAGTGTTGAGAACTGAGGATTGATGGTTGAGTATTGAGGATTGAAGATTGAGGATTGAGGAATGAGTATTGAAGGTTGAGGATTGATGATTGAGGATTGGGGATTGGGAATTGAGGATTGAGTATTGAGTATTGAAGATTGAGGATTGATGATTGAGGATTGAGTATTGAGGATTGAGGATTGAGGATTGAGGGTTGAGGATTGAGGATTGAAGATTGAGGATTGGGGATTGAGGAGTGACGATTGAGGATTGAGGATTGAGGATTGAGAGTTGACGATTGATGATTCAAGATTGAGTATTGAGGATTGTAGAATGAGGATTGAGGATTGAGGATTGAATGTTTAGTATTTAGGATTGAAGACAGAGGATTGAGAATTGAGGATTGAGGATTGAGGATTGAAGATTGAGGATTGGGTAGTGAGGATTGAAGAATGAGGATTGAGGATTGAGGATTGAGGATTGAGTGTTGAGGATTGAAGATTGAGTATTGAGGATAGAAGACGGACGATTGAGGATTGAGGATTGAGGATCGAGGATTGAGGATTCAAGATTTAGTATTCAGGACTGAAGGTAGAGGATTGAGAATTGAGGATTGAGGATTGAGGATTGAAGATTGAGTATTGGGTATTGAGGATTCAAGAATGAGGATTGAGGATTGAGGATTGAGGATTGAGGATAGAAGATTGAGTATTGAGGATTGAAGACTGACGATTGAGTATTGAGAATTGAGGACTGAGGATTGAGGATTGAGGATTGAGTGTTGAGAATTGATGATTGAGGATTGAAGATTGAGTATTGAGGATTGAAGGTTAAGGATTGAGGATTGAGGATTGAGGATTGACGATGAGGGCTGAGGGTTGAGGATTGAGGTTTGAGGACTGAGGACTGAGGATTGAGGATTGAGAATTGGGGATTGAGGATTGAGGATTGAAGATTGAGGATTGGGTATTGAGGATTGAAGAATGAGGATTGAGTATTGAGGATTGAGGATTGAGGATTGAGTGTTGAGGATTGAAGATTGAGTATTGAGGATAGAAGACGGACGATTGAGGATTGAGGATTGAGGATTGAGGATCGAGGATTGAGGATACAAGATTTAGTATTCAGGACTGAAGGTAGAGGATTGAGAATTGAGGATTGAAGATTGAGGATTGAAGATTGAGTATTGGGTATTGAGGATTCAAGAATGAGGATTGAGGATTGAGGATTGAGGATTGAGGATTGAAGATTGAGGATTGAGTATTGAGGATTGAAGATTGAGGATTGAGGATTGAGGATTGGGGATTGACGATGAGTGCTGAGGGTTGAGGATTGAGGTTTGAGAACTGAGGACTTAGGATTGAGGATTGAGAATTGAGGATTGAGGGTTGAGGATTGAAGATTGAGGATTGGGTATTGAGGATTGAAGAATGAGGATTGAGGATTGAGGATTGAGGATTGAGGAATGAAAGTTGAGGGTTGAGGGTTGAGGATTGAGGATTGAAGAATGAGTATTGACGATTGAAGATTGAGGATTGAGGATTGAGTATTGAGGACTGAAGATTGACGATTGAGGATTGAGGATTGAGGATTGTAGATTGAGTATTGAGGATTGAAGATTGAGGATTGAGGATTGATCATTGAGGACTGAGGATTGAGGACTGAGGATTGAGGATTGAGAATTGAGAACTGATAATGAGGTCTGAGGGTTGAGGGTTGAGGATAGAGGATTGAGGATTGAGGATTGAGTATTGAAGATTGAGGATTGATGACTGAGTATTGAGGATTGAGGATTGAAGATTGAATATTGATGATTGAATATTGAGGACTGAGGATTGAGGTTTGTGTATTGTGGACGAGGACTGAGGGTTGAATATTGATGTTTGAGGTCTGAGGGTTAAGGATTGAGGATTGAGAATTGAGGATTGAGGATTAAGGATTGAAGATTGAGGATTGGGTATTGAGGATTGAAGAATGAGGATTGAGTATTGAGGTTTGAGGATTGAGGATTGCAGATTGAGTATTGAGGATTGAAGATTGAGGATTGAGGATTGAGGATTGAAGATTGAGGATTGAGGGTTGAGAATTGATGATTGAGGATTGAAGATTGAGAATTGAGGATTGAAGGTTAAGGATTGAGGATTGAGGATTGAGGATTGACGATGAGGGCAGAGGGTTGAGGATTGAGGTTTGAGGACTCAGGACTGAGGATTGAGGATTGAGAATTGGGGATTGAGGATTGAGGATTGAAGATTGAGGATTGGGTATTGAGGATTGAAGAATGAGGGTTGAGGACTGAGGATTGAGGATTGAGGATTGAGGGTTGAAGATTGAGGATTGAGTATTGAAGATTGAAGATTGAGGATTGAGGATTGAGGATTGGGGATTGACGATGAGTGCTGAGGGTTGAGGATTGAGGTTTGAGAACTGAGGACTGAGGATTGAGGATTGAGAATTGAGGATTGAGGATTGAGGATTGAAGATTGAGGATTGAGGATTGAGGATGGGGCCTGACGGTTGAGGATTGAGGTTTGAGGGCTGATGACTGAGGATAGAGCATTGAGAAATGAGGATTGAGGAGTGAGGATTGATGATTGAGTATTGGGTATTAGGGATTGAAGAATGAGGATTGAGGATTGAGTTTTGAGGATTGAGGATTGAAGATTGAGTATTGAGGATTGAAGACTGACGATTGAGCGTTGAGGATTGAGGACTGAGGATTGAGGATTGAAGATTGATGATTGAGGATTGGGTATTGAGGATTGAAGAATGAGGATCGAGGATTGAGGATTGAGGATTGAGTGTTGAGGATTGAAGATTGAGTATTGAGGATAGAAGACTGACGATTGAGGATTGAGGATTGAGTATTGAAGATTGAGGATTGATGATTGAGGAATGAAGATTCAGTATTGAGGATTGAAGATTGGGAATTGAGGATTGAGGATTGAACATTGAGGACTGAGTGTTGAGTGTTGAGTGATGAGAATTGATGTTTGTGGATAGAGGTTTGAAGATTGCAGATTGAGTATTGAGTATTGAAACCTTTGAATTGGGGATATTCTATTGAGGATTGAGGATTCACAACAGATTGTTGAGGACTGAGGGCCGAAGATTGAGGATTCAGGATTGAGGATTCAGAATTGAGGTTTGAGGACTGAGGATTGAGGATTGAAGATTGAGTATTGAGGATTGAAGATTGAGCATTGAGAATTGAGGATTCAGTATTGATGATGAGGGCTGAGGGTTGAGTATTGAGGTTTGAGGACTGAGGACTGAGGATTGAGGATTGAGAATTGAGGATTGAGGATTGAGGATTGAAGACTGAAGATTGGGTATTGAGGATTGGAGAATGAGAATTGAGGAGTTAGGATTGAGGACTGAGTGTTGAGGTTTGAAGATTGTGTATTGAGGGTTGAAGACTGACGATTGAGGATTGAGGATTGAGGATTGAGGATTGAGGATTGAAGATTGAGTATTAGGGATTGAAGATTGAGGATTGAGGATTGAGGATTGGGGATTCAAGATTGAGGATTGAGGATTGAGGATTGAAGACTGAGGATTGAGGATTGAGGATGAGGCCTGAGGGTTGAGGATTGAGGTTTGAGGATTGAAGATTGAGGATTGGGTATTGGGGATTGAAGAATGAGGATTGAGTATCGTGGATTGAGGATTGAGGATTGAAGAGTGAGTATTGAGGATTGAAGACTGACGAATGAGGATTGAGGAGTGAGGATTGAGGATTGAGGATTGAAGATTGAAGATTGAGGATCGAGTATTGAGGATAGAGGATTGAGGATTGAGGATTGAGGATTGAGAATTGGGGATTGAGGTTTGAGGATTGAAGATTGAGGATTGGGTATTGAGGATTGAATAATGAGGATTGAGGATTGAGGATTGAGGATTGAGGAATGAAAATTGAGGGTTGAGGGTTGAGGATTGAGGATTGAAGAATGAGTATTGACGATTGAAGATTGAGGATTGAGGATTGAGTATTGAAGATTGAGGATTGATGACTGAGTATTGAGGATTGAGGATTGAAGATTGATTATTAAGGATTGAAGATTGAGGATTGAGGATTGAGGATTGAGAATTGAGAATTGAGAATGAGGACTGAGGGTTTTGGATTGAGGTTTGAGGAATGAGGATTGAGGATTGAGGATTGAGTATTGAGGACTGAGGATTGAGGATTGAGGATTGAGTATTGAAGATTGCGTATTGATGACTGAGGATTGAGGATTGAGGATTGAGGATTGACGATTGAGGATTGAAAATTGAGTATCGGGGCCTCAAGAATGAGGATTGAGGATTGAGTATTGAGGACGGAGGATGAAGGCTGAGGGTTGAGGATTGAGGTTTGAGTATTGAATCCTTAGAATTCAGGATATTCTATTGAGTGTTGAGAACTGAGGATTGATGGTTGAGTATTGAGGATTGAAGATTGAGGATTGAGGAATGAGTATTGAAGGTTGAGGATTGATGATTGAGGATTGGGGATTGGGAATTGAGGATTGAGTATTGAGTATTGAAGATTGAGGATTGATGATTGAGGATTGAGTATTGAGGATTGAGGATTGAGGATTGAGGGTTGAGGATTGAGGATTGAAGATTGAGGATTGGGGATTGAGGAGTGACGATTGAGGATTGAGGATTGAGGATTGAGAGTTGACGATTGATGATTCAAGATTGAGTATTGAGGATTGTAGAATGAGGATTGAGGATTGAGGATTGAATGTTTAGTATTTAGGATTGAAGACAGAGGATTGAGAATTGAGGATTGAGGATTGAGGATTGAAGATTGAGGATTGGGTAGTGAGGATTGAAGAATGAGGATTGAGGATTGAGGATTGAGGATTGAGTGTTGAGGATTGAAGATTGAGTATTGAGGATAGAAGAGGGACGATTGAGGATTGAGGATTGAGGATCGAGGATTGAGGATTCAAGATTTAGTATTCAGGACTGAAGGTAGAGGATTGAGAATTGAGGATTGAGGATTGAGGATTGAAGATTGAGTATTGGGTATTGAGGATTCAAGAATGAGGATTGAGGATTGAGGATTGAGGATTGAGGATAGAAGATTGAGTATTGAGGATTGAAGACTGACGATTGAGTATTGAGAATTGAGGACTGAGGATTGAGGATTGAGGGTTGAGAATTGATGATTGAGGATTGAAGATTGAGTATTGAGGATTGAAGGTTAAGGATTGAGGATTGAGGATTGAGGATTGACGATGAGGGCTGAGGGTTGAGGATTGAGGTTTGAGGACTGAGGACTGAGGATTGAGGATTGAGAATTGGGGATTGAGGATTGAGGATTGAAGATTGAGGATTGGGTATTGAGGATTGAAGAATGAGGATTGAGTATTGAGGATTGAGGATTGAGGATTGAGTGTTGAGGATTGAAGATTGAGTATTGAGGATAGAAGACGGACGATTGAGGATTGAGGATTGAGGATTGAGGATCGAGGATTGAGGATACAAGATTTAGTATTCAGGACTGAAGGTAGAGGATTGAGAATTGAGGATTGAAGATTGAGGATTGAAGATTGAGTATTGGGTATTGAGGATTCAAGAATGAGGATTGAGGATTGAGGATTGAGGATTGAGGATTGAAGATTGAGGATTGAGTATTGAGGATTGAAGATTGAGGATTGAGGATTGAGGATTGGGGATTGACGATGAGTGCTGAGGGTTGAGGATTGAGGTTTGAGAACTGAGGACTTAGGATTGAGGATTGAGAATTGAGGATTGAGGGTTGAGGATTGAAGATTGAGGATTGGGTATTCAGGATTGAAGAATGAGGATTGAGGATTGAGGATTGAGGATTGAGGAATGAAAGTTGAGGGTTGAGGGTTGAGGATTGAGGATTGAAGAATGAGTATTGACGATTGAAGATTGAGGATTGAGGATTGAGTATTGAGGACTGAAGATTGACGATTGAGGATTGAGGATTGAGGATTGTAGATTGAGTATTGAGGATTGAAGATTGAGGATTGAGGATTGATCATTGAGGACTGAGGATTGAGGACTGAGGATTGAGGATTGAGAATTGAGAACTGATAATGAGGTCTGAGGGTTGAGGGTTGAGGATAGAGGATTGAGGATTGAGGATTGAGTATTGAAGATTGAGGATTGATGACTGAGTATTGAGGATTGAGGATTGAAGATTGATTATTAAGGATTGAAGATTGAGGATTGAGGATTGAGGACTGAGAATTGAGGATTGAGGATTGAGTATTGAAGATTGAGGATTGATGATTGAGGATTGAGGATTGAGGATTGAAGATTGAATATTGATGATTGAATATTGAGGACTGAGGATTGAGGTTTGTGTATTGTGGACGAGGACTGAGGGTTGAATATTGATGTTTGAGGTCTGAGGGTTAAGGATTGAGGATTGAGAATTGAGGATTGAGGATTAAGGATTGAAGATTGAGGATTGGGTATTGAGGATTGAAGAATGAGGATTGAGTATTGAGGTTTGAGGATTGAGGATTGCAGATTGAGTATTGAGGATTGAAGATTGAGGATTGAGGATTGAGGATTGAAGATTGAGGATTGAGGGTTGAGAATTGATGATTGAGGATTGAAGATTGAGAATTGAGGATTGAAGGTTAAGGATTGAGGATTGAGGATTGAGGATTGACGATGAGGGCAGAGGGTTGAGGATTGAGGTTTGAGGACTCAGGACTGAGGATTGAGGATTGAGAATTGGGGATTGAGGATTGAGGATTGAAGATTGAGGATTGGGTATTGAGGATTGAAGAATGAGGGTTGAGGACTGAGGATTGAGGATTGAGGATTGAGGGTTGAAGATTGAGGATTGAGTATTGAAGATTGAAGATTGAGGATTGAGGATTGAGGATTGGGGATTGACGATGAGTGCTGAGGGTTGAGGATTGAGGTTTGAGAACTGAGGACTGAGGATTGAGGATTGAGAATTGAGGATTGAGGATTGAGGATTGAAGATTGAGGATTGAGGATTGAGGATGGGGCCTGACGGTTGAGGATTGAGGTTTGAGGGCTGATGACTGAGGATAGAGCATTGAGAAATGAGGATTGAGGAGTGAGGATTGATGATTGAGTATTGGGTATTAGGGATTGAAGAATGAGGATTGAGGATTGAGTTTTGAGGATTGAGGATTGAAGATTGAGTATTGAGGATTGAAGACTGACGATTGAGCGTTGAGGATTGAGGACTGAGGATTGAGGATTGAAGATTGATGATTGAGGATTGGGTATTGAGGATTGAAGAATGAGGATCGAGGATTGAGGATTGAGGATTGAGTGTTGAGGATTGAAGATTGAGTATTGAGGATAGAAGACTGACGATTGAGGATTGAGGATTGAGTATTGAAGATTGAGGATTGATGATTGAGGAATGAAGATTCAGTATTGAGGATTGAAGATTGGGAATTGAGGATTGAGGATTGAACATTGAGGACTGAGAGTTGAGTGTTGAGTGATGAGAATTGATGTTTGTGGATAGAGGTTTGAAGATTGCAGATTGAGTATTGAGTATTGAAACCTTTGAATTGAGGATATTCTATTGAGGATTGAGGATTCACAACAGATTGTTGAGGACTGAGGGCCGAAGATTGAGGATTCAGGATTGAGGATTCAGAATTGAGGTTTGAGGACTGAGGATTGAGGATTGAAGATTGAGTATTGAGGATTGAAGATTGAGCATTGAGAATTGAGGATTCAGTATTGATGATGAGGGCTGAGGGTTGAGTATTGAGGTTTGAGGACTGAGGACTGAGGATTGAGGATTGAGAATTGAGGATTGAGGATTGAGGATTGAAGACTGAAGATTGGGTATTGAGGATTGGAGAATGAGAATTGAGGAGTTAGGATTGAGGACTGAGTGTTGAGGTTTGAAGATTGTGTATTGAGGGTTGAAGACTGAAGATTGAGGATTGAGGATTGAGGATTGAGGATTGAGGATTGAAGATTGAGTATTAGGGATTGAAGATTGAGGATTGAGGATTGAGGATTGGGGATTCAAGATTGAGGATTGAGGATTGAGGATTGAAGACTGAGGATTGAGGATTGAGGATGAGGCCTGAGGGTTGAGGATTGAGGTTTGAGGATTGAAGATTGAGGATTGGGTATTGGGGATTGAAGAATGAGGATTGAGTATCGTGGATTGAGGATTGAGGATTGAAGAGTGAGTATTGAGGATTGAAGACTGACGAATGAGGATTGAGGAGTGAGGATTGAGGATTGAGGATTGAAGATTGAAGATTGAGGATCGAGTATTGAGGATAGAGGATTGAGGATTGAGGATTGAGTATTGAAGATTGAGGATTGATGACTGAGTATTGAGGATTGAGGATTGAAAATTGATTATTAAGGATTGAAGATTGAGGATTGAGGATTGGGGATTGAGAATTGAGGATTGAGGATTGAGTATTGAAGAATGATGATTGAGGATTGAGGTTTGAGGATTGAGGATTGCAGATTGAGTATTGAGGATTGAAGATTGAGGATTGAGGATTGAGGATTGAAGATTGAGGATTGAGGGTTGAGAATTGATGATTGAGGATTGAAGATTGAGTATTGAGGTATGAAGGTTAAGGATTGAGGATTGAGGATTGAGGATTGACGATGAGGACTGAGGGTTGAGGATTGAGGTTTGAGGACTGAGGACTGAGGATTGAGGATTGAGAATTGGGGATTGAGGTTTGAGGATTGAAGATTGAGGATTGGGTATTGAGGATTGAATAATGAGGATTGAGGATTGAGGATTGAGGATTGAGGAATGAAAATTGAGGGTTGAGGGTTGAGGATTGAGGATTGAAGAATGAGTATTGACGATTGAAGATTGAGGATTGAGGATTGAGTATTGAAGATTGAGGATTGATGACTGAGTATTGAGGATTGAGGATTGAAAATTGATTATTAAGGATTGAAGATTGAGGATTGAGGATTGAGGATTGAGAATTGAGAATTGAGAATGAGGACTGAGGGTTGTGGATTGAGGTTTGAGGAATGAGGATTGAGGATTGAGGATTGAGTATTGAGGACTGAGGATTGAGGATTGAGGATTGGGTATTGAAGATTGAGTATTGATGACTGAGGATTGAGGATTGAGGATTGAGGATTGAGGATTGAGGATTGAAAATTGAGTATCGGGGCCTCAAGAATGAGGATTGAGGATTGAGTATTGAGGACGGAGGATGAGGGCTGAGGGTTGAGGATTGAGGTTTGAGTATTGAATCCTTAGAATTCAGGATATTCTATTGAGTGTTGAGAACTGAGGATTGATGGTTGAGTATTGAGGATTGAAGATTGAGGATTGAGGAATGAGTATTGAAGGTTGAGGATTGATGATTGAGGATTGAGGATTGGGAATTGAGGATTGAGTATTGAGTATTGAAGATTGAGGATTGATGATTGAGGATTGAGGATTGAGGATTGAGGATTGAGGATTGAGGATTGAGGATTGAGGATTGAAGATTGAGGATTGGGGATTGAGGAGTGACGATTGAGGATTGAGGATTGAGGATTGAGAGTTGACGATTGATGATTCAAGATTGAGTATTGAGGATTGTAGAATGAGGATTGAGGATTGAGGATTGAGGATTGAGGATTGAGGATTGAAGGTTTAGTATTTAGGATTGAAGACAGAGGATTGAGAATTGAGGATTGAGGGTTGAGGATTGAAGATTGAGGATTGGGTAGTGAGGATTGAAGAATGAGGATTGAGGATTGAGGATTGAGGATTGAGTGTTGAGGATTGAAGATTGAGTATTGAGGATAGAAGACGGACGATTGAGGGTTGAGGATTGAGGATTGAGGATCGAGGATTGAGGATTGAAGATTTAGTATTCAGGACTGAAGGTAGAGGATTGAGAATTGAGGATTGAGGATTGAGGATTGAAGATTGAGTATTGGGTATTGAGGATTCAAGAATGAGGATTGAGGATTGAGGATTGAGGATTGAGGATAGAAGATTGAGTATTGAGGATTGAAGACTGACGATTGAGTATTGAGAATTGAGGACTGAGGATTGAGGATTGAGGATTGAGGGTTGAGAATTGATGATTGAGGATTGAAGATTGAGTATTGAGGATTGAAGGTTAAGGATTGAGGATTGAGGATTGAGGATTGACGATGAGGGCTGAGGGTTGAGGATTGAGGTTTGAGGACTGAGGACTGAGGATTGAGGATTGAGAATTGGGGATTGAGGATTGAGGATTGAAGATTGAGGATTGGGTATTGAGGATTGAAGAATGAGGGTTGAGGATTGAGGATTGAGGTTTGAGGATTGAGGATTGAATATTCAGGTTTGGGTACTGAGGATTGAAGAATGAGGATTGAGGATTGAGGATTGAGTATTGAGGATTGAAGATTGAGTATTGAGGATTGAAGATTGACGATTGAGTATTGAGGATTGAGGATTGAGGATTGAACGTTGAGGACTGAGTGTTGAGGGTTGAGTGATGAGTATTGATGTTTGTGGATAGAGGTTTGAAGATTGCAGTTTGAGTATTGAGTATTGAAAGCTGTGAATTGAGGATATTCTATTGAGGATTGAGGATTGACAATTGATTGTTGAGGACTGAGGGTCGAAGATTGAGGACTCAGGATTGAGGATTCAGAATTAAGGTTTGAGGGCTGACGATTGTGGATTGAGGATTGAGGATTGAAGATTCAGTATTGAGGATTGAAGATTGGGAATTGAGGATTGAGGATTGAACATTGAGGACTGAGTGTTGAGTGTTGAGTGATGAGAATTGATGTTTGTTGATAGATGTTTGAAGATTGCAGATTGAGTATTGAGTATTGAAAACTTTGAATTGAGGATATTCTATTGAGGATTGAGGATTCACAACAGATTGTTGAGGACTGAGGGCCGAAGATTGAGGATTCAGGATTGAGGATTCAGAAATGAGGTTTGAGGACTGAGGATTGAGGATTGAAGATTGAGTATTGAGGATTGAAGATTGAGGATTGAGAATTGAGGATTCAGTATTGAGGATGAGGGCTGAGGGTTGAGTATTGAGGTTTGAGGACTGAGGACTGAGGATTGAGGATTGAGAATTGAGGATTGAGGATTGAGGATTGAAGGCTGAGGATTGGGTATTGAGGATTGGAGAATGAGAATCGAGGATTTAGGATTGAGGATTGAGTGTTGACGTTTGAAGATTGAGTATTGAGTGTTGAAGACTGACGATTGAGGATTGAGGATTGAGGATTGGGAATTGAGGATTGAGGATTGAGGATTGAGGATTGAAGACTGAGGATTGAGGATTGCGGATGAGGCCTGGGGGTTGAGGATTGAGGTTTGAGGATTGAAGATTGAGGAGTGGGTATTGGGGATTGAAGAATGAGGATTGAGTACCGTGGATTGAGGATTGAGGGTTGAAGAGTGAGTATTGAGGATTGAAGACTGACGAATGAGGATTGAGGACTGAGGATTGAGGATTGAGGATTGAGGATTGAAGATTGAGGATTGAGTATTGAGGATTGAAGATTGAGGATTGAGGACTGAGGATTGAGGATTGAGGGTTGAGGATTGAAGAATGAGGATTGAGTATTGGGGATTGAAGATTGAGGATTGAGGATTGAGGATTGGGGATTGACGATGAGTGCTGAGGGTTGAGGATTGAGGTTTGAGAACTGAGGACTGAGGATTGAGGATTGAGAATTGAGGATTGAGGATTGAGGATTGAAGATTGAGGATTGGGTATTGAGGATTGAAGATTGAGGATTGAGGATTGAGGATTGAGGATTGAGGAATGAAAATTGAGGGTTGAGGGTTGAGGATTGAGGATTGAAGAATGAGTATTGACGATTGAAGATTGAGGATTGAGTATTGAGTATTGAGGACTGAAGATTGACGATTGAGGATTGAGGATTGAGGATTGAAGATTGTGTATTGAGGATCGAAGATTGAGGATTGAGGATTGATCATTGAGGACTGAGGATTGAGGATTGAGGATTGAGAATTGAGAACTGATAATGAGGTCTGAGGGTTGAGGATTGGGTATAGAGGATTGAGGATTGATGATTGAGGATTGAGGATTGGGAATTGAGGATTGAGTATTGAGTATTGAAGATTGAGGATTGATGATTGAGGATTGAGGATTGAGGATTGAGGATTGAGGATTGAAGATTGAGGATTGGGGATTGAGGAGTGACGATTGAGGATTGAGGATTGAGAACTGAGGACTGAGGATTGAGGATTGAGAATTGAGGATTGAGGATTGAGGATTGAAGATTGAGGATTGGGTATTGAGGATTGAAGATTGAGGATTGAGGATTGAGGATTGAGGATTGAGGAATGAAAATTGAGGGTTGAGGGTTGAGGATTGAGGATTGAAGAATGAGTATTGACGATTGAAGATTGAGGATTGAGTATTGAGTATTGAAGACTGACGAATGAGGATTGAGGACTGAGGATTGAGGATTGAGGATTGAGGATTGAAGATTGAGGATTGAGTATTGAGGATTGAAGATTGAGGATTGAGGACTGAGGATTGAGGATTGAGGGTTGAGGATTGAAGAATGAGGATTGAGTATTGGGGATTGAAGATTGAGGAATGAGTATTGAAGGTTGAGGATTGATGATTGAGGATTGAGGATTGGGAATTGAGGATTGAGTATTGAGTATTGAAGATTGAGGATTGATGATTGAGGATTGAGGATTGAGGATTGAGGATTGAGGATTGAAGATTGAGGATTGGGGATTGAGGAGTGACGATTGAGGATTGAGGATTGAGAACTGAGGACTGAGGATTGAGGATTGAGAATTGAGGATTGAGGATTGAGGATTGAAGATTGAGGATTGGGTATTGAGGATTGAAGATTGAGGATTGAGGATTGAGGATTGAGGATTGAGGAATGAAAATTGAGGGTTGAGGGTTGAGGATTGAGGATTGAAGAATGAGTATTGACGATTGAAGATTGAGGATTGAGTATTGAGTATTGAAGACTGACGAATGAGGATTGAGGACTGAGGATTGAGGATTGAGGATTGAGGATTGAAGATTGAGGATTGAGTATTGAGGATTGAAGATTGAGGATTGAGGACTGAGGATTGAGGATTGAGGGTTGAGGATTGAAGAATGAGGATTGAGTATTGGGGATTGAAGATTGAGGAATGAGTATTGAAGGTTGAGGATTGATGATTGAGGATTGAGGATTGGGAATTGAGGATTGAGTATTGAGTATTGAAGATTGAGGATTGATGATTGAGGATTGAGGATTGAGGATTGAGGATTGAGGATTGAGGATTGAGGATTGAGGATTGAAGATTGAGGATTGGGGATTGAGGAGTGACGATTGAGGATTGAGGATTGAGGATTGAGAGTTGACGATTGATGATTCAAGATTGAGTATTGAGGATTGTAGAATGAGGATTGAGGATTGAGGATTGAGGATTGAGGATTGAGGATTGAAGGTTTAGTATTTAGGATTGAAGACAGAGGATTGAGAATTGAGGATTGAGGGTTGAGGATTGAAGATTGAGGATTGGGTAGTGAGGATTGAAGAATGAGGATTGAGGATTGAGGATTGAGGATTGAGTGTTGAGGATTGAAGATTGAGTATTGAGGATAGAAGACGGACGATTGAGGGTTGAGGATTGAGGATTGAGGATCGAGGATTGAGGATTGAAGATTTAGTATTCAGGACTGAAGGTAGAGGATTGAGAATTGAGGATTGAGGATTGAGGATTGAAGATTGAGTATTGGGTATTGAGGATTCAAGAATGAGGATTGAGGATTGAGGATTGAGGATTGAGGATAGAAGATTGAGTATTGAGGATTGAAGACTGACGATTGAGTATTGAGAATTGAGGACTGAGGATTGAGGATTGAGGATTGAGGGTTGAGAATTGATGATTGAGGATTGAAGATTGAGTATTGAGGATTGAAGGTTAAGGATTGAGGATTGAGGATTGAGGATTGACGATGAGGGCTGAGGGTTGAGGATTGAGGTTTGAGGACTGAGGACTGAGGATTGAGGATTGAGAATTGGGGATTGAGGATTGAGGATTGAAGATTGAGGATTGGGTATTGAGGATTGAAGAATGAGGGTTGAGGATTGAGGATTGAGGTTTGAGGATTGAGGATTGAATATTCAGGTTTGGGTACTGAGGATTGAAGAATGAGGATTGAGGATTGAGAATTGAGTATTGAGGATTGAAGATTGAGTATTGAGGATTGAAGATTGACGATTGAGTATTGAGGATTGAGGATTGAGGATTGAACGTTGAGGACTGAGTGTTGAGGGTTGAGTGATGAGTATTGATGTTTGTGGATAGAGGTTTGAAGATTGCAGTTTGAGTATTGAGTATTGAAAGCTGTGAATTGAGGATATTCTATTGAGGATTGAGGATTGACAATTGATTGTTGAGGACTGAGGGTCGAAGATTGAGGACTCAGGATTGAGGATTCAGAATTAAGGTTTGAGGGCTGACGATTGTGGATTGAGGATTGAGGATTGAAGATTCAGTATTGAGGATTGAAGATTGGGAATTGAGGATTGAGGATTGAACATTGAGGACTGAGTGTTGAGTGTTGAGTGATGAGAATTGATGTTTGTTGATAGATGTTTGAAGATTGCAGATTGAGTATTGAGTATTGAAAACTTTGAATTGAGGATATTCTATTGAGGATTGAGGATTCACAACAGATTGTTGAGGACTGAGGGCCGAAGATTGAGGATTCAGGATTGAGGATTCAGAAATGAGGTTTGAGGACTGAGGATTGAGGATTGAAGATTGAGTATTGAGGATTGAAGATTGAGGATTGAGAATTGAGGATTCAGTATTGAGGATGAGGGCTGAGGGTTGAGTATTGAGGTTTGAGGACTGAGGACTGAGGATTGAGGATTGAGAATTGAGGATTGAGGATTGAGGATTGAAGGCTGAGGATTGGGTATTGAGGATTGGAGAATGAGAATCGAGGATTTAGGATTGAGGATTGAGTGTTGACGTTTGAAGATTGAGTATTGAGTGTTGAAGACTGACGATTGAGGATTGAGGATTGAGGATTGGGAATTGAGGATTGAGGATTGAGGATTGAGGATTGAAGACTGAGGATTGAGGATTGCGGATGAGGCCTGGGGGTTGAGGATTGAGGTTTGAGGATTGAAGATTGAGGAGTGGGTATTGGGGATTGAAGAATGAGGATTGAGTACCGTGGATTGAGGATTGAGGGTTGAAGAGTGAGTATTGAGGATTGAAGACTGACGAATGAGGATTGAGGACTGAGGATTGAGGATTGAGGATTGAGGATTGAAGATTGAGGATTGAGTATTGAGGATTGAAGATTGAGGATTGAGGACTGAGGATTGAGGATTGAGGGTTGAGGATTGAAGAATGAGGATTGAGTATTGGGGATTGAAGATTGAGGATTGAGGATTGAGGATTGGGGATTGACGATGAGTGCTGAGGGTTGAGGATTGAGGTTTGAGAACTGAGGACTGAGGATTGAGGATTGAGAATTGAGGATTGAGGATTGAGGATTGAAGATTGAGGATTGGGTATTGAGGAATGAAGATTGAGGATTGAGGATTGAGGATTGAGGATTGAGGAATGAAAATTGAGGGTTGAGGGTTGAGGATTGAGGATTGAAGAATGAGTATTGACGATTGAAGATTGAGGATTGAGTATTGAGTATTGAGGACTGAAGATTGACGATTGAGGATTGAGGATTGAGGATTGAAGATTGTGTATTGAGGATCGAAGATTGAGGATTGAGGATTGATCATTGAGGACTGAGGATTGAGGATTGAGGATTGAGAATTGAGAACTGATAATGAGGTCTGAGGGTTGAGGATTGGGTATAGAGGATTGAGGATTGATGATTGAGGATTGAGGATTGGGAATTGAGGATTGAGTATTGAGTATTGAAGATTGAGGATTGATGATTGAGGATTGAGGATTGAGGATTGAGGATTGAGGATTGAAGATTGAGGATTGGGGATTGAGGAGTGACGATTGAGGATTGAGGATTGAGGATTGAGAGTTGACGATTGATGATTCAAGATTGAGTATTGAGGATTGCAGAATGAGGATTGAGGATTGAGGATTGAGGATTGAGGATTGAGGATTGAGGATTGAAGGTTTAGTACTTAGGATTGAAGACAGAGGACTGAGAATTGAGGATTGAGGATTGAGGATTGGGTAGTGAGGATTGAAGAATGAGGATTGAGGATTGAGGATTGAGGATTGAGTGTTGAGGATTGAAGATTGAGTATTGAGGATAGAAGACGGACGATTGAGGATTGAGGATTGAGGATCGAGGATTGAGGATTGAAGATTTAGTATTCAGGACTGAAGGTAGAGGATTGAGAATTGAGGATTGAGGATTGAGTATTGAAGATTGAGTATTGGGTATTGAGGATTCAAGAATGAGGATTGAGGATTGAGGATTGAGGATTGAGGATAGAAGATTGAGTATTGAGGATTGAAGACTGACGATTGAGTATTGAGAATTGAGGACTGAGGATTGAGGATTGAGGATTGAGGGTTGAGAATTGATGATTGAGGATTGAAGATTGAGTATTGAGGATTGAAGGTTAAGGATTGAGGATTGAGGATTGAGGATTGACGATGAGGGCTGAGGGTTGAGGATTGAGGTTTGAGGACTGAGGACTGAGGATTGAGGATTGAGATTTGGGGATTGAGGATTGAGGATTGAAGATTGAGGATTGGGTATTGAGGATTGAAGAATGAGGGTTGAGGATTGAGGATTGATGTTTGAGGATTGAGGATTGAATATTCAGGTTTGGGTACTGAGGATTGAAGAATGAGGATTGAGGATTGAGGATTGAGTATTGAGGATTGAAGATTGAGTATTGAGGATTGAAGATTGGCGATTGAGGATTGAGGATTGAGGATTGAGGATTGAGGATTGAACGTTGAGGACTGAGTGTTGAGGGTTGAGTGATGAGTATTGATGTTTGTGGATAGAGGTTTGAAGATTGCAGTTTGAGTATTGAGTATTGAAAGCTGTGAATTGAGGATATTCTATTGAGGATTGAGGATTGACAATTGATTGTTGAGGACTGAGGGCCGAAGATTGAGGACTCAGGATTGAGGATTCAGAATTAATGTTTGAGGGCTGACGATTGTGGATTGAGGATTGAGGATTGAAGATTCAGTATTGAGGATTGAAGATTGGGAATTGAGGATTGAGGATTGAACATTGAGGACTGAGTGTTGAGTGTTGAGTGATGAGAATTGATGTTTGTTGATAGATGTTTGAAGATTGCAGATTGAGTATTGAGTATTGAAAACTTTGAAATGAGGATATTCTATTGAGGATTGAGGATTCACAACAGATTGTTGAGGACTGAGGGCCGAAGATTGAGGATTCAGGATTGAGGATTCAGAAATGAGGTTTGAGGACTGAGGATTGAGGATTGAAGTTTGAGTATTGAGGATTGAAGATTGAGGATTGAGAATTGAGGATTCAGTATTGAGGATGAGGGCTGAGGGTTGAGTATTGAGGTTTGAGGACTGAGGACTGAGGATTGAGGATTGAGAATTGAGGATTGAGGATTGAGGATTGAAGACTGAGGATTGGGTATTGAGGATTGGAGAATGAGAATCGAGGATTTAGGATTGAGGATTGAGTGTTGACGTTTGAAGATTGAGTATTGAGGGTTGAACACTGACGATTGAGGATTGAGGATTGAGGATTGAGGATTGAGGATTGGGAATTGAGGATTGAGGATTGAGGATTGAGGATTGAAGACTGAGGATTGAGGATTGCGGATGAGGCCTGGGGGTTGAGGATTGAGGTTTGAGGATTGAAGATTGAGGATTGGGTATTGGGGATTGAAGAATGAGGATTGAGTACCGTGGATTGAGGATTGAGGGTTGAAGAGTGAGTATTGAGGATTCAAGACTGACGAATGAGGATTGAGGACTGAGGATTGAGGATTGAGGATTGAGGATTGAAGATTGAGGATTGAGTATTGAGGATTGAAGATTGAGGATTGAGGACTGAGGATTGAGGATTGAGGATTGAGGATTGAAGAATGAGGATTGAGTATTGAGGATTGAAGATTGAGGATTGAGGATTGAGGATTGGGGATTGACGATGAGTGCTGAGGGTTGAGGATTGAGGTTTGAGAACTGAGGACTGAGGATTGAGGATTGAAAATTGAGGATTGAGGATTGAGGATTGAGGATTGAGGATTGGGTATTGAGGATTGAAGATTGAGGATTGAGGATTGAGGATTGAGGATTGAGGAATGAAAATTGAGGGTTGAGGGTTGAGGATTGAGGATTGAAGAATGAGTATTGACGATTGAAGATTGAGGATTGAGTACTGAGTATTGAGGACTGAAGATTGACGATTGAGGATTGAGGATTGAGGATTGAAGATTGAGTATTGAGGATTGAAGATTGAGGATTGAGGATTGATCATTGAGGACTGAGGATTGAGGATTGAGGATTGAGAATTGAGAACTGATAATGAGGTCTGAGGGTTGAGGATTGAGTATAGAGGATTGAGGATTGAGGATTGAGGAATGAATATTGAGGGTTGAGGGTTGAGGATTGAGGATTGAAGAATGAGTATTGACGATTGAAGGTTGAGGATTGAGGATTGAGTATTGAGGACTGAAGATTGACGATTGAGGATTGAGGATTGAGGATTGAAGATTGAGTATTGAGGATTGAAGATTGAGAATTGAGGATTGATCATTGAGGACTGAGGATTGAGGACTGAGGATTGAGGATTGAGAATTGAGAACTGATAATGAGGTCTGAGGGTTGAGGATTGAGGATAGAGGATTGAGGATTGAGGATTGAGTATTGAAGATTGAGGATTGATGACTGAGTATTGAGGATTGAGGATTGAAAATTGATTATTAAGGATTGAAGATTGAGGTTTGAGGATTGGGGATTGAGAATTGAGGATTGAGGATTGAGTATTGAAGATTGAGGATTGATGATTGAGGATTGAGGATTGAGGATTGAATATTGAATATTGATGATTGAATATTGAGGACTGAGGATTGAGGTTTGTGTACTGAGGTCGAGGACTGAGGGTTGAATATTGATGTTTGAGGTCTGAGGGTTAAGGATTGAGGATTGAGAATTGAGGATTGAGGATTGAGGATTGAAGATTGAGGATTGGGCATTGAGGATTGAAGAATGAGGATTGAGGATTGAGGTTTGAGGATTGAGGATTGCAGATTGAGTATTGAGGATTGAAGATTGAGGATTGAGGACTGAGGATTGAAGATTGAGGATTGAGGGTTGAGAATTGATGATTGAGGATTGAAGATTGAGTATTGAGGATTGAAGGTTAAGGATTGAGGATTGAGGATTGAGGATTGACGATGAGGGCTGAGGGTTGAGGATTGAGGTTTGAGGACTGAGGACTGAGGATTGAGGATTGAGAAGTGGGGATTGAGGATAGAGGATTGAAGATTGAGGATTGGGTATTGAGGATTGAAGAATGAGGGTTGAGGATTGAAGATTGATGATTGAGGATTCGGTATTGAGGATTGAAGAATGAGGACTGAGGATTGAGGATTGAAGATTGAGTGTTGAGGATTGAAGATTGAGTATTGAGGATAGAAGACTGACGATTGAGGATTGAGGATTGAGTATTGAAGATTGAGGATTGATGATTGAGGAATGAGGATTGAGGGTTGAGGATTGAGGATTGAGTATTGAAGATTGAGGATTGATGATTGAGGACTGTGGATTGAGGATTGGGGATTGAGGATTGAGGATTGAGGTTTGAGGGCTGAGGACTGAGGATTGTGGACTGAGGATTGAGGATTGAAGATTCAGTATTGAGGATTCAAGATTGGGAATTGAGGATTGAGGATTGAACATTGAGGACTGAGTGTTGAGTGTTGAGTGATGAGAATTGATGTTTGTGGATAGAGGTTTGAAGATTGCAGATTGAGTATTGAGTATTGAAAACTTTGAATTGAGGATATTCTATTGAGGATTGAGGATTCACAACAGATTGTTGAGGACTGAGGGCCGAAGATTGAGGAATCAGGATTGAGGATTCAGAATTGAGGTTTGAGGACTGAGGATTGAGGATTGAAGATTTAGTATTGAGGATTGAAGATTGAGGATTGAGAATTGAGGATTCAGTATTGAGGATGAGGGCTGAGGGTTGAGTATTGAGGTTTGAGGTCTGAGGACTGAGGATTGAGGATTGAGAATTGAGGATTGAGGATTGAGGATTGAAGACTGAGGATTGGGTATTGAGGATTGGAGAATGAGAATCGAGGATTTAGGATTGAGGATTGAGTGTTGACGTTTGAAGATTGAGCATTGGGTGTTGAGGATTAAAAAATGAGGATTGAGGATTGAGTATTTAGGATTGAGGATTGAAGATTGAGAATTGAGGATTGAAGATTGAGGATTGAGGATTGAGGATTGAGGATTGAGGATTGAGGATTGAGGATTGCGGATAGAAGATTGAGGATTGGGTATTGCGGATTGAACATTGAGGATTGAGGATTGAGGACTGAGGATTGAGGATTGAGGATTGAGAATTGAGGATTGAGGATTCAGGATTGAAGATTGAGGATTGGGTATTGAGGATTGAAGAATGAGGATTGAGGATTGAGGATTGAGGATTGAGGATTGAGGATTGAAGACTGAGTATTGAGGATTGAAGATTGAGGATTGAGGAGTGAGTATTGAAGATTGAGGATTTGGTACTGAGGATTGAAGATTGAGGATTGAGGATTGAGGATTGAGGATTGAGGATTGAGGATTGAGGATTGAAGATTGAGGATTGGGTATTGAGGATTGAAGAATGAGGATTGAGGATGGAGGATTGAGGATTGAGGATTGAAGATTGAGTACTGAGTATTGAAGATTAAGGTTGAGGATTGAGGATTGAGGATTGAGGATTGAGGATTGAGGATTGAGGATTGAGGATTGAAGATTGAGTATTGAGGAATGAAGATTGAGGATTGAGGATTGAGGATTGATTATTGAGGATTGAGGATTGAGGATTGAGGATTGAGGATTGAAGATTGAGGATTGTGTATTGAGGATTGAAGATTGAGGATTGAGTATTGAGTATTGAGGATTGAGGATTGAAGATTGGGTATTGAGGATTGAAGATTGACGATTGAGGATTGAGGATTGAGTATTGAGTATTGACGATTGAGTATTGAGGATTGAAGATTGACGATTGAGGATTGAGGTTTGAGGATTGAAGGTTGAGGATTGGGTATTGGGGATTGAAGAATGAGTATTGACGATTGAAGGTTGAGGATTGAGGATTGAGTATTGAGGACTGAAGATTGACGATTGAGGATTGAGGATTGAGGATTGAAGATTGAGTATTGAGGATTGAAGATTGAGAATTGAGGATTGATCATTGAGGACTGAGGATTGAGGACTGAGGATTGAGGATTGAGAATTGAGAACTGATAATGAGGTCTGAGGGTTGAGGATTGAGGATAGAGGATTGAGGATTGAGGATTGAGTATTGAAGATTGAGGATTGATGACTGAGTATTGAGGATTGAGGATTGAAAATTGATTATTAAGGATTGAAGATTGAGGTTTGAGGATTGGGGATTGAGAATTGAGGATTGAGGATTGAGTATTGAAGATTGAGGATTGATGATTGAGGATTGAGGATTGAGGATTGAAGATTGAATATTGATGATTGAATATTGAGGACTGAGGATTGAGGTTTGTGTATTGAGGTCGAGGACTGAGGGTTGAATATTGATGTTTGAGGTCTGAGGGTTAAGGATTGAGGATTGAGAATTGAGGATTGAGGATTGAGGATTGAAGATTGAGGATTGGGCATTGAGGATTGAAGAATGAGGATTGAGGATTGAGGTTTGAGGATTGAGGATTGCAGATTGAGTATTGAGGATTGAAGATTGAGGATTGAGGACTGAGGATTGAAGATTGAGGATTGAGGGTTGAGAATTGATGATTGAGGATTGAAGATTGAGTATTGAGGATTGAAGGTTAAGGATTGAGGATTGAGGATTGAGGATTGACGATGAGGGCTGAGGGTTGAGGATTGAGGTTTGAGGACTGAGGACTGAGGATTGAGGATTGAGAAGTGGGGATTGAGGATAGAGGATTGAAGATTGAGGATTGGGTATTGAGGATTGAAGAATGAGGGTTGAGGACTGAGGATTGAGGATTGAGGATTGAGGATTGAAGATTGAGGATTGAGTATTGAGGATTGAAGATTGAGGATTGAGGATTGAGGTTTGGGGATGGACGATGAGTTCTGAGGGTCGAGGATTGAGGTTTGAGAATTGAGGACTGAGGATTGAGGACTGAGAATTGAGGATTGAGGATTGAGGATTGAAGATTGAGGATTGAGGATGGGGGCTGACGGTTGAGGATTGAGGTTTGAGGTCTGAGGACTGAGGATAGAGCATGGAGAAATGAGGATTGAGGATTGAGGATTGAAGATTGAGTATTGTGTATTAGCGATTGAAGAATGAGGATTGAGGATTGAGATTTGAGGATTGAGGATTGAAGATTGAGTATTGAGGATTGAATACTGACGATTGAGCATTGAGGATTGAGGACTGAGGATTGAGGATTGAAGATTGATGATTGAGGATTCGGTATTGAGGATTGAAGAATGAGGACTGAGGATTGAGGATTGAGGATTGAGTGTTGAGGATTGAAGATTGAGTATTGAGGATAGAAGACTGACGATTGAGGATTGAGGATTGAGTATTGAAGATTGAGGATTGATGATTGAGGAATGAGGATTGAGGGTTGAGGATTGAGGATTGAGTATTGAAGATTGAGGATTGATGATTGAGGACTGTGGATTGAGGATTGGGGATTGAGGATTGAGGATTGAGGTTTGAGGGCTGAGGACTGAGGATTGTGGACTGAGGATTGAGGATTGAAGATTCAGTATTGAGGATTCAAGATTGGGAATTGAGGATTGAGGACTGAACATTGAGGACTGAGTGTTGAGTGTTGAGTGATGAGAATTGATGTTTGTGGATAGAGGTTTGAAGATTGCAGATTGAGTATTGAGTATTGAAAACTTTGAAATGAGGATATTCTATTGAGGATTGAGGATTCACAACAGATTGTTGAGGACTGAGGGCCGAAGATTGAGGATTCAGGATTGAGGATTCAGAATTGAGGTTTGAGGACTGAGGATTGAGGATTGAAGATTGAGTATTGAGGATTGAAGATTGAGGATTGAGAATTGAGGATTCAGTATTGAGGATGAGGGCTGAGGGTTGAGTATTGAGGTTTGAGGTCTGAGGACTGAGGATTGAGGATTGAGAATTGAGGATTGAGGATTGAGGATTGAAGACTGAGGATTGGGTATTGAGGATTGGAGAATGAGAATCGAGGATTTAGGATTGAGGATTGAGCGTTGACGTTTGAAGATTGAGCATTGGGTGTTGAGGATTAAAAAATGAGGATTGAGGATTGAGGATTTAGGATTGAGGATTTAGGATTGAGGATTGAAGATTGAGGATTGGGTATTGAGGATTGAAGAATGAGGATTGAGGATTGAGGATTGAGGATTGAGGATTGAGGATTGAAGGTTGAGGACTGGGTATTGAGGATTGAAGACTGAGGATTGAGGATTGAGGATTGAGGATTGAAGATTGAGTATTGAGGATTGAAGATTGAGGATTGAGGATTGAGGATTGAGGATTGAGGATTGAATATTGAGTTTTGAGGATTGAAGATTGAGGATTGAGTATTGGGGATTGAGGATTGAGGATTGAGGATGAGGATTGAGTATTGAAGATTGAGGATTGATGATTGAGGATTGAGGATTGAGGATTGAGGATTGAAGATTGAATATTGATGATTGAATATTGAGGACTGAGGATTGAGGGTTATGTATGGAGGACGAGGACTGAGGGTTGAATATTGATGTTTGATGTCTGATGGTTAAGGATTGAGGATTGAGAATTGAGGATTGAGGATTGAGGATTGAAGATTGAGGATTGGGTATTGAGGATTGAAGAATGAGGATTGAGGATTGAGGTTTGAGGATTGTGGATTGAGGATTGAGAATTGAGGATTGAGGATTGAGGATTAAGGATTGAGTATTGAAGATTGAGGATTGATGATTGAGGATTGAGGATTGAGGATTGAAGATTGAATATTGATGATTGAATATTGAGGACTGAGGATTGAGGGTTGTTTATTGAGGACGAGGACTGAAGGTTGAATATTGATGTTTGAGGTCTGAGGGTTAAGGATTGAGGATTGAGGATTGAGGATTGAGGATTGAGGGTTGAAGATTGAGTATCGAGGATTGAAGATTGAGGATTCAGGATTGAGTACTGAGGATTGAGGATTGAGGATTGAGGATTGAAGATTGAGAATTGAAGATTGAGTATTGAGGACTGAAGATTGACGATTGAGGATTAAGGATTGAGGATTGAGGTTTGAGGACTGAAGATTCAGTATTGAGGATTGAAGGTTGAGGGTTGTGGATTGAGGATCTAGGATTGGAGATTGATTATTGAGGATTGAAGATTGAGAATTCAGGGTTGACGATTGAGAATTGAGAATTGAGGATGAGGACTGAGGGTTGAGGATTGAGGTTTGAGAAATGAGGATTGAGGATTGAGGATTGAGGATTGAGGATTGAGGATTGAGGATTCAGTATTGACGATTGAGTATTGATCACTGAGGATTGAGGATTGAGTATTGAGGATTGAAGATTGAATATAGAGGATTGAAGATTCAGGATTGAGGATTGAGTATTGAGGATGGAGGATGAGGGCTGAGGGCTGAGGATTGAGGTTTGGGTATTGAATCCTGAGAATTCAGGATATTCTATTGAGTATTGAGAATTGTGCATTGATAGTTCAGTATTGAGGATTGAGGATTGGGTATTGAGGATTGAAGAATGAGAGTTGAGGATTGAGGATTGAGGACCGAGGATTGAGGATTGAAGATTCAGGTTTGGGTACTGAGGATTGAAGAATGAGGATTGAGCATTTAGGATTGAGGATTGAGTATTGAAGATTGAGTATTGAGGATTGAAGATTGACGATTGAGGATTGGGGATTGAGGATTGAGGATTGAACGTTGAGGACTGAGTGTTGAGGGTTGAGGACTGAGGCTTGAGGATTGAGGATTGAGCATTGAGGATTGAAGATTGAGGATTGGGTATTGAGGTTTGAAGAATGAGGATTGAGGATTGAGGATTGAGGATTGGGGATTGAGGATCTAGGATTGGAGATTGATTACTGAGGATTGAAGATTGGGGATTGAGGATTGAGGATTGAGGATCTAGGACTGGAGATTGATTATTGAGGATGAAGATTGAGAATTGGGTATTGAGGTTTGAAGAATGAGGATTGAGGATTGAGGATTGAGGATTGAGGATTGAGGATCTAGGATTGGAGATTGAATATTGAGGATTGAAGATTGGGGATTGAGGATTGAGGATTGAGTATCTAGGATTGGAGATTGATTATTGAGGATGAAGGTTGAGAATTGAGGATTGAGGATTGAGAATTGAGAATTGAGGATGAGGACTAAGGGTTGAGGATTGAGGGTTGTGAAATGAGGATTGGGGATTGAGGATTGAGGATTGAGGATTGAGGATTGAGGATTGAGGATTGAGGATTGGGTATTGAAGATTGAGTATTGATCACTGAGGATTGAGGATTGAGGATTGAGGTTTGAGGATTGAGGATTGAAGATTGAATGTTGACGATTGAAAATTCAGGATTGAGGATTGGCGATTGAGGATGGAGGATGAGGGCTGAGGGTTGAGGATTGAGGTTTCAGTATTGAATCCCGAGAATTCAGGATATTCTATTGAGTATCGAGAATTGAGGATTGATGGTTAGTATTGAGGATTGAGGATTGAGGATTGAGTGTTGAAGACTGAGGATTGATGATTGAAGATTGATGATTGGGGATTGAGGATTGAGGAATGAGTATTGAAGATTGAGGATTGGTGATTGAGGATTTAGGATTGAGGATTAGGGATTGAGGATTGAGCATTGAGGTTAGAGGACTGAGTGCTGAGGACTGAGGGTTGAGGATTGAGGATTGATAATGAGGGCTGAGGGTTGAGGATTGAGGTTTGAGGACTGAGGACTGAGGATTGAGGATTGAGGAATGAGGATTGAGAATTGAAGATTGAGTATTGAGGATTGAAGATTGAGGATTGAGGATTGAGGATTGAGGATTGAGGATTGAAGATTGAGTTTTGAGGATTGAAGATTGAGGATTGAGTATTGGGGATTGAGGATTGAGGATTGAGGATGAGGATTGAGTATTGAAGATTGAGGATTGATGATTGAGGATTGAGGATTGAGGATTGAGGAATGAAGATTGAATATTGATGATTGAATATTGAGGACTGAGGATTGAGGGTTATGTATGGAGGACGAGGACTGAGGGTTGAATATTGATGTTTGAGGTCTGATGGTTAAGGATTGAGGATTGAGAATTGAGGATTGAGGATTGAGGATTGAAGATTGAGGATTGGGTATTGAGGATTGAAGAATGAGGATTGAGGATTGAGGTTTGAGGATTGAGGATTGAGGATTGAGAATTGAAGATTGATGATTGAGGATTGAGGATTGAGTATTGAAGATTGAGGATTGATGATTGAGGATTGAGGATTGAGGATTGAAGATTGAATATTGATGATTGAGTATTGAGGCCTGAGGGTTGAGGGTTGTTTATTGAGGACGAGGACTGAAGGTTGAATATTGATGTTTGAGGTCTGAGGGTTAAGGGTTGAGGATTGAGGATTGAGGATTGAGGATTGAGGGTTGAAGATTAAGTATCGAGGATTCAAGATTGAGGATTCAGGATTGAGTACTGAAGATTGAGGATTGAGGATTGAGGATTGAAGATTGAGAATTGAAGATTGAGTATTGAGGACTGAAGATTGACGATTGAGGATTAAGGATTGAGGATTGAGGTTTGAGGACTGAAGATTCAGTATTGAGGATTGAAGGTTGAGGGTTGTGGATTGAGGATCTAGGATTGGAGATTGATTATTGAGGATTGAAGATTGAGAATTCAGGGTTGACGATTGAGAATTGAGAATTGAGGATGAGGACTGAGGGTTGAGGATTGAGGTTTGAGAAATGAGGATTGAGGATTGAGGATTGAGGATTGAGGATTGAGGATTGAGGATTCAGTATTGACGATTGAGTATTGATCACTGAGGATTGAGGATTGAGTATTGAGGATTGAAGATTGAATATAGAGGATTGAAGATTCAGGATTGAGGATTGAGTATTGAGGATGGAGGATGAGGGCTGAGGGCTGAGGATTGAGGTTTGGGTATTGAATCCTGAGAATTCAGGATATTCTATTGAGTATTGAGAATTGTGCATTGATGGTTCAGTATTGAGGATTGAGGATTGGGTATTGAGGATTGAAGAATGAGGGTTGAGGATTGAGGATTGAGGACTGAGGATTGAGGATTGAAGATTCAGGTTTGGGTACTGAGGATTGAAGAATGAGGATTGAGCATTTAGGATTGAGGATTGAGTATTGAAGATTGAGTATTGAGGATTGAAGATTGACGATTGAGGATTGGGGATTGAGGATTGAGGATTGAACGTTGAGGACTGAGTGTTGAGGGTTGAGGACTGAGGCTTGAGGATTGAGGATTGAGCATTGAGGATTGAAGATTGAGGATTGGGTATTGAGGTTTGAAGAATGAGGATTGAGGATTGAGGATTGAGGATTGAGGATTGAGGATCTAGGATTGGAGATTGATTACTGAGGATTGAAGATTGGTGATTGAGGATTGAGGATTGAGGATCTAGGACTGGAGATTGATTATTGAGGATGAAGATTGAGAATTGGGTATTGAGGTTTGAAGAATGAGGATTGAGGATTGAGGATTGAGGATTGAGGATTGAGGATCTAGGATTGGAGATTGAATATTGAGGATTGAAGATTGGGGATTGAGGATTGAGGATTGAGTATCTAGGATTGGAGATTGATTATTGAGGATGAAGGTTGAGAATTGAGGAATGAGGATTGAGAATTGAGAATTGAGGATGAGGACTAAGGGTTGAGGATTGAGGGTTGTGAAATGAGGATTGGGGATTGAGGATTGAGGATTGAGGATTGAGGATTGAGGATTGAGGATTGAGGATTGGGTATTGAAGATTGAGTATTGATCACTGAGGATTGAGGATTGAGGATTGAGGTTTGAGGATTGAGGATTGAAGATTGAATGTTGAGGATTGAAAATTCAGGATTGAGGATTGGCGATTGAGGATGGAGGATGAGGGCTGAGGGTTGAGGATTGAGGTTTCAGTATTGAATCCCGAGAATTCAGGATATTCTATTGAGTATCGAGAATTGAGGATTGATGGTTAGTATTGAGGATTGAGGATTGAGGATTGAGTGTTGAAGACTGAGGATTGATGATTGAAGATTGATGATTGGGGATTGAGGATTGAGGAATGAGTATTGAAGATTGAGGATTGGTGATTGAGGATTTAGGATTGAGGATTAGGGATTGAGGATTGAGCATTGAGGTTAGAGGACTGAGTGCTGAGGACTGAGGGTTGAGGTTTGAGGATTGATAATGAGGGCTGAGGGTTGAGGATTGAGGTTTGAGGACTGAGGACTGAGGATTGAGGATTGAGGATTGAGGATTGAGGATTGAAGATTGAGTATTGAGGATTGAAGATTGAGGATTGAGGATTGAGGATTGAGGATTGAGGATTGAAGATTGAGTTTTGAGGATTGAAGATTGAGGATTGAGTATTGGGGATTGAGGATTGAGGATTGAGGATGACGATTGAGTATTGAAGATTGAGGATTGATGATTGAGGATTGAGGATTGAGGATTGAGAATTGAAGATTGAATATTGATGATTGAATATTGAGGACTGAGGATTGAGTGTTATGTATGGAGGACGAGGACTGAGGGTTGAATATTGATGTTTGAGGTCTGATGGTTAAGGATTGAGGATTGAGAATTGAGGATTGAGGATTGAGGATTGAAGATTGAGGATTGGGTATTGAGGATTGAAGAATGAGGATTGAGGATTGAGGTTTGAGGATTGAGGATTGAGGATTGAGAATTGAAGATTGAGGATTGAGGATTGAAGATTGAGTATTGAGGATTG
Source organism: Calliopsis andreniformis (assembly GCF_051401765.1). NCBI lineage: Eukaryota > Metazoa > Arthropoda > Insecta > Hymenoptera > Andrenidae > Calliopsis > Calliopsis andreniformis. The sequence goes on from NW_027480493.1 coordinate 2,382,187, forward strand.
AAGACTGACGATTGAGGATTGAGGATTGAGGATTGATCATTGAGGACTGAGGATTGAGGACTGAGGATTGAGGACTGAGAATTGAGAACTGATAATGAGGACTGAGGGTTGAGGATTGAGGATAGAGGATTGAGGATTGAGGATTGAGTATTGAAGATTGAGGATTGATGACTGAGTATTGAGGATTGAGGATTGAAAATTGATTATTAAGGATTGAAGATTGAGGATTGAGGATTGAGGATTGAGAATTGAGAATTGAGGATGAGGACTGAGGGTTGTGGATTGAGGTTTGAGGAATGAGGATTGAGGATTGAGGATTGAGTATTGAGGATTGAGGATTGAGGATTGAAAATTGAGTATCGGGGACTCAAGATTGAGGATTGAGGATTGAGGATTGAGGACGGAGGATGAGGGCTGAGGGTTGAGCATTGAGGTTTGAGTATTGAATCCTGAGAATTCAGGATATTCTATTGAGTGTTGAGAACTGAGGATTGATGGTTGAGTATTGAGGATTGAAGATTGAGGATTGAGGAATGAGTATTGAAGGTTGAGGATTGATGATTGTGGATTGAGGATTGGGGATTGAGGATTGAGTATTGAGTATTGAAGATTGAGGATTGATGATTGAGGATTGAGTATTGAGGATTGAGGATTGAGGATTGAGGATTGAGGATTGAGGATTGAAGATTGAGGATTGGGGTCTGAGGAGTGACGATTGAGGATTGAGGATTGAGGACTGAGAGTTGAGGATTGATGATTCAAGATTGAGTATTGAGGATTGTAGAATGAGGATTGAGGATTGAGGATTGAGGATTGAGGATTGAGGATTGAAGATTTAGTATTGAGGATTGAAGATAGAGGATTGAGTATTGAGGATTGAGGATTGAGGATTGAAGATTGAGGATTGAGTGTTGAGGATTGTAGAATGAGGATAGAGGATTGAGTATTGAAGATTAAGGATTGATGATTGAGGAATGAGGATTGAGGATTGAGGATTGAGGACTGAGGATTGAGGATTGAAGATTGATGATTGAGGACTGGGTATTGAGGATTGAAGAATGAGGATTGAGGATTGAGGATGGAGGATTGAGGATTGAGGATTGAGGATTGAGGATTGAGGATTGAGTTTTGAAGATTGAGTATTGATGACTGAGGATTGAGGATTGAGGATTGAGGATTGAGGATTGAGGATTGAAAATTGAGTATCGGGGACTCAAGATTGAGGATTGAGGATTGAGGATTGAGGACGGAGGATGAGGGCTGAGTGTTGAGGATTGAGGTTTGAGTATTGAATCCTGAGAATTCAGGATATTCTATTGAGTGTTGAGAACTGAGGATTGATGGTTGAGTATTGAGGTTTGAGGAATGAGTATTGAAGGTTGAGGATTGAGGATTGTGGATTGAGGATTGGGGATTGAGGATTGAGTATTGAGTATTGAAGATTGAGGATTGATGATTGAGGATTGAGTATTGAGGATTGAGGATTGAGGATTGAGGGTTGTGGATTGAGGATTGAAGATTGAGGATTCGGGACTGAGGAGTGACGATTGAGGATTGAGGATTGAGAATTGAGGATTGATGATTCAAGATTGAGTATTGAGGATTGTAGAATGACGGTTGAGGATTGGGGATTGAGGATTGAGGATTGAGGATTGAAGATTTAGTATTGAGGATTGAAGATTGAGTATTGAGGATTGAAGACTGACGATTGAGTATTGAGGATTGAGGACTGAGGATTGAGGATTGAAGATTGAGTATTGAGGATTGAAGGCTAAGGATTGAGGATTGAGGATTGAGGATTGACGATGAGGGCTGAGGGTTGAGGATTGAGGTTTGAGGACTGAGGACTGAGGTTTGAGGATTGAGAGTTGGGGATTGAGGATTGAGGATTGAAGATTGAGGATTGGGTATTGAGGATTGAAGAATAAGGGTTGAGGATTGAGGATTGAGGATTGAGGATTGAGGATTGAAGATTCAGGTTTGGGTACTGAGGATTGAAGAATGAGGATTGTGGATTGAGGATTGAGGATTGAGGATTGAGGATTGAGTATTGAAGATTGAGTATTGCTGACTGAGGATTGAGGATTGAGGATTGAGGATTAAAGATTGAGGATTGAAAATTGAATATCGGGGACTCAAGATTGAGGATTGAGGATTGAGGATTGAGGACGGTGGATGAGGGCTGAGGGTTGAGGATTGAGGTTTGAGTATTGAACCCTGAGAATTCAGGATATTCTATTGAGTGTTGAGAACTGAGGATTGATGGTTGAGTATTGAGGATTGAAGATTGAGGATTGAGGAATGAGTATTGAAGGTTGAGGATTGATGATTGTGGATTGAGGATTGGGGATTGAGGATTGAGTATTGAGTATTGAAGATTGAGGATTGATGATTGAGGATTGAGGATTGAGGATTGAGGATTGAGGATTGAGGACTGAGGACTGAGGCTTGAAGATTGAGGATTGGTGATTGAGGAGTGACGATTGAGGATTGAGGATTGAGGATTGAGAGTTGAGGATTGAGGATTGAAGATTCAGCATTGAGGATTGAAGATTGAGGATTGGGTATTGAGGTTTGAAGAATGAGGATTGAGGATTGAGGATTGAGGATTGAGGATTGAGGATCTAGGATTGGAGATTGATTATTGAGGATTGAAGATTGGGGATTGAGGATTGAGGATTGAGGATCTAGGACTGGAGATTGATTATTGAGGATGAAGATTGAGAATTGGGTATTGAGGTTTGAAGAATGAGGATTGAGGATTGAGGATTGAGGATTGAGGATTGAGGATCTAGGATTGGAGATTGAATATTGAGGATTGAAGATTGGGGATTGAGGATTGCGGATTGAGTATCTAGGATTGGAGATTGATTATTGAGGATGAAGGTTGAGAATTGAGGATTGAGGATTGAGAATTGAGAATTGAGGATGAGGACTAAGGGTTGCGGATTGAGGGCTGTGAAATGAGGTTTGGGGATTGAGGATTGAGGACTGAGGATTGAGGATTGAGGATTGAGGATTGAGTATTGAAGATTGAGTATTGATCACTGAGGATTGAGGATTGAGGATTGGCGATTGAGGATGGAGGATGAGGGCTGAGGGTTGAGGATTGAGGTTTCAGTATTGAATCCTGAGAATTCAGGATATTCTATTGAGTATCGAGAATTGAGGATTGATGGTTAGTATTGAGGATTGAGGATTGAGGATTGAGTGTTGAAGATTGAGGATTGATGATTGAAGATTGATGATTGGGGATTGAGGATTGAGGAATGAGTATTGAAGATTGAGGATTGGTGACTGAGGATTTAGGATTGAGGATTAGGGATTGAGGATTGAGCATTGAGGTTAGAGGACTGAGTGCTGAGGACTGAGGATTGAGGATTGAGGATTGATAATGAGGGCTGAGGGTTGAGGATTGAGGTTTGAGGTCTGAGGACTGAGGATTGAGGATTGAGAATTGAGGATTTAGGATTGAGGATTGAAGATTGAGGATTGGGTATTGAGGATTGAAGAATGAGGATTGAGGATTGAGGATTGAGGATTGAGGATTGTGGATTGAAGGTTGAGGATTGGGTATTGAGGATTGAAGACTGAGGATTGAGGATTGAGGATTGAGGATTGAAGATTGAGTATTGAGGATTGAAGATTGAGGATTGAGGATTGAGGATTGAGGATTGAGGCTTGAAGATTGAGTTTTGAGGATTGAAGATTGAGGATTGAGTATTGGGGATTGAGGATTGAGGACTGAGGATGAGGATTGAGTATTGAAGATTGAGGATTGATGATTGAGGATTGAGGATTGAGGATTGAGGATTGAAGATTGAATATTGATGATTGAATATTGAGGACTGAGGATTGAGGGTTATGTATGGAGGACGAGGACTGAGGGTTGAATATTGATGTTTGAGGTCTGATGGTTAAGGATTGAGGATTAAGAATTGAGGATTGAGGATTGAGGATTGAAGATTGAGGATTGGGTATTGAGGATTGAAGAATGAGGATTGAGGATTGAGTTTTGAGGATTGAGGATTGAGGATTGAGAATTGAGGATTGAGGATTGAGGATTGAGGATTGAGTATTGAAGATTGAGGATTGATGATTGAGGATTGAGGATTGAGGATTGAAGATTGAATATTGATGATTGAATATTGAGGCCTGAGGATTGAGGGTTGTTTATTGAGGACGAGGACTGAAGGTTGAATATTGATGTTTGAGGTCTGAGGGTTAAGGATTGAGGATTGAGGATTGAGGATTGAGGATTGAGGGTTGAAGATTAAGTATCGAGGATTCAAGATTGAGGATTCAGGATTGAGTACTGAAGATTGAGGATTGAGGATTGAGGATTGAAGATTGAGAATTGAAGATTGAGTATTGAGGACTGAAGATTGACGATTGAGGATTAAGGATTGAGGATTGAGGATTGAGGATTGAAGATTCAGTATTGAGGATTGAAGGTTGAGGGTTGTGGATTGAGGATCTAGGATTGGAGACTGATTATTGAGGATTGAAGATTGAGAATTCAGGGTTGACGATTGAGAATTGAGAACTGAGGATGAGGACTGAGGGTTGAGGATTGAGGTTTTTAGAAATGAGGATTGAGGATTGAGGATTGAGGATTGAGGATTGAGGATTGAGGATTCAGTATTGACGACTGAGTATTGATCACTGAGGATTGAGGATTGAGTATTGAGGATTGAAGATTGAATATAGAGGATTGAAGATTCAGGATTGAGGATTGAGTATTGAGGTTGGAGGGTGAGGACTGAGGGCTGAGGATTGAGGCTTGGGTATTGAATCCTGAGAATTCAGGATATTCTATTGAGTATTGAGAATTGTGCATTGATGGTTCAGTATTGAGGATTGAGGATTGGGTATTGAGGATTGAAGAATGAGGGTTGAGGATTGAGGATTGAGGACTGAGGATTGAGGATTGAAGATTCAGGTTTGGGTACTGAGGATTGAAGAATGAGGATTGAGCATTGAGGATTGAGGATTGAGTATTGAAGATTGAGTATTGAGGATTGAAGATTGACGATTGAGGGTTGGGGATTGAGGATTGAGGATTGAACGTTGAGGACTGAGTGTTGAGGGTTGAGTGATGAGAATTGATGTTTGTGGATAGAGGTTTGAAGATTGCAGTTTGAGTATTGAGTATTGAAAGCTGTGAATTGAGGATATTCTATTGAGGATTGAGGATTGACAATTGATTGTTGAGGACTGAGGGCCGAAGATTGAGGATTCAGGATTGAGGATTCAGAATTGAGGTTTGAGGACTAAGGATTGAGGATTGAAGATTGAGTATTGAGGATTGGGGATTGAGGATTGAAGATTGAGGATTGAGGATTGAGGATGGGGGCTGACGGTTGAGGATTGAGGTTTGAGGACTGAGGACTGAGGATAGAGCATTGAGACATGAGGATTGAGGATTGATGATTGAAGATGGAGTATTGGGTATTGAGGATTGAAGAATGAGGATTGAGGATTAAGGTTTGAGGATTGAGGATTGAAGATTGAGTATTGAGGATTGAAGACTGACGATTGACGATTGAGGATTGATCATTGAGGACTGAGGATTGAGGACTGAGGATTGAGGACTGAGAATTGAGAACTGATAATGAGGACTGAGGGTTGAGGATTGAGGATAGAGGATGGAGGATTGAGGATTGAGTATTGAAGATTGAGGATTGATGACTGAGTATTGAGGATTGAGGATTGAAAATTGATTATTAAGGATTGAAGATTGAGGATTGAGGATTGAGGATTGAGAATTGAGAATTGAGGATGAGGACTGAGGGTTGTGGATTGAGGTTTGAGGAATGAGGATTGAGGATTGAGGATTGAGTATTGAGGATTGAGGTTTGAGTATTGAACCCTGAGAATTCAGGATATTCTATTGAGTGTTGAGAACTGAGGATTGATGGTTGAGTATTGAGGATTGAAGATTGAGGATTGAGGAATGAGTATTGAAGGTTGAGGATTGATGATTGTGGATTGAGGATTGGGGATTGAGGATTGAGTATTGAGTATTGAAGATTGAGGATTGATGATTGAGGATTGAGGATTGAGGATTGAGGATTGAGGATTGAGGACTGAGGATTGAGGCTTGAAGATTGAGGATTGGTGATTGAGGAGTGACGATTGAGGATTGAGGATTGAGGATTGAGAGTTGAGGATTGAGGATTGAAGATTCAGTATTGAGGATTGAAGATTGAGGATTGGGTATTGAGGTTTGAAGAATGAGGATTGAGGATTGAGGATTGAGGATTGAGGATTGAGGATCTAGGATTGGAGATTGATTATTGAGGATTGAAGATTGGGGATTGAGGATTGAGGATTGAGGATCTAGGACTGGAGATTGATTATTGAGGATGAAGATTGAGAATTGGGTATTGAGGTTTGAAGAATGAGGATTGAGGATTGAGGATTGAGGATTGAGGATTGAGGATCTAGGATTGGAGATTGAATATTGAGGATTGAAGATTGGGGATTGAGGATTGAGGATTGAGTATCTAGGATTGGAGATTGATTATTGAGGATGAAGGTTGAGAATTGAGGGTTGAGGATTGAGAATTGAGAATTGAGGATGAGGACTAAGGGTTGCGGATTGAGGGCTGTGAAATGAGGATTGGGGATTGAGGATTGAGGATTGAGGATTGAGGATTGAGGATTGAGGATTGAGTATTGAAGATTGAGTATTGATCACTGAGGATTGAGGATTGAGGATTGAGGTTTGAGGATTGAGGATTGAAGGTTGAATGTTGAGGATTGAATATTCAGGATTGAGGATTGGCGATTGAGGATGGAGGATGAGGGCTGAGGGTTGAGGATTGAGGTTTCAGTATTGAATCCTGAGAATTCAGGATATTCTATTGAGTATCGAGAATTGAGGATTGATGGTTAGTATTGAGGATTGAGGATTGAGGATTGAGTGTTGAAGATTGAGGATTGATGATTGAAGATTGATGATTGGGGATTGAGGATTGAGGAATGAGTATTGAAGATTGAGGATTGGTGACTGAGGATTTAGGATTGAGGATTAGGGATTGAGGATTGAGCATTGAGGTTAGAGGACTGAGTGCTGAGGACTGAGGATTGAGGATTGAGGATTGATAATGAGGGCTGAGGGTTGAGGATTGAGGTTTGAGGACTGAGGACTGAGGATTGAGGATTGAGAATTGAGGATTTAGGATTGAGGATTGAAGATTGAGGATTGGGTATTGAGGATTGAAGAATGAGGATTGAGGATTGAGGATTGAGGATTGAGGATTGTGGATTGAAGGTTGAGGATTGGGTATTGAGGATTGAAGACTGAGGATTGAGGTTTGAGGACTGAGGACTGAGGATTGTGAATTGATGATTGAGGAATGAGGATTGAGGATTGAGGATTGAGGATTGAGTGTTGAAGATTGAGGATTGATGATTGAGGACTGAGGATTGAGGATTGGGGATTGAGGATTGAGGACTGAGGTTTGAGGACTGAGGACTGAGGATTGTGGATTGAGGATTGAGGATAGAAGATTCTGTATTGAGGATTGAAGATTGGGAATTGAGGATTGAGGATTGAACATTGAGGACTGAGTGTTGAGTGTTGAGTGATGAGAATTGATGTTTGTGGGTAGAGGTTTGAAGATTGCAGATTGAGCATTGAGTATTGAAAACTTTTAATTGAGGATATTCTATTGAGGATTGAGGATTGACAATAGATTGTTGAGGACTGAGGCCCGAAGATTGAGGATTCAGGATTGAGGATTCAGAATTGAGGTTTGAGGACTGAGGATTGAGGATTGAAGACTGAGTATTGCGGATTGAAGATTGAGGATTGAGAATTGACGATTCAGTATTGAGGATGAGGGCTGAGGGTTGAGGATTGAGGTTTGAGGACTGAGGTCTGAGGATTGAGGATTGAGAATTGAGAATTGAGGATTGAGAATCGAAGATTGAGGATTGGGTATTGAGGATTGGAGAATGAGAATTGAGGATTGAGGATTGAGGATTGAGTGTTGAGGTTAGAAGATTGAGTATTGAGGGTTGAAGACTGACGATTGAGGATTCAGAATTGAGGTTTGAGGACTGAGGATTGAGGATTGAGGATTGAGGATTGAGGATTGAAGACTGAGGATTGAGGATTGAGGATGAGGGCTGAGGGATGAGGATTGAGGTTTGAGGATTGAAGATTGAGGATTGGGTATTGGGGATTGAAGAATGAGGATTGAGTATTGTGGATTGAGGATTGAGGATTGAAGAGTGAGTATTGAGGATTGAAGGCTGACGAATGAGGACTGAGGACTGAGGATTGAGGATTGAGGTTTGAGGATTGAAGATTGGGGATTGAGTATTGAGGATTGAAGATTGAGGATTGAGGACTGAGGATTGAGGATTGAGGATTGAGGATTGAAGATTGAGGATTGAGTATTGAGGATTGAAGATTGAGGGTTGAGGATTGAGGTTTGAGGGCTGAGGACTGAGGATTGAGGATTGAGAATTGAGGATTGAGGATTGAGGATTGAAGATTGAGGATTGGGTATTGAGGATTGAAGAATGAGGATTGAGGATTGAGGATTGAGGATTGAGGAATGAAAATTGAGGGTTGAGGGTTGAGGATTGAGGTTTGAAGAATGAGTATTGACGATTGAAGATTTAGGATTGAGGATTGAGTATTAAGGACTGAATATTGACGATTGAGGATTGAGTATTGAGGATTGAAAATTGAGTATTGAGGATTGAAGATTGAGGATTGAGGATTGATCATTGAGGACTGAGGATTGAGGACTGAGGATTGAGGATTGAGAATTGAGAACTGATAATGAGGACTGAGGGTTGAGGATTGAGGATAGAGGATTGAGGATTGAGGATTGAGTATTGAAGATTGAGGATTGATGACTGAGTATTGAGGATTGAGGATTGAAAATTAATTATTAAGGATTGAAGATTGAGGATTGAGGATTGAGGATTGAGAATTGAGAATTGTGGATGAGGACTGAGGGTTGTGGATTGAGGTTTGAGGAATGAGGATTGAGGATTGAGGATTGAGGATTGAGGATTGAGGATCTAGGATTGGAGATTGAATATTGAGGATTGAAGATTGGGGATTGAGGATTGAGGATTGAGTATCTAGGATTGGAGATTGATTATTGAGGATGAAGGTTGAGAATTGAGGATTGAGGATTGAGGATTGAGGGTTGAGAATTGATGATTGAGGATTGAAGATTGAGTATTGAGGATTGAAGGCTAAGGATTGAGGATTGAGGATTGAGGATTGACGATGAGGGCTGAGGGTTGAGGATTGAGGTTTGAGGACTGAGGACTGAGGTTTGAGGATTGAGAATTGGGGATTGAGGATTGAGGATTGAAGATTGAGGGTTGGGTATTGAGGATTGAAGAATAAGGGTTGAGGATTGAGGATTGAGGATTGAGGATTGAGGATTGAAGATTCAGGTTTGGGTACTGAGGATTGAAGAATGAGGATTGTGGATTGAGGATTGAGGATTGAGGATTGAGGATTGAGTATTGAAGATTGAGTATTGCTGACTGAGGACTGAGGATTGAGGATTGAGGATTAAGGATTGAGGATTGAAAATTGAATATCGGGGACTCAAGATTGAGGATTGAGGATTGAGGATTGAGGACGGAGGATGAGGGCTGAGGGTTGAGGATTGAGGTTTGAGTATTGAACCCTGAGAATTCAGGATATTCTATTGAGTGTTGAGAACTGAGGATTGATGGTTGAGTATTGAGGATTGAAGATTGAGGATTGAGGAATGAGTATTGAAGGTTGAGGATTGATGATTGTGGATTGAGGATTGGGGATTGAGGATTGAGTATTGAGTATTGAAGATTGAGGATTGATGATTGAGGATTGAGGATTGAGGATTGAGGATTGAGGATTGAGGACTGAGGATTGAGGATTGAAGATTGAGGATTGGTGATTGAGGAGTGACGATTGAGGATTGAGGATTGAGGATTGAGAGTTGAGGATTGAGGATTGAAGATTCAGTATTGAGGATTGAAGATTGAGGATTGGGTATTGAGGTTTGAAGAATGAGGATTGAGGATTCAGGATTGAGGATTGAGGATTGAGGATCTAGGATTGGAGATTGATTATTGGGGATTGAAGATTGGGGATTGAGGATTGAGGATTGAGGATCTAGGACTGGAGATTGATTATTGAGGATGAAGATTGAGAATTGGGTATTGAGGTTTGAAGAATGAGGATTGAGGATTGAGGATTGAGGATTGAGGATTGAGGATCTAGGATTGGAGATTGAATATTGAGGATTGAAGATTGGGGATTGAGGATTGAGGATTGAGTATCTAGGATTGGAGATTGATTATTGAGGATGAAAGTTGAGAATTGAGGATTGAGGATTGAGAATTGAGAATTGAGGATGAGGACTAAGGGTTGCGGATTGAGGGCTGTGAAATGAGGATTGGGGATTGAGGATTGAGGATTGAGGATTGAGGATTGAGGATTGAGGATTGAGTATTGAAGATTGAGTATTGATCACTGAGGATTGAGGATTGAGGATTGAGGTTTGAGGATTGAGGATTGAAGGTTGAATGTTGAGGATTGAATATTCAGGATTGAGGATTGGCGATTGAGGATGGAGGATGAGGGCTGAGGGTTGAGGATTGAGGTTTCAGTATTGAATCCTGAGAATTCAGGATATTCTATTGAGTATCGAGAATTGAGGATTGATGGTTAGTATTGAGGATTGAGGATTGAGGATTGAGTGTTGAAGATTGAGGATTGATGATTGAAGATTGAGGATTGGGTATTGAGGATTGAAGAATGAGGATTGAGGATTGAGGATTGAGGATTGAGGATTGTGGATTGAAGGTTGAGGATTGGGTATTGAGGATTGAAGACTGAGGATTGAGGATTGAGGATTGAGGATTGAAGATTGAGTATTGAGGATTGAAGATTGAGGATTGAGGATTGAGGATTGAGGATTGAGGATTGAAGATTGAGTTTTGAGGATTGAAGATTGAGGATTGAGTATTGAGGATTGAGGATTGAGGATTGAGGATGAGGATTGAGTATTGAAGATTGAGGATTGATGATTGAGGATTGAGGATTGAGGATTGAGGATTGAAGATTGAATATTGATGATTGAATATTGAGGACTGAGGATTGAGGGTTATGTATGGAGGACGAGGACTGAGGGTTGAATATTGATGTTTGATGTCTGATGGTTAAGGATTGAGGATTGAGAATTGAGGATTGAGGATTGAGGATTGAAGATTGAGGATTGGGTATTGCGGATTGAAGAATGAGGATTGAGGATTGAGGTTTGAGGATTGAGGATTGAGGATTGAGGATTGAGGATTGAGGATTGAGGATTGAGGACTGAGGCTTGAGGATTGAGGATTGAGCAATGAGGATTGAAGATTGAGGATTGGGTATTGAGGTTTGAAGAATGAGGATTGAGGACTGAGGATTGAGGATTGAGGATTGAGGATCTAGGTTTGGGGATTGATTACTGAGGATTGAAGATTGGGGATTGAGGATTGAGGATTGAGGATCTAGGACTGGAGATTGATTATTGAGGATGAAGATTGAGAATTGGGTATTGAGGTTTGAAGAATGAGGATTGAGGATTGAGGATTGAGGATTGAGGATTGAGGATCTAGGATTGGAGATTGAATATTGAGGATTGAAGATTGGGGATTGAGGATTGAGGATTGAGTATCTAGGATTGGAGATTGATTATTGAGGATGAAGGTTGAGAATTGAGGATTGAGGATTGAGAATTGAGAATTGAGGATGAGGACGAAGGGTTGAGGATTGAGGGTTGTGAAATGAGGATTGGGGATTGAGGATTGAGGATTGAGGATTGAGGATTGAGGATTGAGGATTGAGTATTGAAGATTGAGTATTGATCAATGAGGATTGAGGATTGAGGATTGAGGTTTGAGGATTGAGGATTGAAGATTGAATGTTGAGGATTGAATATTCAGGATTGAGGATTGGCGATTAAGGATGGAGGATGAGGGCTGAGGGTTGAGGATTGAGGTTTCAGTATTGAATCCCGAGAATTCAGGATATTCTATTGAGTATCGAGAATTGAGGATTGATGGTTAGTATTGAGGATTGAGGATTGAGGATTGAGTGTTGAAGATTGAGGATTGATGATTGAAGATTGATGATTGGGGATTGAGGATTGAGGAATGAGTATTGAAGATTGAGGATTGATGATTGAGGATTTAGGATTGAGGATTAGGGATTGAGGATTGAGCATTGAGGTTAGAGGACTGAGTGCTGAGGACTGAGGATTGAGGATTGAGGATTGATAATGAGGGCTGAGGGTTGAGGATTGAGGTTTGAGGACTGAGGACTGAGGATTGAGGATTGAGAATTGAGGATTTAGGATTGAGGATTGAAGATTGAGGATTGGGTATTGAGGATTGAAGAATGAGGATTGAGGATTGAGGATTGAGGATTGAGGATTGAGGATTGAAGGTTGAGGACTGGGTATTGAGGATTGAAGACTGAGGATTGAGGATTGAGGATTGAGGACTGAGGATTGAGGATTGAAGATTGAGGATTGGTGATTGAGGAGTGACGATTGAGGATTGAGGATTGAGGATTGAGAGTTGAGGATTGAGGATTGAAGATTCAGTATTGAGGATTGAAGATTGAGGATTGGGTATTGAGGTTTGAAGAATGAGGATTGAGGATTGAGGATTGAGGATTGAGGATTGAGGATTGAGGATCTAGGATTGGAGATTGATTATTGAGGATTGAAGATTGGGGATTGAGGATTGAGGATTGAGGATCTAGGACTGGAGATTGATTATTGAGGATGAAGATTGAGAATTGGGTATTGAGGTTTGAAGAATGAGGATTGAGGATTGAGGATTGAGGATTGAGGATTGAGGATCTAGGATTGGAGATTGAATATTGAGGATTGAAGATTGGGGATTGAGGATTGAGGATTGAGTATCTAGGATTGGAGATTGATTATTGAGGATGAAAGTTGAGAATTGAGGATTGAGGATTGAGAATTGAGAATTGAGGATGAGGACTAAGGGTTGCGGATTGAGGGCTGTGAAATGAGGATTGGGGATTGAGGATTGAGGATTGAGGATTGAGGATTGAGGATTGAGGATTGAGTATTGAAGATTGAGTATTGATCACTGAGGATTGAGGATTGAGGATTGAGGTTTGAGGATTGAGGATTGAAGGTTGAATGTTGAGGATTGAATATTCAGGATTGAGGATTGGCGATTGAGGATGGAGGATGAGGGCTGAGGGTTGAGGATTGAGGTTTCAGTATTGAATCCTGAGAATTCAGGATATTCTATTGAGTATCGAGAATTGAGGATTGATGGTTAGTATTGAGGATTGAGGATTGAGGATTGAGTGTTGAAGATTGAGGATTGATGATTGAAGATTGAGGATTGGGTATTGAGGATTGAAGAATGAGGATTGAGGATTGAGGATTGAGGATTGAGGATTGTGGATTGAAGGTTGAGGATTGGGTATTGAGGATTGAAGACTGAGGATTGAGGATTGAGGATTGAGGATTGAAGATTGAGTATTGAGGATTGAAGATTGAGGATTGAGGATTGAGGATTGAGGATTGAGGATTGAAGATTGAGTTTTGAGGATTGAAGATTGAGGATTGAGTATTGAGGATTGAGGATTGAGGATTGAGGATGAGGATTGAGTATTGAAGATTGAGGATTGATGATTGAGGATTGAGGATTGAGGATTGAGGATTGAAGATTGAATATTGATGATTGAATATTGAGGACTGAGGATTGAGGGTTATGTATGGAGGACGAGGACTGAGGGTTGAATATTGATGTTTGATGTCTGATGGTTAAGGATTGAGGATTGAGAATTGAGGATTGAGGATTGAGGATTGAAGATTGAGGATTGGGTATTGAGGATTGAAGAATGAGGATTGAGGATTGAGGTTTGAGGATTGAGGATTGAGGATTGAGGATTGAGGATTGAGGATTGAGGATTGAGGATTGAGAATTGAGAATTGAGGATGAGGACTGAGGGTTGTGGATTGAGGTTTGAGGGATGAGGATTGAGGATTGAGGATTGAATATTGAGGATTGAGGATTGAGGATTGAAAATTGAGTATCGGGGACTCAAGATTGAGGATTGAGGATTGAGGATTGAGGACGGAGGATGAGGGCTGAGGGTTGAGCATTGAGGTTTGAGTATTGAATCCTGAGAATTCAGGATATTCTATTGAGTGTTGAGAACTGAGGATTGATGGTTGAGTATTGAGGATTGAAGATTGAGGATTGAGGAATGAGTATTGAAGGTTGAGGATTGATGATTGTGGATTGAGGATTGGGGATTGAGGATTGAGTATTGAGTATTGAAGATTGAGGATTGATGATTGAGGATTGAGTATTGAGGATTGAGGATTGAGGATTGAGGATTGAGGATTGAGGATTGAAGATTGAGGATTGGGGTCTGAGGAGTGACGATTGAGGATTGAGGATTGAGGACTGAGAGTTGAGGATTGATGATTCAAGATTGAGTATTGAGGATTGTAGAATGAGGATTGAGGATTGAGGATTGATGATTGAGGATTGAGGATTGAAGATTTAGTATTGAGGATTGAAGATAGAGGATTGAGTATTGAGGATTGAGGATTGAGGATTGAAGATTGAGGATTGAGTGTTGAGGATTGTAGAATGAGGATAGAGGATTGAGTATTGAAGATTAAGGATTGATGATTGAGGAATGAGGATTGAGGATTGAGGATTGAGGACTGAGGATTGAGGATTGAAGATTGATGATTGAGGATTGGGTATTGAGGATTGAAGAATGAGGATTGAGGATTGAGGATTGAGGATTGAGGATTGAGGATTGAGGATTGAGGATTGAGGATTGAGTATTGAAGATTGAGTATTGATGACTGAGGGTTGAGGATTGAGGATTGAGGATTGAGGATTGAGGATTGAAAATTGAGTATCGGGGACTCAAGATTGAGGATTGAGGATTGAGGATTGAGGACGGAGAATGAGGGCTGAGTGTTGAGGATTGAGGTTTGAGTATTGAATCCTGAGAATTCAGGATATTCTATTGAGTGTTGAGAACTGAGGATTGATGGTTGAGTATTGAGGATTGAGGAATGAGTATTGAAGGTTGAGGATTGAGGATTGTGGATTGAGGATTGGGGATTGAGGATTGAGTATTGAGTATTGAAGATTGAGGATTGATTATTGAGGATTGAGTATTGAGGATTGAGGATTGAGGATTGAGGATTGTGGATTGAGGATTGAAGATTGAGGATTGAGGATTGAGGATCTAGGTTTGGAGATTGATTACTGAGGATTGAAGATTGGGGATTGAGGATTGAGGATTGAGGATCTAGGACTGGAGATTGATTATTGAGGATGAAGATTGAGAATTGGGTATTGAGGTTTGAAGAATGAGGATTGAGGATTGAGGATTGAGGATTGAGGATTGAGGATCTAGGATTGGAGATTGAATATTGAGGATTGAAGATTGGGGATTGAGGATTGAGGATTGAGTATCTAGGATTGGAGATTGATTATTGAGGATGAAGGTTGAGAATTGAGGATTGAGGATTGAGAATTGAGAATTGAGGATGAGGACTAAGGGTTGAGGATTGAGGGTTGTGAAATGAGGATTGGGGATTGAGGATTGGGGATTGAGGATTGAGGATTGAGGATTGAGGATTGAGTATTGAAGATTGAGTATTGATCACTGAGGATTGAGGATTGAGGATTGAGGTTTGAGGATTGAGGATTGAAGATTGAATGTTGAGGATTGAATATTCAGGATTGAGGATTGGCGATTGAGGATGGAGGATGAGGGCTGAGGGTTGAGGATTGAGGTTTCAGTATTGAATCCCGAGAATTCAGGATATTCTATTGAGTATCGAGAATTGAGGATTGATGGTTAGTATTGAGGATTGAGGATTGAGGATTGAGTGTTGAAGATTGAGGATTGATGATTGAAGATTGATGATTGGGGATTGAGGATTGAGGAATGAGTATTGAAGATTGAGGATTGGTGATTGAGGATTTAGGATTGAGGATTAGGGATTGAGGATTGAGCATTGAGGTTAGAGGACTGAGTGCTGAGGACTGAGGATTGAGGATTGAGGATTGATAATGAGGGCTGAGGGTTGAGGATTGAGGTTTGAGGACTGAGGACTGAGGATTGAGGATTGAGAATTGAGGATTTAGGATTGAGGATTGAAGATTGAGGATTGGGTATTGAGGATTGAAGAATGAGGATTGAGGATTGAGGATTGAGGATTGAGGATTGAGGATTGAAGGTTGAGGACTGGGTATTGAGGATTGAAGACTGAGGATTGAGGATTGAGGATTGAGGATTGAAGATTGAGTATTGAGGATTGAAGATTGAGGATTGAGGATTGAGGATTGAGGATTGAGGATCTAGGACTGGAGATTGATTATTGAGGATGAAGATTGAGAATTGGGTATTGAGGTTTGAAGAATGAGGATTGAGGATTGAGGATTGAGGATTGAGGATTGAGGATCTAGGATTGGAGATTGAATATTGAGGATTGAAGATTGGGGATTGAGGATTGAGGATTGAGTATCTAGGATTGGAGATTGATTATTGAGGATGAAGGTTGAGAATTGAGGATTGAGGATTGAGAATTGAGAATTGAGGATGAGGACTAAGGGTTGCGGATTGAGGGCTGTGAAATGAGGATTGGGGATTGAGGATTGAGGATTGAGGATTGAGGATTGAGGATTGAGGATTGAGTATTGAAGATTGAGTATTGATCACTGAGGATTGAGGATTGAGGATTGAGGTTTGAGGATTGAGGATTGAAGGTTGAATGTTGAGGATTGAGTATTCAGGATTGAGGATTGGCGATTGAGTATGGAGGATGAGGGCTGAGGGTTGAGGATTGAGGTTTCAGTATTGAATCCTGAGAATTCAGGATATTCTATTGAGTATCGAGAATTGAGGATTGATGGTTAGTATTGAGGATTGAGGATTGAGGATTGAGTGTTGAAGATTGAGGATTGATAATTGAAGATTGATGATTGGGGATTGAGGATTGAGGAATGAGTATTGAAGATTGAGGATTGGTGACTGAGGATTTAGGATTGAGGATTAGGGATTGAGGATTGAGCATTGAGGTTAGAGGACTGAGTGCTGAGGACTGAGGATTGAGGATTGAGGATTGATAATGAGGGCTGAGGGTTGAGGATTGAGGTTTGAGGACTGAGGACTGAGGATTGAGGATTGAGAATTGAGGATTTAGGATTGAGGATTGAAGACTGAGGATTTTGTATTGAGGATTGAAGAATGAGGATTGAGGATTGAGGATTGAGGATTGAGGATTGTGGATTGAAGGTTGAGGATTGGGTATTGAGGATTGAAGACTGAGGATTGAGGATTGAGGATTGAGGATTGAAGATTGAGTATTGAGGATTGCAGATTGAGGATTGAGGATTGAGGATTGAGGATTGGAGATTGATTATTGAGGATGAAGGTTGAGAATTGAGGATTGAGGATTGAGAATTCAGAATTGAGGATGAGGACTAAGGGTTGAGGATTGAGGGTTGTGAAATGAGGATTGGGGATTGAGGATTGAGGATTGAGGATTGAGGATTGAGGATTGAGGATTGAGTATTGAAGATTGAGTATTGATCACTGAGGATTGAGGATTGAGGATTGAGGTTTGAGGATTGAGGATTGAAGATTGAATGTTGAGGATTGAATATTCAGGATTGAGGATTGGCGATTGAGGATGGAGGATGAGGTCTGAGGGTTGAGGATTGAGGTTTCAGTATTGAATCCCGAGAATTCAGGATATTCTATTGAGTATCGAGAATTGAGGATTGATGGTTAGTATTGAGGATTGAGGATTGAGGATTGAGTGTTGAAGATTGAGGATTGATGATTGAAGATTGATGATTGGGGATTGAGGATTGAGGAATGAGTATTGAAGATTGAGGATTGGTGATTGAGGATTTAGGATTGAGGATTAGGGATTGAGGATTGAGCATTGAGGTTAGAGGACTGAGTGCTGAGGACTGAGGATTGAGGATTGAGGATTGATAATGAGGGCTGAGGGTTGAGGATTGAGGTTTGAGGACTGAGGACTGAGGATTGAGGATTGAGAATTGAGGATTTAGGATTGAGGATTGAAGATTGAGGATTGGGTATTGAGGATTGAAGAATGAGGATTGACGATTGAGGATTGAGGATTGAGGATTGAGGATTGAAGGTTGAGGACTGGGTATTGAGGATTGAAGACTGAGGATTGAGGATTGAGGATTGAGGATTGAAGATTGAGTATTGAGGATTGAAGATTGAGGATTGAGGATTGAGGATTGAGGATTGAGGATTGAAGATTGAGTTTTGAGGATTGAAGATTGAGGATTGAGTATTGAGGATTGAGGATTGAGGATTGAGGATGAGGATTGAGTATTGAAGATGGAGGATTGATGATTGAGGATTGAGGATTGAGGATTGAGGATTGAAGATTGAATATTGATGATTGAATATTGAGGACTGAGGATTGAGGGTTATGTATGGAGGACGAGGACTGAGGGTTGAATATTGATTTTTGATGTCTGATGGTTAAGGATTGAGGATTGAGAATTGAGGATTGAGGATTGAGGATTGAAGATTGAGGATGGGTATTGAGGATTGAAGAATGAGGATTGAGGATTGAGGTTTGAGGATTGAGGATTGAGGATTGAGGATTGAGGATTGAGGATTGAGGATTGAGGACTGAGGCTTGAGGATTGAGGATTGAGCATTGAGGATTGAAGATTGAGGATTGGGTATTGAGGTTTGAAGAATGAGGATTGAGGATTGAGGATTGAGGATTGAGGATCTAGGTTTGGAGATTGATTACTGAGGATTGAAGATTGGGGATTGAGGATTGAGGATTGAGGATCTAGGACTGGAGATTGATTATTGAGGATGAAGATTGAGAATTGGGTATTGAGGTTTGAAGAATGAGGATTGAGGATTGAGGATTGAGGATTTTAGGATTGAGGATCTAGGATTGGAGATTGAATATTGAGGATTGAAGATTGGGGATTGAGGATTGAGGATTGAGTATCTAGGATTGGAGATTGATTATTGAGGATGAAGGTTGAGAATTGAGGATTGAGGATTGAGAATTGAGAATTGAGGATGAGGACTAAGGGTTGCGGATTGAGGGCTGTGAAATGAGGATTGGGGATTGAGGATTGAGGATTGAAGATTGAGGATTGATGATTGAGGATTGAGGATTGAGGATTGAGGATTGAAGATTGAATATTGATGATTGAATATTGAGGACTGAGGATTGAGGGTTATGTATGGAGGACGAGGACTGAGGGTTGAATATTGATGTTTGATGTCTGATGGTTAAGGATTGAGGATTGAGAATTGAGGATTGAGGATTGAGGATTGAAGATTGAGGATTGGGTATTGCGGATTGAAGAATGAGGATTGAGGATTGAGGTTTGAGGATTGAGGATTGAGGATTGAGGATTGAGGATTGAGGATTGAGGATTGAGGACTGAGGCTTGAGGATTGAGGATTGAGCAATGAGGATTGAAGATTGAGGATTGGGTATTGAGGTTTGAAGAATGAGGATTGAGGACTGAGGATTGAGGATTGAGGATTGAGGATCTAGGTTTGGGGATTGATTACTGAGGATTGAAGATTGGGGATTGAGGATTGAGGATTGAGGATCTAGGACTGGAGATTGATTATTGAGGATGAAGATTGAGAATTGGGTATTGAGGTTTGAAGAATGAGGATTGAGGATTGAGGATTGAGGATTGAGGATTGAGGATCTAGGATTGGAGATTGAATATTGAGGATTGAAGATTGGGGATTGAGGATTGAGGATTGAGTATCTAGGATTGGAGATTGATTATTGAGGATGAAGGTTGAGAATTGAGGATTGAGGATTGAGAATTGAGAATTGAGGATGAGGACGAAGGGTTGAGGATTGAGGGTTGTGAAATGAGGATTGGGGATTGAGGATTGAGGATTGAGGATTGAGGATTGAGGATTGAGGATTGAGTATTGAAGATTGAGTATTGATCAATGAGGATTGAGGATTGAGGATTGAGGTTTGAGGATTGAGGATTGAAGATTGAATGTTGAGGATTGAATATTCAGGATTGAGGATTGGCGATTAAGGATGGAGGATGAGGGCTGAGGGTTGAGGATTGAGGTTTCAGTATTGAATCCCGAGAATTCAGGATATTCTATTGAGTATCGAGAATTGAGGATTGATGGTTAGTATTGAGGATTGAGGATTGAGGATTGAGTGTTGAAGATTGAGGATTGATGATTGAAGATTGATGATTGGGGATTGAGGATTGAGGAATGAGTATTGAAGATTGAGGATTGATGATTGAGGATTTAGGATTGAGGATTAGGGATTGAGGATTGAGCATTGAGGTTAGAGGACTGAGTGCTGAGGACTGAGGATTGAGGATTGAGGATTGATAATGAGGGCTGAGGGTTGAGGATTGAGGTTTGAGGACTGAGGACTGAGGATTGAGGATTGAGAATTGAGGATTTAGGATTGAGGATTGAAGATTGAGGATTGGGTATTGAGGATTGAAGAATGAGGATTGAGGATTGAGGATTGAGGATTGAGGATTGAGGATTGAAGGTTGAGGACTGGGTATTGAGGATTGAAGACTGAGGATTGAGGATTGAGGATTGAGGACTGAGGATTGAGGATTGAAGATTGAGGATTGGTGATTGAGGAGTGACGATTGAGGATTGAGGATTGAGGATTGAGAGTTGAGGATTGAGGATTGAAGATTCAGTATTGAGGATTGAAGATTGAGGATTGGGTATTGAGGTTTGAAGAATGAGGATTGAGGATTGAGGATTGAGGATTGAGGATTGAGGATTGAGGATCTAGGATTGGAGATTGATTATTGAGGATTGAAGATTGGGGATTGAGGATTGAGGATTGAGGATCTAGGACTGGAGATTGATTATTGAGGATGAAGATTGAGAATTGGGTATTGAGGTTTGAAGAATGAGGATTGAGGATTGAGGATTGAGGATTGAGGATTGAGGATCTAGGATTGGAGATTGAATATTGAGGATTGAAGATTGGGGATTGAGGATTGAGGATTGAGTATCTAGGATTGGAGATTGATTATTGAGGATGAAAGTTGAGAATTGAGGATTGAGGATTGAGAATTGAGAATTGAGGATGAGGACTAAGGGTTGCGGATTGAGGGCTGTGAAATGAGGATTGGGGATTGAGGATTGAGGATTGAGGATTGAGGATTGAGGATTGAGGATTGAGTATTGAAGATTGAGTATTGATCACTGAGGATTGAGGATTGAGGATTGAGGTTTGAGGATTGAGGATTGAAGGTTGAATGTTGAGGATTGAATATTCAGGATTGAGGATTGGCGATTGAGGATGGAGGATGAGGGCTGAGGGTTGAGGATTGAGGTTTCAGTATTGAATCCTGAGAATTCAGGATATTCTATTGAGTATCGAGAATTGAGGATTGATGGTTAGTATTGAGGATTGAGGATTGAGGATTGAGTGTTGAAGATTGAGGATTGATGATTGAAGATTGAGGATTGGGTATTGAGGATTGAAGAATGAGGATTGAGGATTGAGGATTGAGGATTGAGGATTGTGGATTGAAGGTTGAGGATTGGGTATTGAGGATTGAAGACTGAGGATTGAGGATTGAGGATTGAGGATTGAAGATTGAGTATTGAGGATTGAAGATTGAGGATTGAGGATTGAGGATTGAGGATTGAGGATTGAAGATTGAGTTTTGAGGATTGAAGATTGAGGATTGAGTATTGAGGATTGAGGATTGAGGATTGAGGATGAGGATTGAGTATTGAAGATTGAGGATTGATGATTGAGGATTGAGGATTGAGGATTGAGGATTGAAGATTGAATATTGATGATTGAATATTGAGGACTGAGGATTGAGGGTTATGTATGGAGGACGAGGACTGAGGGTTGAATATTGATGTTTGATGTCTGATGGTTAAGGATTGAGGATTGAGAATTGAGGATTGAGGATTGAGGATTGAAGATTGAGGATTGGGTATTGAGGATTGAAGAATGAGGATTGAGGATTGAGGTTTGAGGATTGAGGATTGAGGATTGAGGATTGAGGATTGAGGATTGAGGATTGAGGATTGAGAATTGAGAATTGAGGATGAGGACTGAGGGTTGTGGATTGAGGTTTGAGGGATGAGGATTGAGGATTGAGGATTGAATATTGAGGATTGAGGATTGAGGATTGAAAATTGAGTATCGGGGACTCAAGATTGAGGATTGAGGATTGAGGATTGAGGACGGAGGATGAGGGCTGAGGGTTGAGCATTGAGGTTTGAGTATTGAATCCTGAGAATTCAGGATATTCTATTGAGTGTTGAGAACTGAGGATTGATGGTTGAGTATTGAGGATTGAAGATTGAGGATTGAGGAATGAGTATTGAAGGTTGAGGATTGATGATTGTGGATTGAGGATTGGGGATTGAGGATTGAGTATTGAGTATTGAAGATTGAGGATTGATGATTGAGGATTGAGTATTGAGGATTGAGGATTGAGGATTGAGGATTGAGGATTGAGGATTGAAGATTGAGGATTGGGGTCTGAGGAGTGACGATTGAGGATTGAGGATTGAGGACTGAGAGTTGAGGATTGATGATTCAAGATTGAGTATTGAGGATTGTAGAATGAGGATTGAGGATTGAGGATTGATGATTGAGGATTGAGGATTGAAGATTTAGTATTGAGGATTGAAGATAGAGGATTGAGTATTGAGGATTGAGGATTGAGGATTGAAGATTGAGGATTGAGTGTTGAGGATTGTAGAATGAGGATAGAGGATTGAGTATTGAAGATTAAGGATTGATGATTGAGGAATGAGGATTGAGGATTGAGGATTGAGGACTGAGGATTGAGGATTGAAGATTGATGATTGAGGATTGGGTATTGAGGATTGAAGAATGAGGATTGAGGATTGAGGATTGAGGATTGAGGATTGAGGATTGAGGATTGAGGATTGAGGATTGAGTATTGAAGATTGAGTATTGATGACTGAGGGTTGAGGATTGAGGATTGAGGATTGAGGATTGAGGATTGAAAATTGAGTATCGGGGACTCAAGATTGAGGATTGAGGATTGAGGATTGAGGACGGAGAATGAGGGCTGAGTGTTGAGGATTGAGGTTTGAGTATTGAATCCTGAGAATTCAGGATATTCTATTGAGTGTTGAGAACTGAGGATTGATGGTTGAGTATTGAGGATTGAGGAATGAGTATTGAAGGTTGAGGATTGAGGATTGTGGATTGAGGATTGGGGATTGAGGATTGAGTATTGAGTATTGAAGATTGAGGATTGATTATTGAGGATTGAGTATTGAGGATTGAGGATTGAGGATTGAGGATTGTGGATTGAGGATTGAAGATTGAGGATTGAGGATTGAGGATCTAGGTTTGGAGATTGATTACTGAGGATTGAAGATTGGGGATTGAGGATTGAGGATTGAGGATCTAGGACTGGAGATTGATTATTGAGGATGAAGATTGAGAATTGGGTATTGAGGTTTGAAGAATGAGGATTGAGGATTGAGGATTGAGGATTGAGGATTGAGGATCTAGGATTGGAGATTGAATATTGAGGATTGAAGATTGGGGATTGAGGATTGAGGATTGAGTATCTAGGATTGGAGATTGATTATTGAGGATGAAGGTTGAGAATTGAGGATTGAGGATTGAGAATTGAGAATTGAGGATGAGGACTAAGGGTTGAGGATTGAGGGTTGTGAAATGAGGATTGGGGATTGAGGATTGGGGATTGAGGATTGAGGATTGAGGATTGAGGATTGAGTATTGAAGATTGAGTATTGATCACTGAGGATTGAGGATTGAGGATTGAGGTTTGAGGATTGAGGATTGAAGATTGAATGTTGAGGATTGAATATTCAGGATTGAGGATTGGCGATTGAGGATGGAGGATGAGGGCTGAGGGTTGAGGATTGAGGTTTCAGTATTGAATCCCGAGAATTCAGGATATTCTATTGAGTATCGAGAATTGAGGATTGATGGTTAGTATTGAGGATTGAGGATTGAGGATTGAGTGTTGAAGATTGAGGATTGATGATTGAAGATTGATGATTGGGGATTGAGGATTGAGGAATGAGTATTGAAGATTGAGGATTGGTGATTGAGGATTTAGGATTGAGGATTAGGGATTGAGGATTGAGCATTGAGGTTAGAGGACTGAGTGCTGAGGACTGAGGATTGAGGATTGAGGATTGATAATGAGGGCTGAGGGTTGAGGATTGAGGTTTGAGGACTGAGGACTGAGGATTGAGGATTGAGAATTGAGGATTTAGGATTGAGGATTGAAGATTGAGGATTGGGTATTGAGGATTGAAGAATGAGGATTGAGGATTGAGGATTGAGGATTGAGGATTGAGGATTGAAGGTTGAGGACTGGGTATTGAGGATTGAAGACTGAGGATTGAGGATTGAGGATTGAGGATTGAAGATTGAGTATTGAGGATTGAAGATTGAGGATTGAGGATTGAGGATTGAGGATTGAGGATCTAGGACTGGAGATTGATTATTGAGGATGAAGATTGAGAATTGGGTATTGAGGTTTGAAGAATGAGGATTGAGGATTGAGGATTGAGGATTGAGGATTGAGGATCTAGGATTGGAGATTGAATATTGAGGATTGAAGATTGGGGATTGAGGATTGAGGATTGAGTATCTAGGATTGGAGATTGATTATTGAGGATGAAGGTTGAGAATTGAGGATTGAGGATTGAGAATTGAGAATTGAGGATGAGGACTAAGGGTTGCGGATTGAGGGCTGTGAAATGAGGATTGGGGATTGAGGATTGAGGATTGAGGATTGAGGATTGAGGATTGAGGATTGAGTATTGAAGATTGAGTATTGATCACTGAGGATTGAGGATTGAGGATTGAGGTTTGAGGATTGAGGATTGAAGGTTGAATGTTGAGGATTGAGTATTCAGGATTGAGGATTGGCGATTGAGGATGGAGGATGAGGGCTGAGGGTTGAGGATTGAGGTTTCAGTATTGAATCCTGAGAATTCAGGATATTCTATTGAGTATCGAGAATTGAGGATTGATGGTTAGTATTGAGGATTGAGGATTGAGGATTGAGTGTTGAAGATTGAGGATTGATAATTGAAGATTGATGATTGGGGATTGAGGATTGAGGAATGAGTATTGAAGATTGAGGATTGGTGACTGAGGATTTAGGATTGAGGATTAGGGATTGAGGATTGAGCATTGAGGTTAGAGGACTGAGTGCTGAGGACTGAGGATTGAGGATTGAGGATTGATAATGAGGGCTGAGGGTTGAGGATTGAGGTTTGAGGACTGAGGACTGAGGATTGAGGATTGAGAATTGAGGATTTAGGATTGAGGATTGAAGACTGAGGATTTTGTATTGAGGATTGAAGAATGAGGATTGAGGATTGAGGATTGAGGATTGAGGATTGTGGATTGAAGGTTGAGGATTGGGTATTGAGGATTGAAGACTGAGGATTGAGGATTGAGGATTGAGGATTGAAGATTGAGTATTGAGGATTGCAGATTGAGGATTGAGGATTGAGGATTGAGGATTGGAGATTGATTATTGAGGATGAAGGTTGAGAATTGAGGATTGAGGATTGAGAATTCAGAATTGAGGATGAGGACTAAGGGTTGAGGATTGAGGGTTGTGAAATGAGGATTGGGGATTGAGGATTGAGGATTGAGGATTGAGGATTGAGGATTGAGGATTGAGTATTGAAGATTGAGTATTGATCACTGAGGATTGAGGATTGAGGATTGAGGTTTGAGGATTGAGGATTGAAGATTGAATGTTGAGGATTGAATATTCAGGATTGAGGATTGGCGATTGAGGATGGAGGATGAGGTCTGAGGGTTGAGGATTGAGGTTTCAGTATTGAATCCCGAGAATTCAGGATATTCTATTGAGTATCGAGAATTGAGGATTGATGGTTAGTATTGAGGATTGAGGATTGAGGATTGAGTGTTGAAGATTGAGGATTGATGATTGAAGATTGATGATTGGGGATTGAGGATTGAGGAATGAGTATTGAAGATTGAGGATTGGTGATTGAGGATTTAGGATTGAGGATTAGGGATTGAGGATTGAGCATTGAGGTTAGAGGACTGAGTGCTGAGGACTGAGGATTGAGGATTGAGGATTGATAATGAGGGCTGAGGGTTGAGGATTGAGGTTTGAGGACTGAGGACTGAGGATTGAGGATTGAGAATTGAGGATTTAGGATTGAGGATTGAAGATTGAGGATTGGGTATTGAGGATTGAAGAATGAGGATTGAGGATTGAGGATTGAGGATTGAGGATTGAGGATTGAAGGTTGAGGACTGGGTATTGAGGATTGAAGACTGAGGATTGAGGATTGAGGATTGAGGATTGAAGATTGAGTATTGAGGATTGCAGATTGAGGATTGAGGATTGAGGATTGAGGATTGGAGATTGATTATTGAGGATGAAGGTTGAGAATTGAGGATTGAGGATTGAGAATTCAGAATTGAGGATGAGGACTAAGGGTTGAGGATTGAGGGTTGTGAAATGAGGATTGGGGATTGAGGATTGAGGATTGAGGATTGAGGATTGAGGATTGAGGATTGAGTATTGAAGATTGAGTATTGATCACTGAGGATTGAGGATTGAGGATTGAGGTTTGAGGATTGAGGATTGAAGATTGAATGTTGAGGATTGAATATTCAGGATTGAGGATTGGCGATTGAGGATGGAGGATGAGGTCTGAGGGTTGAGGATTGAGGTTTCAGTATTGAATCCCGAGAATTCAGGATATTCTATTGAGTATCGAGAATTGAGGATTGATGGTTAGTATTGAGGATTGAGGATTGAGGATTGAGTGTTGAAGATTGAGGATTGATGA
The DNA here is from genome assembly GCF_051401765.1 of Calliopsis andreniformis. NCBI lineage: Eukaryota > Metazoa > Arthropoda > Insecta > Hymenoptera > Andrenidae > Calliopsis > Calliopsis andreniformis. The sequence goes on from NW_027480493.1 coordinate 2,409,110, forward strand.
TTGAAGATTGATGATTGGGGATTGAGGATTGAGGAATGAGTATTGAAGATTGAGGATTGGTGATTGAGGATTTAGGATTGAGGATTAGGGATTGAGGATTGAGCATTGAGGTTAGAGGACTGAGTGCTGAGGACTGAGGATTGAGGATTGAGGATTGATAATGAGGGCTGAGGGTTGAGGATTGAGGTTTGAGGACTGAGGACTGAGGATTGAGGATTGAGAATTGAGGATTTAGGATTGAGGATTGAAGATTGAGGATTGGGTATTGAGGATTGAAGAATGAGGATTGAGGATTGAGGATTGAGGATTGAGGATTGAGGATTGAAGGTTGAGGACTGGGTATTGAGGATTGAAGACTGAGGATTGAGGATTGAGGATTGAGGATTGAAGATTGAGTATTGAGGATTGAAGATTGAGGATTGAGGATTGAGGATTGAGGATTGAGGATTGAAGATTGAGTTTTGAGGATTGAAGATTGAGGATTGAGTATTGAGGATTGAGGATTGAGGATTGAGGATGAGGATTGAGTATTGAAGATGGAGGATTGATGATTGAGGATTGAGGATTGAGGATTGAGGATTGAAGATTGAATATTGATGATTGAATATTGAGGACTGAGGATTGAGGGTTATGTATGGAGGACGAGGACTGAGGGTTGAATATTGATTTTTGATGTCTGATGGTTAAGGATTGAGGATTGAGAATTGAGGATTGAGGATTGAGGATTGAAGATTGAGGATGGGTATTGAGGATTGAAGAATGAGGATTGAGGATTGAGGTTTGAGGATTGAGGATTGAGGATTGAGGATTGAGGATTGAGGATTGAGGATTGAGGACTGAGGCTTGAGGATTGAGGATTGAGCATTGAGGATTGAAGATTGAGGATTGGGTATTGAGGTTTGAAGAATGAGGATTGAGGATTGAGGATTGAGGATTGAGGATCTAGGTTTGGAGATTGATTACTGAGGATTGAAGATTGGGGATTGAGGATTGAGGATTGAGGATCTAGGACTGGAGATTGATTATTGAGGATGAAGATTGAGAATTGGGTATTGAGGTTTGAAGAATGAGGATTGAGGATTGAGGATTGAGGATTTTAGGATTGAGGATCTAGGATTGGAGATTGAATATTGAGGATTGAAGATTGGGGATTGAGGATTGAGGATTGAGTATCTAGGATTGGAGATTGATTATTGAGGATGAAGGTTGAGAATTGAGGATTGAGGATTGAGAATTGAGAATTGAGGATGAGGACTAAGGGTTGAGTATTGAGGGTTGTGAAATGAGGATTGGGGATTGAGGATTGAGGATTGAGGATTGAGGATTGAGGATTGAGTATTGAAGATTGAGTATTGATCACTGAGGATTGAGGATTGAGGATTGAGGTTTGAGGATTGAGGATTGAAGATTGAATGTTGAGGATTGAATATTCAGGATTGAGGATTGGCGATTGAGGATGGAGGATGAGGGCTGAGGGATGAGGATTGAGGTTTCAGTATTGAATCCCGAGAATTCAGGATATTCTATTGAGTATCGAGAATTGAGGATTGATGGTTAGTATTGAGGATTGAGGATTGAGGATTGAGTGTTGAAGATTGAGGATTGATGATTGAAGATTGATGATTGGGGATTGAGGATTGAGGAATGAGTATTGAAGATTGAGGATTGGTGATTGAGGATTTAGGATTGAGGATTGAGCATTGAGGTTAGAGGACTAAGTGCTGAGGACTGAGGATTGAGGATTGAGGATTGATAATGAGGGCTGAGGGTTGAGGATTGAGGTTTGAGGACTGAGGACTGAGGATTGAGGATTGAGAATTGAGGATTTAGGATTGAGGATTGAAGATTGAGGATTGGGTATTGAGGATTGAAGAATGAGGATTGAGGATTGAGGATTGAGGATTGAGGATTGAGGATTGAAGGTTGAGGACTGGGTATTGAGGATTGAAGACTGAGGATTGAGGATTGAGGATTGAGGATTGAAGATTGAGTATTGAGGATTGAAGATTGAGGATTGAGGTTTGAGGATTGAGGATTGAGGATTGAAGATTGAGTTTTGAGGATTGAAGATTGAGGATTGAGTATTGAGGATTGAGGATTGAGGATTGAGGATGAGGATTGAGTATTGAAGATTGAGGATTGATGATTGAGGATTGAGGATTGAGGATTGAGGATTGAAGATTGAATATTGATGATTGAATATTGAGGACTGAGGATTGAGGGTTATGTATGGAGGACGAGGACTGAGGGTTGAATATTGATTTTTGATGTCTGATGGTTAAGGATTGAGGATTGAGAATTGAGGATTGAGGATTGAGGATTGAAGATTGAGGATGGGTATTGAGGATTGAAGAATGAGGATTGAGGATTGAGGTTTGAGGATTGAGGATTGAGGATTGAGGATTGAGGATTGAGGATTGAGGATTGAGGACTGAGGCTTGAGGATTGAGGATTGAGCATTGAGGATTGAAGATTGAGGATTGGGTATTGAGGTTTGAAGAATGAGGATTGAGGATTGAGGATTGAGGATTGAGGATCTAGGTTTGGAGATTGATTACTGAGGATTGAAGATTGGTGATTGAGGATTGAGGATTGAGGATCTAGGACTGGAGATTGATTATTGAGGATGAAGATTGAGAATTGGGTATTGAGGTTTGAAGAATGAGGATTGAGGATTGAGGATTGAGGATTGAGGATTGAGGATCTAGGATTGGAGATTGAATATTGAGGATTGAAGATTGGGGATTGAGGATTGAGGATTGAGTATCTAGGATTGGAGATTGATTATTGAGGATGAAGGTTGAGAATTGAGGATTGAGGATTGAGAATTGAGAATTGAGGACTGAGTGTTGAGTGTTGAGTGATGAGAATTGATGTTTGTGGATAGAGGTTTGAAGATTGCAGATTGAGTATTGAGTATTGAAAACTTTGAATTGAGAATATTCTATTGAGGTTTGAGGATTGACAACAGATTGTTGAGGACTGAGGTCTGAAGATTGAGGGTTCAGGATTTTGGATCCAGAATTGAGGTTTGAGGACTAAGGATTGAGGATTGAAGATTGGGTATTGAGGATTGGGGATTGAGGATTGAAGATTGAGGATTGAGGATTGAGGATGGGGGCTGACGGTTGAGGATTGAGGTTTGAGGACTGAGGACTGAGGATAGAGCATTGAGACATGAGGATTGAGGATTGATGATTGAAGATTGAGTATTGGGTATTGAGGATTGAAGAATGAGGATTGAGGATTGAGGTTTGAGGATTGAGGATTGAAGATTGAGTATTGAGGATTGAAGACTGACGATTGAGGATTGAGGATTGAGGATTGATCATTGAGGACTGAGGATTGAGGACTGAGGATTGAGGATTGAGAATTGAGAACTGATAATGAGGACTGAGGGTTGAGGATTGAGGATAGAGGATTGAGTATTGAAGATTGAGGATTGATGACTGAGTATTGAGGATTGAGGATTGAAAATTGATTATTAAGGATTGAAGATTGAGGATTGAGGATTGAGGATTGAGAATTGAGAATTGAGGATGAGGACTGAGGGTTGTGGATTGAGGTTTGAGGGATGAGGATTGAGGATTGAGGATTGAGTATTGAGGATTGAGGATTGAGGATTGAAAATTGAGTATCGGGGACTCAAGATTGAGGATTGAGGATTGAGGATTGAGGACGGAGGATGAGGGCTGAGGGTTGAGCATTGAGGTTTGAGTATTGAATCCTGAGAATTCAGGATATTCTATTGAGTGTTGAGAACTGAGGATTGATGGTTGAGTATTGAGGATTGAAGATTGAGGATTGAGGAATGAGTATTGAAGGTTGAGGATTGATGATTGTGGATTGAGGATTGGGGATTGAGGATTGAGTATTGAGTATTGAAGATTGAGGATTGATGATTGAGGATTGAGTATTGAGGATTGAGGATTGAGGATTGAGGATTGAGGATTGAGGATTGAAGATTGAGGATTGGGGTCTGAGGAGTGACGATTGAGGATTGAGGATTGAGGACTGAGAGTTGAGGATTGATGATTCAAGATTGAGTATTGAGGATTGTAGAATGAGGATTGAGGATTGAGGATTGATGATTGAGGATTGAGGATTGAAGATTTAGTATTGAGGATTGAAGATAGAGGATTGAGTATTGAGGATTGAGGATTGAGGATTGAAGATTGAGGATTGAGTGTTGAGGATTGTAGAATGAGGATAGAGGATTGAGTATTGAAGATTAAGGATTGATGATTGAGGAATGAGGATTGAGGATTGAGGATTGAGGACTGAGGATTGAGGATTGAAGATTGATGATTGAGGATTGGGTATTGAGGATTGAAGAATGAGGATTGAGGATTGAGGATTGAGGATTGAGGATTGAGGATTGAGGATTGAGGATTGAGGATTGAGTATTGAAGATTGAGTATTGATGACTGAGGGTTGAGGATTGAGGATTGAGGATTGAGGATTGAGGATTGAAAATTGAGTATCGGGGACTCAAGATTGAGGATTGAGGATTGAGGATTGAGGACGGAGAATGAGGGCTGAGTGTTGAGGATTGAGGTTTGAGTATTGAATCCTGAGAATTCAGGATATTCTATTGAGTGTTGAGAACTGAGGATTGATGGTTGAGTATTGAGGATTGAGGAATGAGTATTGAAGGTTGAGGATTGAGGATTGTGGATTGAGGATTGGGGATTGAGGATTGAGTATTGAGTATTGAAGATTGAGGATTGATTATTGAGGATTGAGTATTGAGGATTGAGGATTGAGGATTGAGGATTGTGGATTGAGGATTGAAGATTGAGGATTGAGGATTGAGGATCTAGGTTTGGAGATTGATTACTGAGGATTGAAGATTGGGGATTGAGGATTGAGGATTGAGGATCTAGGACTGGAGATTGATTATTGAGGATGAAGATTGAGAATTGGGTATTGAGGTTTGAAGAATGAGGATTGAGGATTGAGGATTGAGGATTGAGGATTGAGGATCTAGGATTGGAGATTGAATATTGAGGATTGAAGATTGGGGATTGAGGATTGAGGATTGAGTATCTAGGATTGGAGATTGATTATTGAGGATGAAGGTTGAGAATTGAGGATTGAGGATTGAGAATTGAGAATTGAGGATGAGGACTAAGGGTTGAGGATTGAGGGTTGTGAAATGAGGATTGGGGATTGAGGATTGGGGATTGAGGATTGAGGATTGAGGATTGAGGATTGAGTATTGAAGATTGAGTATTGATCACTGAGGATTGAGGATTGAGGATTGAGGTTTGAGGATTGAGGATTGAAGATTGAATGTTGAGGATTGAATATTCAGGATTGAGGATTGGCGATTGAGGATGGAGGATGAGGGCTGAGGGTTGAGGATTGAGGTTTCAGTATTGAATCCCGAGAATTCAGGATATTCTATTGAGTATCGAGAATTGAGGATTGATGGTTAGTATTGAGGATTGAGGATTGAGGATTGAGTGTTGAAGATTGAGGATTGATGATTGAAGATTGATGATTGGGGATTGAGGATTGAGGAATGAGTATTGAAGATTGAGGATTGGTGATTGAGGATTTAGGATTGAGGATTAGGGATTGAGGATTGAGCATTGAGGTTAGAGGACTGAGTGCTGAGGACTGAGGATTGAGGATTGAGGATTGATAATGAGGGCTGAGGGTTGAGGATTGAGGTTTGAGGACTGAGGACTGAGGATTGAGGATTGAGAATTGAGGATTTAGGATTGAGGATTGAAGATTGAGGATTGGGTATTGAGGATTGAAGAATGAGGATTGAGGATTGAGGATTGAGGATTGAGGATTGAGGATTGAAGGTTGAGGACTGGGTATTGAGGATTGAAGACTGAGGATTGAGGATTGAGGATTGAGGATTGAAGATTGAGTATTGAGGATTGAAGATTGAGGATTGAGGATTGAGGATTGAGGATTGAGGATCTAGGACTGGAGATTGATTATTGAGGATGAAGATTGAGAATTGGGTATTGAGGTTTGAAGAATGAGGATTGAGGATTGAGGATTGAGGATTGAGGATTGAGGATCTAGGATTGGAGATTGAATATTGAGGATTGAAGATTGGGGATTGAGGATTGAGGATTGAGTATCTAGGATTGGAGATTGATTATTGAGGATGAAGGTTGAGAATTGAGGATTGAGGATTGAGAATTGAGAATTGAGGATGAGGACTAAGGGTTGCGGATTGAGGGCTGTGAAATGAGGATTGGGGATTGAGGATTGAGGATTGAGGATTGAGGATTGAGGATTGAGGATTGAGTATTGAAGATTGAGTATTGATCACTGAGGATTGAGGATTGAGGATTGAGGTTTGAGGATTGAGGATTGAAGGTTGAATGTTGAGGATTGAGTATTCAGGATTGAGGATTGGCGATTGAGGATGGAGGATGAGGGCTGAGGGTTGAGGATTGAGGTTTCAGTATTGAATCCTGAGAATTCAGGATATTCTATTGAGTATCGAGAATTGAGGATTGATGGTTAGTATTGAGGATTGAGGATTGAGGATTGAGTGTTGAAGATTGAGGATTGATAATTGAAGATTGATGATTGGGGATTGAGGATTGAGGAATGAGTATTGAAGATTGAGGATTGGTGACTGAGGATTTAGGATTGAGGATTAGGGATTGAGGATTGAGCATTGAGGTTAGAGGACTGAGTGCTGAGGACTGAGGATTGAGGATTGAGGATTGATAATGAGGGCTGAGGGTTGAGGATTGAGGTTTGAGGACTGAGGACTGAGGATTGAGGATTGAGAATTGAGGATTTAGGATTGAGGATTGAAGACTGAGGATTTTGTATTGAGGATTGAAGAATGAGGATTGAGGATTGAGGATTGAGGATTGAGGATTGTGGATTGAAGGTTGAGGATTGGGTATTGAGGATTGAAGACTGAGGATTGAGGATTGAGGATTGAGGATTGAAGATTGAGTATTGAGGATTGCAGATTGAGGATTGAGGATTGAGGATTGAGGATTGAGGATTGGAGATTGATTATTGAGGATGAAGGTTGAGAATTGAGGATTGAGGATTGAGAATTCAGAATTGAGGATGAGGACTAAGGGTTGAGGATTGAGGGTTGTGAAATGAGGATTGGGGATTGAGGATTGAGGATTGAGGATTGAGGATTGAGGATTGAGGATTGAGTATTGAAGATTGAGTATTGATCACTGAGGATTGAGGATTGAGGATTGAGGTTTGAGGATTGAGGATTGAAGATTGAATGTTGAGGATTGAATATTCAGGATTGAGGATTGGCGATTGAGGATGGAGGATGAGGTCTGAGGGTTGAGGATTGAGGTTTCAGTATTGAATCCCGAGAATTCAGGATATTCTATTGAGTATCGAGAATTGAGGATTGATGGTTAGTATTGAGGATTGAGGATTGAGGATTGAGTGTTGAAGATTGAGGATTGATGATTGAAGATTGATGATTGGGGATTGAGGATTGAGGAATGAGTATTGAAGATTGAGGATTGGTGATTGAGGATTTAGGATTGAGGATTAGGGATTGAGGATTGAGCATTGAGGTTAGAGGACTGAGTGCTGAGGACTGAGGATTGAGGATTGAGGATTGATAATGAGGGCTGATTGTTGAGGATTGAGGTTTGAGGACTGAGGACTGAGGATTGAGGATTGAGAATTGAGGATTTAGGATTGAGGATTGAAGATTGAGGATTGGGTATTGAGGATTGAAGAATGAGGATTGAGGATTGAGGATTGAGGATTGAGGATTGAGGATTGAAGGTTGAGGACTGGGTATTGAGGATTGAAGACTGAGGATTGAGGATTGAGGATTGAGGATTGAAGATTGAGTATTGAGGATTGAAGATTGAGGATTGAGGATTGAGGATTGAGGATTGAGGATTGAAGATTGAGTTTTGAGGATTGAAGATTGAGGATTGAGTATTGAGGATTGAGGATTGAGGATTGAGGATGAGGATTGAGTATTGAAGATGGAGGATTGATGATTGAGGATTGAGGATTGAGGATTGAGGATTGAAGATTGAATATTGATGATTGAATATTGAGGACTGAGGATTGAGGGTTATGTATGGAGGACGAGGACTGAGGGTTGAATATTGATTTTTGATGTCTGATGGTTAAGGATTGAGGATTGAGAATTGAGGATTGAGGATTGAGGATTGAAGATTGAGGATGGGTATTGAGGATTGAAGAATGAGGATTGAGGATTGAGGTTTGAGGATTGAGGATTGAGGATTGAGGATTGAGGATTGAGGATTGAGGATTGAGGACTGAGGCTTGAGGATTGAGGATTGAGCATTGAGGATTGAAGATTGAGGATTGGGTATTGAGGTTTGAAGAATGAGGATTGAGGATTGAGGATTGAGGATTGAGGATCTAGGTTTGGAGATTGATTACTGAGGATTGAAGATTGGGGATTGAGGATTGAGGATTGAGGATCTAGGACTGGAGATTGATTATTGAGGATGAAGATTGAGAATTGGGTATTGAGGTTTGAAGAATGAGGATTGAGGATTGAGGATTGAGGATTGAGGATTGAGGATCTAGGATTGGAGATTGAATATTGAGGATTGAAGATTGGGGATTGAGGATTGAGGATTGAGTATCTAGGATTGGAGATTGATTATTGAGGATGAAGGTTGAGAATTGAGGATTGAGGATTGAGAATTGAGAATTGAGGATGAGGACTAAGGGTTGAGTATTGAGGGTTGTGAAATGAGGATTGGGGATTGAGGATTGAGGATTGAGGATTGAGGATTGAGGATTGAGTATTGAAGATTGAGTATTGATCACTGAGGATTGAGGATTGAGGATTGAGGTTTGAGGATTGAGGATTGAAGATTGAATGTTGAGGATTGAATATTCAGGATTGAGGATTGGCGATTGAGGATGGAGGATGAGGGCTGAGGGATGAGGATTGAGGTTTCAGTATTGAATCCCGAGAATTCAGGATATTCTATTGAGTATCGAGAATTGAGGATTGATGGTTAGTATTGAGGATTGAGGATTGAGGATTGAGTGTTGAAGATTGAGGATTGATGATTGAAGATTGATGATTGGGGATTGAGGATTGAGGAATGAGTATTGAAGATTGAGGATTGGTGATTGAGGATTTAGGATTGAGGATTAGGGATTGAGGATTGAGCATTGAGGTTAGAGGACTGAGTGCTGAGGACTGAGGATTGAGGATTGAGGATTGATAATGAGGGCTGAGGGTTGAGGATTGAGGTTTGAGGACTGAGGACTGAGGATTGAGGATTGAGAATTGAGGATTTAGGATTGAGGATTGAAGATTGAGGATTGGGTATTGAGGATTGAAGAATGAGGATTGAGGATTGAGGATTGAGGATTGAGGATTGAGGATTGAAGGTTGAGGACTGGGTATTGAGGATTGAAGACTGAGGATTGAGGATTGAGGATTGAGGATTGAACATTGAGTATTGAGGATTGAAGATTGAGGATTGAGGATTGAGGATTGAGGATTGAGGATTGAAGATTGAGTTTTGAGGATTGAAGATTGAGGATTGAGTATTGGGGATTGAGGATTGATGATTGAGGATTGAGGATTGAGGATTGAGGATTGAAGATTGAATATTGATGATTGAATATTGAGGACTGAGGATTGAGGGTTATGTATGGAGGACGAGGACTGAGGGTTGAATATTGATGTTTGAGGTCTGATGGTTAAGGATTGAGGATTGAGAATTGAGGATTGAGGATTGAGGATTGAAGATTGAGGATTGGGTATTGAGGCTTGAAGAATGAGGATTGAGGATTGAGGTTTGAGGATTGAGGATTGAGGATTGAGAATTGAGGATTGAGGATTGAGGATTGAGGATTGAGTATTGAAGATTGAGGATTGATGATTGAGGATTGAGGATTGAGGATTGAAGATTGAATATTGATGATTGAACATTGAGGACTGAGGATTGAGGGTTGTTTATTGAGGACGAGGACTGAAGGTTGAATATTGATGTTTGAGGTCTGAGGGTTAAGGATTGAGGATTGAGGATTGAGGATTGAGGATTGAGGGTTGAAGATTGAGTATCGAGGATTGCAGATTGAGGATTCAGGATTGAGTACTGAGGATTGCGGATTGAGGATTGAGGATTGAAGATTGAGAATTGAAGATTGAGTATTGAGGACTGAAGATTGACGATTGAGGATTAAGGATTGAGGATTGAGGTTTGAGGACTGAAGATTCAGTATTGAGGATTGAAGGTTGAGGGTTGTGGATTGAGGATCTAGGATTGGAGATTGATTATTGAGGATTGAAGATTGAGAATTCAGGGTTGACGATTGAGAATTGAGAATTGAGGATGAGGACTGAGGGTTGAGGATTGAGGTTTGAGAAATGAGGATTGAGGATTGAGGATTGAGGATTGAGGATTGAGGATTGAGGATTGAGGATTCAGTATTGACGATTGAGTATTGATCACTGAGGATTGAGGATTGAGTATTGAGGATTGAAGATTGAATATAGAGGATTGAAGATTCAGGATTGAGGATTGAGTATTGAGGATGGAGGGTGAGGGCTGAGGGCTGAGGATTGAGGTTTGGGTATTGAATCCTGAGAATTCAGGATATTCTATTGAGTATTGAGTACTGTGCATTGATGGTTCAGTATTGAGGATTGAGGATTGGGTATTGAGGATTGAAGAATGAGAGTTGAGGATTGAGGATTGAGGACTGAGGATTGAGGATTGAAGATTCAGGTTTGGGTACTGAGGATTGAAGAATGAGGATTGAGCATTGAGGATTGAGGATTGAGTATTGAAGATTGAGTATTGAGGATTGAAGATTGACGATTGAGGATTGGGGATTGAGGATTGAGGATTGAACGTTGAGGACTGAGTGTTGAGGGTTGAGTGATGAGAATTGATGTTTGTGGATAGAGGTTCGAAGATTGCAGTTTGAGTATTGAGTATTGAAAGCTGTGAATTGAGGATATTCTATTGAGGATTGAGGATTGACAATTGATTGTTGAGGACTGAGGGCCGAAGATTGAGGACTCAGGATTGAGGATTCAGAATTGAGGTTTGAAGACTGAGGATTGTGGATTGAGGATTGAGGATTGAAGATTCAGTATTGAGGATTGAAGATTGGGAATTGAGGATTGAGGATTGAACATTGAGGACTGAGTGTTGAGTGTTGAGTGATGAGAATTGATGTTTGTGGATAGAGGTTTGAAGATTGCAGATTGAGTATTGAGTATTGAAAACTTTGAATTGAGAATATTCTATTGAGGTTTGAGGATTGACAACAGATTGTTGAGGACTGAGGTCTGAAGATTGAGGATTGAGGATTGAGGATGGGGGCTGACGGTTCAGGAATGAGGTTTGAGGACTGAGGACTGAGGATAGAGCATTGAGAAATGAGGATTGAGGATTGAGGATTGAACATTGAGTATTGGGTATTGAGGATCGAAGAATGAGGATTGAGGATTGAGGTTTGAGGATTGAGGATTGAAGATTGAGTATTGAGGATTCAAGACTGACGATTGAGGGTTGAGGATTGAGGACTGAGGATTGAGGATTGAGGATTGAAGATTGAGGATTGGGTATTGAGGATTGAAGAATGAGGATTGAGGATTGAGGATAGAGGATTGAGTGTTGAGGATTGAAGATTGAGTATTGAGGATAGAAGACTGACGATTGAGGATTGAGGATTGAGTGTTGAAGATTGAGGATTGATGATTGAGGAATGAGGATTGAGGATTGAGGATTGAGGATTGAGTATTGAAGATTGAGGATTGATGATTGAGGACTGAGGATTGAGTGTTGAGTGATGAGAATTGATGATTGTGGATAGAGGTTTGAAGATTGCAGATTGAGTATTGACTATTGAAAACCTTGAATTGAGGATATTCTATTGAGGATTGAGGATTGACAACAGATTGTTGTGGACTGAGGTCTGAAGATTGAGGATTCAGGATTGAGGATTCAGAATTGAGGTTTGAGGACTAAGGATTGAGGATTGAAGATTGAGTATTGAGGATTGGGGATTGAGGATTGAAGATTGAGTATTGAGGATTGAGGATGGGGGCTGACGGTTGAGGATTGAGGTTTGAGGACTGAGGACTGAGGATAGAGCATTGAGACATGAGGATTGAGGATTGATGATTGAAGATTGAGTATTGGGTATTGAGGATTGAAGAATGAGGATTGAGGATTGAGGTTTGAGGATTGAGGATTGAAGATTGAGTATTGAGGATTGAAGACTGACGATTGAGGATTGAGGATTGAGGATTGATCATTGGGGACTGAGGATTGAGGACTGAGGATTGAGGATTGAGAATTGAGAACTGATAATGAGGACTGAGGGTTGAGGATTGAGGATAGAGGATTGAGGATTGAGGATTGAGGATTGAAGATTGAGGATTGATGACTGAGTATTGAGGATTGAGGATTGAGTATTGAGTATTGAAGATTGAGGATTGATGATTGAGGATTGAGTATTGAGGATTGAGGATTGAGGATTGAGGATTGAGGATTGAGGATTGAAGATTGAGGATTGGGGTCTGAGGAGTGACGATTGAGGATTGAAGATTGAGGATTGAGTGTTGAGGATTGTAGAATGAGGATAGAGGATTGAGTATTGAAGATTAAGGATTGATGATTGAGGAATGAGGATTGAGGATTGAGGATTGAGGACTGAGGATTGAGGATTGAAGATTGATGATTGAGGATTGGGTATTGAGGATTGAAGAATGAGGATTGAGGATTGAGGATTGAGGATTGAGGATTGAGGATTGAGGGTTGAGGATTGAGGATTGAGTATTGAAGATTGAGTATTGATGACTGAGGATTGAGGATTGAGGATTGAGGATTGAGGATTGAGGATTGAAAATTGAGTATCGGGGACTCAAGATTGAGGATTGAGGATTGAGGATTGAGGACGGAGGATGAGGGCTGAGTTTTGAGGATTGAGGTTTGAGTATTGAATCCTGAGAATTCAGGATATTCTATTGAGTGTTGAGAACTGAGGATTGATGGTTGAGTATTGAGGATTGAGGAATGAGTATTGAAGGTTGAGGATTGAGGATTGTGGATTGAGGATTGGGGATTGAGGATTGAGTACTGAGTATTGAAGATTGAGGATTGATGATTGAGGATTGAGTATTGAGGATTGAGGATTGAGGATTGAGGATTGTGGATTGAGGATTGAAGATTGAGGATTGGGGACTGAGGAGTGACGATTGAGGATTGAGGATTGAGAATTGAGGATTGATGATTCAAGATTGAGTATTGAGGATTGTAGAATGAGGGTTGAGGATTGAGGATTGAGGATTGAGGATTGAGGATTGAAGATTTAGTATTGAGGATTGAAGATTGAGTATTGAGGATTGAAGACTGACGACAGAGTATTGAGGATTGAGGACTGAGGATTGAGGATTGAAGATTGATGATTGAGGATTGGGTATTGTGGATTGAAGAATGAGGATTGAGGATTGAGGATTGAGGATTGAGTGTGGAGGGTTGAAGATTGAGTATTGAGGATAGAAGACTGACGATTGAGGGTTGAGGATTGAGTACTGAAGATTAAGGATTGATGATTAAGGAATGAGGATTGAGGATTGAGGATTGAGGATTGAGTATTGAAGATTGAGGATTCATGATTGAGGACTGAGGATTGAGGATTGGGGATTGAGGATTGAGGATTGAGGTTTGAGGACTGAGGACTGAGGATTGTGGATTGATGATTGAGGAATGAGGATTGAGGATTGAGGATTGAGGATTGAGTATTGAAGATTGAGGATTGATGATTGAGGACTGAGGATTGAGGATTGGGGATTGAGGATTGAGGACTGAGGTTTGAGGACTGAGGTCTGAGGATTGTGGATTGAGGATTGAGGATTGAAGATTCTGTATTGAGGATTGAAGATTGCGAATTGAGGATTGAGGATTGAACATTGAGGACTGAGTGTTGAGTGTTGAGTGATGAGAATTGATGTTTGTGGATAGAGGTTTGAAGATTGCAGATTGAGCATTGAGTATTGAAAACTTTGAATTGAGGATATTCTATTGAGGATTGAGGATTGACAACAGATTGTTGAGGACTGAGGCCCGAAGATTGAGGATTCAGGATTGAGGATTCAGAATTGAGGTTTGAGGACTGAGGATTGAGGATTGAAGATTGAGTATTGAGGATTGAAGATTGAGGATTGAGAATTGACGATTCAGTATTGAGGATGAGGGCTGAGGGTTGAGGATTGAGGTTTGAGGACTGAGGTCTGAGGATTGAGGATTGAGAATTGAGAATTGAGGATTGAGAATCGAAGATTGAGGATTGGGTATTGAGGATTGGAGAATGAGAATTGAGGATTGAGGATTGAGGATTGAGTGTTGAGGTTTGAAGATTGAGTATTGAGGGTTGAAGACTGACGATTGAGGATTGAGGATTGAGGATTGAGGATTGAGGATTGAGGATTGAAGATTGAGTATTGAGGATTCAAGATTGAGGATTGAGGATTGAGGATTGGGGATTGAGGATTGAGGATTGAGGATTGAGGATTGAAGACTGAGGATTGAGGATTGAGGATGAGGGCTGAGGGATGAGGATTGAGGTTTGAGGATTGAAGATTGAGGATTGGGTATTGGGGATTGAAGAATGAGGATTGAGTATTGTGGATTGAGGATTGAGGATTGAAGAGTGAGTATTGAGGATTGAAGGCTGACGAATGAGGACTGAGGACTGAGGATTGAGGATTGAGGTTTGAGGATTGAAGATTGGGGATTGAGTATTGAGGATTGAAGATTGAGGATTGAGGACTGAGGATTGAGGATTGAGGATTGAGGATTGAAGATTGAGGATTGAGTATTGAGGATTGAAGATTGAGGGTTGAGGATTGAGGTTTGAGGGCTGAGTACTGAGGATTGAGGATTGAGAATTGAGAACTGATAATGAGGATTGAGGGTTGAGGATTGAGGATAGAGGATTGAGGATTGAGGATTGAGTATTGAAGATTGAGGATTGATGACTGAGTATTGAGGATTGAGGATTGATGACTGAGTATTGAGGATTGAGGATTGAAAATTAATTATTAAGGATTGAAGATTGAGGATTGGGGATTGAGGATTGAGGATTGAGGAATGAAAATTGAGGGTTGAGGGTTGAGGATTGAGGTTTGAAGAATGAGTATTGACGATTGAAGATTTAGGATTGAGGATTGAGTATTAAGGACTGAATATTGACGATTGAGGATTGAGTATTGAGGATTGAAGATTGAGTATTGAGGATTTAAGATTGAGGATTGAGGATTGATCATTGAGGACTGAGGATTGAGGACTGAGGATTGAGGATTGAGAATTGAGAACTGATAATGAGGACTGAGGGTTGAGGATTGAGGATAGAGGATTGAGGATTGAGGATTGAGTATTGAAGATTGAGGATTGATGACTGTGTATTGAGGATTGAGGATTGAAAATTAATTATTAAGGATTGAAGATTGAGGATTGAGGATTGAGGATTGAGAATTGAGAATTGTGGATGAGGACTGAGGGTTGTGGATTGAGGTTTGAGGAATGAGGATTGAGGATTGAGGATTGAGGATTGAGGATTGAGGATTGAGGATTGAGGATTGAGTATTGAAGATTGAGTATTGATGACTGAGGATTGAGGATTGAGGATTGAGGATTGAGGATTGAGGATTGAAAATTGAGTATCGGGGACTCAAGATTGAGGATTGAGGATTGAGGATTGAGGACGGAGGATGAGGGCTGAGGGTTGAGGATTGAGGTTTGAGTATTGAATCCTGAGAATTCAAGATATTCTATTGAGTGTTGAGAACTGAGGATTGATGGTTGAGTATTGAGAATTGAAGATTGAGGATTGAGGAATGAGTATTGAAGGTTGAGGATTGATGATTGTGGATTGAGGATTGGGGATTGAGGATTGAGTATTGAGTATTGAAGATTGAGGATTGATGATTGAGGATTGAGGATTGAGGATTGAGGATTGAGGATTGAGGACTGAGGATTGAGGATTGAAGATTGAGGATTGGGGATTGAGGAGTGACGATTGAGGATTGAGGATTGAGGATTGAGAGTTGAGGATTGAGGATTGAAGATTCAATATTGAGGATTGAAGATTGGGAATTGAGGATTGAGGATTGAACATTGAGGACTGAGTGTTGAGTGTTGAGTGATGAGAATTGATTTTTGTGGATAGAGGTTTGAAGATTGCAGATTGAGTATTGAGTATTGAAAACTTTGAATTGAGGATATTCTATTGAGGATTGAGGACTGACAACAGATTGTTGAGGACTGAGGTCTGAAGATTGAGGATTCAGGATTGAGTATTCAGAGTTGAGGTTTGAGGACTAAGGATTGAGGATTGAAGATTGAGGATTCATGATTGAGTATTCAGAGTTGAGGTTTGAGGACTGAGGATTGAGGATTGAAGGTTGAGTATTGAGGATTGAGTATTGAGGATTGAAGGTCGAGGATTGAGGATTGAGGATGGGGGCTGACGGTTGAGGATTGAGGTTCGTGGACTGAGGACTGAGGATAGAGCATTGAGAAATGAGGATTGAGGATTGAGGATTGAAGATTGAGTATTGGGTATTGAGGATTGAAGAATGAGGATTGAGGATTGAGGTTTGAGGATTGAGGATTGAAGATTGAGCTTTGAGGATTGAAGAGTGTCGATTGAGGATTGAGGATTGGGGACTGAGGATTGACGCTTGAGGATTGAGGGTTGAGGATGTAGGATTGAAGAGAGAGGACTGAGTGTTGAGGATTGAGTGTTGAGAATTGATGCTTGAGGTTTGAGATTTGATTATTGAATATTCTGGATTGAGTATTGAACCATAAGAATTCAGGATGTTCTATTGAGTATTGAGAATTGAGGATTGATGGTTGAGTAGTGAGGATTGATGGTTGAGGGTTGAGTGTTGAATATTGAGGATTGAGGGTTGAGGATTGAGGATTGATGATTGAGGATTGAAGATTGATTATTGATGATTGAAGATTGAGGACTGAGGATTGAGGGTTGAGGATTGAGGACGAGGTCTGACGGTTGAGGATTGAGGTTTGAGGATTGAGGATTGAGGATTGAGGATTGAGGCTTGAGGATTGAGGATTGAGCATTGAGGATTGAAGATTGAGGATTGGGTATTGAGGTTTGAAGAATGAGGATTGAGGATTGAGGATTGAGGATTGAGGATTGAGGATCTAGGATTGGAGATTGATTATTGAGGATTGAAGATTGGGGATTGAGGATTGAGGATTGAGGATCTAGGACTGGAGATTGATTATTGAGGATGAAGATTGAGAATTGGGTATTGGGGTTTGAAGGATGAGGATTGAGGATTGAGGATTGAGGATTGAGGATTGAGGATCTAGGATCGGAGATTGAATATTGAGGATTGAAGATTGGGGATTGAGGATTGAGGATTGAGTATCTAGGATTGGAGATTGATTATTGAGGATGAAGGTTGAGAATTGAGGATTGAGGATTGAGAATTGAGAATTGAGGATGAGGACTAAGGGTTGAGGATTGAGGGTTGTGAAATGAGGATTGGGGATTGAGGATTGAGGATTGAGGATTGAGGATTGAGGATTGAGGATTGAGTATTGAAGATTGAGTATTGATGACTGAGGATTGAGGATTGAGGATTGAGGTTTGAGGATTGAGGATTGAAGATTGAGTATTGAGGATTGAAGATTGAGGATTGAGAATTGACGATTCAGTATTGAGGATGAGGGCTGAGGGTTGAGGATTGAGGTTTGAGGACTGAGGTCTGAGGATTGAGGATTGAGAATTGAGAATTGAGGATTGAGAATCGAAGATTGAGGATTGGGTATTGAGGATTGGAGAATGAGAATTGAGGATTGAGGATTGAGGATTGAGTGTTGAGGTTTGAAGATTGAGTATTGAGGGTTGAAGACTGACGATTGAGGATTGAGGATTGAGGATTGAGGATTGAGGATTGAGGATTGAGGATTGAGGATTGAAGATTGAGTATTGAGGATTCAAGGTTGAGGATTGAGGATTGAGGATTGGGGATTGAGGATTGAGGATTGAGGATTGAGGATTGAAGACTGAGGATTGAGGATTGAGGATGAGGGCTGAGGGATGAGGATTGAGGTTTGAGGATTGAAGATTGAGGATTGGGTATTGGGGATTGAAGAATGAGGATTGAGTATTGTGGATTGAGGATTGAAGATTGAAGGGTGAGTATTGAGGATTGAAGGCTGACGAATGAGGACTGAGGACTGAGGATTGAGGATTGAGGTTTGAGGATTGAAGATTGGGGATTGAGTATTGAGGATTGAAGATTGAGGATTGAGGACTGAGGACTGAGGATTGAGGATTGAGGATTGAAGATTGAGGATTGAGTATTGAGGATTGAAGATTGAGGGTTGAGGATTGAGGTTTGAGGGCTGAGGACTGAGGATTGAGGATTGAGAATTGAGAACTGATAATGAGGACTGAGGGTTGAGGATTGAGGATAGAGGATTGAGGATTGAGGATTGAGTATTGAAGATTGAGGATTGATGACTGAGTATTGAGGATTGAGGATTGATGACTGAGTATTGAGGATTGAGGATTGAAAATTAATTATTAAGGATTGAAGATTGAGGATTGGGGATTGAGGATTGAGGATTGAGGAATGAAAATTGAGGGTTGAGGGTTGAGGATTGAGGTTTGAAGAATGAGTATTGACGATTGAAGATTTAGGATTGAGGATTGAGTATTAAGGACTGAATATTGACGATTGAGGATTGAGTATTGAGGATTGAAGATTGAGTATTGAGGATTTAAGATTGAGGATTGAGGATTGATCACTGAGGACTGAGGATTCAGGACTGAGGATTGAGGATTGAGAATTGAGAACTGATAATGAGGACTGAGGGTTGAGGATTGAGGATAGAGGATTGAGGATTGAGGATTGAGTATTGAAGAATGAGGATTGATGACTGTGTATTGAGGATTGAGGATTGAAAATTAATTATTAAGGATTGAAGATTGAGGATTGAGGATTGAGGATTGAGAATTGAGAATTGTGGATGAGGACTGAGGGTTGTGGATTGAGGTTTGAGGAATGAGGATTGAGGATTGAGGATTGAGGATTGAGGATTGAGGATTGAGGATTGAGGATTGAGTATTGAAGATTGAGTATTGATGACTGAGGATTGAGGATTGAGGATTGAGGATTGAGGATTGAGGATTGAAAATTGAATATCGGGGACTCAAGATTGAGGATTGAGGATTGAGGATTGAGGACGGAGGATGAGGGCTGAGGGTTGAGGATTGAGGTTTGAGTATTGAATCCTGAGAATTCAAGATATTCTATTGAGTGTTGAGAACTGAGGATTGATGGTTGAGTATTGAGGATTGAAGATTGAGGATTGAGGAATGAGTATTGAAGGTTGAGGATTGATGATTGTGGATTGAGGATTGGGGATTGAGGATTGAGTATTGAGTATTGAAGATTGAGG
Organism: Calliopsis andreniformis; assembly: GCF_051401765.1. Taxonomy (NCBI): domain Eukaryota; kingdom Metazoa; phylum Arthropoda; class Insecta; order Hymenoptera; family Andrenidae; genus Calliopsis; species Calliopsis andreniformis. The sequence goes on from NW_027480493.1 coordinate 2,428,555, forward strand.
ATTGATGATTGAGGATTGAGGATTGAGGATTGAGGATTGAGGATTGAGGACTGAGGATTGAGGATTGAAGATTGAGGATTGGGGATTGAGGAGTGACGATTGAGGATTGAGGATTGAGGATTGAGAGTTGAGGATTGAGGATTGAAGATTCAGTATTGAGGATTGAAGATTGGGAATTGAGGATTGAGGATTGAACATTGAGGACTGAGTGTTGAGTGTTGAGTGATGAGAATTGATTTTTGTGGATAGAGGTTTGAAGATTGCAGATTGAGTATTGAGTATTGAAAACTTTGAATTGAGGATATTCTATTGAGGATTGAGGACTGACAACAGATTGTTGAGGACTGAGGTCTGAAGATTGAGGATTCAGGATTGAGTATTCAGAGTTGAGGTTTGAGGACTAAGGATTGAGGATTGAAGATTGAGGATTCAGGATTGAGTATTCAGAGTTGAGGTTTGAGGACTGAGGATTGAGGATTGAAGGTTGAGTATTGAGGATTGAGTATTGAGGATTGAAGGTCGAGGATTGAGGATTGAGGATGGGGGCTGACGGTTGAGGATTGAGGTTCGTGGACTGAGGACTGAGGATAGAGCATTGAGAAATGAGGATTGAGGATTGAGGATTGAAGATTGAGTATTGGGTATTGAGGATTGAAGAATGAGGATTGAGGATTGAGGTTTGAGGATTGAGGATTGAAGATTGAGCTTTGAGGATTGAAGAGTGTCGATTGAGGATTGAGGATTGAGGACTGAGGATTGACGCTTGAGGATTGAGGGTTGAGGATGTAGGATTGAAGAGAGAGGACTGAGTGTTGAGGATTGAGTGTTGAGAATTGATGCTTGAGGTTTGAGATTTGATTATTGAATATTCTGGATTGAGTATTGAACCATAAGAATTCAGGATGTTCTATTGAGTATTGAGAATTGAGGATTGATGGTTGAGTAGTGAGGATTGATGGTTGAGGGTTGAGTGTTGAATATTGAGGATTGAGGGTTGAGGATTGAGGATTGATGATTGAGGATTGAAGATTGATTATTGATGATTGAAGATTGAGGACTGAGGATTGAGGGTTGAGGATTGAGGACGAGGTCTGACGGTTGAGGATTGAGGTTTGAGGATTGAGGATTGAGGATTGAGGATTGAGGCTTGAGGATTGAGGATTGAGCATTGAGGATTGAAGATTGAGGATTGGGTATTGAGGTTTGAAGAATGAGGATTGAGGATTGAGGATTGAGGATTGAGGATTGAGGATCTAGGATTGGAGATTGATTATTGAGGATTGAAGATTGGGGATTGAGGATTGAGGATTGAGGATCTAGGACTGGAGATTGATTATTGAGGATGAAGATTGAGAATTGGGTATTGGGGTTTGAAGGATGAGGATTGAGGATTGAGGATTGAGGATTGAGGATTGAGGATCTAGGATCGGAGATTGAATATTGAGGATTGAAGATTGGGGATTGAGGATTGAGGATTGAGTATCTAGGATTGGAGATTGATTATTGAGGATGAAGGTTGAGAATTGAGGATTGAGGATTGAGAATTGAGAATTGAGGATGAGGACTAAGGGTTGAGGATTGAGGGTTGTGAAATGAGGATTGGGGATTGAGGATTGAGGATTGAGGATTGAGGATTGAGGATTGAGGATTGAGTATTGAAGATTGAGTATTGATGACTGAGGATTGAGGATTGAGGATTGAGGTTTGAGGATTGAGGATTGAAGATTGAATGTTGAGGATTGAATATTCAGGATTGAGGATTGGCGATTGAGGATGGAGGATGAGGGCTGAGGGTTGAGGATTGAGGTTTCAGTATTGAATCCTGAGAATTCAGGATATTCTATTCAGTATCGAGAATTGAGGATTGATGGTTAGTATTGAGGATTGAGGATTGAGGATTGAGTGTTGAAGATTGAGGATTGATGATTGAAGATTGATGATTGGGGATTGAGGATTGAAGAATGAGGATTGAGGATTGAGGATGAGGGCTGAGGATTGAGGATTGAAGATTGATGATTGAGGATTGGGTATTGAGGATTGAAGAATGAGGATTGAGGATTGAGGATTGAGGATTGATTGTTGAGGATTGAAGATTGAGTATTGAGGTTAGAAGACTGACGATTGAGGATTGAGGATTGAGTATTGAAGATTAAGGATTAATGATTGAGGAATGAGGATTGAGGATTGAGGATTGAGGATTGAGTGTTGAAGATTGAGGATTGATGATTGAGGACTGAGGCTTGAGGATTGGGGATTGAGGATTGAGGATTGAGGTTTGAGGACTGAGGGCTGAGGATTGTGGATTGAGGATTGAGGATTGAAGATTCAGTATTGAGGATTGAAGATTGGGAATTGAGGATTGAGGATTGAACATTGAGGACTGAGTGTTGAGTGTTGAGTGATGAGAATTGATGTTTGTGGATAGAGGTTTGAAGATTGCAGATTGAGTATTGAGTATTGAAAACTTTGAATTGAGGATATTCTATTGAGGATTGAGGATTGACAACAGATTGTTGAGGACTGAGGGCCGAAGATTGAGGATTCAGGATTGAGGATTCAGAATTGAGGTTTCAGGACTGAGGATTGAGGATTGAAGATTGAGTACTGAGGATTGAAGATTGAGGATTGAGAATTGAGGATTCAGTATTGAGGATGAGGGCTGAGGGTTGAGGATTGAGGTTTGAGGACTGAGGACTGAGGATTGAGGATTGAGAATTGAGGATTGAGGATTGAGGATTGAAGATTGAGGATTGGGTATTGAGGATTGGAGAATGAGAATTGAGGATTGAGGATTGAGGATTGTGTGTTGAGGTTTGAAGATTGAGTATTGAGGGTTGAAGACTGACGATTGAGGATTGAGGATTGATGATTGAGGATTGAGGATTGAGGATTGAAGATTGTGTATTGAGGATTCAGGATTGAGGATTGAGGATTGAGGATTGGGGATTGAGGATTGAGGATTGAGGATTGAGGATTGAAGACTGAGGATTGAGGATTGAGGATGAGGGCTGAGGGTTGAGGATTGAGGTTTGAGTATTGAAGATTGAGGATTGGGTATTGGGGATTGAAGAATGAGGATTGAGTATTGTGGATTGAGGATTGAGGATTGAATAGTGAGTATTGAGGATTGAAGATTGAGGATTGAGGATTGAGGATTGGGGATTGACGATGAGTGCTGAGGGTTGAGGATTGAGGTTTGAGGACTGAGGACTGAGGATTGAGGATTGAGAATTGAGGATTGAGGATTGAGGATTGAAGATTGAGGATTGGGTATTGAGGATTGAAGAATGAGGATTGAGGATTGCGGATTGAGGATTGAGGAATGAAAATTGAGGGTTGAGGGTTGAGGATTGAGGATTGAAGAATGAGTATTGACGATTGAAGATTGAGGATTGAGGATTGAGTATTGAGGACTGAAGATTGACGATTGAGGATTGGGTATTGAGGATTGAAGACTGACGATTGAGGATTGAGGATTGAGGACTGAGGATTGAGGATTGAAGATTGATGATTGAGGATTGGGTATTGAGGATTGAAGAATGAGGATTGAGGATTGAGGATTGAGGATTGAGTGTTGAGGGTTGAAGATTGAGTATTGAGGGTTGAAGACTGACGATTGAGGATTTAGGATTGATGATTGAGGATTGAAGATTGAGTATTGAGGATTCAAGATTGAGGGTTGAGGATTGAGGATTGGGGATTGAGGATTGAGGATTGAGGATTGAGGATTGAAGACTGAGGATTGAGGATTGAGGATGAGGGCTGAGGGTTCAGGATTGAGGTTTGAGGATTGAAGATTGAGGATTGGGTATGGGGGATTGAAGAATGAGGATTGAGTATTGTGGATTGAGGATTGAGGATTGAAGAGTGAGTATTGAGGATTGAAGATTGAGGATTGAGGATTGAGGATTGGGGATTGACGATGAGTGCTGAGGGTTGAGGATTGAGGTTTGAGGACTGAGGACTGAGGATTGAGGATTGAGAATTGAGGATTGAGGATTGAGGATTGAAGATTGAGGATTGGGTATTGAGGATTGAAGAATGGGGATTGAGGATTGCGGATTGAGGATTGAGGAATGAAAATTGAGGGTTGAGGGTTGAGGATTGAGGATTGAAGAATGAGTATTGACGATTGAAGATTGAGGATTGAGGATTGAGTATTGAGGACTGAAGATTGACGATTGAGGATTGAGTATTGAGGATTGAAGATTGAGTATTGAGGATTGAAGATTGAGGATTGAGGATTGATCATTGAGGACTGAGGATTGAGGACTGAGGATTGAGGATTGAGAATTGAGAACTGATAATAAGGACTGAGGGTTGAGGTTTGAGGATAGAGGATTGAGGATTGAGGATTGAGTATTGAAGATTGAGGATTGATGACTGAGTATTGAGGATTGAGGATTGAAAATTGATTATTAAGGATTGAAGATTGAGGATTGAGGATTGAGGATTGAGAATTGAGAATTGAGGATGAGGACTGAGGGTTGTGGATTGAGGTTTGAGGAATGATGATTGAGGATTGAGGATTGAGGATTGAGGATTGAGGATTGAGGATTGAGGATTGAGGATTGAAGATTGAGTATTGATGACTGAGGATTGAGGATTGAGGATTGAGGATTGAGGATTGAGGATTGAGGATTGAGGATTGAAGATTGAGTATTGATGACTGAGGATTGAGGATTGAGGATTGAGGATTGAGGATTGAGGATTGAAAACTGAGTATCGGGGACTCAAGATTGAGGATTGAGGATTGAGGATTGAGGACGGAGGATGAGGGCTGAGGGTTGAGGATTGAGGTTTGAGTATTGAATCCTGAGAATTCAGGATATTCTATTGAGTGTTGAGAACTGAGGATTGATGGTTGAGTATTGAGGATTGAAGATTGAGGATTGAGGAATGAGTATTGAAGGTTGAGGATTGATGGTTGTGGATCGAGGATTGGGGATTGAGGATTGAGTATTGAGTATTGAAGATTGAGGATTGATGATTGAGGATTGAGGATTCAGGATTGAGGATTGAGGATTGAGGATTAAGTATTGAGGATTGAAGATTGAGGATTGGGGATTGAGGAGTGACGATTGAGGATTGAGGATTGAGGATTGAGAGTTGAGGATTGATGATTCAAGATTGAGTATTGAGGATTGTAGAATGAGGATTGAGGATTGAGGATTGAGGATTGAGGATTGATGATTGAAGATTTAGTATTGAGGATTGAAGATAGAGCATTGAGAATTGAGGATTGAGGATTGAGGATTGAAGATTGAGGATTGGGTAGTGAGGATTGATGAATGAGGATTGAGGATTGAGGATTGAGGATTGAGTGTTGAGGATTGAAGATTGAGTATTGAGGATAGAAGACGGACGATTGAGGATTGAGGTTTGAGGACTGAGGACTGAGGATTGAGGATTGAGAATTGAGGATTGAGGATTGAGGATTGAAGATTGAGGATTGGGTATTGAGGATTGGAGAATGAGAATTGAGGATTGAGGATTGAGGATTGTGTGTTGAGGTTTGAAGATTGAGTATTGAGGGTTGAAGACTGACGATTGAGGATTGAGGATTGATGATTGAGGATTGAGGATTGAGGATTGAAGATTGTGTATTGAGGATTCAGGATTGAGGATTGAGGATTGAGGATTGGGGATTGAGGATTGAGGATTGAGGATTGAGGATTGAAGACTGAGGATTGAGGATTGAGGATGAGGGCTGAGGGTTGAGGATTGAGGTTTGAGTATTGAAGATTGAGGATTGGGTATTGGGGATTGAAGAATGAGGATTGAGTATTGTGGATTGAGGATTGAGGATTGAATAGTGAGTATTGAGGATTGAAGATTGAGGATTGAGGATTGAGGATTGGGGATTGACGATGAGTGCTGAGGGTTGAGGATTGAGGTTTGAGGACTGAGGACTGAGGATTGAGGATTGAGAATTGAGGATTGAGGATTGAGGATTGAAGATTGAGGATTGGGTATTGAGGATTGAAGAATGAGGATTGAGGATTGCGGATTGAGGATTGAGGAATGAAAATTGAGGGTTGAGGGTTGAGGATTGAGGATTGAAGAATGAGTATTGACGATTGAAGATTGAGGATTGAGGATTGAGTATTGAGGACTGAAGATTGACGATTGAGGATTGGGTATTGAGGATTGAAGACTGACGATTGAGGATTGAGGATTGAGGACTGAGGATTGAGGATTGAAGATTGATGATTGAGGATTGGGTATTGAGGATTGAAGAATGAGGATTGAGGATTGAGGATTGAGGATTGAGTGTTGAGGGTTGAAGATTGAGTATTGAGGGTTGAAGACTGACGATTGAGGATTTAGGATTGATGATTGAGGATTGAAGATTGAGTATTGAGGATTCAAGATTGAGGGTTGAGGATTGAGGATTGGGGATTGAGGATTGAGGATTGAGGATTGAGGATTGAAGACTGAGGATTGAGGATTGAGGATGAGGGCTGAGGGTTGAGGATTGAGGTTTGAGGATTGAAGATTGAGGATTGGGTATGGGGGATTGAAGAATGAGGATTGAGTATTGTGGATTGAGGATTGAGGATTGAAGAGTGAGTATTGAGGATTGAAGATTGAGGATTGAGGATTGAGGATTGGGGATTGACGATGAGTGCTGAGGGTTGAGGATTGAGGTTTGAGGACTGAGGACTGAGGATTGAGGATTGAGAATTGAGGATTGAGGATTGAGGATTGAAGATTGAGGATTGGGTATTGAGGATTGAAGAATGGGGATTGAGGATTGCGGATTGAGGATTGAGGAATGAAAATTGAGGGTTGAGGGTTGAGGATTGAGGATTGAAGAATGAGTATTGACGATTGAAGATTGAGGATTGAGGATTGAGTATTGAGGACTGAAGATTGACGATTGAGGATTGAGTATTGAGGATTGAAGATTGAGTATTGAGGATTGAAGATTGAGGATTGAGGATTGATCATTGAGGACTGAGGATTGAGGACTGAGGATTGAGGATTGAGAATTGAGAACTGATAATAAGGACTGAGGGTTGAGGATTGAGGATAGAGGATTGAGGATTGAGGATTGAGTATTGAAGATTGAGGATTGATGACTGAGTATTGAGGATTGAGGATTGAAAATTGATTATTAAGGATTGAAGATTGAGGATTGAGGATTGAGGATTGAGAATTGAGAATTGAGGATGAGGACTGAGGGTTGTGGATTGAGGTTTGAGGAATGATGATTGAGGATTGAGGATTGAGGATTGAGGATTGAGGATTGAGGATTGAGGATTGAGGATTGAAGATTGAGTATTGATGACTGAGGATTGAGGATTGAGGATTGAGGATTGAGGATTGAGGATTGAGGATTGAGGATTGAAGATTGAGTATTGATGACTGAGGATTGAGGATTGAGGATTGAGGATTGAGGATTGAGGATTGAAAACTGAGTATCGGGGACTCAAGATTGAGGATTGAGGATTGAGGATTGAGGACGGAGGATGAGGGCTGAGGGTTGAGGATTGAGGTTTGAGTATTGAATCCTGAGAATTCAGGATATTCTATTGAGTGTTGAGAACTGAGGATTGATGGTTGAGTATTGAGGATTGAAGATTGAGGATTGAGGAATGAGTATTGAAGGTTGAGGATTGATGGTTGTGGATCGAGGATTGGGGATTGAGGATTGAGTATTGAGTATTGAAGATTGAGGATTGATGATTGAGGATTGAGGATTCAGGATTGAGGATTGAGGATTGAGGATTAAGTATTGAGGATTGAAGATTGAGGATTGGGGATTGAGGAGTGACGATTGAGGATTGAGGATTGAGGATTGAGAGTTGAGGATTGATGATTCAAGATTGAGTATTGAGGATTGTAGAATGAGGATTGAGGATTGAGGATTGAGGATTGAGGATTGATGATTGAAGATTTAGTATTGAGGATTGAAGATAGAGCATTGAGAATTGAGGATTGAGGATTGAGGATTGAAGATTGAGGATTGGGTAGTGAGGATTGATGAATGAGGATTGAGGATTGAGGATTGAGGATTGAGTGTTGAGGATTGAAGATTGAGTATTGAGGATAGAAGACGGACGATTGAGGATTGAGGATTGAGGATTGAGGATCGAGGATTGAGGATTGAAGATTTAGTATTGAGGATTGAAGGTAGAGGATTGAGAATTGAGGATTGAGGATTGAGGATGGAAGATTGAGTATTGGGTATTGAGGATTCAAGAATAAGGATTGAGGATTGAGGATTGAGGATTGAGGATTGAGGATAGAAGATTGAGTATTGAGGATTGAAGACTGACGATTGAGAATTGAGTACTGAGGATTGAGGGTTGAGGATTGAGGATTGCAGATTGAGTATTGAGGACTGAAGATTGACGATTGAGGATTAAGAATTGAGGATTGAGAATTGAGAATTGAGGATGAGGACTAAGGGTTGATGATTGAGGGTTGAGAAATGAGGATTGGGTATTGAGGATTGAAGACTGAGGATTGAGGATTGAGGATTGAGGATTGAAGATTGAGTATTGAGGATTGCAGATTGAGGATTGAGGATTGAGGATTGAGGATTGGAGATTGATTATTGAGGATGAAGGTTGAGAATTGAGGATTGAGGATTGAGAATTCAGAATTGAGGATGAGGACTAAGGGTTGAGGATTGAGGGTTGTGAAATGAGGATTGGGGATTGAGGATTGAGGATTGAGGATTGAGGATTGAGGATTGAGGATTGAGTATTGAAGATTGAGTATTGATCACTGAGGATTGAGGATTGAGGATTGAGGTTTGAGGATTGTGGATTGAAGATTGAATGTTGAGGATTGAATATTCGGGATTGAGGACTGGCGATTGAGGATGGAGGATGAGGTCTGAGGGTTGAGGATTGAGGTTTCAGTATTGAATCCCGAGAATTCAGGATATTCTATTGAGTATCGAGAATTGAGGATTGATGGTTAGTATTGAGGATTGAGGATTGAGGATTGAGTGTTGAAGATTGAGGATTGATGATTGAAGATTGATGATTGGGGATTGAGGATTGAGGAATGAGTATTGAAGATTGAGGATTGGTGATTGAGGATTTAGGATTGAGGATTAGGGATTGAGGATTGAGCATTGAGGTTAGAGGACTGAGTGCTGAGGACTGAGGATTGAGGATTGAGGATTGATAATGAGGGCTGAGGGTTGAGGATTGAGGTTTGAGGACTGAGGACTGAGGATTGAGGATTGAGAATTGAGGATTTAGGATTGAGGATTGAAGATTGAGGATTGGGTATTGAGGATTGAAGAATGAGGATTGAGGATTGAGGATTGAGGATTGAGGATTGAGGATTGAAGGTTGAGGACTGGGTATTGAGGATTGAAGACTGAGGATTGAGGATTGAGGATTGAGGATTGAAGATTGAGTATTGAGGATTGAAGATTGAGGATTGAGGATTGAGGATTGAGGATTGAGGATTGAAGATTGAGTTTTGAGGATTGAAGATTGAGGATTGAGTATTGAGGATTGAGGATTGAGGATTGAGGATGAGGATTGAGTATTGAAGATTGAGGATTGATGATTGAGGATTGAGGATTGAGGATTGAGGATTGAAGATTGAATATTGATGATTGAATATTGAGGACTGAGGATTGAGGGTTATGTATGGAGGACGAGGACTGAGGGTTGAATATTGATTTTTGATGTCTGATGGTTAAGGATTGAGGATTGAGAATTGAGGATTGAGGATTGAGGATTGAAGATTGAGGATGGGTATTGAGGATTGAAGAATGAGGATTGAGGATTGAGGTTTGAGGATTGAGGATTGAGGATTGAGGATTGAGGATTGAGGATTGAGGATTGAGGACTGAGGCTTGAGGATTGAGGATTGAGCATTGAGGATTGAAGATTGAGGATTGGGTATTGAGGTTTGAAGAATGAGGATTGAGGATTGAGGATTGAGGATTGAGGATCTAGGTTTGGAGATTGATTACTGAGGATTGAAGATTGGGGATTGAGGATTGAGGATTGAGGATCTAGGACTGGAGATTGATTATTGAGGATGAAGATTGAGAATTGGGTATTGAGGTTTGAAGAATGAGGATTGAGGATTGAGGATTGAGGATTGAGGATTGAGGATCTAGGATTGGAGATTGAATATTGAGGATTGAAGATTGGGGATTGAGGATTGAGGATTGAGTATCTAGGATTGGAGATTGATTATTGAGGATGAAGGTTGAGAATTGAGGATTGAGGATTGAGAATTGAGAATTGAGGACTGAGTGTTGAGTGTTGAGTGATGAGAATTGATGTTTGTGGATAGAGGTTTGAAGATTGCAGATTGAGTATTGAGTATTGAAAACTTTGAATTGAGAATATTCTATTGAGGTTTGAGGATTGACAACAGATTGTTGAGGACTGAGGTCTGAAGATTGAGGGTTCAGGATTTTGGATCCAGAATTGAGGTTTGAGGACTAAGGATTGAGGATTGAAGATTGGGTATTGAGGATTGGGGATTGAGGATTGAAGATTGAGGATTGAGGATTGAGGATGGGGGCTGACGGTTGAGGATTGAGGTTTGAGGACTGAGGACTGAGGATAGAGCATTGAGACATGAGGATTGAGGATTGATGATTGAAGATTGAGTATTGGGTATTGAGGATTGAAGAATGAGGATTGAGGATTGAGGTTTGAGGATTGAGGATTGAAGATTGAGTATTGAGGATTGAAGACTGACGATTGAGGATTGAGGATTGAGGATTGATCATTGAGGACTGAGGATTGAGGACTGAGGATTGAGGATTGAGAATTGAGAACTGATAATGAGGACTGAGGGTTGAGGATTGAGGATAGAGGATTGAGTATTGAAGATTGAGGATTGATGACTGAGTATTGAGGATTGAGGATTGAAAATTGATTATTAAGGATTGAAGATTGAGGATTGAGGATTGAGGATTGAGAATTGAGAATTGAGGATGAGGACTGAGGGTTGTGGATTGAGGTTTGAGGGATGAGGATTGAGGATTGAGGATTGAGTATTGAGGATTGAGGATTGAGGATTGAAAATTGAGTATCGGGGACTCAAGATTGAGGATTGAGGATTGAGGATTGAGGACGGAGGATGAGGGCTGAGGGTTGAGCATTGAGGTTTGAGTATTGAATCCTGAGAATTCAGGATATTCTATTGAGTGTTGAGAACTGAGGATTGATGGTTGAGTATTGAGGATTGAAGATTGAGGATTGAGGAATGAGTATTGAAGGTTGAGGATTGATGATTGTGGATTGAGGATTGGGGATTGAGGATTGAGTATTGAGTATTGAAGATTGAGGATTGATGATTGAGGATTGAGTATTGAGGATTGAGGATTGAGGATTGAGGATTGAGGATTGAGGATTGAAGATTGAGGATTGGGGTCTGAGGAGTGACGATTGAGGATTGAGGATTGAGGACTGAGAGTTGAGGATTGATGATTCAAGATTGAGTATTGAGGATTGTAGAATGAGGATTGAGGATTGAGGATTGATGATTGAGGATTGAGGATTGAAGATTTAGTATTGAGGATTGAAGATAGAGGATTGAGTATTGAGGATTGAGGATTGAGGATTGAAGATTGAGGATTGAGTGTTGAGGATTGTAGAATGAGGATAGAGGATTGAGTATTGAAGATTAAGGATTGATGATTGAGGAATGAGGATTGAGGATTGAGGATTGAGGACTGAGGATTGAGGATTGAAGATTGATGATTGAGGATTGGGTATTGAGGATTGAAGAATGAGGATTGAGGATTGAGGATTGAGGATTGAGGATTGAGGATTGAGGATTGAGGATTGAGGATTGAGTATTGAAGATTGAGTATTGATGACTGAGGGTTGAGGATTGAGGATTGAGGATTGAGGATTGAGGATTGAAAATTGAGTATCGGGGACTCAAGATTGAGGATTGAGGATTGAGGATTGAGGACGGAGAATGAGGGCTGAGTGTTGAGGATTGAGGTTTGAGTATTGAATCCTGAGAATTCAGGATATTCTATTGAGTGTTGAGAACTGAGGATTGATGGTTGAGTATTGAGGATTGAGGAATGAGTATTGAAGGTTGAGGATTGAGGATTGTGGATTGAGGATTGGGGATTGAGGATTGAGTATTGAGTATTGAAGATTGAGGATTGATTATTGAGGATTGAGTATTGAGGATTGAGGATTGAGGATTGAGGATTGTGGATTGAGGATTGAAGATTGAGGATTGAGGATTGAGGATCTAGGTTTGGAGATTGATTACTGAGGATTGAAGATTGGGGATTGAGGATTGAGGATTGAGGATCTAGGACTGGAGATTGATTATTGAGGATGAAGATTGAGAATTGGGTATTGAGGTTTGAAGAATGAGGATTGAGGATTGAGGATTGAGGATTGAGGATTGAGGATCTAGGATTGGAGATTGAATATTGAGGATTGAAGATTGGGGATTGAGGATTGAGGATTGAGTATCTAGGATTGGAGATTGATTATTGAGGATGAAGGTTGAGAATTGAGGATTGAGGATTGAGAATTGAGAATTGAGGATGAGGACTAAGGGTTGAGGATTGAGGGTTGTGAAATGAGGATTGGGGATTGAGGATTGGGGATTGAGGATTGAGGATTGAGGATTGAGGTTTGAGTATTGAAGATTGAGTATTGATCACTGAGGATTGAGGATTGAGGATTGAGGTTTGAGGATTGAGGATTGAAGATTGAATGTTGAGGATTGAATATTCAGGATTGAGGATTGGCGATTGAGGATGGAGGATGAGGGCTGAGGGTTGAGGATTGAGGTTTCAGTATTGAATCCCGAGAATTCAGGATATTCTATTGAGTATCGAGAATTGAGGATTGATGGTTAGTATTGAGGATTGAGGATTGAGGATTGAGTGTTGAAGATTGAGGATTGATGATTGAAGATTGATGATTGGGGATTGAGGATTGAGGAATGAGTATTGAAGATTGAGGATTGGTGATTGAGGATTTAGGATTGAGGATTAGGGATTGAGGATTGAGCATTGAGGTTAGAGGACTGAGTGCTGAGGACTGAGGATTGAGGATTGAGGATTGATAATGAGGGCTGAGGGTTGAGGATTGAGGTTTGAGGACTGAGGACTGAGGATTGAGGATTGAGAATTGAGGATTTAGGATTGAGGATTGAAGATTGAGGATTGGGTATTGAGGATTGAAGAATGAGGATTGAGGATTGAGGATTGAGGATTGAGGATTGAGGATTGAAGGTTGAGGACTGGGTATTGAGGATTGAAGACTGAGGATTGAGGATTGAGGATTGAGGATTGAAGATTGAGTATTGAGGATTGAAGATTGAGGATTGAGGATTGAGGATTGAGGATTGAGGATCTAGGACTGGAGATTGATTATTGAGGATGAAGATTGAGAATTGGGTATTGAGGTTTGAAGAATGAGGATTGAGGATTGAGGATTGAGGATTGAGGATTGAGGATCTAGGATTGGAGATTGAATATTGAGGATTGAAGATTGGGGATTGAGGATTGAGGATTGAGTATCTAGGATTGGAGATTGATTATTGAGGATGAAGGTTGAGAATTGAGGATTGAGGATTGAGAATTGAGAATTGAGGATGAGGACTAAGGGTTGCGGATTGAGGGCTGTGAAATGAGGATTGGGGATTGAGGATTGAGGATTGAGGATTGAGGATTGAGGATTGAGGATTGAGGATTGAGGATTGAGGATTGAGGATTGAGGATTGAAGATTGAGTATTGATGACTGAGGATTGAGGATTGAGGATTGAGGATTGAGGATTGAGGATTGAGGATTGAGGATTGAAGATTGAGTATTGATGACTGAGGATTGAGGATTGAGGATTGAGGATTGAGGATTGAGGATTGAAAACTGAGTATCGGGGACTCAAGATTGAGGATTGAGGATTGAGGATTGAGGACGGAGGATGAGGGCTGAGGGTTGAGGATTGAGGTTTGAGTATTGAATCCTGAGAATTCAGGATATTCTATTGAGTATTGAGAACTGAGGATTGATGGTTGAGTATTGAGGATTGAAGATTGAGGATTGAGGAATGAGTATTGAAGGTTGAGGATTGATGGTTGTGGATCGAGGATTGGGGATTGAGGATTGAGTATTGAGTATTGAAGATTGAGGATTGATGATTGAGGATTGAGGATTCAGGATTGAGGATTGAGGATTGAGGATTAAGTATTGAGGATTGAAGATTGAGGATTGGGGATTGAGGAGTGACGATTGAGGATTGAGGATTGAGGATTGAGAGTTGAGGATTGATGACTCAAGATTGAGTATTGAGGATTGTAGAATGAGGATTGAGGATTGAGGATTGAGGATTGAGGATTGATGATTGAAGATTTAGTATTGAGGATTGAAGATAGAGCATTGAGAATTGAGGATTGAGGATTGAGGATTGAAGATTGAGGATTGGGTAGTGAGGATTGATGAATGAGGATTGAGGATTGAGGATTGAGGATTGAGTGTTGAGGATTGAAGATTGAGTATTGAGGATAGAAGACGGACGATTGAGGATTGAGGATTGAGGATTGAGGATCGAGGATTGAGGATTGAAGATTTAGTATTGAGGATTGAAGGTAGAGGATTGAGAATTGAGGATTGAGGATTGAGGATGGAAGATTGAGTATTGGGTATTGAGGATTCAAGAATAAGGATTGAGGATTGAGGATTGAGGATTGAGGATTGAGGATAGAAGATTGAGTATTGAGGATTGAAGACTGACGATTGAGAATTGAGTACTGAGGATTGAGGGTTGAGGATTGAGGATTGCAGATTGAGTATTGAGGACTGAAGATTGACGATTGAGGATTAAGAATTGAGGATTGAGAATTGAGAATTGAGGATGAGGACTAAGGGTTGATGATTGAGGGTTGAGAAATGAGGATTGGGGATTGAGGATTGAGAATTGAGGATTGAGGATTGAGGATTGAGGATTGAGTATTGAAGATTGAGTATTGATCACTGAGGATTGAGGATTGAGGATTGAGGTTTGAGGATTGAGGATTGAAGATTGAATGTTGAGGATTGAATATTCAGGATTGAGGATTGGCGATTGAGGATGGAGGATGAGTGCTGAGGACTGAGGATTGAGGATTGAGGATTGATAATGAGGGCTGAGGGTTGAGGATTGAGGTTTGAGGACTGAGGACTGAGGATTGAGGATTGAGAATTGAGGATTTAGGATTGAGGATTGAAGATTGAGGATTGGGTATTGAGGATTGAAGAATGAGGATTGAGGATTGAGGATTGAGGATTGAGGATCGAGGATTGAAGGTTGAGGACTGGGTATTGAGGATTGAAGACTGAGGATTGAGGATTGAGGATTGAGGATTGAAGATTGAGTATTGAGGATTGAAGATTGAGGATTGAGGATTGAGGATTGAGGATTGAGGATCTAGGACTGGAGATTGATTATTGAGGATGAAGATTGAGAATAGGGGATTGAGGTTTGAAGAATGAGGATTGAGGATTGAGGATTGAGGATTGAGGATTGAGGATCTAGGATTGGAGATTGAATATTGAGGATTGACGATTGGGGATTGAGGATTGAGGATTGAGTATCTAGGATTGGAGATTGATTATTGAGGATGAAGGTTGAGAATTGAGGATTGAGGATTGAGAATTGAGAATTGAGGATGAGGACTAAGGGTTGCGGATTGAGGGCTGTGAAATGAGGATTGGGGATTGAGGATTGAGGATTGAGGATTGAGGATTGAGGATTGAGGATTGAGTATTGAAGATTGAGTATTGATCACTGAGGATTGAGGATTGAGGATTGAGGTTTGAGGATTGAGGATTGAAGGTTGAATGTTGAGGATTGAGTATTCAGGATTGAGGATTGGCGATTGAGGATGGAGGATGAGGGCTGAGGGTTGAGGATTGAGGTTTCAGTATTGAATCCTGAGAATTCAGGATATTCTATTGAGTATCGAGAATTGAGGATTGATGGTTAGTATTGAGGATTGAGGATTGAGGATTGAGTGTTGAAGATTGAGGATTGATAATTGAAGATTGATGATTGGGGATTGAGGATTGAGGAATGAGTATTGAAGATTGAGGATTGGTGACTGAGGATTTAGGATTGAGGATTAGGGATTGAGGATTGAGCATTGAGGTTAGAGGACTGAGTGCTGAGGACTGAGGATTGAGGATTGAGGATTGATAATGAGGGCTGAGGGTTGAGGATTGAGGTTTGAGGACTGAGGACTGAGGATTGAGGATTGAGAATTGAGGATTTAGGATTGAGGATTGAAGACTGAGGATTTTGTATTGAGGATTGAAGAATGAGGATTGAGGATTGAGGATTGAGGATTGAGGATTGTGGATTGAAGGTTGAGGATTGGGTATTGAGGATTGAAGACTGAGGATTGAGGATTGAGGATTGAGGATTGAAGATTGAGTATTGAGGAT
This sequence comes from Calliopsis andreniformis, assembly GCF_051401765.1. Lineage (NCBI taxonomy): Eukaryota > Metazoa > Arthropoda > Insecta > Hymenoptera > Andrenidae > Calliopsis > Calliopsis andreniformis. The sequence goes on from NW_027480493.1 coordinate 2,444,956, forward strand.
TGCAGATTGAGGATTGAGGATTGAGGATTGAGGATTGGAGATTGATTATTGAGGATGAAGGTTGAGAATTGAGGATTGAGGATTGAGAATTCAGAATTGAGGATGAGGACTAAGGGTTGAGGATTGAGGGTTGTGAAATGAGGATTGGGGATTGAGGATTGAGGATTGAGGATTGAGGATTGAGGATTGAGGATTGAGTATTGAAGATTGAGTATTGATCACTGAGGATTGAGGATTGAGGATTGAGGTTTGAGGATTGTGGATTGAAGATTGAATGTTGAGGATTGAATATTCAGGATTGAGGATTGGCGATTGAGGATGGAGGATGAGGTCTGAGGGTTGAGGATTGAGGTTTCAGTATTGAATCCCGAGAATTCAGGATATTCTATTGAGTATCGAGAATTGAGGATTGATGGTTAGTATTGAGGATTGAGGATTGAGGATTGAGTGTTGAAGATTGAGGATTGATGATTGAAGATTGATGATTGGGGATTGAGGATTGAGGAATGAGTATTGAAGATTGAGGATTGGTGATTGAGGATTTAGGATTGAGGATTAGGGATTGAGGATTGAGCATTGAGGTTAGAGGACTGAGTGCTGAGGACTGAGGATTGAGGATTGAGGATTGATAATGAGGGCTGAGGGTTGAGGATTGAGGTTTGAGGACTGAGGACTGAGGATTGAGGATTGAGAATTGAGGATTTAGGTTTGAGGATTGAAGATTGAGGATTGGGTATTGAGGATTGAAGAATGAGGATTGAGGATTGAGGATTGAGGATTGAGGATTGAGGATTGAAGGTTGAGGACTGGGTATTGAGGATTGAAGACTGAGGATTGAGGATTGAGGATTGAGGATTGAAGATTGAGTATTGAGGATTGAAGATTGAGGATTGAGGATTGAGGATTGAGGATTGAGGATTGAAGATTGAGTTTTGAGGATTGAAGATTGAGGATTGAGTATTGAGGATTGAGGATTGAGGATTGAGGATGAGGATTGAGTATTGAAGATGGAGGATTGATGATTGAGGATTGAGGATTGAGGATTGAGGATTGAAGATTGAATATTGATGATTGAATATTGAGGACTGAGGATTGAGGGTTATGTATGGAGGACGAGGACTGAGGGTTGAATATTGATTTTTGATGTCTGATGGTTAAGGATTGAGGATTGAGAATTGAGGATTGAGGATTGAGGATTGAAGATTGAGGATGGGTATTGAGGATTGAAGAATGAGGATTGAGGATTGAGGTTTGAGGATTGAGGATTGAGGATTGAGGATTGAGGATTGAGGATTGAGGATTGAGGATTGAGGACTGAGGCTTGAGGATTGAGGATTGAGCATTGAGGATTGAAGATTGAGGATTGGGTATTGAGGTTTGAAGAATGAGGATTGAGGATTGAGGATTGAGGATTGAGGATCTAGGTTTGGAGATTGATTACTGAGGATTGAAGATTGGGGATTGAGGATTGAGGATTGAGGATCTAGGACTGGAGATTGATTATTGAGGATGAAGATTGAGAATTGGGTATTGAGGTTTGAAGAATGAGGATTGAGGATTGAGGATTGAGGATTGAGGATTGAGGATCTAGGATTGGAGATTGAATATTGAGGATTGAAGATTGGGGATTGAGGATTGAGGATTGAGTATCTAGGATTGGAGATTGATTATTGAGGATGAAGGTTGAGAATTGAGGATTGAGGATTGAGAATTGAGAATTGAGGATGAGGACTAAGGGTTGAGTATTGAGGGTTGTGAAATGAGGATTGGGGATTGAGGATTGAGGATTGAGGATTGAGGATTGAGGATTGAGTATTGAAGATTGAGTATTGATCACTGAGGATTGAGGATTGAGGATTGAGGTTTGAGGATTGAGGATTGAAGATTGAATGTTGAGGATTGAATATTCAGGATTGAGGATTGGCGATTGAGGATGGAGGATGAGGGCTGAGGGATGAGGATTGAGGTTTCAGTATTGAATCCCGAGAATTCAGGATATTCTATTGAGTATCGAGAATTGAGGATTGATGGTTAGTATTGAGGATTGAGGATTGAGGATTGAGTGTTGAAGATTGAGGATTGATGATTGAAGATTGATGATTGGGGATTGAGGATTGAGGAATGAGTATTGAAGATTGAGTATTGGTGATTGAGGATTTAGGATTGAGGATTAGGGATTGAGGATTGAGCATTGAGGTTAGAGGACTGAGTGCTGAGGACTGAGGATTGAGGATTGAGGATTGATAATGAGGGCTGAGGGTTGAGGATTGAGGTTTGAGGACTGAGGACTGAGGATTGAGGATTGAGAATTGAGGATTTAGGATTGAGGATTGAAGATTGAGGATTGGGTATTGAGGATTGAAGAATGAGGATTGAGGATTGAGGATTGAGGATTGAGGATTGAGGATTGAAGGTTGAGGACTGGGTATTGAGGATTGAAGACTGAGGATTGAGGATTGAGGATTGAGGATTGAAGATTGAGTATTGAGGATTGAAGATTGAGGATTGAGGATTGAGGATTGAGGATTGAGGATTGAAGATTGAGTTTTGAGGATTGAAGATTGAGGATTGAGTATTGAGGATTGAGGATTGAGGATTGAGGATGAGGATTGAGTATTGAAGATTGAGGATTGATGATTGAGGATTGAGGATTGAGGATTGAGGATTGAAGATTGAATATTGATGATTGAATATTGAGGACTGAGGATTGAGGGTTATGTATGGAGGACGAGGACTGAGGGTTGAATATTGATTTTTGATGTCTGATGGTTAAGGATTGAGGATTGAGAATTGAGGATTGAGGATTGAGGATTGAAGATTGAGGATGGGTATTGAGGATTGAAGAATGAGGATTGAGGATTGAGGTTTGAGGATTGAGGATTGAGGATTGAGGATTGAGGATTGAGGATTGAGGATTGAGGACTGAGGCTTGAGGATTGAGGATTGAGCATTGAGGATTGAAGATTGAGGATTGGGTATTGAGGTTTGAAGAATGAGGATTGAGGATTGAGGATTGAGGATTGAGGATCTAGGTTTGGAGATTGATTACTGAGGATTGAAGATTGGGGATTGAGGATTGAGGATTGAGGATCTAGGACTGGAGATTGATTATTGAGGATGAAGATTGAGAATTGGGTATTGAGGTTTGAAGAATGAGGATTGAGGATTGAGGATTGAGGATTGAGGATTGAGGATCTAGGATTGGAGATTGAATATTGAGGATTGAAGATTGGGGATTGAGGATTGAGGATTGAGTATCTAGGATTGGAGATTGATTATTGAGGATGAAGGTTGAGAATTGAGGATTGAGGATTGAGAATTGAGAATTGAGGACTGAGTGTTGAGTGTTGAGTGATGAGAATTGATGTTTGTGGATAGAGGTTTGAAGATTGCAGATTGAGTATTGAGTATTGAAAACTTTGAATTGAGAATATTCTATTGAGGTTTGAGGATTGACAACAGATTGTTGAGGACTGAGGTCTGAAGATTGAGGGTTCAGGATTTTGGATCCAGAATTGAGGTTTGAGGACTAAGGATTGAGGATTGAAGATTGGGTATTGAGGATTGGGGATTGAGGATTGAAGATTGAGGATTGAGGATTGAGGATGGGGGCTGACGGTTGAGGATTGAGGTTTGAGGACTGAGGACTGAGGATAGAGCATTGAGACATGAGGATTGAGGATTGATGATTGAAGATTGAGTATTGGGTATTGAGGATTGAAGAATGAGGATTGAGGATTGAGGTTTGAGGATTGAGGATTGAAGATTGAGTATTGAGGATTGAAGACTGACGATTGAGGATTGAGGATTGAGGATTGATCATTGAGGACTGAGGATTGAGGACTGAGGATTGAGGATTGAGAATTGAGAACTGATAATGAGGACTGAGGGTTGAGGATTGAGGATAGAGGATTGAGTATTGAAGATTGAGGATTGATGACTGAGTATTGAGGATTGAGGATTGAAAATTGATTATTAAGGATTGAAGATTGAGGATTGAGGATTGAGGATTGAGAATTGAGAATTGAGGATGAGGACTGAGGGTTGTGGATTGAGGTTTGAGGGATGAGGATTGAGGATTGAGGATTGAGTATTGAGGATTGAGGATTGAGGATTGAAAATTGAGTATCGGGGACTCAAGATTGAGGATTGAGGATTGAGGATTGAGGACGGAGGATGAGGGCTGAGGGTTGAGCATTGAGGTTTGAGTATTGAATCCTGAGAATTCAGGATATTCTATTGAGTGTTGAGAACTGAGGATTGATGGTTGAGTATTGAGGATTGAAGATTGAGGATTGAGGAATGAGTATTGAAGGTTGAGGATTGATGATTGTGGATTGAGGATTGGGGATTGAGGATTGAGTATTGAGTATTGAAGATTGAGGATTGATGATTGAGGATTGAGTATTGAGGATTGAGGATTGAGGATTGAGGATTGAGGATTGAGGATTGAAGATTGTGGATTGGGGTCTGAGGAGTGACGATTGAGGATTGAGGATTGAGGACTGAGAGTTGAGGATTGATGATTCAAGATTGAGTATTGAGGATTGTAGAATGAGGATTGAGGATTGAGGATTGATGATTGAGGATTGAGGATTGAAGATTTAGTATTGAGGATTGAAGATAGAGGATTGAGTATTGAGGATTGAGGATTGAGGATTGAAGATTGAGGATTGAGTGTTGAGGATTGTAGAATGAGGATAGAGGATTGAGTATTGAAGATTAAGGATTGATGATTGAGGAATGAGGATTGAGGATTGAGGATTGAGGACTGAGGATTGAGGATTGAAGATTGATGATTGAGGATTGGGTATTGAGGATTGAAGAATGAGGATTGAGGATTGAGGATTGAGGATTGAGGATTGAGGATTGAGGATTGAGGATTGAGGATTGAGTATTGAAGATTGAGTATTGATGACTGAGGGTTGAGGATTGAGGATTGAGGATTGAGGATTGAGGATTGAAAATTGAGTATCGGGGACTCAAGATTGAGGATTGAGGATTGAGGATTGAGGACGGAGAATGAGGGCTGAGTGTTGAGGATTGAGGTTTGAGTATTGAATCCTGAGAATTCAGGATATTCTATTGAGTGTTGAGAACTGAGGATTGATGGTTGAGAATTGAGGATTGAGGAATGAGTATTGAAGGTTGAGGATTGAGGATTGTGGATTGAGGATTGGGGATTGAGGATTGAGTATTGAGTATTGAAGATTGAGGATTGATTATTGAGGATTGAGTATTGAGGATTGAGGATTGAGGATTGAGGATTGTGGATTGAGGATTGAAGATTGAGGATTGAGGATTGAGGATCTAGGTTTGGAGATTGATTACTGAGGATTGAAGATTGGGGATTGAGGATTGAGGATTGAGGATCTAGGACTGGAGATTGATTATTGAGGATGAAGATTGAGAATTGGGTATTGAGGTTTGAAGAATGAGGATTGAGGATTGAGGATTGAGGATTGAGGATTGAGGATCTAGGATTGGAGATTGAATATTGAGGATTGAAGATTGGGGATTGAGGATTGAGGATTGAGTATCTAGGATTGGAGATTGATTATTGAGGATGAAGGTTGAGAATTGAGGATTGAGGATTGAGAATTGAGAATTGAGGATGAGGACTAAGGGTTGAGGATTGAGGGTTGTGAAATGAGGATTGGGGATTGAGGATTGGGGATTGAGGATTGAGGATTGAGGATTGAGGATTGAGTATTGAAGATTGAGTATTGATCACTGAGGATTGAGGATTGAGGATTGAGGTTTGAGGATTGAGGATTGAAGATTGAATGTTGAGGATTGAATATTCAGGATTGAGGATTGGCGATTGAGGATGGAGGATGAGGGCTGAGGGTTGAGGATTGAGGTTTCAGTATTGAATCCCGAGAATTCAGGATATTCTATTGAGTATCGAGAATTGAGGATTGATGGTTAGTATTGAGGATTGAGGATTGAGGATTGAGTGTTGAAGATTGAGTATTGATGATTGAAGATTGATGATTGGGGATTGAGGATTGAGGAATGAGTATTGAAGATTGAGGATTGGTGATTGAGGATTTAGGATTGAGGATTAGGGATTGAGGATTGAGCATTGAGGTTAGAGGACTGAGTGCTGAGGACTGAGGATTGAGGATTGAGGATTGATAATGAGGGCTGAGGGTTGAGGATTGAGGTTTGAGGACTGAGGACTGAGGATTGAGGATTGAGAATTGAGGATTTAGGATTGAGGATTGAAGATTGAGGATTGGGTATTGAGGATTGAAGAATGAGGATTGAGGATTGAGGATTGAGGATTGAGGATTGAGGATTGAAGGTTGAGGACTGGGTATTGAGGATTGAAGACTGAGGATTGAGGATTGAGGATTGAGGATTGAAGATTGAGTATTGAGGATTGAAGATTGAGGATTGAGGATTGAGGATTGAGGATTGAGGATTGAAGATTGAGTTTTGAGGATTGAAGATTGAGGATTGAGTATTGAGGATTGAGGATTGAGGATTGAGGATGAGGATTGAGTATTGAAGATGGAGGATTGATGATTGAGGATTGAGGATTGAGGATTGAGGATTGAAGATTGAATATTGATGATTGAATATTGAGGACTGAGGATTGAGGGTTATGTATGGAGGACGAGGACTGAGGGTTGAATATTGATTTTTGATGTCTGATGGTTAAGGATTGAGGATTGAGAATTGAGGATTGAGGATTGAGGATTGAAGATTGAGGATGGGTATTGAGGATTGAAGAATGAGGATTGAGGATTGAGGTTTGAGGATTGAGGATTGAGGATTGAGGATTGAGGATTGAGGATTGAGGATTGAGGACTGAGGCTTGAGGATTGAGGATTGAGCATTGAGGATTGAAGATTGAGGATTGGGTATTGAGGTTTGAAGAATGAGGATTGAGGATTGAGGATTGAGGATTGAGGATCTAGGTTTGGAGATTGATTACTGAGGATTGAAGATTGGGGATTGAGGATTGAGGATTGAGGATCTAGGACTGGAGATTGATTATTGAGGATGAAGATTGAGAATTGGGTATTGAGGTTTGAAGAATGAGGATTGAGGATTGAGGATTGAGGATTGAGGATTGAGGATTGAGGATCTAGGATTGGAGATTGAATATTGAGGATTGAAGATTGGGGATTGAGGATTGAGGATTGAGTATCTAGGATTGGAGATTGATTATTGAGGATGAAGGTTGAGAATTGAGGATTGAGGATTGAGAATTGAGGATGAGGACTAAGGGTTGAGTATTGAGGGTTGTGAAATGAGGATTGGGGATTGAGGATTGAGGATTGAGGATTGAGGATTGAGGATTGAGTATTGAAGATTGAGTATTGATCACTGAGGATTGAGGATTGAGGATTGAGGTTTGAGGATTGAGGATTGAAGATTGAATGTTGAGGATTGAATATTCAGGATTGAGGATTGGCGATTGAGGATGGAGGATGAGGGCTGAGGGATGAGGATTGAGGTTTCAGTATTGAATCCCGAGAATTCAGGATATTCTATTGAGTATCGAGAATTGAGGATTGATGGTTAGTATTGAGGATTGAGGATTGAGGATTGAGTGTTGAAGATTGAGGATTGATGATTGAAGATTGATGATTGGGGATTGAGGATTGAGGAATGAGTATTGAAGATTGAGGATTGGTGATTGAGGATTTAGGATTGAGGATTAGGGATTGAGGATTGAGCATTGAGGTTAGAGGACTGAGTGCTGAGGACTGAGGATTGAGGATTGAGGATTGATAATGAGGGCTGAGGGTTGAGGATTGAGGTTTGAGGACTGAGGACTGAGGATTGAGGATTGAGAATTGAGGATTTAGGATTGAGGATTGAAGATTGAGGATTGGGTACTGAGGATTGAAGAATGAGGATTGAGGATTGAGGATTGAGGATTGAGGATTGAGGATTGAAGGTTGAGGACTGGGTATTGAGGATTGAAGACTGAGGATTGAGGATTGAGGATTGAGGATTGAAGATTGAGTATTGAGGATTGAAGATTGAGGATTGAGGATTGAGGATTGAGGATTGAGGATTGAAGATTGAGTTTTGAGGATTGAAGATTGAGGATTGAGTATTGGGGATTGAGGATTGATGATTGAGGATTGATGATTGAGGATTGAGGATTGAAGATTGAATATTGATGATTGAATATTGAGGACTGAGGATTGAGGGTTATGTATGGAGGACGAGGACTGAGGGTTGAATATTGATGTTTGAGGTCTGATGGTTAAGGATTGAGGATTGAGAATTGAGGATTGAGGATTGAGGATTGAAGATTGAGGATTGGGTATTGAGGCTTGAAGAATGAGGATTGAGGATTGAGGTTTGAGGATTGAGGATTGAGGATTGAGAATTGAGGATTGAGGATTGAGGATTGAGGATTGAGTATTGAAGATTGAGGATTGATGATTGAGGATTGAGGATTGAGGATTGAAGATTGAATATTGATGATTGAACATTGAGGACTGAGGATTGAGGGTTGTTTATTGAGGACGAGGACTGAAGGTTGAATATTGATGTTTGAGGTCTGAGGGTTAAGGATTGAGGATTGAGGATTGAGGATTGAGGATTGAGGGTTGAAGATTGAGTATCGAGGATTGCAGATTGAGGATTCAGGATTGAGTACTGAGGATTGCGGATTGAGGATTGAGGATTGAAGATTGAGAATTGAAGATTGAGTATTGAGGACTGAAGATTGACGATTGAGGATTAAGGATTGAGGATTGAGGTTTGAGGACTGAAGATTCAGTATTGAGGATTGAAGGTTGAGGGTTGTGGATTGAGGATCTAGGATTGGAGATTGATTATTGAGGATTGAAGATTGAGAATTCAGGGTTGACGATTGAGAATTGAGAATTGAGGATGAGGACTGAGGGTTGAGGATTGAGGTTTGAGAAATGAGGATTGAGGATTGAGGATTGAGGATTGAGGATTGAGGATTGAGGATTGAGGATTCAGTATTGACGATTGAGTATTGATCACTGAGGATTGAGGATTGAGTATTGAGGATTGAAGATTGAATATAGAGGATTGAAGATTCAGGATTGAGGATTGAGTATTGAGGATGGAGGGTGAGGGCTGAGGGCTGAGGATTGAGGTTTGGGTATTGAATCCTGAGAATTCAGGATATTCTATTGAGTATTGAGTACTGTGCATTGATGGTTCAGTATTGAGGATTGAGGATTGGGTATTGAGGATTGAAGAATGAGAGTTGAGGATTGAGGATTGAGGACTGAGGATTGAGGATTGAAGATTCAGGTTTGGGTACTGAGGATTGAAGAATGAGGATTGAGCATTGAGGATTGAGGATTGAGTATTGAAGATTGAGTATTGAGGATTGAAGATTGACGATTGAGGATTGGGGATTGAGGATTGAGGATTGAACGTTGAGGACTGAGTGTTGAGGGTTGAGTGATGAGAATTGATGTTTGTGGATAGAGGTTCGAAGATTGCAGTTTGAGTATTGAGTATTGAAAGCTGTGAATTGAGGATATTCTATTGAGGATTGAGGATTGACAATTGATTGTTGAGGACTGAGGGCCGAAGATTGAGGACTCAGGATTGAGGATTCAGAATTGAGGTTTGAAGACTGAGGATTGTGGATTGAGGATTGAGGATTGAAGATTCAGTATTGAGGATTGAAGATTGGGAATTGAGGATTGAGGATTGAACATTGAGGACTGAGTGTTGAGTGTTGAGTGATGAGAATTGATGTTTGTGGATAGAGGTTTGAAGATTGCAGATTGAGTATTGAGTATTGAAAACTTTGAATTGAGAATATTCTATTGAGGTTTGAGGATTGACAACAGATTGTTGAGGACTGAGGTCTGAAGATTGAGGATTCAGGATTTTGGATCCAGAATTGAGGTTTGAGGACTAAGGATTGAGGATTGAAGATTGGGTATTGAGGATTGAGGATTGAGGATTGAAGATTGAGGATTGAGGATTGAGGATGGGGGCTGACGGTTCAGGAATGAGGTTTGAGGACTGAGGACTGAGGATAGAGCATTGAGAAATGAGGATTGAGGATTGAGGATTGAACATTGAGTATTGGGTATTGAGGATCGAAGAATGAGGATTGAGGATTGAGGTTTGAGGATTGAGGATTGAAGATTGAGTATTGAGGATTCAAGACTGACGATTGAGGGTTGAGGATTGAGGACTGAGGATTGAGGATTGAGGATTGAAGATTGAGGATTGGGTATTGAGGATTGAAGAATGAGGATTGAGGATTGAGGATAGAGGATTGAGTGTTGAGGATTGAAGATTGAGTATTGAGGATAGAAGACTGACGATTGAGGATTGAGGATTGAGTGTTGAAGATTGAGGATTGATGATTGAGGAATGAGGATTGAGGATTGAGGATTGAGGATTGAGTATTGAAGATTGAGGATTGATGATTGAGGACTGAGGATTGAGTGTTGAGTGATGAGAATTGATGTTTGTGGATAGAGGTTTGAAGATTGCAGATTGAGTATTGACTATTGAAAACCTTGAATTGAGGATATTCTATTGAGGATTGAGGATTGACAACAGATTGTTGTGGACTGAGGTCTGAAGATTGAGGATTCAGGATTGAGGATTCAGAATTGAGGTTTGAGGACTAAGGATTGAGGATTGAAGATTGAGTATTGAGGATTGGGGATTGAGGATTGAAGATTGAGGATTGAGGATTGAGGATGGGGGCTGACGGTTGAGGATTGAGGTTTGAGGACTGAGGACTGAGGATAGAGCATTGAGACATGAGGATTGAGGATTGATGATTGAAGATTGAGTATTGGGTATTGAGGATTGAAGAATGAGGATTGAGGATTGAGGTTTGAGGATTGAGGATTGAAGATTGAGTATTGAGGATTGAAGACTGACGATTGAGGATTGAGGATTGAGGATTGATCATTGGGGACTGAGGATTGAGGACTGAGGATTGAGGATTGAGAATTGAGAACTGATAATGAGGACTGAGGGTTGAGGATTGAGGATAGAGGATTGAGGATTGAGGATTGAGTATTGAAGATTGAGGATTGATGACTGAGTATTGAGGATTGAGGATTGAGTATTGAGTATTGAAGATTGAGGATTGATGATTGAGGATTGAGTATTGAGGATTGAGGATTGAGGATTGAGGATTGAGGATTGAGGATTGAAGATTGAGGATTGGGGTCTGAGGAGTGACGATTGAGGATTGAAGATTGAGGATTGAGTGTTGAGGATTGTAGAATGAGGATAGAGGATTGAGTATTGAAGATTAAGGATTGATGATTGAGGAATGAGGATTGAGGGTTGAGGATTGAGGATTGAGTATTGAAGATTGAGTATTGATGACTGAGGGTTGAGGATTGAGGTTTGAGGACTGAGGTCTGAGGATTGAGGATTGAGAATTGAGAATTGAGGATTGAGAATCGAAGATTGAGGATTGGGTATTGAGGATTGGAGAATGAGAATTGAGGATTGAGGATTGAGGATTGAGTGTTGAGGTTTGAAGATTGAGTATTGAGGGTTGAAGACTGACGATTGAGGATTGAGGATTGAGGATTGAGGATTGAGGATTGAGGATTGAAGATTGAGTATTGAGGATTCAAGATTGAGGATTGAGGATTGAGGATTGGGGATTGAGGATTGAGGATTGAGGATTGAGGATTGAAGACTGAGGATTGAGGATTGAGGATGAGGGCTGAGGGATGAGGATTGAGGTTTGAGGATTGAAGATTGAGGATTGGGTATTGGGGATTGAAGAATGAGGATTGAGTATTGTGGATTGAGGATTGAGGATTGAAGAGTGAGTATTGAGGATTGAAGGCTGACGAATGAGGACTGAGGACTGAGGATTGAGGATTGAGGTTTGAGGATTGAAGATTGGGGATTGAGTATTGAGGATTGAAGATTGAGGATTGAGGACTGAGGATTGAGGATTGAGGATTGAGGATTGAAGATTGAGGATTGAGTATTGAGGATTGAAGATTGAGGGTTGAGGATTGAGGTTTGAGGGCTGAGGACTGAGGATTGAGGATTGAGAATTGAGAACTGATAATGAGGACTGAGGGTTGAGGATTGAGGATAGAGGATTGAGGATTGAGTATTGAGTATTGAAGATTGAGGATTGATGACTGAGTATTGAGGATTGAGGATTGATGACTGAGTATTGAGGATTGAGGATTGAAAATTAATTATTAAGGATTGAAGATTGAGGATTGGGGATTGAGGATTGAGGATTGAGGAATGAAAATTGAGGGTTGAGGGTTGAGGATTGAGGTTTGAAGAATGAGTATTGACGATTGAAGATTTAGGATTGAGGATTGAGTATTAAGGACTGAATATTGACGATTGAGGATTGAGTATTGAGGATTGAAGATTGAGTATTGAGGATTTAAGATTGAGGATTGAGGATTGATCATTGAGGACTGAGGATTGAGGACTGAGGATTGAGGATTGAGAATTGAGAACTGATAATGAGGACTGAGGGTTGAGGATTGAGGATAGAGGATTGAGGATTGAGGATTGAGTATTGAAGATTGAGGATTGATGACTGTGTATTGAGGATTGAGGATTGAAAATTAATTATTAAGGATTGAAGATTGAGGATTGAGGATTGAGGATTGAGAATTGAGAATTGTGGATGAGGACTGAGGGTTGTGGATTGAGGTTTGAGGAATGAGGATTGAGGATTGAGGATTGAGGATTGAGGATTGAGGATTGAGGATTGAGGATTGAGTATTGAAGATTGAGTATTGATGACTGAGGATTGAGGATTGAGGATTGAGGATTGAGGATTGAGGATTGAAAATTGAATATCGGGGACTCAAGATTGAGGATTGAGGATTGAGGATTGAGGACGGAGGATGAGGGCTGAGGGTTGAGGATTGAGGTTTGAGTATTGAATCCTGAGAATTCAAGATATTCTATTGAGTGTTGAGAACTGAGGATTGATGGTTGAGTATTGAGGATTGAAGATTGAGGATTGAGGAATGAGTATTGAAGGTTGAGGATTGATGATTGTGGATTGAGGATTGGGGATTGAGGATTGAGTATTGAGTATTGAAGATTGAGGATTGATGATTGAGGATTGAGGATTGAGGATTGAGGATTGAGGATTGAGGACTGAGGATTGAGGATTGAAGATTGAGGATTGGGGATTGAGGAGTGACGATTGAGGATTGAGGATTGAGGATTGAGAGTTGAGGATTGAGGATTGAAGATTCAGTATTGAGGATTGAAGATTGGGAATTGAGGATTGAGGATTGAACATTGAGGACTGAGTGTTGAGTGTTGAGTGATGAGAATTGATTTTTGTGGATAGAGGTTTGAAGATTGCAGATTGAGTATTGAGTATTGAAAACTTTGAATTGAGGATATTCTATTGAGGATTGAGGACTGACAACAGATTGTTGAGGACTGAGGTCTGAAGATTGAGGATTCAGGATTGAGTATTCAGAGTTGAGGTTTGAGGACTAAGGATTGAGGATTGAAGATTGAGGATTCAGGATTGAGTATTCAGAGTTGAGGTTTGAGGACTGAGGATTGAGGATTGAAGGTTGAGTATTGAGGATTGAGTATTGAGGATTGAAGGTCGAGGATTGAGGATTGAGGATGGGGGCTGACGGTTGAGGATTGAGGTTCGTGGACTGAGGACTGAGGATAGAGCATTGAGAAATGAGGATTGAGGATTGAGGATTGAAGATTGAGTATTGGGTATTGAGGATTGAAGAATGAGGATTGAGGATTGAGGTTTGAGGATTGAGGATTGAAGATTGAGCTTTGAGGATTGAAGAGTGTCGATTGAGGATTGAGGATTGAGGACTGAGGATTGACGCTTGAGGATTGAGGGTTGAGGATGTAGGATTGAAGAGAGAGGACTGAGTGTTGAGGATTGAGTGTTGAGAATTGATGCTTGAGGTTTGAGATTTGATTATTGAATATTCTGGATTGAGTATTGAACCATAAGAATTCAGGATGTTCTATTGAGTATTGAGAATTGAGGATTGATGGTTGAGTAGTGAGGATTGATGGTTGAGGGTTGAGTGTTGAATATTGAGGATTGAGGGTTGAGGATTGAGGATTGATGATTGAGGATTGAAGATTGATTATTGATGATTGAAGATTGAGGACTGAGGATTGAGGGTTGAGGATTGAGGACGAGGTCTGACGGTTGAGGATTGAGGTTTGAGGATTGAGGATTGAGGATTGAGGATTGAGGCTTGAGGATTGAGGATTGAGCATTGAGGATTGAAGATTGAGGATTGGGTATTGAGGTTTGAAGAATGAGGATTGAGGATTGAGGATTGAGGATTGAGGATTGAGGATCTAGGATTGGAGATTGATTATTGAGGATTGAAGATTGGGGATTGAGGATTGAGGATTGAGGATCTAGGACTGGAGATTGATTATTGAGGATGAAGATTGAGAATTGGGTATTGGGGTTTGAAGGATGAGGATTGAGGATTGAGGATTGAGGATTGAGGATTGAGGATCTAGGATCGGAGATTGAATATTGAGGATTGAAGATTGGGGATTGAGGATTGAGGATTGAGTATCTAGGATTGGAGATTGATTATTGAGGATGAAGGTTGAGAATTGAGGATTGAGGATTGAGAATTGAGAATTGAGGATGAGGACTAAGGGTTGAGGATTGAGGGTTGTGAAATGAGGATTGGGGATTGAGGATTGAGGATTGAGGATTGAGGATTGAGGATTGAGGATTGAGTATTGAAGATTGAGTATTGATGACTGAGGATTGAGGATTGAGGATTGAGGTTTGAGGATTGAGGATTGAAGATTGAGTATTGAGGATTGAAGATTGAGGATTGAGAATTGACGATTCAGTATTGAGGATGAGGGCTGAGGGTTGAGGATTGAGGTTTGAGGACTGAGGTCTGAGGATTGAGGATTGAGAATTGAGAATTGAGGATTCAAGATTGAGGATTGAGGATTGAGGATTGGGGATTGAGGATTGAGGATTGAGGATTGAGGATTGAAGACTGAGGATTGAGGATTGAGGTTGAGGGCTGAGGGATGAGGATTGAGGTTTGAGGATTGTAGATTGAGGATTGGGTATTGGGGATTGAAGAATGAGGATTGAGTATTGTGGATTGAGGATTGAGGATTGAAGAGTGAGTATTGAGGATTGAAGGCTGACGAATGAGGACTGAGGACTGAGGATTGAGGATTGAGGTTTGAGGATTGAAGATTGGGGATTGAGTATTGAGGATTGAAGATTGAGGATTGAGGACTGAGGATTGAGGATTGAGGATTCAGGATTGAAGATTGAGGATTGAGTATTGAGGATTGAAGATTGAGGGTTGAGGATTGAGGTTTGAGGGCTGAGGACTGAGGATTGAGGATTGAGAATTGAGAACTGATAATGAGGACTGAGGGTTGAGGATTGAGGATAGAGGATTGAGGATTGAGGATTGAGTATTGAAGATTGAGGATTGATGACTGAGTATTGAGGATTGAGGATTGATGACTGAGTATTGAGGATTGAGGATTGAAAATTAATTATTAAGGATTGAAGATTGAGGATTGGGGATTGAGGATTGAGGATTGAGGAATGAAAATTGAGGGTTGAGGGTTGAGGATTGAGGTTTGAAGAATGAGTATTGACGATTGAAGATTTAGGATTGAGGATTGAGTATTAAGGACTGAATATTGACGATTGAGGATTGAGTATTGAGGATTGAAGATTGAGTATTGAGGATTTAAGATTGAGGATTGAGGATTGATCACTGAGGACTGAGGATTCAGGACTGAGGATTGAGGATTGAGAATTGAGAACTGATAATGAGGACTGAGGGTTGAGGATTGAGGATAGAGGATTGAGGATTGAGGATTGAGTATTGAAGAATGAGGATTGATGACTGTGTATTGAGGATTGAGGATTGAAAATTAATTATTAAGGATTGAAGATTGAGGATTGAGGATTGAGGATTGAGAATTGAGAATTGTGGATGAGGACTGAGGGTTGTGGATTGAGGTTTGAGGAATGAGGATTGAGGATTGAGGATTGAGGATTGAGGATTGAGGATTGAGGATTGAGTATTGAAGATTGAGTATTGATGACTGAGGATTGAGGATTGAGGATTGAGGATTGAGGATTGAGGATTGAAAATTGAATATCGGGGACTCAAGATTGAGGATTGAGGATTGAGGATTGAGAACGGAGGATGAGGGCTGAGGGTTGAGGATTGAGGTTTGAGTATTGAATCCTGAGAATTCAAGATATTCTATTGAGTGTTGAGAACTGAGGATTGATGGTTGAGTATTGAGGATTGAAGATTGAGGATTGAGGAATGAGTATTGAAGGTTGAGGATTGATGATTGTGGATTGAGGATTGGGGATTGAGGATTGAGTATTGAGTATTGAAGATTGAGGATTGATGATTGAGGATTGAGGATTGAGGATTGAGGATTGAGGATTGAGGACTGAGGATTGAGGATTGAAGATTGAGGATTGGGGATTGAGGAGTGACGATTGAGGATTGAGGATTGAGGATTGAGAGTTGAGGATTGAGGATTGAAGATTCAGTATTGAGGATTGAAGATTGGGAATTGAGGACTGAGGATTGAACATTGAGGACTGAGTGTTGAGTGTTGAGTGATGAGAATTGATTTTTGTGGATAGAGGTTTGAAGATTGCAGATTGAGTATTGAGTATTGAAAACTTTGAATTGAGGATATTCTATTGAGGATTGAGGACTGACAACAGATTGTTGAGGACTGAGGTCTGAAGATTGAGGATTCAGGATTGAGTATTCAGAGTTGAGGTTTGAGGACTAAGGATTGAGGATTGAAGATTGAGGATTCAGGATTGAGTATTCAGAGTTGAGGTTTGAGGACTGAGGATTGAGGATTGAAGGTTGAGTATTGAGGATTGAGTATTGAGGATTGAAGGTCGAGGATTGAGGATTGAGGATGGGGGCTGACGGTTGAGGATTGAGGTTCGTGGACTGAGGACTGAGGATAGAGCATTGAGAAATGAGGATTGAGGATTGAGGATTGAAGATTGAGTATTGGGTATTGAGGATTGAAGAATGAGGATTGAGGATTGAGGTTTGAGGATTGAGGATTGAAGATTGAGCTTTGAGGATTGAAGAGTGTCGATTGAGGATTGAGGATTGAGGACTGAGGATTGACGCTTGAGGATTGAGGGTTGAGGATGTAGGATTGAAGAGAGAGGACTGAGTGTTGAGGATTGAGTGTTGAGAATTGATGCTTGAGGTTTGAGATTTGATTATTGAATATTCTGGATTGAGTATTGAACCATAAGAATTCAGGATGTTCTATTGAGTATTGAGAATTGAGGATTGATGGTTGAGTAGTGAGGATTGATGGTTGAGGGTTGAGTGTTGAATATTGAGGATTGAGGGTTGAGGATTGAGGATTGATGATTGAGGATTGAAGATTGATTATTGATGATTGAAGATTGAGGACTGAGGATTGAGGGTTGAGGATTCAGGACGAGGTCTGACGGTTGAGGATTGAGGTTTGAGGATTGAGGATTGAGGATTGAGGATTGAGGCTTGAGGATTGAGGATTGAGGATTGAGGATTGAGGATTGAGGATTGAGGATCTAGGATTGGAGATTGATTATTGAGGATTGAAGATTGGGGATTGAGGATTGAGGATTGAGGATCTAGGACTGGAGATTGATTATTGAGGATGAAGATTGAGAATTGGGTATTGGGGTTTGAAGGATGAGGATTGAGGATTGAGGATTGAGGATTGAGGATTGAGGATCTAGGATCGGAGATTGAATATTGAGGATTGAAGATTGGGGATTGAGGATTGAGGATTGAGTATCTAGGATTGGAGATTGATTATTGAGGATGAAGGTTGAGAATTGAGGATTGAGGATTGAGAATTGAGAATTGAGGATGAGGACTAAGGGTTGAGGATTGAGGGTTGTGAAATGAGGATTGGGGATTGAGGATTGAGGATTGAGGATTGAGGATTGAGGATTGAGGATTGAGTATTGAAGATTGAGTATTGATGACTGAGGATTGAGGATTGAGGATTGAGGTTTGAGGATTGAGGATTGAAGATTGAATGTTGAGGATTGAATATTCAGGATTGAGGATTGGCGATTGAGGATGGAGGATGAGGGCTGAGGGTTGAGGATTGAGGTTTCAGTATTGAATCCTGAGAATTCAGGATATTCTATTCAGTATCGAGAATTGAGGATTGATGGTTAGTATTGAGGATTGAGGATTGAGGATTGAGTGTTGAAGATTGAGGATTGATGATTGAAGATTGATGATTGGGGATTGAGGATTGAAGAATGAGGATTGAGGATTGAGGATGAGGGCTGAGGATTGAGGATTGAAGATTGATGATTGAGGATTGGGTATTGAGGATTGAAGAATGAGGATTGAGGATTGAGGATTGAGGATTGATTGTTGAGGATTGAAGAGTGAGTATTGAGGATAGAAGACTGACGATTGAGGATTGAGGATTGAGTATTGAAGATTAAGGATTAATGATTGAGGAATGAGGATTGAGGATTGAGGATTGAGGATTGAGTGTTGAAGATTGAGGATTGATGATTGAGGACTGAGGCTTGAGGATTGGGGATTGAGGATTGAGGATTGAGGTTTGAGGACTGAGGGCTGAGGATTGTGGATTGAGGATTGAGGATTGAAGATTCAGTATTGAGGATTGAAGATTGGGAATTGAGGATTGAGGATTGAACATTGAGGACTGAGTGTTGAGTGTTGAGTGATGAGAATTGATGTTTGTGGATAGAGGTTTGAAGATTGCAGATTGAGTATTGAGTATTGAAAACTTTGAATTGAGGATATTCTATTGAGGATTGAGGATTGACAACAGATTGTTGAGGACTGAGGGCCGAAGATTGAGGATTCAGGATTGAGGATTCAGAATTGAGGTTTCAGGACTGAGGATTGAGGATTGAAGATTGAGTACTGAGGATTGAAGATTGAGGATTGAGAATTGAGGATTCAGTATTGAGGATGAGGGCTGAGGGTTGAGGATTGAGGTTTGAGGACTGAGGACTGAGGATTGAGGATTGAGAATTGAGGATTGAGGATTGAGGATTGAAGATTGAGGATTGGGTATTGAGGATTGGAGAATGAGAATTGAGGATTGAGGATTGAGGATTGTGTGTTGAGGTTTGAAGATTGAGTATTGAGGGTTGAAGACTGACGATTGAGGATTGAGGATTGATGATTGAGGATTGAGGATTGAGGATTGAAGATTGTGTATTGAGGATTCAGGATTGAGGATTGAGGATTGAGGATTGGGGATTGAGGATTGAGGATTGAGGATTGAGGATTGAAGACTGAGGATTGAGGATTGAGGATGAGGGCTGAGGGTTGAGGATTGAGGTTTGAGTATTGAAGATTGAGGATTGGGTATTGGGGATTGAAGAATGAGGATTGAGTATTGTGGATTGAGGATTGAGGATTGAATAGTGAGTATTGAGGATTGAAGATTGAGGATTGAGGATTGAGGATTGGGGATTGACGATGAGTGCTGAGGGTTGAGGATTGAGGTTTGAGGACTGAGGACTGAGGATTGAGGATTGAGAATTGAGGATTGAGGATTGAGGATTGAAGATTGAGGATTGGGTATTGACGATTGAAGAATGAGGATTGAGGATTGCGGATTGAGGATTGAGGAATGAAAATTGAGGGTTGAGGGTTGAGGATTGAGGATTGAAGAATGAGTATTGACGATTGAAGATTGAGGATTGAGGATTGAGTATTGAGGACTGAAGATTGACGATTGAGGATTGGGTATTGAGGATTGAAGACTGACGATTGAGGATTGAGGATTGAGGACTGAGGATTGAGGATTGAAGATTGATGATTGAGGATTGGGTATTGAGGATTGAAGAATGAGGATTGAGGATTGAGGATTGAGGATTGAGTGTTGAGGGTTGAAGATTGAGTATTGAGGGTTGAAGACTGACGATTGAGGATTTAGGATTGATGATTGAGGATTGAAGATTGAGTATTGAGGATTCAAGATTGAGGGTTGAGGATTGAGGATTGGGGATTGAGGATTGAGGATTGAGGATTGAGGATTGAAGACTGAGGATTGAGGATTGAGGATGAGGGCTGAGGGTTGAGGATTGAGGTTTGAGGATTGAAGATTGAGGATTGGGTATGGGGGATTGAAGAATGAGGATTGAGTATTGTGGATTGAGGATTGAGGATTGAAGAGTGAGTATTGAGGATTGAAGATTGAGGATTGAGGATTGAGGATTGGGGATTGACGATGAGTGCTGAGAGTTGAGGATTGAGGTTTGAGGACTGAGGACTGAGGATTGAGGATTGAGAATTGAGGATTGAGGATTGAGGATTGAAGATTGAGGATTGGGTATTGAGGATTGAAGAATGAGGATTGAGGATTGCGGATTGAGGATTGAGGAATGAAAATTGAGGGTTGAGGGTTGAGGATTGAGGATTGAAGAATGAGTATTGACGATTGAAGATTGAGGATTGAGGATTGAGTATTGAGGACTGAAGATTGACGATTGAGGATTGAGTATTGAGGATTGAAGATTGAGTATTGAGGATTGAAGATTGAGGATTGAGGATTGATCATTGAGGACTGAGGATTGAGGACTGAGGATTGAGGATTGAGAATTGAGAACTGATAGTAAGGACTGAGGGTTGAGGATTGAGGATAGAGGATTGAGGATTGAGGATTGAGTATTGAAGATTGAGGATTGATGACTGAGTATTGAGGATTGAGGATTGAAAATTGATTATTAAGGATTGAAGATTGAGGATTGAGGATTGAGGATTGAGAATTGAGAATTGAGGATGAGGACTGAGGGTTGTGGATTGAGGTTTGAGGAATGATGATTGAGGATTGAGGATTGAGGATTGAGGATTGAGGATTGAGGATTGAGGATTGAGGATTGAAGATTGAGTATTGATGACTGAGGATTGAGGATTGAGGATTGAGGATTGAGGATTGAGGATTGAGGATTGAGGATTGAAGATTGAGTATTGATGACTGAGGATTGAGGATTGAGGATTGAGGATTGAGGATTGAGGATTGAAAACTGAGTATCGGGGACTCAAGATTGAGGATTGAGGATTGAGGATTGAGGACGGAGGATGAGGGCTGAGGGTTGAGGATTGAGGTTTGAGTATTGAATCCTGAGAATTCAGGATATTCTATTGAGTGTTGAGAACTGAGGATTGATGGTTGAGTATTGAGGATTGAAGATTGAGGATTGAGGAATGAGTATTGAAGGTTGAGGATTGATGGTTGTGGATCGAGGATTGGGGATTGAGGATTGAGTATTGAGTATTGAAGATTGAGGATTGATGATTGAGGATTGAGGATTCAGGATTGAGGATTGAGGATTGAGGATTAAGTATTGAGGATTGAAGATTGAGGATTGGGGATTGAGGAGTGACGATTGAGGATTGAGGATTGAGGATTGAGAGTTGAGGATTGATGATTCAAGATTGAGTATTCAGGATTGTAGAATGAGGATTGAGGATTGAGGATTGAGGATTGAGGATTGATGATTGAAGATTTAGTATTGAGGATTGAAGATTTAGTATTGAGGATTGAAGGTAGAGGATTGAGAATTGAGGATTGAGGATTGAGGATGGAAGATTGAGTATTGGGTATTGAGGATTCAAGAATAAGGATTGAGGATTGAGGATTGAGGATTGAGGATTGAGGATAGAAGATTGAGTATTGAGGATTGAAGACTGACGATTGAGAATTGAGTACTGAGGATTGAGGGTTGAGGATTGAGGATTGCAGATTGAGTATTGAGGACTGAAGATTGACGATTGAGGATTAAGAATTGAGGATTGAGAATTGAGAATTGAGGATGAGGACTAAGGGTTGATGATTGAGGGTTGAGAAATGAGGATTGGGGATTGAGGATTGAGAATTGAGGATTGAGGATTGAGGATTGAGGATTGAGTATTGAAGATTGAGTATTGATCACTGAGGATTGAGGATTGAGGATTGAGGTTTGAGGATTGAGGATTGAAGATTGAATGTTGAGGATTGAAGATTCAGGATTGAGGATTGGCGATTGAGGATGGAGGATGAGGGCTGAGGGTTGAGGATTGAGGTTTCAGTATTGAATCCTGAGAATTCAGGGTATTCTATTGAGTATCGAGAATCGAGGATTGATAGTTAGTATTGTGGATTGAGGATTGAGGATTGAGGATTGAAGATTCAGTATTGAGGATTGAAGATTGGGAATTGAGGATTGAGGATTGAGGATTGAAGATTCAGTATTGAGGATTGAAGATTGGGAATTGAGGATTGAGGACTGAACATTGAGGACTGGGTGTTGAGTGTTGAGTGATGAGAATTGATTTTTGTGGATAGAGGTTTGAAGATTGCAGATTGAGTATTGAGTATTGAAAACTTTGAATTGAGGATATTCTATTGAGGATTGAGGATTGACAACAGATTGTTGAGGACTGAGGTCTGACGATTGAGGATTCAGGATTGAGGATTCAGAGTTGAGGTTTGAGGACCAAGGATTGAGGATTGATGATTGAGTATTGAGGATTGAGGATTGAGGATTGATGATCGAGGATTGAGTATTGAGGATGGGGGCTGTCGGTTGAGGATTGAGGTTCGAGTACTGAGGACTGAGGATAGAGCATTGAGAAATGAGGATTGAGGATTGAGGATTGAAGATTGAGTATTGGGTATTGAGGATTGAAGAATGAGGATTGAGGATTGAGGTTTGAGGATTGAGGATTGAAGGTTGAGCATTGAGGATTGAAGACTGACGATTGAGGATTGAGGATTGAGGATTGAAGATTGAGTATTGAGGATTGAAGATTGAGGATTGAGGATTGAGGATTGAGGATTGAGGATTGAAGATTGAGTTTTGAGGATTGAAGATTGAGGATTGAGTATTGAGGATTGAGGATTGAGGATTGAGGATGAGGATTGAGTATTGAAGATTGAGGATTGATGATTGAGGATTGAGGATTGAGGATTGAAGATTGAATATTGATGATTGAATATTGAGGACTGAGGATTGAGGGTTGTGTATGGAGGACGAGGACTGAGGGTTGAATATTGATGTTTGAGGTCTGATGGTTAAGGATTGAGGATTCAGAATTGAGGATTGGGGATTGAGTATTGAAGATTGAGGATTGGGTATTGAGGATTGAAGAATGAGGATTGAGAATTGAGGATGAGGACTGAGGGTTGAGGATTGAGGTTTGAGAAATGAGGATTGAGGATAGAGGATTGAGGATTGAGGATTGAGGATTGAGGATTGAGGATTGAGGATTCAGTATTGACGATTGAGTATTGATCACTGAGGATTGAGGATTGAGTATTGAGGATTGAAGATTGAATATAGAGGATTGAAGATTCAGGATTGAGGATTGAGTATTGAGGATGGAGGATGAGGGCTGAGGGCAGAGGATTGAGGTTTGGGTATTGAATCCTGAGAATTCAGGATATTCTATTGAGTATTGAGAATTGAGCATTGATGGTTGAGTATTGAGGATTGAGGATTGAGGATTGAGGATTGCAGATTGAGTATTGTGGATTGAAGATTGAGGATTCAGGATTGAGGATTGAGGATTGAGGATTGAGGATTGAGGATTGAGGATTGAGGATTGAGCATTGAAAATTGAGGATTGGGAATTGAGAACTGACGATTGAGGATTGAGTATTGAGGATTGAATATTGGGTATTGATGATTGAAGATTGAGGGTTGAGGATTGAGGATTGAGAATGAGGGCTGAGGGTTGAGGATTGAGGTTTGGGTATAGAATCCTGAGAATTCAGGATATTCTATTGAGCATTGAGGATTTAGGATTGATGGTTGAGTATTGAGGATTGAGAATTGAGGATTGATGTTTGAGTATTGAAGATTGAGGATTGATGATTGAGCATTGAGGATTGAGTATTGAGGATTGACGCTTGAGGATTGAGGGTTGAGGATGTAGGATTGAAGAGAGAGGACTGAGTGTTGAGGATTGAGTGTTGAGGATTGATGCTTGAGGTTTGAGATTTGATTATTGAATATTCTGGATTGACTATTGAACAATCAGAATTCAGGACGTTCTATTGAGTATTGAGAATTGAGGATTGATGGTTGAGTATTGAGGATTCATGGTTGAGGGTTGAGTGTTGTATATAGAGGATTGAGGATTGAGGATTGAGGATTGAGTATTGAAGATTGAGGAATGATGATTGAGGATTGAGGATTGAGGATTGAGGATGAGGGCTGAGTGTTGAGGATTGAGGTTTGAGGTCTGAGGACTGAGGATTGATGATTGAGAATTGAGGATTGAGGGTTGAGGATTGAGGATTCAGGATTGGGTATTGAGGATTGAAGAATGAGGATTGAGGATTGAGGATTGAGTATTGAGGACTGAGGATTGAGTATTGAAGATTGAGTATTGATCACTGAGGATTGAGGATTGAGGATTGAGGATTGAGGATTGAGGATTGAAGATTGAATATTGAGGATTGAAGATTCAGGATTGAGGATTGAGGATTGAGAATGGAGGATGTGGGCTGAGGGTTGAGGATTGAGGTTTGAGGACTGAGTAATGAGGATTAAGGGTTGAGAATTGAGGATTGAGGATTGAGGATTGAAGATTGAGGATTCGGTATTGAGGATTGAAGAATGAGGATTGAGGATTGAGGATTGAGGATTGAGGATTGAGAATTGAGGATTGAGGATTGAGTATTGAAGATTGAGGATTGATGATTGAAGATTGAGGATTGAGTATTGAGGATTGACGCTTGAGGGTTGAGGGTTGAGGATGTAGGATTGAAGAGAGAGGACTGAGTGTTGAGGATTGAGTGTTGAGAATTGATGCTTGACGTTTGAGATTTGATTATTGAATATTCTGGATTGAGTATTGAACCATCAGAATTCGGGATGTTCTATTGAGTATTGAGAATTGAGGATTGATGGTTAAGTATTGAGGATTGATGGTTGAGGGTTGAGTGTTGAATATAGAGGATTGAGTATTGAGGATTGAGGATTGAGTATTGAAGATTGAGGTTTGAAGACTGAGGAATGAGGATTAAGGGTTGAGAATTGAGGATTGAGGATTGAGGATTGAGGATTGAGGATTGAGGATTGAGGATTGAAGATTGAGTATTGAGGATTGAAGGTTGAGGATTGAGGATTGAGGATTGAGGATTGAAGATTGAAGATTGAATATTGAGGATTGAAGATTGAGGATTGAGTATTGAGGATTGAGGATTGAGTATTGAGTATTGAGGATTGAGTATTGAAGATTGAGGATTGATGATTGAGGATTGAGGATTGAGGATTGAGGATTGAAGATTGAATATTGATGATTGAATATTGAGGACTGAGGATTGAGTGTTGTGGATTGAGGACGAGGACGGAGGGTTGAATATTGATGTTTTAGGTCTGAGGGTTAAGGATTGAGGATTGAGAATTTAGGATTGAGGAATGAGGATTGAAGATTGAGGTTTGGGTATTGAGGATTGAAGAATGAGGATTGAGGATTGACTTTTGAGAATTGAGGATTGCAGGTTGAGTATTGAGGATTGAAGATTGAGTATTGAGGATTGAGGGCTGAGGATTGAGGATTGATGATTGAGGATTGAAGATTGATTATTGATGATTGAAGATTGAGGACTGAGGATTGAGGGTTGAGGATTGAGGACGAGGACTGACGGTTGAGGATTGAGGTTTGAGGATTCAGGATTGAGGATTGAGGACTGAGGCTTGGGGATTGAGGATTGAGCATTGAGGATTGAAGATTGAGGATTGGGTATTGAGGTTTGAAGAATGAGGATTGAGGGTTGAGGATTGAGGATAGAGGATTGAGGATCTAGGATTGCAGATTGATTATTGAGGATTGAAGATTGGGGATTGACGATTGAGGATTGAGGATCTAGGACTGGAGATTGATTATAGAGTATTAAGATTGAGAATTGGGTATTGAGGTTTGAAGAATGAGGATTGAGGATTGGGGATTGAGGATTGAGGATTGAGGATCTAGGATTGGAGATTGAATATTGAGGATTGAAGATTGGGGATTGTGGATTGAGGATTGAGGATTGAGGATTGAGGATTGAAGATTGAGTTTTGAGGATTGAAGATTGAGGATTGAGTATTGAGGATTGAGGATTGAGGATTGAGGATGAGGATTGAGTATTGAAGATTGAGGATTGATGATTGAGGATTGAGGATTGAGGATTGAAGATTGAATATTGATGATTGAATATTGAGGACTGAGGATTGAGGGTTGTGTATGGAGGGCGAGGACTGAGGGTTGAATATTGATGTTTGAGGTCTGATGGTTAAGGATTGAGGATTGAGAATTGACCATTGAGGATTGAGGATTGAAGATTGAGGATTGGGTATTGAGGATTGAAGATTGAGAATTGAAGATTGAGTATTGAGGACTGAAGATTGACGATTGAGGATTAAGGATTGATGATTGAGGATTGAGGATTGAAGATTCAGTATTGAGGATTGAAGGTTGAGGATTGTGGATTGAGGATCTAGGATTGGAGATTGATTATTGAGGATTGAAGATTGAGAATTCAGGATTGAGGATTGAGAATTGAGAATTGAGGATGAGGACTGAGGGTTGAGGATTGAGGTTTGAGAAATGAGGATTGAGGATTGAGGATTGAGGATTGAGGATTGAGGATTGAGGATTCAGTATTGACGATTGAGTATTGATCACTGAGGATTGAGGATTGAGTATTGATCACTGAGGATTGAGGATTGAGTATTGAGAATTGATGATTGAATATAGAGGATCGAAGATTCAGGATTGAGGATTGAGTATTGAGGATGGAGGATGAGGGCTGAGGGCTGAGGATTGAGGTTTGGGTATTGAATCCTGAGAATTCAGGATATTCTATTGAGTATTGAGAATTGAGCATTGATGGTTGAGTATTGAGGATTGAGGATTGAGGATTGAGGATTGCATATTGAGTATTGTGGATTGAAGGTTGAGGATTCAGGATTGAGGATTGAGGATTGAGGATTGAGGATTGAGCATTGAAAGTTCAGGATTGGGAATTGAGGATTGACGATTGAGGATTGAGTATTGAGGATTGAAGATTGAGTATTGATGATTGAAGATTAAGGATTGAGGATTGAGGGTTGAGGATTGAGGACGAGGTCTGACGGTTGAGGATTGAGGTGTGAGGATTGAGGATTGAGGATTGAGGATCTAGGATTGGAGATTGATTAATGAGGATTGAAGATTGGGGATTGAGGATTGAGGATTGAGGATCTAGGATTGGAGATTGATTATTGAGGATTGAAAGTTGCGAATTCAGGATTGAGGATTGAGAATTGAGAATTGAGTATGAGGACTGAGGGTTGAGGATTGAGTTTTGAGAAATGAGGATTGAGGAGTGAGGATTGAGGATTGAGGATTGAAGATTGAGGATTGAGGATTGAGTATTGAAGATTGAGTATTGATCACTGAGGATTGAGGATTGAGGATTGAGGATTGAGGATTGAGGGTTGAAGATTGAATATTGAGGATTGAAGATTCAGGATTGAGAATTGAGGATTGAGGATTGAGGATTGAAGATTGAGGATTGGGTATTGAGGATTCAAGAATGAGGATTGAGGATTGAGGATTGAGGATTAAGGATTGCAGACTGAGGATTGAGGTTTGAGGAATGAGGATTGAGGTTTGAGGATTGAGGATTGAGGAGTGAGGATTGAGGATTGAGTATTGAAGATTGAGGATTGATGACTGAGTTTTGAGGATTGAGGATTGATGACTGAGTTTTGAGGATTGAGGATTGAAAATTGATTATTAAGGATTGAAGATTGATGATTGAGGATTGAGGATTGAGAATTGAGAATTGAGGATGAGGACTGAGGGTTGTGGATTGAGGTTTGAGGAATGAGGATTGAGGATTGAGGATTGAGTATTGAGGATTGAGGATTGAGGATTGAGGATTGAGTATTGAAGATTGAGTATTGATGACTGAGGATTGAGGATTGAGGATTGAGGATTGAGGATTGAAGATTGAGGATTGGGTATTGAGGATTGAAGGATGAGGATTGAGGATTGAGGTTTGAGGATTGAGGATTGAGGATTGAGGATTGAGGATTGAGGATTGAGGATTGAGGATTGAGTATTGAAGATTGAGTATTGATGATTGAGGATTGAGGATAGAGGATTGAAGATTGAATATTGATGATTGAATATTGAGGACTGAGGATTGAGGGTTGTGTATTGAGGACGAGGACTGAGGGTTGAATATTGATGTTTGAGGTCTGAGGGTTAAGGATTGAGGATTGAGAGTTGAGGATTGAGGACTGAGGCTTGGGGATTGAGGATTGAGCATTGAGGATTGAAGATTGAGGATTGGGTATTGAGGTTTGAAGAATGAGGATTGAGGGTTGAGGATTGAGGATAGAGGATTGAGGATCTAGGATTGGAGATTGATTATTGAGGATT
Organism: Calliopsis andreniformis; assembly: GCF_051401765.1. Lineage (NCBI taxonomy): Eukaryota > Metazoa > Arthropoda > Insecta > Hymenoptera > Andrenidae > Calliopsis > Calliopsis andreniformis. Next base: position 2,473,368 of record NW_027480493.1, read on the forward strand.
GAAGATTGGGGATTGACGATTGAGGATTGAGGATCTAGGACTGGAGATTGATTATTGAGTATTAAGATTGAGAATTGGGTATTGAGGTTTGAAGAATGAGGATTGAGGATTGGGGATTGAGGATTGAGGATTGAGGATCTAAGATTGGAGATTGAATATTGAGGATTGAAGATTGGGGATTGAGGATTGAGGATTGAGGATTGAGGATTGAAGATTGAGTTTTGAGGATTGAAGATTGAGGATTGAGTATTGAGGATTGAGGATTGAGGATTGAGGATGAGGATTGAGTATTGAAGATTGAGGATTGATGATTGAGGATTGAGGATTGAGGATTGAAGATTGAATATTGATGATTGAATATTGAGGACTGAGGATTGAGGGTTGTGTATGGAGGGCGAGGACTGAGGGTTGAATATTGATGTTTGAGGTCTGAGGGTTAAGGATTGAGGATTGAGAATTGAGGATTGAGGATTAAGGATTGAAGATTGAGGATTGGGTATTGAGGATTGGAGAATGAGGATTGAGTATTGAGGTTTGAGGATTGAGGATTGCAGATTGAGTATTGAGGATTGAAGATTGAGGATTGAGGATTGAGGATTGAAGATTGAGGATTGAGGGTTGAGAATTGATGATTGAGGATTGAAGATTGAGTATTGAGGATTGAAGGTTAAGGATTGAGGATTGAGAATTGAGCATTGAGGATTGAGGATTGAAGATTGAGGATTGGGTATTGAGGATTGAAGAATGAGGATTGAGGATTGAGGTTTGAGGATTGAGGATTGAGGATTGAGGATTGAGGATTGAGGATTGAGGATTGAGGATTGAGTATTGAAGATTGAGTATTGATGATTGAGGATTGAGGATAGAGGATTGAAGATTGAATATTGATGATTGAATATTGAGGACTGAGGATTGAGGGTTGTGTATTGAGGACGAGGACTGAGGGTTGAATATTGATGTTTGAGGTCTGAGGGTTAAGGATTGAGGATTGAGAATTGAGGATTGAGGATTGAGGTTTGAGGATTGAGGATTGCAGATTGAGTATTGAGGATTGAAGATTGAGGATTGAGGATTGAGGATTGAAGATTGAGCATTGAGGATTGAGGGTTGAGGATTGAGGGTTGAAGATTGAGTATTGAGGATTGAAGATTGAGGACTCAGGATTGAGTACTGAGGATTGAGGTTTGAGGATTGAGGATTGAAGATTGAGAATTGAAGATTGAGTATTGAGGACTGAAGATTGACGATTGAGGATTAAGGATTGATGATTGAGGATTGAGGATTGAAGATTCAGTATTGAGGATTGAAGGTTGAGGATTGTGGATTGAGGATCTAGGATTGGAGATTGATTATTGAGGATTGAAGATTGAGAATTCAGGATTGAGGATTGAGAATTGAGAATTGAGGATGAGGACTGAGGGTTGAGGATTGATGTTTGAGAAATGAGGATTGAGGATTGAGGATTGAGGATTGAGGATTGAGGATTGAGGATTCAGTATTGACGATTGAGTATTGATCACTGAGGATTGAGGATTGAGTATTGATCACTGAGGATTGAGGATTGAGTATTGAGAATTGATGATTGAATATAGAGGATCGAAGATTCAGGATTGAGGATTGAGTATTGAGGATGGAGGATGAGGGCTGAGGGCTGAGGATTGAGGTTTGGGTATTGAATCCTGAGAATTCAGGATATTCTATTGAGTATTGAGAATTGAGCATTGATGGTTGAGTATTGAGGATTGAGGATTGAGGATTGAGGATTGCATATTGAGTATTGTGGATTGAAGGTTGAGGATTCAGGATTGAGGATTGAGGATTGAGGATTGAGGATTGAGCATTGAAAGTTCAGGATTGGGAATTGAGGATTGACGATTGAGGATTGAGTATTGAGGATTGAAGATTGAGTATTGATGATTGAAGATTAAGGATTGAGGATTGAGGGTTGAGGATTGAGGACGAGGTCTGACGGTTGAGGATTGAGGTGTGAGGATTGAGGATTGAGGATTGAGGATCTAGGATTGGAGATTGATTAATGAGGATTGAAGATTGGGGATTGAGGATTGAGGATTGAGGATCTAGGATTGGAGATTGATTATTGAGGATTGAAAGTTGCGAATTGAGGATTGAGGATTGAGAATTGAGAATTGAGTATGAGGACTGAGGGTTGAGGATTGAGTTTTGAGAAATGAGGATTGAGGAGTGAGGATTGAGGATTGAGGATTGAAGATTGAGGATTGAGGATTGAGTATTGAAGATTGAGTATTGATCACTGAGGATTGAGGATTGAGGATTGAGGATTGAGGATTGAGGGTTGAAGATTGAATATTGAGGATTGAAGATTCAGGATTGAGAATTGAGGATTGAGGATTGAGGATTGAAGATTGAGGATTGGGTATTGAGGATTCAAGAATGAGGATTGAGGATTGAGGATTGAGGATTAAGGATTGCAGACTGAGGATTGAGGTTTGAGGAATGAGGATTGAGGTTTGAGGATTGAGGATTGAGGAGTGAGGATTGAGGATTGAGTATTGAAGATTGAGGATTGATGACTGAGTTTTGAGGATTGAGGATTGATGACTGAGTTTTGAGGATTGAGGATTGAAAATTGATTATTAAGGATTGAAGATTGATGATTGAGGATTGAGGATTGAGAATTGAGAATTGAGGATGAGGACTGAGGGTTGTGGATTGAGGTTTGAGGAATGAGGATTGAGGATTGAGGATTGAGTATTGAGGATTGAGGATTGAGGATTGAGGATTGAGTATTGAAGATTGAGTATTGATGACTGAGGATTGAGGATTGAGGATTGAGGATTGAGGATTGAGGATTGAAAATTGAGTATCGGGGACTCAAGAATGAGGATTGAGGATTGAGGATTGAGGACGGAGGATGAGGGCTGAGGGTTGAGGACTGAGGTTTGAGTATTGAATCCTGAGAATTCAGGATATTCTCTTGAGTGTTGAGAACTGAGGATTGATGGTTGAGTATTGAGGATTGATGATTGAGGATTGAGGAATGAGTGTTGAAGGTTGAGGATTGATGATTGAGGATTGAGGATTGGGGATTGAGGATTGAGTATTGAGTATTGAAGATTGAGGATTGATGATTGAGGATTGAGGATTGAGGATTGAGGATTGAGGATTGAGGATTGAGGATTGAGGATTGAGGATTGAGTATTGAAGATTAAGGATTGATGATTGAGGAATGAGGATTGAGGATTGAGGATTGAGGATTGAGTATTGAAGATTGAGGATTGATGATTGAGGACTGAGGATTGAGGATTGGGTATAGAGGATTGAGGATTGAGGTTTGAGGACTGAGGACTGAGGATTGTGGATTGAGGACTGTGGATTGAAGATTCAGTATTGAGGATTGAAGATTGGGAATTGAGGATTGAGGATTGAAGATTGAGGACTGAGTGTTGAGTGTTGAGTGACGAGAATTGATGTTTGTGGATAGAGGTTTGAAGATTGCAGATTGAGTATTGAGTATTGAAAACATTGAATTGACGATATTCTATTGAGGACTGAGGATTGACAACAGATTGTTGAGGACTGAGGGCCGAAGATTCAGGATTCAGGATTGAGGATACAGAATTGAGGTTTGAGGCCTGAGGATTGAGGATTGAAGATTGAGTATTGAGGATTGAAGATTGAGGATTGAGAACTGAGGATTCAGTATTGAGGATGAGGGCTGAGGATTGAGGATTGAGGTTTGAGGACTGAGGACTGAGGATTGAGGATTGAGAATTGAGGCTTGCGGATTGAGGATTGAAGATTGAGGATTGGGTATTGAGGATTGAAGAATGAGGATTGAGGATTGAGGATTGAGGATTGAGGAATGAAAATTGAGGGTTGAGGGTTGAGTATTGAGGATTGAAGAATGAATATTGACGATTGAAGATTGAGGATTGAGGATTGAGTATTGAGGACTGAAGATTGACGATTGAGGATTGAGGATTGAGGGTTGAAGATTGAGTATTGAGGATTGAAGATTGAGGGTTGAGGATTGATCATTGAGGACTGAGGATTGAGGACTGAGAATTGAGGATTGAGAATTGAGAATTGAGGATGAGGACTGAGGGTTGTGGATTGAGGTTTGAGGAATGAGGATTGAGGATTGAGGATTGAGTATTGAGGATTGGGGATTGAGGATTGAGGATTGAGTATTGAAGATTGAGTATTGATGACTGAGGACTGAGGATTGAGGATTGAGGATTGAGGATTGAGGATTGAGGATTGAAAATTGAGTATCTGGGACTCAAGAATGAGGATTGAGGATTGAGGATTGAGGACGGAGGATGAGGGCTGAGGGTTGAGGATTGCGGTTTGAGTATTGAATCCTGAGAATTCAGGATATTCTATTGAGTGTTGAGAACTGAGTATTGATGGTTGAGTATTGAGGATTGAAGATTGAGGATTGAGGAATGAGTATTGAAGGTTTAGGATTGATGATTGAGGATTGAGGATTGGGGATTGAGGATTGAGTATTGAGTATTGAAGATTGAGGATTGATGATTGAGGTTTGAGGATTGAGGATTGAGGATTGAGGATTGAGGATTGAGGATCGAGGATTGAAGATTGAGGATTGGGGATTGAGGAGTGACGATTGAGGATTGAGGATTGAGGATTGAGAGTTGACGATTGATGATTCAAGATTGAGTATTGAGGATTGTAGAATGAGGATTGAGGATTGAGGATTGAGGATTGAGGATAGAAGATTGAGTATTGAGGATTGAAGACTGACGATTGAGTATTGAGAATTGAGGACTGAGGATTGAGGATTGAGGATTGAGGGTTGAGAATTGATGATTGAGGATTGAAGATTGAGTATTGAGGATTGAAGGTTAAGGATTGAGGGTTGAGGATTGAGGATTGACGATGAGGGCTGACGCTTGAGGATTGAGGTTTGAGGACTGAGGACTGAGGATTGAGGATTGAGAATTGGGGATTGAGGATTGAGGATTGAAGATTGAGGATTGGGTATTGAGGATTGAAGAATGAGGGTTGAGGATTGAGGATTGAGGATTGAGGATTGAGGATTGAAGATTCAGGTTTGGGTACTGAGGATTGAAGAATGAGGATTGAGGATTGAGGATTGAGGATTGAGGATTGAAGATTGAGTATTGAGGATTGCAGATTGACGATTGAGGATTGAGGATTGAGGATTGAGGATTGAACGTTGAGGACTGAGTGTTGAGGGTTGAGTGATGAGTATTGATGTTTGTGGATAGAGGTTTGAAGATTGCAGTTTGAGTATTGAGTATTGAAAGCTGTGAATTGAGGTTATTCTATTGAGGATTGAGGATTGACAATTGATTGTTGAGGACTGGGGGCCGAAGATTGAGGACTCAGGTTTGAGGATTCAGAATTGAGGTTTGAGGGCTGACGATTGTGGATTGAGGATTGAGGATTGAAGATTCAGTATTGAGGATTGAAGATTGGGAATTGAGGATTGAGGATTGAACATTGAGGACTGAGTGTTGAGTGTTGAGTGATGAGAATTGATGTTTGTGGATAGAGGTTTGAAGATTGCAGATTGAGTATTGAGTATTGAAAACTTTGAATTGAGGATATTCTATTGAGGATTGAGGATTGACAACAGATTGTTGAGGACTGAGTTCTGAAGATTGAGGATTCAGGATTTTGGATTCAGAATTGAGGTTTGAGGACTAAGGATTGAGGATTGAAGATTGAGTATTGAGGATTGAGGATTGAGGATTGAAGATTGAGTATTGACGATTGAGGATGGGGGCTGACGGTTCAGGATTGAGGTTTGAGGACTGTGGACTGAGGATAGAGCATTGAGAAATGAGGATTGCGGATTGAGGATTGAAGATTGAGTATTGGGTATTGAGGATCGAAGAATGAGGATTGAGGATTGAGGTTTGAGGATTGAGGATTGAAGATTGAGTATTGAGGATTGAAGACTGACGATTGAGGATTGAGGATTGAGGACTGAGGATTGAGTGTTGAGGATTGAAGATTGAGTATTGAGGATAGAAGACTGACGATTGAGGATTGAGGATTGAGTGTTGAAGATTGAGGACTGATGATTGAGGAATGAGGATTGAGGATTGAGGATTGAGGATTGAGTATTGAAGATTGAGGATTGATGATTGAGGACTGAGGATTGAGGATTGGGGATTGAGTATTGAGGATGGAGGATGAGGGCTGAGGGCAGAGGATTGAGGTTTGGGTATTGAATCCTGAGAATTCAGGATATTCTATTGAGTATTGAGAATTGAGCATTGATGGTTGAGTATTGAGGATTGAGGATTGAGGATTGAGGATTGCAGATTGAGTATTGTGGATTGAAGATTGAGGATTCAGGATTGAGGATTGAGGATTGAGGATTGAGGATTGAGGATTGAGGATTGAGGATTGAGCATTGAAAATTGAGGATTGGGAATTGAGAACTGACGATTGAGGATTGAGTATTGAGGATTGAATATTGGGTATTGATGATTGAAGATTGAGGGTTGAGGATTGAGGATTGAGAATGAGGGCTGAGGGTTGAGGATTGAGGTTTGGGTATAGAATCCTGAGAATTCAGGATATTCTATTGAGCATTGAGGATTTAGGATTGATGGTTGAGTATTGAGGATTGAGAATTGAGGATTGATGTTTGAGTATTGAAGATTGAGGATTGATGATTGAGCATTGAGGATTGAGTATTGAGGATTGACGCTTGAGGATTGAGGGTTGAGGATGTAGGATTGAAGAGAGAGGACTGAGTGTTGAGGATTGAGTGTTGAGGATTGATGCTTGAGGTTTGAGATTTGATTATTGAATATTCTGGATTGACTATTGAACAATCAGAATTCAGGACGTTCTATTGAGTATTGAGAATTGAGGATTGATGGTTGAGTATTGAGGATTCATGGTTGAGGGTTGAGTGTTGTATATAGAGGATTGAGGATTGAGGATTGAGGATTGAGTATTGAAGATTGAGGAATGATGATTGAGGATTGAGGATTGAGGATTGAGGATGAGGGCTGAGTGTTGAGGATTGAGGTTTGAGGTCTGAGGACTGAGGATTGATGATTGAGAATTGAGGATTGAGGGTTGAGGATTGAGGATTCAGGATTGGGTATTGAGGATTGAAGAATGAGGATTGAGGATTGAGGATTGAGTATTGAGGACTGAGGATTGAGTATTGAAGATTGAGTATTGATCACTGAGGATTGAGGATTGAGGATTGAGGATTGAGGATTGAGGATTGAAGATTGAATATTGAGGATTGAAGATTCAGGATTGAGGATTGAGGATTGAGAATGGAGGATGTGGGCTGAGGGTTGAGGATTGAGGTTTGAGGACTGAGTAATGAGGATTAAGGGTTGAGAATTGAGGATTGAGGATTGAGGATTGAAGATTGAGGATTCGGTATTGAGGATTGAAGAATGAGGATTGAGGATTGAGGATGAGGATTGAGGATTGAGAATTGAGGATTGAGGATTGAGTATTGAAGATTGAGGATTGATGATTGAAGATTGAGGATTGAGTATTGAGGATTGACGCTTGAGGGTTGAGGGTTGAGGATGTAGGATTGAAGAGAGAGGACTGAGTGTTGAGGATTGAGTGTTGAGAATTGATGCTTGACGTTTGAGATTTGATTATTGAATATTCTGGATTGAGTATTGAACCATCAGAATTCGGGATGTTCTATTGAGTATTGAGAATTGAGGATTGATGGTTAAGTATTGAGGATTGATGGTTGAGGGTTGAGTGTTGAATATAGAGGATTGAGTATTGAGGATTGAGGATTGAGTATTGAAGATTGAGGTTTGAAGACTGAGGAATGAGGATTAAGGGTTGAGAATTGAGGATTGAGGATTGAGGATTGAGGATTGAGGATTGAGGATTGAGGATTGAAGATTGAGTATTGAGGATTGAAGGTTGAGGATTGAGGATTGAGGATTGAGGATTGAAGATTGAAGATTGAATATTGAGGATTGAAGATTGAGGATTGAGTATTGAGGATTGAGGATTGAGTATTGAGTATTGAGGATTGAGTATTGAAGATTGAGGATTGATGATTGAGGATTGAGGATTGAGGATTGAGGATTGAAGATTGAATATTGATGATTGAATATTGAGGACTGAGGATTGAGTGTTGTGGATTGAGGACGAGGACGGAGGGTTGAATATTGATGTTTTAGGTCTGAGGGTTAAGGATTGAGGATTGAGAATTTAGGATTGAGAATGAGGATTGAAGATTGAGGTTTGGGTATTGAGGATTGAAGAATGAGGATTGAGGATTGACTTTTGAGAATTGAGGATTGCAGGTTGAGTATTGAGGATTGAAGATTGAGTATTGAGGATTGAGGGCTGAGGATTGAGGATTGATGATTGAGGATTGAAGATTGATTATTGATGATTGAAGATTGAGGACTGAGGATTGAGGATAGAGGATTGAGGATCTAGGATTGCAGATTGATTATTGAGGATTGAAGATTGGGGATTGACGATTGAGGATTGAGGATCTAGGACTGGAGATTGATTATAGAGTATTAAGATTGAGAATTGGGTATTGAGGTTTGAAGAATGAGGATTGAGGATTGGGGATTGAGGATTGAGGATTGAGGATCTAGGATTGGAGATTGAATATTGAGGATTGAAGATTGGGGATTGTGGATTGAGGATTGAGGATTGAGGATTGAGGATTGAAGATTGAGTTTTGAGGATTGAAGATTGAGGATTGAGTATTGAGGATTGAGGATTGAGGATTGAGGATGAGGATTGAGTATTGAAGATTGAGGATTGATGATTGAGGATTGAGGATTGAGGATTGAAGATTGAATATTGATGATTGAATATTGAGGACTGAGGATTGAGGGTTGTGTATGGAGGGCGAGGACTGAGGGTTGAATATTGATGTTTGAGGTCTGATGGTTAAGGATTGAGGATTGAGAATTGACCATTGAGGATTGAGGATTGAAGATTGAGGATTGGGTATTGAGGATTGAAGATTGAGAATTGAAGATTGAGTATTGAGGACTGAAGATTGACGATTGAGGATTAAGGATTGATGATTGAGGATTGAGGATTGAAGATTCAGTATTGAGGATTGAAGGTTGAGGATTGTGGATTGAGGATCTAGGATTGGAGATTGATTATTGAGGATTGAAGATTGAGAATTCAGGATTGAGGATTGAGAATTGAGAATTGAGGATGAGGACTGAGGGTTGAGGATTGAGGTTTGAGAAATGAGGATTGAGGATTGAGGATTGAGGATTGAAGATTGAGGATTGAGTATTGAGGATTGAGGATTGAGTATTGAGTATTGAGGATTGAGTATTGAAGATTGAGGATTGATGGTTGAGGATTGAGGATTGAGGATTGAGGATTGAAGATTGAATATTGATGATTGAATATTGAGGACTGAGGATTGAGTGTTGTGGATTGAGGACGAGGACGGAGGGTTGAATATTGATGTTTTAGGTCTGAGGGTTAAGGATTGAGGATTGAGAATTTAGGATTGAGGAATGAGGATTGAAGATTGAGGTTTGGGTATTGAGGATTGAAGAATGAGGATTGAGGATTGACTTTTGAGAATTGAGGATTGCAGGTTGAGTATTGAGGATTGAAGATTGAGTATTGAGGATTGAGGGCTGAGGATTGAGGATTGATGATTGAGGATTGAAGATTGATTATTGATGATTGAAGATTGAGGACTGAGGATTGAGGTTGAGGATTGAGGACGAGGACTGACGGTTGAGGATTGAGGTTTGAGGATTCAGGATTGAGGATTGAGGACTGAGGCTTGGGGATTGAGGATTGAGCATTGAGGATTGAAGATTGAGGATTGGGTATTGAGGTTTGAAGAATGAGGATTGAGGGTTGAGGATTGAGGATAGAGGATTGAGGATCTAGGATTGCAGATTGATTATTGAGGATTGAAGATTGGGGATTGACGATTGAGGATTGAGGATCTAGGACTGGAGATTGATTATAGAGTATTAAGATTGAGAATTGGGTATTGAGGTTTGAAGAATGAGGATTGAGGATTGGGGATTGAGGATTGAGGATTGAGGATCTAGGATTGGAGATTGAATATTGAGGATTGAAGATTGGGGATTGTGGATTGAGGATTGAGGATTGAGGATTGAGGATTGAAGATTGAGTTTTGAGGATTGAAGATTGAGGATTGAGTATTGAGGATTGAGGATTGAGGATTGAGGATGAGGATTGAGTATTGAAGATTGAGGATTGATGATTGAGGATTGAGGATTGAGGATTGAAGATTGAATATTGATGATTGAATATTGAGGACTGAGGATTGAGGGTTGTGTATGGAGGGCGAGGACTGAGGGTTGAATATTGATGTTTGAGGTCTGATGGTTAAGGATTGAGGATTGAGAATTGACCATTGAGGATTGAGGATTGAAGATTGAGGATTGGGTATTGAGGATTGAAGATTGAGAATTGAAGATTGAGTATTGAGGACTGAAGATTGACGATTGAGGATTAAGGATTGATGATTGAGGATTGAGGATTGAAGATTCAGTATTGAGGATTGAAGGTTGAGGATTGTGGATTGAGGATCTAGGATTGGAGATTGATTATTGAGGATTGAAGATTGAGAATTCAGGATTGAGGATTGAGAATTGAGAATTGAGGATGAGGACTGAGGGTTGAGGATTGAGGTTTGAGAAATGAGGATTGAGGATTGAGGATTGAGGATTGAGGATTGAGGATTGAGGATTCAGTATTGACGATTGAGTATTGATCACTGAGGATTGAGGATTGAGTATTGATCACTGAGGATTGAGGATTGAGTATTGAGAATTGATGATTGAATATAGAGGATCGAAGATTCAGGATTGAGGATTGAGTATTGAGGATGGAGGATGAGGGCTGAGGGCTGAGGATTGAGGTTTGGGTATTGAATCCTGAGAATTCAGGATATTCTATTGAGTATTGAGAATTGAGCATTGATGGTTGAGTATTGAGGATTGAAGATTGAGTATTGATGATTGAAGATTAAGGATTGAGGATTGAGGGTTGAGGATTGAGGACGAGGTCTGACGGTTGAGGATTGAGGTGTGAGGGTTGAGGATTGAGGATTGAGGATCTAGGATTGGAGATTGATTAATGAGGATTGAAGATTGGGGATTGAGGATTGAGGATTGAGGATCTAGGATTGGAGATTGATTATTGAGGATTGAAAGTTGCGAATTCAGGATTGAGGATTGAGAATTGAGAATTGAGTATGAGGACTGAGGGTTGAGGATTGAGTTTTGAGAAATGAGGATTGAGGAGTGAGGATTGAGGATTGAGGATTGAAGATTGAGGATTGAGGATTGAGTATTGAAGATTGAGTATTGATCACTGAGGATTGAGGATTGAGGATTGAGGATTGAGGATTGAGGGTTGAAGATTGAATATTGAGGATTGAAGATTCAGGATTGAGAATTGAGGATTGATAATTGAGGATTGAAGATTGAGGATTGGGTATTGAGGATTCAAGAATGAGGATTGAGGATTGAGGATTGAGGATTAAGGATTGCAGACTGAGGATTGAGGTTTGAGGAATGAGGATTGAGGTTTGAGGATTGAGGATTGAGGAGTGAGGATTGAGGATTGAGTATTGAAGATTGAGGATTGATGACTGAGTTTTGAGGATTGAGGATTGATGACTGAGTTTTGAGGATTGAGGATTGAAAATTGATTATTAAGGATTGAAGATTGATGATTGAGGATTGAGGATTGAGAATTGAGAATTGAGGATGAGGACTGAGGGTTGTGGATTGAGGTTTGAGGAATGAGGATTGAGGATTGAGGATTGAGTATTGAGGATTGAGGATTGAGGATTGAGGATTGAGTATTGAAGATTGAGTATTGATGACTGAGGATTGAGGATTGAGGATTGAGGATTGAGGATTGAAGATTGAGGATTGGGTATTGAGGATTGAAGGATGAGGATTGAGGATTGAGGTTTGAGGATTGAGGATTGAGGATTGAGGATTGAGGATTGAGGATTGAGGATTGAGGATTGAGTATTGAAGATTGAGTATTGATGATTGAGGATTGAGGATAGAGGATTGAAGATTGAATATTGATGATTGAATATTGAGGACTGAGGATTGAGGGTTGTGTATTGAGGACGAGGACTGAGGGTTGAATATTGATGTTTGAGGTCTGAGGGTTAAGGATTGAGGATTGAGAGTTGAGGATTGAGGACTGAGGCTTGGGGATTGAGGATTGAGCATTGAGGATTGAAGATTGAGGATTGGGTATTGAGGTTTGAAGAATGAGGATTGAGGGTTGAGGATTGAGGATAGAGGATTGAGGATCTAGGATTGGAGATTGATTATTGAGGATTGAAGATTGGGGATTGACGATTGAGGATTGAGGATCTAGGACTGGAGATTGATTATTGAGTATTAAGATTGAGAATTGGGTATTGAGGTTTGAAGAATGAGGATTGAGGATTGGGGATTGAGGATTGAGGATTGAGGATCTAAGATTGGAGATTGAATATTGAGGATTGAAGATTGGGGATTGAGGATTGAGGATTGAGGATTGAGGATTGAAGATTGAGTTTTGAGGATTGAAGATTGAGGATTGAGTATTGAGGATTGAGGATTGAGGATTGAGGATGAGGATTGAGTATTGAAGATTGAGGATTGATGATTGAGGATTGAGGATTGAGGATTGAAGATTGAATATTGATGATTGAATATTGAGGACTGAGGATTGAGGGTTGTGTATGGAGGGCGAGGACTGAGGGTTGAATATTGATGTTTGAGGTCTGAGGGTTAAGGATTGAGGATTGAGAATTGAGGATTGAGGATTAAGGATTGAAGATTGAGGATTGGGTATTGAGGATTGGAGAATGAGGATTGAGTATTGAGGTTTGAGGATTGAGGATTGCAGATTGAGTATTGAGGATTGAAGATTGAGGATTGAGGATTGAGGATTGAAGATTGAGGATTGAGGGTTGAGAATTGATGATTGAGGATTGAAGATTGAGTATTGAGGATTGAAGGTTAAGGATTGAGGATTGAGAATTGAGCATTGAGGATTGAGGATTGAAGATTGAGGATTGGGTATTGAGGATTGAAGAATGAGGATTGAGGATTGAGGTTTGAGGATTGAGGATTGAGGATTGAGGATTGAGGATTGAGGATTGAGGATTGAGGATTGAGTATTGAAGATTGAGTATTGATGATTGAGGATTGAGGATAGAGGATTGAAGATTGAATATTGATGATTGAATATTGAGGACTGAGGATTGAGGGTTGTGTATTGAGGACGAGGACTGAGGGTTGAATATTGATGTTTGAGGTCTGAGGGTTAAGGATTGAGGATTGAGAATTGAGGATTGAGGATTGAGGTTTGAGGATTGAGGATTGCAGATTGAGTATTGAGGATTGAAGATTGAGGATTGAGGATTGAGGATTGAAGATTGAGCATTGAGGATTGAGGGTTGAGGATTGAGGGTTGAAGATTGAGTATTGAGGATTGAAGATTGAGGACTCAGGATTGAGTACTGAGGATTGAGGTTGAGGATTGAGGATTGAAGATTGAGAATTGAAGATTGAGTATTGAGGACTGAAGATTGACGATTGAGGATTAAGGATTGATGATTGAGGATTGAGGATTGAAGATTCAGTATTGAGGATTGAAGGTTGAGGATTGTGGATTGAGGATCTAGGATTGGAGATTGATTATTGAGGATTGAAGATTGAGAATTCAGGATTGAGGATTGAGAATTGAGAATTGAGGATGAGGACTGAGGGTTGAGGATTGATGTTTGAGAAATGAGGATTGAGGATTGAGGATTGAGGATTGAGGATTGAGGATTGAGGATTCAGTATTGACGATTGAGTATTGATCACTGAGGATTGA